>NC_091434.1:92322729-92922729 GCF_964237555.1 Oryctolagus cuniculus | reverse complement strand
CATCTCAGGGTATAGTCAAGAGTTTAAAGTAGGTTTTCACTGACTGTTTCAAGGCAACCAAAGTGTTAGTTTTGTAAAACAGGTAATTTCCAGGGTTGTGGTACACTGGGGTACAATGACAGCAGCCCATTTCAAATCGCTGGCTCTGCTTCCAATCCAGCTCCCTAATAATGCGCCTGGGAAAGCAGCAGATGATGGCCCAACTACTTGGACCCTGCCACTCATGAGGGAGACCCTGATGGAGTTTCAGGTTCTTGGCTTCAGCCTGGCACAGCCTGGTCATGGGATTCATTTTAGAGAGAACCAGCAGAAGGAAGATCTCTCTGACTCTCTGCCTTTCAAATAAAGAAAATAAATCTTTTTTTTTTAAGTTAACCTCCTTAATAAAGGATTCAGTTCACACTTCTTACTTCGGGATATCTGATTCCCACAAAACTGATATGCTCTGAACATTCTGGAAAGAACTCATTTAACTTTTATATTGTGTGCAGCAAAGCTATAGAAATATATTGCTGAAGTTAGTTTTTGAAATAGATTTTTAAAAAATTGACACATGGCAATTGTATACAGATGGGGTCCAGTGTGATATTTCAGTCCATGTATGCAGTGTGTAATTATCAGATCAGGATAACTGGCATATCCATCTCCTCGGATACATGCCAAAGTTAATTTTATATCTGCAATTTTTGAGCACTTGCTCAGTGTTTTATATATTTAACCATCTTTATTCTTCCAAGAACTTTTATGTTAGATTCTACTATTATCTCCTATATAGATGAAAAAAAATGAAGCTTTAATGTATTTATTTATTTGAAAGACAGAGTGACAGAGAGAGAAAGAGTGAAAAATAGCTTTCATGTGCTGGTTCACTCCCCAGATGCCTGCAATGCTCAGGGCCAATGCCAGGGATCAGGAACTTCATCTGGATTTCCTCTGTGGGTGGCAGGAACCCAAGAACTTGGGCCAGCATTTGCTGACACCAAAGTGCATTAACAGGAAGCTGGATTGAAATGAGGGGTAGCCAGTACTTGAACTGGCACTCTTGTGTGATGTCGTGTCTCAAGTGGGAGCTTGACCCGCTACACCACAATACCTTCTCTGGAATAATGGAGATTTAAAGAGACAAAAAAAAAATCCTAACCAAGGATAAGTAACCAACACCACTTGGTGACAGAATTAGCACTGAAACTCAAGGTATCATGGACTCCAGTGCTGACTTTGAGTCACTTTGTTTGCCTACTACCTCCTGAACTGTTTTGGTCCTTCTATGTGATAAATCTAGTCTTGCTTCTTGGGTAATGACTTGGCAGCCTTAGGTCTTTCTCCTGTAGCACTGTCCTTATCACATCCATCATTTATACCTTCCTTTGGTTATTGCCTCAGAGTTCTCTGAGTCAGGAAGGCTCATATGGCCTCTGTTCCCAGCCCCAGCAGATTATGGTCTGACACTCCCGAACAAAGGCGACTGCACACACAGGTTCTCCTCTGAAGCCTTTGGTCCATTGGTTGATATTTTAATACCAGGAACTATTTAGAAAAAATGCTGCAAACTGTAGCCTGTTGAAGTTTGAAGTAACAGTATTTTACATGGCATGCTAATACTTGATAATTGTGTGTGTTAAGAGAGTAAGACAAAATATGAAGTACTATGCAACAGCTGATTACAATAGAGAGATGTGTACCTGCAGTCTGTGGAAGATAGTTTGCACAAGGCTGGTATTAATTGTTTATTATATTCTTTGTGGTATAGTAAGTTGCTTATGTTAATGCAACACATAAATAACATTTTAACTTGGAAACATGGTATAAAATAATTGAAGGAGAACATAAACTAAGGAACTGAAGTGGGAAATTGCACTAATACCTTTTTTTGGCTCACTTCACAGTTTGCACAGTGTATCTGAGTACCTTTTCTTACGGGGCCTCACCACAACATTTTTTTTTTTTTTGACAGGCAGAGTAGACAGTGAGAGAGAGAGAGACAGAGAGAAAGGTCTTCCTTCTGTTGGTTCACCCCCCAATGGCCGCTGCGGCCGGCACTGCACCGCGCTGATCCAAGGCCAGGAGCCAGGTGCTTCTCCTGGTCTCCCATGCGGGTGCAGAGCCCAAGGACCTGGGCCATCCTCCACTGCCCTCCCGGGCCACAGCAGAGAGCTGGACTGGAAGAGGAGCGACCAGGACAGAATCCGGCACCCCAACCAGGACTAGAACCCAGGGTGCCGGAGCCACAGGCGGAGATTAGCCTAGTGAGCTGCAGTGCTGGCCTCACCACATTATGAAGTAAAGGAATGGGGGTTATCTGCCCATTTTACAGATGAAGTACCTGAGGCTTAGAAAAGTTGTTTGATCTGTGTGAGGTCCCAGTGGTGTGATGAGGATTCATTCCCAGGCTTCCTGGCTCCAGCTTTAATGTTGCACTCATCCTATCAGTTTGTTTTCTTTTCACCAGAGGGCAAAGCCCACAGTACAGCAATAAGCTCATTTGGCATGATGCGAGGTTTTCTAAAATCTAAAACCAAATCAACATTTTCAAATCACATCTCCAAAACGATCTTTACCTGAGAAATTCTGGACACTTACACATCTCTAAACTACAAAAACAAAATATTAATTCTGTGAATTACTTAAACTGTGATGATTTAAAAAAAAGTAATGTGACCTGAATCCAATCTTCCTTAATCTATCCTTTTGAACTATAAAACAGGTTCTCAGGTATCTAGGGAGTTTTAACATCTTTATTTTTTTGAAATAATTATGATAAAATATTTATGACATAAAATTTACTATGTAAATAATTTCTAAGTGTGCTTTTCAGGAGTGTTAAGTACATTCTCATTGTGCATCCAATGTCCTGACCTCTTTTCATCTTGTAAAACTGAGGCTCTGTATCCATGAAATAACTACTACCTATTTGTTTATTCCTTCCCCAAGCTCTGGCAACCCCAAGCTCTGTCTCTATGAATTTGACTACTTTCAGTGCCTCAAATAAGTAGAATCACACAATATTTGTCTTTTTGTGACTGGTTTATTTCATTTGGCATAACATCTTCAAGTTCTCTGCATTGTTGCATGTATCATCATTTCCTTCCTTTTAAAGCTGGAATATATTCCACTGTGTATATATACTATGCTTTGTCTAGTCAAGTATTGGGATTCACACTTGGGTTACTTCCCCTTTTTGGTTATTGTGAATAATGCTACTATGAACAGGGATATTCAAATATCTTTTTGAAATATCTTACTTTCAATTCTTCTAGGTGTATAATCAGAAGTGGAACATCTATAGCATATGGTAATTCTATCATACTGTTTTTCAGAGTGGTTGTACATTTTACATTCTTGCCAAAAGTATACAACATTTTCGATATCTCTACATCTTCACCAACACTTGTTATTACCTAGTTTTTGATGGTGAACATCCTATGGGTGTGACGTGGATTCTCATTTGATTTGCATTTTCCTAGTAACTGTGATATCCAGCAGTGTTTTTCATCTGCTTCTTAGCTATCTGTATACTTCTTGGAGAAATGTCTATGAAAGTCCTTTGTTCATTTTTTAATTAATCAGGTTTTTTTGTTGCTATTGTTTTTGAGTTATGGAATTTATGTAATCTAGATATTAACTCCTTATCAGATATTACAGTTATTTTTTCTCCCATTCTGTAGATTGTCTTTTCACTCTGTAGATTGTGTCCTTCAGTATGTGGAAGTTTTAAACTTTGATGTAATCATTCCCTTCTTCACTAGTTTTTGGCTTGTGTTCCTTTTGAAAAGTCAGTAAAATAAGCAGAACACCTCCCAAGAAAAACAAAACACACATACAATCAAATCAAATCTTGCATGTCCGTTCCTGGGTTTTTCTGGTTCCATGGCATCTATCCAGGGAGCTCTGGGAAAATGTTTGTTGTCTGACTGCTCAGTTTACCATGACTTGGTTGCAGTTAGGCACATTTGCTTGTTGCTGGGGTGACAGCTCCTGCTTTGTCATGCTCTGAATATACACCTGCTTGATCCCAGGCCCTTCTCTTGGATTTACTTTGGTGGAGGAAAGTTAGGTCTGAAGTTCCTATAATGACAGGATCATAACTAAAATGGCAAGGAAGGTGCAGATCTGTGTAGGGGTAGCTGAATGTGTATGTGTGATGTATTGTGTGGAGTAATGATGTTAACAGTGTGGTGCTGTCCTTTAGAAAGGTGGCTGCTCCCAAGCAGGTACATCAGTCAAGGTCCAGCCAGAAACAAGGAGACCACTGTGTGCACTTAAAACAGAAGGCATTTAATTCAGGTCATTGGTACCACAGAAGATGTTAGGGGCAAAAAACCCAACCAGAGAACAGATTTCCAATCCAGAGCTCCAACTAAAGAAGAAAAGTAAGAACGAAATACTCCAAAGCATAAAGAGGGAGAAACACACTAGCTTCTCCCTTCCTTCAACCAGCATCTCCCATTGTTCAGCCCAAGGAGAGCTACCTGGCCAAGAACCAGGCAAACAGTGGCATGGGGTAAGGACAAGGAGCCAATTGAAGGCAAATAGACCAAAGATAGTAAGGTATATTTTTGGAGAACTGTACTGTGGGAAACCAACAATCCTCTTCTGTCTTATGCGGAGGATCTCAGTTTTTTTTTTTTTTTTTTTTTTTTCAAAGTCATCTGCCAGGCTTGGCAGTACTTCTTGAAACCTGGAGACTAAGTTTCATGGAGTAAGCGGGAAAGCATATGACTATCCTCAGTGTTGACTAAGGCTGTGAAAACTTGATATTAGGGTACATAGTAAGGATTGAGACAAGGACAGAGTGAATAGTCCAAACACCTAGAGCTTGACTTTGGCTGCACTACACAAGGTAAGTTATGGAACCAAGTCTGGTTTCTTGGTTTGAGAAGGTCAAGAACAAAATGCCCATGATAATACAATCAAGGAGGGAAGAGTGGGAAATTTTTAAGTTATTATTTTTCAAATTGGTCTTTTCTGCTCACAATAAGTCAAAGATTTATTTTATTTTATTTTTAAAGATTTACTTATCATACTTGAAAAGAGGAGTTAAGGGGAGGGAGATGAAGAGGCAGAGAGAAAGATCTTCCATCTGCTGGTTCACTCCCCAAATGGCTGGGATGGCCGGAGATGAGCCAGTCTGTAGCCAGGAGCCAGGAGCCAGCAGCTTCTTCTGGGTCTCCAATGTGGGTGTAGGGGCCCAAGGACTTGGATCATCTTCCACTGCTTTTCCAAGTGCATTAGCAGGGAATTGGTTTGGAAGTGGAGCAACCGGGACTCAAGCTGTTGCCCATGTGGGATGCCGGTGCTGCAGGTGGTAGCTTAACCCACTATGCCACAGTGCTGACCCCAAGACAAAAGCTTATTCCCATTTCACATCCTTGTGTGTATAGTTGTCACATACAGCCTTTAAACAGATGATTGAACAGCAATGGCTTACAGAAAAACACTATAAAGATGGACATTGTATGTTCGTGGTGGAGAGAATAGATAAGAGGGGAAATAGGAGAGTAAGGGAAAATAGCAACAATGGGAGCAGAGGGAGTAATATGGACATTTTATAAGAAAAAAAAAGGGAAGGAATAATGGGAGAGTCAAACTGTTATACAGAAGATAAGTAACAGAGAAAATGAAAGGTAGTCATGGGAAAGGGCAAAGGGACTAGAGATGGTCAAAAGAATTTTGAAGAAAGCTTTGGTTGAGATGGATTGTCAGATTTATTAAACTAGTCATATAATACTTTGATTCTATGGATCTCCAATATTTACAAACTCGAGTGCTTCTGACTTATAATCTGTGGGTCACTGACTTCTGTATTCAGCCAAGATGAAGCAGTATAGTGGTGGTAGGAAGTGAAATATTGAATTAGCAAGTTATCTCGACCCTGAGGTCCATCTGTTCAACCCTCCGTGCTAACAGATATCTCTGCCCTTTACCTGGAATGAAGCTCTTCCTCATCCAGTAACCAAAGGGCTAGTCCTAGAAACAGAAATCTTTGGGGGCCCATGCTGATTGTTTGGTAAATGTTTGGAATACAGCCCCTAAGATAATGACATTGTTATGGGGGTACTTTAAGAAGTTTGTGAAAGCATGTAATAGAAAGACAGTGAGAGGCCGGAGCTGTGGCATAGTGGGTAAAGCTGCCACCTGCAGCACCAGCATCCCATATGGGCACCGGTTTGAGTCCTGGCTGCTCCACTTCCAATCTAGCTCTCTGCTATGGCCTGGGAAAGCAGTAGAAGATGGCCCAAGTCCTTGGGCCTCTGCACCCGCGTGGGAGACCCAGAAGAAGCTCCTGGCTGCTGGCTTTGGATTGGCTCGACTCCACAACTCCGGACACTGTGGCCATCTGGGGAGTGAACCAGTGGATGGAAGACTTTCTCTCTCTCTTGCTGCCTCTGCTTCTCTGTAACTCTGCCTTTCAAGTAAATAAAAATAAAATCTTTAAAAAAATAAAAAGAGAGAAAGATAATGAGTAATTTCCATCAATTTTTTTGAAGATTCCTTCTACTTCACCCAGTACAGAAAGATTCTTATTTGAGTTTTAGATGCACTAGTCAAAATATTGTCACTCTGTAGACTGGAATCAATTTGAAAAGGAGAGAGGCAGAACATGATGGTGGCTGAGTGGGAAGCTCCATGAGCCACATCTCCACAGAGAAACCAAATTGCAGAGCTATTTGTGGAGCAAGTCACCTTCACAAAAGCTTTGGAAGCCTTGAGAGAGGCCACAGTACCCTGAAGAAAGCAGGGAGAAGGAGTTGTGCCTCATCCTCTCCCTGGCTCCAAGTAGTACATCATGGAGTAAAACCTTCCCTCCCAACTGGGAGGAGACTGTGTTAAGTTGAGACTTTAGACCTGAAATCCAGTACCAATCATGTCATAATAAAGACCAGCAACTAACAGGGCTTCAAGGCCCAGGCTCCCAGACTCATAGCTGCAGATTGAGTCTCTTACACACTTTAGCCAGGCAGCCTTCACCAGCCCTCCTTCAACTTCTCGCAACAATGGAGCAAGACCCCAGCCACTGAGGAGTAGGGTAGAAAGGGAAAATTAGGATCTTGCCTTGGTCCTCAAAGCCCTGAAAAAATAACACCTGATAAAACTCAAAGGCCTCTACCTCTGGACCTGATGCTCACAGACAGACTTACCTCCATCTCAGGTGGAGAACTGTGCCCTTGTCACATAGACTTATCTCAGCATTTATGCTTGTCAGCCCCATGTGGGCTATCTGTGCACCCCTGAGATTGTGGAGAACCTCATTACAGTGTGATCCAGATGTGTACCAGGTTAGTGGCAGTCTGGATGGCCAACGGGGTGCCTTTAACTGCCTTCCCCTATCCTTGTCAGCAAGAAACCACAGGACTATGTGTTGGGACACAGTGCTGGCTAGAAAATCCCAACATTGGAAAGATCTTAATGGTCCTGGTTCCCAGACCAGTACCTGCAAGTGGAACCTCTGGACCTTCCCCAGTGCCAAGTATAGTCCCATGGCTCTGGTTGATTGGACTTCCATTCCAGTCAGCATCACTTGTGGCAAGTTGCAGTGGCCAAGGGCTGTGAGTCCATCTCAGTAGAGGAGAGTACAGTGTGGACTTTGGTCCTGCTTCCTGTGTTGCCCTGTCCTTAATGAGATGTGGGCCCTGGGAGTGATATAGCTTTGCAGCATTGGTAGTCACTGGACTGGGTGGCTGGGCCTGCCCTGTCCTCAGGGGTAGGCTTGTAGAGACAGACTACACCTTTTTCAATGCCTCCTGGTTCATTCTGAGCAGCAGGCTAACTGCAGATTTGGAACAAATCTGAGCTCAGGGCATCACTGAGGCAGTGACGGCAAACTGGTAATGAATTTATAACAAACCTCTGCTTAGTCTGCCACCTAGTGCTGAAGTGGTAGAAGAGCCCTGAAATTCAGAAAATGTGCTAACATGATAAAAGCAGAAAGACTTCCAACAGCTTATGTTGCACCTTAAGGAAGAACAAACAAAACCCAAAACTAGTAGAAGGAAATAAACAATAAAGCTCAGATCATAAACAAATGAAATGGAGACTGAAAAACTATATAAAATCGATGAAAATAAAAGCTGCTTCTTTGAAATGATAAACAGAATTGACAAACTCTTAGCTGGACTAAGAGAGAGAAGATTCAAATCGATAAAATCAGAGATGAAAGGGGACACACTACAACTAATACCATGCAACTACAAAGGATTATTGTAGATTATCTTATTTAATATTTATCTCAAATTGTACAGCAACATATTTGATAAACTACAAGATAAGGACAAATTCTTGTCCTATATACCTTACCAAGACTAACTCATAAAGAAAGAGAATACCTGAGCAGACCAATAATGAGAAGTAATATTGAATGAGTAATAAAAAAATCTCCCATCAAAGAAAATCCCAGGACCATATGGCTGTACTGCTACATTCTACCAAACTTTTAAAGAAGAATTAAAGTCAATTATTCTTAAATTATTCCAAAAATAGAAGAAAAGGTAATTCTACCAAACTCATTTCAAGGCCAGAATTACCTTGATACCAAACCATACAAGAACACAACAAGAAAAGAAAGCTTTACGCCAATATCCTTGAAGAATATAGATACAAATTTTCTTAACAAAATACTAACAAGTCAAATCCAATGGTATGATAGCAAGATTATTCACTCTGATCAAATAGGATTCCTCCCTGAGATTCATGGTGGTTCAACTTACATAAATCAATAAACATGATACACCACAGCGACAGAATGAAGGATAAAAAACATGTGACCATCTTAATTGATGCAGAAAAGGCATTTGATACAACTCGGCATACATTCATGATTAAAAAAAAAAACAACAAATTTGGTACAGAAAAGGAATGTACCTCAACAGAATAAAAGGTGTATATAACAAGCCAATAGCTAACATCATACTGAATGGGGAAAAAAAAACCTGAAGGCTTTCTCTCTAAGATCTGGGATAAGACAAGGATGCCAACTTTTGCTACTTTTTTTTTTATTGTAGTACTAGAAGTCCTAGCCAGAGCAATTAGGCATGAAACAGAAATAGAGGAAATCCAAATTAAAAATGAGGAAGTCAAATTGTTGCTGTTTGCAGATGACATGATCTTATATATAGAAAATCCCATAGACTACACTAAAACTAATAAATGCATTCATAGAACTTGCAGGATGATACAAAGTCAACATATAAAATCAGTAGCACAAGGCCAGCATTATGTTACAATGTGTTAAGCTACTCTGTGAAACAACTGCAAGACAAAGAGCAGGCGCCATCTTGGACATACGTCATAAGCAGAGCGACCTCAGGTCTGCACCAGCCCTGAGCCTAGCAGTAAAACCTGACTCTGGGTGGGGCGAATTAACAGGAGATTAGGACTTAGTAAATTTATGGTGCTACTGAACTGAGACTGTGAAAAAAGAGACGGTGGGGGAGAGAACTCATGGAATTCACGTGAGCACTCTCCAGAGACGCTACAATTCCGTAACTTTGGCAACCCAGTGGGAGACTGAAGGAGAATTTGAGCCCACTCTAAGGGCCGAACAGATTCCCTGTGTGGTCCTTGGGAAAGAGCTTCTGATCTCTGGCTCCTGTGGGTATATCATTTGCCTGCTAACTACCTCCAACTTTGTTCAGCTGTGCAGAATAACTTCCCTGTTGAATCAAAAAAAAGAGAGAGAGAGAGAGAGAGAGAGAGAGAGAGAGAGAGAGAGGTTTACCACGCCTAACCTGGGAGTGTCACCTTTGGCACACCAAACAGAGCTCTCAGGCCACACCCATCTCAAGCCCTAAGGCTCCATCAAAAACAGATAGTCCACTTAATCTAGAGTCATAGTATAACAAGAAAAAGCACCACAGTGAAGAAACCAAATATCTCCAATATGACAAATAACAAACGCAAAAACCAAGGTAATAAAAACAAGGAAGTCACCATGAAGCCCTCAAATGAAAAAGACACCCCAATTCAAGATTATGAGGATGATGACATAGAAGAAATGCAAGAAGCAGATCTCAAAAAATTGATAAGAACATTAAGAAGTTCTCAAAAACAAATTCTTGAACTACAGAAATCCTTAATGGACAAGATAGAAAATCTCTCTCGTGAAAATGAAATATTAAGGAGGAATCAAAATGAAACGAAACAACTAGTACAACAGGAAACTGGGATAGTGACTGAAGTGAAGAATTCAATAGATCAAATGAAAAACACAATAGAGAGCCTTACAAACAGAATGGGAGAAGCAGAAGAGAGAATATCGGACTTAGAAGACAGAGAACAGGAAAGGATACAGTCAGACCAAAGAAAAGAAGAGGAAATTAGGAATCTAAAACATATTGTCGGGAATCTTCAGGATACTATTAAAAAACCCAACATTCGGGTTCTAGGAGTTCCTGAAGGCATGGAGAGGGAGAAAGGATTAGAAGGCCTTTTTAGTGAGATATTAGCAGAAAATTTCCCAGGTTTGGAGAAGGACAGAGAAATCCTAGTACAGGAAGCTCACAGAACCCCTAATAAACACGACCAAAAGAGACCCTCACCACGGCACGTTGTAATTAAACTCTCCACAGTGAAACATAAAGAAAAGATCCTAAAATGTGCAAGAGAGAAACGTCAGATTACTCTCAGAGGATCTCCAATCAGACTCACAGCTGACTTCTCATCAGAAACTCTACAAGCTAGGAGGGAATGGCAAGATATAGCCCAGGTACTAAGAGAGAACAACTGCCAGCCCAGAATATTATATCCTGCAAAGCTATCATTTGTGAATGAAGGTGAAATAAAGACTTTTCATAACAAACAGAAATTGAAAGAATTTGTTGCCACTCGTCCAGCCCTGCAAAAGATGCTTAAAGATGTGTTACACACAGAAACAAAGAAACACGGTCATCAATATGAAAGAAGGTAAAGGAAGGAAACCAAGGAAGGAAAGCTCACAGCAAAAGATCACAGGGAATTCAAAGCATATATTAGAACTTATCTTTGGCAAATGGCAGGGCAAAGTTACCACTTATCATTAGTCACATTGAACGTGAATGGCCTGAACTGTCCAGTTAAAAGACACCGTTTGGCTGATTGGGTTAAAAAACAAAACCCATCTATTTGCTGCTTACAAGAAACACATCTTTCCAACAAAGATCCATACAGACTGAAAGTGAAAGGCTGGAAAAAGATATACCATGCCAACAGAAATGAAAAAAGAGCAGGCGTAGCCATCTTAATATCAGACACCATAAACTTTACCACAAAAACCATTAAGAGAGACAAAGAGGGACACTACATAATGATTAAGGGATCAATTCAACAGGAAGATATAACAATTATCAATGTATATGCACCTAACTACAGGGCACCGGTTTATCTAAAAGATTTGTTAACGGACTTAAAGGGAGACTTAGACCCCAATACAATAGTACTGGGGGACTTCAATACTCCACTCTCAGAAATAGACAGATCAATAGGACAGAAGATCAACAAGGATACAGTAGATTTAAACGACACTATAGCCCAAATGGATCTAACAGATATATACAGAACTTTCAATCCTACAGCTAAAGATTATACATTCTTCTCAGCAGTACATGGAACCTTCTCTAGGATTGACCACATACTAGGCCATAAAGCAAGTCTCAGCAAATTCAAAAGAATTAGAATCATACCATGCAGCTTCTCAGACCATAAAGGAATGAAGTTGGAAATGAACAACTCAGGAATCCCTAGAGCATACGCAAACACATGGAGATTGAACAACATGCTCCTGAATGAACAATGGGTCATAGAAGAAATCAAAAGAGAAATCAAAAACTTTCTGGAAGTAAATGAGGATAACAGCACAACATACCAAAACTTATGGGACGCAGCAAAAGCAGTGTTAAGAGGAAAGTTTATATCAATAGGTGCCTACATCAAGAAATTGGAAAGGCACCAAATAGATGAGCTTTCTATTCACCTCAAGGATCTAGAAAACCTACAGCAAACCAGACCCAAATCTAGTAGGAGAAGAGAAATAATTAAAATCAGAGAAGAAATCAACAGGATTGAATCAAGAAAAACATTACAAAAAATCAGCCAAACGAGGAGCTGGTTTTTTGAAAAAATAAACAAAATTGACACCCCATTGGCCCAACTAACTAAAAAAAAGAAGAGAAAAGACCCAAATCAATAAAATCAGAGATGAAAAAGGAAATGTAACAACAGACACCACAGAAATAAAAAGAATCATCAGAAATTACTACAAGGACTTGTATGCCAGCAAACAGGGAAACCTATCAGAAATGGATAGATTCCTGGACACATGCAACCTACCTAAATTGAACCAGGAAGACATCGAAAACCTAAACAGACCCATAACTGAGACAGAAATTGAAACAGTAATAAAGGCCCTCCCAACAAAGAAAAGCCCAGGACCAGATGGATTCACTGCTGAATTCTACCAGACATTTAAAGAAGAACTAACTCCAATTCTTCTCAAACTATTCAGAACAATTGAAGAAGAGGGAATCCTCCCAAATTCTTTCTATGAAGCCAGCATCACCTTAATTCCTAAGCCGGGAAAAGATGCAGCACTGAAAGAGAATTACAGACCAATATCCCTGATGAACATAGATGCAAAAATCCTCAATAAAATTCTCGCCAATAGAATGCAACAACACATCAGAAAGATCATCCACCCAGACCAAGTGGGATTTATCCCTGGTATGCAGGGATGGTTTAATGTGCGCAAGACAATCAATGTGATACACCACATTAACAGACTGCAGAAGAAAAACCATATGATTCTCTCAATAGATGCCGAGAAAGCATTTGATAAAATACAACACCCGTTCATGATGAAAACTCTAAGCAAACTGGGTTTGGAAGGAACATTCCTCAATACAATCAAAGCAATCTATGAAAAACCCACAGCCAACATCCTATTGAATGGGGAAAAGTTGGAAGCATTTCCACTGAGATCTGGGACCAGACAGGGATGTCCACTCTCACCACTGCTATTCAATATAGTTCTGGAGGTTCTAGCCAGAGCTATTAGGCAAGAAAAAGAAATTAAAGGGATACAAATTGGGAAGGAAGAACTCAAACTATCCCTCTTTGCAGATGACATGATTCTTTATTTAGGGGACCCAAAGAACTCTACCAAGAGACTATTGGAACTCATAGAAGAGTTTGGCAAAGTAGCAGGGTATAAAATCAATGCACAAAAATCAACAGCCTTTGTATACACAGACAATGCCATGGCTGAGGAAGAAATTCTAAGATCAATCCCATTCACAATAGCTACAAAAACAATCAAATACCTTGGAATAAACTTAACCAAGGACGTTAAAGATCTCTACGATGAAAATTACAAAACCTTAAAGAAAGAAATAGAAGAGGATACCAAGAAATGGAAAAATCTTCCATGCTCATGGATTGGAAGAATCAATATCATCAAAATGTCCATTCTCCCAAAAGCAATTTATACATTCAATGCAATACCAATCAAGATACCGAAGACCTTCTTCTCAGATCTGGAAAAATTGGTGCTGAAATTTATATGGAGGCACAAGAGACCTCGAATAGCTAAAGCAATCTTGTACAACAAAAACAAAGCCGGAGGCATCACAATACCAGATTTCAGGACATACTACAGGGCAGTTGTAATCAAAACAGCATGGTACTGGTACAGAAACAGAAGGATAGACCAATGGAACAGAATTGAAATACCAGAAATCAACCCAAACATCTACAGCCAACTTATATTTGATCAAGGATCTAAAACTAATTCCTTGAGCAAGGACAGTCTATTCAATAAATGGTGCTGGGAAAATTGGATTTCCACGTGCAGAATCATGAAGCAAGACCCCTACCTTACACCTTACACAAAAATCCACTCAACATGGATTAAAGACCTAAATCTACGACCTGACACCATCAAGTTACTAGAGAACATTGGAGAAACCCTTCAAGATATTGGCACAGGCAAAGAGTTTCTGGAAAAGACCCGGGAGGCACAGGCAGTCAAAGCCAAAATTAACTATTGGGATTGCATCAAATTGAGAAGTTTCTGTACTGCAAAAGAAACAGTCAGGAGAGTGAAGAGACAACCGTCAGAATGGGAAAAAATATTTGCAAACTATGCAACAGATAAAGGGTTAATAACCAGAATCTACAAAGAGATCAAGAAACTCCACAAAAACAAAACCAACAACCCAATTAAGAGATGGGCCAAGGACCTCAATAGACATTTTTCAAAAGAGGAAATCCAAATGGCCAACAGGCACATGAAAAAATGTTCAAGGTCATTAGCAATCAGAGAAATGCAAATCAAAACCACAATGAGGTTCCACCTCACCCCGGTGAGAATGGCTCACATTCAGAAATCTACCAACAACAGATGCTGGCGAGGATGTGGGGAAAAAGGGACACTAACCCACTGTTGGTGGGAATGCAAACTGGTCAAGCCACTATGGAAATCAGTCTGGAGATTCCTCAGAAACCTGAAGATAACCCTACCGTTCGACCCAGCCATCCCACTCCTTGGAATTTACCCAAAGGAATTTAAATTGGCAAGCAAAAAAGCGGTCTGCAGCCTAATGTTTATTGCAGCACAATTCACAATAGCTAAGACCTGGAACCAACCTAAATGCCCATCAACGGTAGACTGGATAAAGAAATTATGGGATATGTACTCTTTAGAATACTATACTGCAGTAAGAAACAACGAAATCCAGTCATTTGCAACAAAATGGAGGAATCTGGAACACATCATGCTGAGTGAAATAAGCCAGTCCCAAAGGGACAAATACCATATGTTCTCCCTGATCGGTGACAACTGACTGAACACCAAAAAGGAAACTTGTTGAAGTGAAAGGGACACTATGGGAAACGGTGACTTGATCAGCATAGCCCTGACTGTTAATGAACAACTTAATACATTATCCCTCTTAGTAGTTTTTTTGTCTGTTCTACTTAATATGACTGATTTAATTCTGTAATTAATACACAGTTATTCTTAAGTGTTGAAATTTAACTGAAATGTGATCCCTGTTAAACATAAGAGTAGGAATAAGAGAGGGAAGAGATATATAATTTGGGACATGCTCAAGCTGACTTGCCCCAAATGGTAGAGTTAGAAACATACCAGGGGACTCCAATTTAATCCCATCAAGGTGGCATGTACCAATGCCATCTCACTAGTCCAAGTGATCAATTTCAGTTCGCAATTGATCATAATGAAAGGAC
This sequence comes from Oryctolagus cuniculus, assembly GCF_964237555.1. NCBI lineage: Eukaryota > Metazoa > Chordata > Mammalia > Lagomorpha > Leporidae > Oryctolagus > Oryctolagus cuniculus. Next base: position 92,907,513 of record NC_091434.1, on the reverse strand, counting down.
TAAGAGTCAAAGGGAGCACATAAGCAAGTCTAGTACCGGCTAACACTAACCGATAGAATAAATAAAGGGGAGAGTGATCCAACATGGGAAGTGAGATACTCAGCAGACTCATAGAATGGCAGATGCCCTAAATAGCACTCTGGCCTCAGAATCAGCCCTAAAGGCATTCAGATCTGGCTGAAAAGCCCATGAGAGTATTTCAGGCATGGAAAGCCAAGACACTCTGGCAAAAGATCTCTGTGAGTGAGATCTCAGTGGAAAGAACAGGTCTTCAAAGAAGGAGGTACCTTTCTCTGAAGGGAGGAGAGAACCTCCACTTTGACTATGACCTTGTCTAAACAAGATAAGAGTCGGAGAACTCAAAAGGCTTCCATAGCCTTGGAAACTCATGACTGGAGCATAGGGAGATTACTGATGCCATAGACAGGAGTGTCAATTGGTAAAGTCAATAACAGGAGTCACTGTGCACTTACTCCTCATGTAGGATCTCTGTCCTTAATGTGCTGTGCATTGAGATTTAATGCTATAACGAGTACTCAAATAATATATTTCACTTTGTGTTTCTATGGGGGCGCAAACCGTTGAAATCTTTACTTAATGCATACTAAACTGATCCTCTGTAAAAAAAAAAAAAAAAAAAAAAAAACAAAAAAAAAAAAAAAGAAAAGAAAAGAAAAGAAACTATCAACTCCCAACTTGACTCTCACTGGGATTAAACATGACAATAGGTCTGATCTGATTTCATCATCATTAAAAAAAATCATCTATTATTTTTCACTTTATGTTTCTGTGTGGGAGCAAACTGTTGAAATCCTTACTTAATGTATACTAAGCTGATCTTCTGTATATTAAGATAATCGAAAATGAATCTTGATGTGAATGGAAGGGGAGAGGGAGTGGGAAAGGGGAGGGTTGTGGGTGGGAGGGATGGTATGGGGGGGGAAGCCATAGTAATCCATTATTCGTACTTTGGAAACGTATATTCATTAAATAAAAGTTAAAAAAAAATTATGAAAAAAAAAATAAATAAATAAAAGAAAAAAAAAAAAAGAAAAATGCCCCTGTTGAACATAGCACTTTTGCAAGATTACTCCTAAATTGAACCCAACCCCACTTTTGTCTGAGGATTTGATCTCTTGAGGATTCAAGCTATTGATCAAATTTCTCATACAGAAATGTACTCAACAAAGCTCCAGATCTGAGGATAGCATATATCAAGTGTTACATTGTAGATTGGCTCTAGCTTCCAAAGCTCTCTTGGGGTGTGTGTGTGTATGTGTGTGTGTGTTGGGGGGATAGTCACTTTTCCCTCTGCTGCTGGCTATGTATTATGAATAAAAATATTCAGTAGAATAAAACATCACCATTTTGATATACTCACACCCCCACAACACTAAGACACTTGGGATTTTGAATTTACGTTCTTTGTTATTCATTTATTTCTTTTTTCACTGTCTTTACTTGATTGCCCGAAGTTTACTTTTAGAAGTTCAACGACTAGTTTTGCTGAGAAGTTTTTGCCTTGCTCTGAAAAGCATCAGAAAAATCTTATATTAGTTACATGTTACCTGGAGTTTCTTTTTGCTTTTAATTTTTTCCTCCCTTTGTTTCTTTCCAATGAAATCCCTTTCTCCTGTGGTCGGGTAGTTCTGTTCTCTGTCCTTGCTGTGATAATGGGGGAGAAATCTTGAACTTTGTTCTTTTGAACAGAGAAATGACATCTGTACTGGGCTGTGGCATTATCTTTTCTGCCTCAGTGTAGAAACACAGGCCTGAGGAAAGCTCCCTCTGGGTGTTGACCACCCTTCCTGGGGCCGCCTGGTGCAGCTGCAGCAACTGTGGGCTATTTCCCACTCACGTTCATGCAGTTCCATTTGCTCCACTCAAAAAGAAATTCCTGGAGCACACCTTGACTCCAGATGTGCTGTTTCCATGCGGTTATTTGACTGCCTCTTCTCTCAACCCCATTGGCCAGTCTTCCTGAGTATGAAATAATCTTGCTTAGAAGAGCTGGCTGAAGACTCACATTCTTGTGTTCTCAGGAAGACAAAAGTGAGGGCCATTCAACTAAAACTTCACTTTTACTAAGCCTGGGCTCACGTGCGCCTATTGCTTATTTTCTGTAATTTCTAATGTTATATATTTATTTACTTTTTTTTACTTGTTTGGAAGGCAGAGAATGGGGGAGAGGAGAGAGAGGGAGAAAGATTGAGAAACAGAGAGATCCCCAAATGCCTGCAACAGACAGTGCTGGGCCAGGCCAAAGCTGGGAGCCTTGTACTCAGTTGTAGTCTCCCACATGATTGGCAGAGACCCAAGCACTTGATCTATTACCTGCTGCCTTACAGTTGCATATTAGCAGGAAGCTGGAATCAGAAGTAGAGCTAGGACTCAAAGCAGGCACTCTGATATGGGATGCCAGAGTCTCAAGTGGTGTCTTAACTACTGCATCAAGTGCCCATGCTGTACTATTCTTTTTGGCAGGAAGTGGAAAGACCCTGGCAGCCTGCAAACGACAAAGGAAGGAGAAGCACTGGGCTGGTTGCTCCTTTGGGCGGAAATGGTTTTGTCTGTGTTGGGTTGTGCCTGTCACAGGTTAGCAAACAGCAGTGGTCTCCAGAAGGCCTGCTGAGAAAACTGCTGAAGTTTGTCCCTCAGATCAGAGAGCAAGCTAGTTTAGGTTAAGACTTCAAAGTACTAGCTTTTATTACATTTTAATGATCAGAGTCATACTTTATTCATAGAGCTCAAGCTGAGCACCCTAGAGTTGGTAAAACACAAGGTTTCCATTTCACACACAGGCCTCCATGAAAAAAATTCAAATAGGAGGAAAAGTTTGGGATTGGGAATCCTTATTAAAAATGCATATAAAGGATTTGCTGAACACTAAAAATAAAATATCTCCAGTGATATACAGTGATAGACTGATTTGTGTTGAATATGTGAATATGAGAATACTTTCAAATGATCATGGGAAAACAGGATTATTGTGCTGTAAGAAATGTTAAATTCGTGTTTAGTGTTTTCATAATATACATTTTCCATGAATATTTTGGTAACTCTCTAAAGGCATTTTTTTGTACTAACACCTTTTTGCACTAACATAAACTTATCTTTTAATTCCACTTTCCATGAACTCTTTCAAATAAACTTATAAGGCACATTTCATTTTTTTAGTGAACTAACTTTTCATTAACTTGTATTTATAGATCTTCACAATACATCCAATAGAGATATAGCTCCTCTCCAACCTTGAGAACTTTACTTCTCTTTATTTCTTTTTCATTTTGCTTTTTGAAAAAAAGACTGAAACATTGAGTTGTGCTCATTTCCACATGTAATGTGGAAAAGATTGAGAATCTAATTCATTTTATAAGGAAGAATGAAGAAGAATTTAATTTTCTCTTTACCCTGTTGCTAGATACAAGTAATGATAGGGTGTGATTAACTTTTATGTTTCTGAGGCATTTTCATGTGAAGGTCATTTTCAAAGAAAGAGCAAGTAAGGTTGGTAATTTAGAGTTTACTTGAGTCACTTTTAACGCGACCTCTGTATCTGTGAAGAGAGTAGGTCATTGCTGATGGAAAGTGAGATTCAGATGTATGATTGGCATTCAGTTCTGAAACACTTACCTGTAAATCCACCTTGAACTTCTTTCCAAAAGTCAAAGCCCTAAATGCAGCCAGTGTTGACTTTTCTCTTTCTGTTCTCACTTTTGTAGCTGTGCGTGTAGATCAAAGGACATCTCTGAAAGGAGACCTCAGGTACATGATGCTAATAGTTGTTCACCATTTATTCAGCATCTTTGTTTTCAATGATTTCCTTAATTCAGAGTCATATTCCATGTACATGGCAGTATCTCTATATTCAGGGATCAAAAAAACCAAATGAGTAGAAGAGAAGAGAGCATGAATGAATTCCTAATAGGTAATCCAGAGGTCATTTTTTTTCCAGATGTTGCAAAGCACTAAGCTCTTCGTTTGGCTGATCTTTTGTAATTTTTTTTTTTGATTCAATCCTGTTGATTTCTTCTCTGATTTTAATTATTTCTCTTCTCCTACTAGTTTTGGGTCTGGTTTGCTGCGGTTTTTCTAGATCCTTGAGATGCATTGAAAACTCATTTATTTGGTGCCTTTCCAATTTCTTGATGTAGGCACCTATTGCTATAAACTTTCCTCTTAACACTGCTTTTGCTGTATCCCATGAGTTTTGATATGTTGTGTTGTTATCCTCATTTACTTCCAGAAAGTTTTTGATTTCTTTTTTGATTTCTTCTATGATCCAGTGTTCATTCAGTAGCATGTTGTTCAGTCTCCATGTGTTTGCATATGCTCTAGGGATTCCTGAGTTGCTAATTTCCAACTTCATTCCTTTATGGTCTGAGAAGCTGCATGGTATGATTCTAATTCTTTTGAATTTGCTGACTTGCTTTATGGCCTAGTATGTGGTCAGTCCTAGAGTAGGTTCCATGTACTGCTGAGAAGAATGTAAATGCTTTATATGTAGGATGAAAAGTTCTGTAGATATCTGTTAGATTCATTTGGGTTATAATGTCAATTAAGTCTGCTGTTTCCTTGTTGATCTTCTGTCTGGTTGATCTGTCTATTTCTGAAAGTGGAGTATTGAAGTCCTCCAATACTATTTTTTTTTTGACAGGCAGAGTTAGACAGTGAGAGAGAGAGAGACAGAAAGAAAGGTCTTTCTTTCCATTGGTTCACCCCCTAGAATGGCCGCTATGGTCAGCGCGCTGTGCCGATCTGAAGCCAGGAGCCAGGTGTTTCCTCCTGGTCTCCCATGCAGGTGCAGGGCCCAAGCACTTGGGCCATCCTCCACTGCCTTCTGGGCCACAGCAGAGAGCTGGACTGGAAGAGGAGCAACCAGGACAGAATCCAGTGCCCCAATGGGGCTAGAACCCAGGGAGCTGGCACCGCAGGCAGAGGATTAGCCGAGTGAGCTGTGGCTCTGGCCTCCCCAATACTATTGTATTGGAGTCTAAGTTTCCCTTTATGTCCCTTAACAAATCTTTTAAATAAACCAGTGCCCTGTAATTAGGTGCATATACATTTATAATAGTTACATCTTCCTGTTGAATTGATCCCTTAATCATTATATAGTGCCCCTCTTTGTCTCTCTTAACAGTTTTTGTGGTAAAGTTTATTTTGTCAGATATTAAGATAGCTACACCAGCTCTGTTTTGGTTTCTGTTGGCATGGTATTTCTTTTTCCAGCCTTTCACTTTCAGTCTGCATGCATCTTTGTTGAAAAGATGTGTTTCTTCTAAGCAGTAAATAGATGGGTTTTGTTCCTTCATCAATTCAGCCAATCTGTGTTTTTTAACTGGAGAGTTGAGGCCATTAACATTCAGTGTGACTATTGATAAGTAGTAACTTTGCCCTGCCATTTTCCCAAAGATATTTCTAATATATGCTTTGAACTTCCTATGATCTTTTACTGGGAGGTTTCCTTCCTTTACCTTTTTTCATATGGATTGCCATGTTTCTGTGTTTCTATGTATAACATATCTTTAAGCATCTTTTGCAGGACTGGACAAGTGGTGACAAATTCTTTCATTTTCTGTTTGCTATGAAAGGTCTTTATTTCACCTTCATTCACAAATGAGAGCTTTGCAGGATATAATATTCTGGGCTGGCAGTTTTTTTCTCTTAGTACTTGGGCTATATCTTGCCACTCCCTCCTAGCCTGTAGGGTTTCTGATGAGAAGTCAGCTGTAAGTCTAATTGGAGATCCTCTGAGAGTAATCTGACGTTTCTCTCTTGCACATTTTGGAATCTTTGTTTCACTGTGGTGAGTTTAATTATAACGTGTCGTGGTGAGGATCTCTTTTGGTCATGTTTACTAGGGGTTCTGTGAGCTTCCTGTACAAGGATGTCTCTGTCCTTTTCCAAACCTGAGAAATTTTCTGCTAGTATCTCACTAAAAAGCCCTTCTAATCCTTTCTCCCTCTCCATGCCTTCAGGAACTCCTAGAACCCGAATGTTGGTTTTTTTAATAGTATCCTGTAGATTCCCAACAATATTTTTTAGATTTCTAATTTCTTCTTCTTTTCTTTGGTTTGACTGTATACTTTCCTGTTCTCTGTCTTCTAAGTCCGACATTCTCTCTTCTATCTCACTGATTCTGTTTTTAAGGCTCTCCAATGCATTTGTCATTTAATCTATTGAATTCTTCATTTCATTTTGATTACTTTTCAATATCACAATTTCATGTTCTACTAGATTCATTTCATTTTGATTCCTCCTTAAGATTTCATTTTCATGAGAGAGATTTTCTATCCTGTCCAGTAAGGATTTCTGTAGTTCAAGAATTTGTTTTTGAGAGACCTTCTAAATGTTCTTATCATAAATTTTTTGAGATCCATATCTTGCATTTCTTCTATCTCATCATCTTCATAATCTTGAATTGGAGTGTCATGTTCATTTGGGGGCATCATAATGTCTTCCTTGTTCTTGTTTCCTTGGTTTCTGCATTTGTTGCTTGGCATTGTGGAGATATTCTTTGGTTTCTTTTTCTTTATTTTTTTCCTCACTGTGGTGGCTTTTCTCATTATACTGTGACTCTAGATTAAGTGGACTGTCTGCTTTTGGTGGATCTTTAGATGCTTGTGATGGTGTGGCCAGAGAGCTCTGTTCAGTTCTTCGGGTTTAAGGGTGTGCCAAAGGTGACACACCCAGGTTTGGCATGGTAAATCTTCTCTCTCTCTCTCTCTCTCTCTCTCTCTTTTTATTCAGATGGGAAGTAATTCCTCACAGCTGAGCTATTCTCCTTGAAGGCAATCAGTGTCTGAGTGCTGACCCCCGTGGGTATAATATTCATCTGCTCTGTCCCAAGGACCACACAATGGATCTGTGCAGTCCTCAGTTTAAGCTCAGATTCCCCTGCAGTCTCCCACTGGGTTGCCAAGGTTATCGAGTTTGTGGCGTCTCCCACCAAGTACTCACATCTCAGGCACTCCGTAAGTTCGTAAGTTCTCTCACACACCCTCAGGTTTTTTTTTTTTTTTTTCCACAGTCTCAGTTCATGAGCTCCACACATTCACTAGGTCTTAACCTCCTGTTATTTCTCCCCACCAGAGTCAGGTTTACTGCTTGGTTGAGGGCAGGTGCAGCCCTGAGGTGGCGCAGCTTTTACCTATGTCCAAAATGGCGCCTGCTCTTTGTCTTGCCTGCCTTTGTAAGGTGAGTGGAGAGAAAGAATCGTGTCCAAACCGCCCCCCCCCCCCGCTTTTTTTTCTCTCCTCTAGTTAGCCTGGTGAACTTTTCCCAACGGGACTTCAAGCCTCGTTCCCTCTAAGCTCTTCCTGCTGCTTTCCCACCAGTGTCTCGGGCTACTGAGGTTTTGCCTCACCTCCCTTTTGAGTGCTGGTGCATTGACTCGGTGGCTGGGGTGCCGAGCCATAGGCGCCCGTGCCCTCCATATAGGTCCAGAAGAGTTTTCTCTGCGGTTTTTTCCCTAACTCTTCCCTGAAACTATAGTATCTCCACATTTATTAAACTATCTTTTCCCGGACTATCAGTGTGCTATTTCGCCATCTTAGAGGACTCTCCGGAACTACATACTGTTTATGATGTGCATATTCTCCACGCCTTACCTGAAAAAAGGAGGGATTTAACATCAGATGTTTTTAAACTGTTTTTTGTAAATTCCTTGATTGTTGAAACACCACACAGTTCTAGAGAATCATCTATTAAGGTCACATTCATAAGTTTCCATTTTCTTATTTGTGAAATGGAAGTAAAACAAATTGCTGAGAGGATTAAAGGGGATAATCCACATAAAGAGATTTGCACAGTTGTGGGTTCATATAAATAGCCAACACTACTAGGGACTCCATTCTTAGTATTGCTCCACACTCTATGGAACAAGCATTGACTTCTGGTTTCCTGGGAAACTCTTAGTGACTAGGATATCTTCATTGATACACAGCCTGCAGGTCTGAAAACTTTTCACCACAAAAGAGTGCTCCAGCCCTTATAGCATGCTAAGTAACCTCCTTTTATTAAGTAATCTAAAAAATTACTCCAAGATGTTTACCAATGGGAGCTTCGGATTGACATAGCATAATCAGTGCTATAATAGGTTAATATTATTCCAACTCTTTGACAAAGTAATGCATACATTTCATGAAACTTTAAAAACCATGATTTATGATAATTCAAAGACCCTAATTTTTCCTACTGTTGATAAAACTGTTATTAAGTATTTTGATTTACCTCCTCTTTTTCACTTCTCTATGGAAGAACAGTAAACAGAAAGGCATATAACAATAAGTAACTCAAAAACTTTATTTAACAAATGGGAAAATCAAGGCTCAGAACAGTTAGAGGTAGAACCTGGAGTAGAATCAAATCTCCTGACACCAAACACTGTACTTTTCCCATATTGTCAAATCACTGTGCACATAAAGGCATACTAAATCATCCTATGATATCTTAGCACATTTTTATTCAGAAGCTAGAGAAGTAAGGTCCTTTGTACTTAATAAAGAAAACTGTAAGCAATTGAACAGTTCCTATGTTATCATTCACAATGCTAAGTGCTTTACAAGTATAATCTCATTAAATATTCATGGCATCTTTACAAGGTAGATTCTGTTGTGACTCCTATGATATAATTGGAGAAGTAAGGCTCAGAGATGTGAAGAATTCAGATTGTAAGGTGTGAGCCAAGATTCAAAATGAGGGAGTTGTGGCTCCAGAATAGTTTAGATCCTACTCTTTGACAACTCTATGGAACTGCCTCCACATACCCTGTTCTCACACCACAGAGTTGCAAGACAATTATCTATGGGCTGTTTCAGTCAATTCAGACTATTTTAGCAGATTGCCATAGACTGGGTGGTTTAAATAATAAACATTGTTTTTTAAAAGATTTATTTATTTATTTGAAAGGCAGAGTAATAGAGAGGCAGAGGCAGAGAGAGAGAGAGAGAGAGATATCTTTCATCCTCTGGTTCACTCCCCAGATGGCAAAAAACAGCTGGAGCTGCACCCATGTGAAGCCAGGAGCCAGCAGCCTCCTCTGGGTCTCCCACACAGGTACAGGGGCCCAAGGACTTGGGTCATCTTCTACTGCTTTCCCAGGCCTTAGCAGATAGCTGGATTGGAAGTGGTTCAGCTGGGACTTGAACTGGCACCAACATAAGATGCCAGCACTACAGACAGTGGCTTTACCCACTATACCACAGAGCTGGCCCCACCCAACAAACATTTCTTTATCATAGTTCTGAAGGCTGGAAATCCAAGGTCAGGGTGCTAGCATGGTCTAGTTCTGATGAGGGCTCACTTCCTGCATGGCAATGGTGTCTTCTTGCAGCATCTTCTCAGGGTAGAAAGAGGGTGAGAGAGCTCTCTGAGATCTCATTCGAGAGAGCACTAGTCTTACTCTTTAAGGATCTACCCCTCATAATCAAATTAATTCCTGGGGTCAACACTGTGGCTTAGCAGGTAAAGCCGCTGTCTGCAGTGCTGGCATCCCATATGGCCTCTTGTTTGAGTCCCGGCTGCTCCACTTTTAATCCAGCTCCCTCCTGGTGTCCTGGGAAAGCAGTGGAGGATGGCCCAAGTCCTTGGGCCCCTGTACCCACATGGGAGACCTGGAAAAAGCTCCAGGCTCCTGGCTTTGGATCGATCCAGCTCCAGCCATTATGGCTGTTTGGGGAGTGAACCAGCAGATGGAGGACCTCTCTTTCTGCCTCTGCCTCTTTGTACTCTGCCTTTCAAATAAATAAATAAATCTTAAAAAAAATCCCTTTAAAAATTAATTCCCAAGGCCCATCTTCCTAATATCATTACATTGAAAATTAGGATTTCAACAAATGAATGTTGGGAGACACAAATATTCAGTTGTTAACATTGTTTATCTCAGGGATTTAGGACAGTTATGTCAATGAGTGGACATCCATGGAGTCCAAACTATAAAAACTAAGGAACTATCTATCCCATGTTCACAGTCTGCATTCTTAACCTAGGCTAATTGCCTTGTAAGTACAGTCTCAGGTTAAGTGAAGCTCAGTGAAAATATGGCTTCATCAGTGAAAAATATTTCTCTGTTGCACGTTTAACTGTCAAATTTCACCATTCAGGAAACAATAACGGGGCTGGAGAGACCATAAAATTACCCAGATGGTATCCTAAAAGCTGTGTCCATGTACCTCTTTATTGAGAAGATTTCCACTACTAGTTTTTTTTTTTAAAGATTTATTTATTTATTTGAAAGTCTGAGTTACACAGAGAGAAAAGGAAAGGCAGAGAGAGAGAGAGAGAGGTCTTCCATCTGCTGATTCACTTGACCAGCGATCTACGGATCTGAAGCCAGGAGCTTCTTCTGTGTCTCCCATGTGGGTGCAGAGGTCCAAGGACTTGAGTCATCTTCTACTGCTTTCCCAGGCCATAGCAGAAAGCTGGATCAGAAGTGGAGCAGCCGGGACTAGAACCGATGCCCATATGGGATGTCGGCACTGCAGGCAGCAGCTTTACCCGCTACACCACAGCGCCAGCCCTCTACTACTAGCTTTAACCATTGGCAGACAAATTACTTTAATTAATTCCTTTTTTATACCCTTTGCATTTTTCATTTGGGTGTTTTTTAAATTTAAAACATTTTAAAATTTATTTTCATCTACTTAAAAGGCCTAGGGACAGAAAGAGACAAAGACAGAGACAAAGAGTGAGCTTCCATGCACTGGTTCACTCCTCTAATGCTTGTAACAGCCAGGGATGGGCCAGACCAAAACCAATAGCCCATCTTGATCTCTCACGTGGGTGACAAGAACCCAGATACTTGAGCCATCATCCATTGCCACCCAAGATTTGCATTAGGAGGAAGTTGGATCAGAAGTAGGGTAGCTGGGATAAACTGGAACTGCACTTTGGGATGTAGGTGCTGCAAGTAATGGCTTAATCTGCTGTACTACAACGGTTACCCCATGATATTTAAAATTGGAACATTTTATGACCTAAGCCTGTTAATCCTTAGGCTTGGATAAATGTATAGCTATTTTTCTATCTCTTAATTGCATTGTAATTTTATTCATTCTTTACACATAAATTGTTATAGCTCTATGTGGTAAAAATCAATGCTTTTCTGTATTATTTCTATTTTGAGAATGATAGAAAGTATACCCTCATCCCAAGAATATATATATACATATATATATATATATATACACACACATATTTCTTCTATTACTTTATAGTTTTTTGGTGGTACATTTAAAATTTAATCAAGTTGGAAATAATTTCAGTTTGGGTATATAAAACTAATGGGAGACCTCTCTTTTACCCCAAATTATTAGTGTTTTAATAGTACCCATTTAGTGAACAATCCATCCTTTTCCATTTGTTTGAAATATTTGAAATCCTATGTATACAATTTCTTCTGCGATTTCTGTGCTATTTCTTCAATACATTTCTGAATCAGTGTTATACTAGTTTAAACTATTGTTGTATATGCCCTTAACTTACATGTTTAAACAATTCTAGACTATATTTCTATTTCATATTTATACAATACTAGATTGAGTTTCTAGTTTCTGGCTCTTAGTAAATTGCAAGAAACAGTTTTGAAGCTGTTATAAATGAGCATGAGCCCATCCAAAAAAAAAAAAAAAAAGATTATGGTCAACATGTAAAAAAGGTGGGAGGAAGAAAACATTGCAAAGATGTCTGGAAAATTCAACCAAAGTTATTTGGGATTAATTGATGTAAGTCAAACTTTTTAAAGATCTCTGAAAGCTCTGGGTTGTTCACTAAATGGCTGATATTCATAAAGAACTCGGGCTGTAAAATAAATATTCACATATTCATAGAATCAGAACATATCTCTTGGACTGAACTGGGTCACGGTGAAGTATGGAGACAACTCAGACCCTATGCTGCCAGCTGGATGTTATGTAGTAAATTTCAGTTCCTATTTATGATATCTGCAAAATATAGAGGAAATAAAAAGGGATACAAATTTAAATGAGCTCACAAAATAGTTTAACCAATTATTTGGCAAGCACATATTTTTTTCTTCGGGAAACTGCTTGTGGGAACATCCAAATTTTGTATAGATTTCTCTGCAGCATGTACAACTATTGAACCGGGTTATTTTAACCTTGGGTACAACTAGGAAAACTGAAATTATGGAAGAAATAATTCGACTTTGACATGTCTTTAGCAATGAATTGTACCTTCATATAAATTCTTCCCTCTTCTCTCTGCTGTGGCTCCATTATCACACTAAGATCAAATAACAACACATAGTAGGGCATGGGATGTTCACGCTCAACTTCTGCACTTTTTGATTGCTCTGAGGAGAATCTCATGCCAGTGTTTGGAAAACAAGGAAGTGAACTGTTCATATGGAAGAGCAGAAGCCCACCCAAGGCCAGTTGTATGGTTTTATTGAATTTTTTTTCCATTCAGTAAAATATGAAGATCTTAACCAAACAGTTGGATGAGATTAACAAATGTGAGTACTTCCATAGCCAACACCCAAATCAAGATAGAGAACATTTCTGTCACTTCAGAGAATTCCCTTTTGTCATGTCTCATCAACCTACCTCAGTACAGAGGAATCCAATGTCTGATTTTCTAACATCGTAGATAAATTTTCTTGACCTTTATAACTCATATAACATAATGTTATAGTATGTACTTTTTTGGGATCTGGTTTCTGTCAGTCAACAAAATGTTTTTAATATGCAGCCATATTGTTTCCTATGTCAATAGTTTGTTCCTTTTTATTACTGAGTGTGTTTCATTGGATGAGCATTCCACAATTGCTTTGTACCTTCGCATGTTGATGCATATTTGAGTTGTTTCTAGATTTTGGTTATTGGCAGTAGAGCTGCTATGAGCATTTTTATATATGTCTTTTTGGGGATATGTTTTTTTTCTATTGAGTAAACATCTGAGAATGAGATTGCTGTCAAAGGATGGATGTATGTTTAGCTTGCTAAACTTCCATCATGATTTCCTAAAATGAACTACCTTAATATCTGAGCAGGAACCTGTGAGAGTTACAGTTGTTCCACATCTTTCTCAGTAGGTAGGATTATCAAGCTATTTATTTATTTATTTATTTATTTATTTATTTTAAGGGAAAGACTTTATTGGGGGAAACCTGACAGACTGGAGGGAAGGTGGAAAGAAGGAAAAGAGGGAGAAGGAGAGCGTAAGAGAGAGAGACACAGAGAGAGAGAGAGAGACAGAAGCCAAGTATTCAGGAACAGGGCCTTTTAAAACTTTGCTAGGGGCCGGGCAGGCAAGTAGGAGCAGCAAATCCCATTAGGATGGGGGTGGAGCTTGACACGGGTGGTTGGGTCATGTGGCCACCTGGCTTCCAGCAATGGCAGGTGGGGCCAGGGCTAGAGCATAGGATGGTGTTGAGGTGTTGATCGTGCCATAGATAAGACTGCGTCATTTTACTAACATTCCCCCCTTTTGTTTTTTATAAAGCAGGAGTTGTTTGGGTTTACATTAGTTCCAAAAGTCCAGGAGGGGTAGAGGGACAATGATCTGTCTTTAGAGCTACTTCCTGCTGACATGGGGTGAGGAGGTACTCTTTGCTGGCATGGGGTGATGTCTCAAGTTGCTGTCTCTGGGTGGGGAGCTGAGTATATCCCTGTAGTAACAAGCTATTTATTTTATTAGAAATTATTTTAAATATGTTTTCACCGACATTGTAAAAGTTTTTATTTATTTATGAGAAAGAGAGAGAGAGGACACTCCTATTTGCTGATTCAGTCCTCAAATGTCTACAATAGCTGGGGCTGGGCTGGGTTGAAGCTGGGAGTTAAGAACCTAATCCAAGTCTCCCACATCGGTGGCAGGGACACAACTACTGGAGCAATCCCTCCTGCCTCCCAAGTTATGCATTAGCAAGCAGTAAGCTTGAGTCAGCAGCTGCGAGACTTGAACCCAAGCACTTCAATATGGGATGCAGGCACCCAAACTGACACCATAATTACTAGATCAAGTGGATGCCCCTGAATATATTTTTGATTGTCAAATAATAGTTATATATATTTATGGGGTACAGTGTGATGATATAAGTACACATTTTAGAAAAATAAAATCAAACCAATTAACTTATTCACCAACTTATCTTTTTGTGTGGTGAGAACATTAAAAATCTTTACTTTAAGCAATTTTGGAGCACCACACATTGCAATAGGTCAGTAAAGAGCTTACTCTTCCAGTCTACCTAAAACTTTATATTCTTTGGTAAGTAACTCCCTTTCCCCATTCCTATCCTCCAACTCATTTAATTTCAGCCTTCTAATAAGTTTGAAATAGTAGCTCATAATTGTTATAACTATACTTTCCTAATAACTTATGGGCACGTTTTCAGGTATTTATGGATTATTCTTATATCTTGTTTTATGAAATGATTATTCAAGACTTTTATCCATTTTAAACATTGGGTTTCCAACTTATTAGTGATTTTCAAGAGATTTTATATATTCTGGATGAATATCATCTATCATATATTGCAAATATTTTCTTCATTCTGAAACTGTTAAAAATGTTATCAAAACTTTAAAGAGCAGAACCAAACATTTTGATGAAGTTTAGTTATCAATTTCCCATTCTATGGTTACTGTTTTTTGGTCTGATCTAAGAAATCTTATTTTACTACAAAGTAGTGAGGCATTCTAGCATGTTTTCTTTTAAATCTTTTCATCTTTATGATTAGATATATGCTCCATCTCAGGTTAATGTATAGGTGCAATGTGAGACAGGAATCCATGCTTACATTTTTTTTCCACAGAGATATTCACTTTCAGAGCATCTATTGACAAGATTTTTATTCATATACTGACTACTAAGTTTCTGTAATGAACTGATTGTTAATGTGAGGGGTTGTTGTGAGATATTTCTCAAGAACTCTAGACTCAGATATCCAAATGCCCTACTTGACATTGCCACTTGGATGTCTAATATGAGGTGTCCTAAAAATGCTTATGGATAAGTGAAATTAAAAGGAGTGTGTGTGTGTGGAGGGGGTGAGTGGGCATGTGGGTGTGGAGAGAGAGAGAGAAAGAGAGAGAGAGAGGAGAGGTGGGGAAGAGTAAAGGAAGGGTGGGAGAGAGATTCATCTTCTGATTCACTCTCCAAATTCCCATAGTAGCAGGGCTGTGCCAGTCTGAACCCAAGAGCCAGGAACTCCATCTTCCACAGGGGTAGTAGGAATCCAAGTACTTGGGCTATAATCTGATGCCTCTCAGGCAAATTAGCAGGAAGGTGTATGATAAAGAGAGGTGGGACTTTTTTTCAGACACTACAGTATCAGTTTTGGGCATCCCAAGCATCTGCTTAACTCACTGTACCACAGAACTGTCCCCATCCCATGAACTTTTGGAAGAAATCTTGAAGTTATCTCAAGTGCAGCATATCCCCACATCAAATTCCTTCTTCCCATTCGAAACCCATCCCTGACTCAGTTTTCTGTGATTTAATTCTAATCATTTGGAGCAAAGATCTTTGAGTCATCACAATTACTCTTTCTTGCACCCCACACCAATTCCACCTGCATGTCTAATTTCAAATATATCCAGATTGTCATACTTCTCTACCCAATGTCATCTCCCTCCCAAATGCTATGTTGATTTTTGTCTTCAAACTTGACCCAGAGTCTGTTTTCAATAATTGGAATTTCAAGAACTTTTGCAAGCTTAAGCAATTCCTCTGCTCAAAACATTGCCAGCACTTCCTCTCAGCTCAGAGGAAAAGCCATGGTCCTGGAAATGATCTTCACATTCTACAACCCTTTCTATCCTCATCTCTTGCCACCTCTTTCTCTCTTACGCATAGAGTCCTCCTGCCCATTGCCACTTCTTGATAGCAGGTGAGATTTCATCTCAGGGCCTTTTACAAGCCTAAAAGACTCATTCCCTACAATTCTACATGGTTTCCTCCATCGTATTCTTCATGTATTTGTTGAGTTTTTTTCTAATTTGCTTTTGAGAGTAGTCATAGGTCAAAAATAGTCACTTTCTAGGAGAGACTGGGATTCAGGGGATTAGGTTTGGGTTAGTGTGTCAAGTGAGACCCAATGAGGAGGTGAAACAAAATGTACAAAATAAATGTAATACTCACCCATTCAAAGAAAGTAAAGGTGTCAGTGGAACACAAACAGAAGTTCAAAGGCAGATGGCAGGGAAAAAACCCCATGGATGGGAGAGAGAGGGAGAAGAGTGTTGGAACCCTACTTTTGCTAAGGTCCATGGGTGTTGTCCCTTAGGCTTTTCCTTGTGGGTTAGGGATTGGCCAGTTTGAAGAAAGCATCTCCAAGGAAGAACTTATTTACAAACCTTTGGTATTGAACTCCAGATTTTATCATGATCAGCACCTGTGGGATGTGCTGGTTTTTGAACCAGAGCCACTGCTTCTACATGAGAAGGATAGAGACCTTCCATTTAGTTCATTGATTTAGCATGATTTCCAACTTCTCCCCAAAGTCTCAGAAATGGAGTCATGGGTTGGTGTTTGGAATAGCAATTAAATTACCATTTGGGATGCCCTTACCCCCTATCAAAATGCCTAGTTTAAAAAGTGAAATGAACACTATGAGAAACGGTGACTTGATCAGCCCTCGCCCTGACTATTGATGAACAACTTAATATGTTATCCCTCTTAGTATTTTTTTTTTGTTTGTTCTACTTAATACTTTTGGTTGAATACTGTAATCAATACACATTTCTTCTTAAGTGCTGAAACTTAACTGAAAAGTGATCACTGTTAAATATAAGAGTGGGAATAAGAGAGGGAAGAGATGTGCGATTCGGGACATGCTCAAGCTGACTTGCCCCAAACAGTAGAGTTAGAAGCATACCAGGGGATTCCAATTTAATCCCATCAAGGTGGCATGTACCAATGCCATCTCACTAGTCCCAGTGATCAATTTCTGTTCACAATTGATCATAATGATAGGACTAAGAGCCAAAGGGGTCACATAAACAAAAATAGTGTCTGCAAATACTAACTGATAGAATAAAAAAGGGAGAGAACGATCCAACATGGGAAGTGAGATACACAGCAGACCCATAGAATGGCAGATGTCCTAAACAGCACTCTGGCCTCAGAATCAGCCCTTAAGGCATGCGGATCCGGCTGAAAAGCCCATGAGAGTATTTCAGGTATGGAAAGCCAAGACACTCTGGGGAAAAAAAAAAAAAAAGCCTTAATGAAAGATCTCCGCGAATGAGATCCCAGTGGAAAGAACGGGTCATCAAAGAAGGAGGTACCTTTCCCTGAAGGGAGGAGAGAGCTTCCACTTTGACCATGGCCTTGTCTAAATATGATCAGAGTCGGTGAACTCAGGGGGTTTCCATAGCCTTGGCAGCTCATGACAAGAGCCTAGGGTGATTACTGATGCCATAAACAAGAGTGTCAATTTGTTAAGTCAACAACAAGAGTCACTGTGCACTTATTCCTCATGTAGGATCTTTGTCCTTAGTGTGCTGTACATTGAGATTTAATGCTATAACTAGTACTCAAACAGTATTTTTCACTTTATGTTTCTGTGTGGGAGCAAACTGTTGAAATCTTTACTTAATGTATGCTAAACTGATCTTCTGTATATAAAGAGAATCGAAAATGAATCTTGATGTGAATGGAAGGGGAGAGGGAGTGGGAAAGGGGAGGGTTGCGGGTGGGAGGGACATTATGGGGGGGAAGCCATTGTAATCCATAAGCTGTACTTTGGAAATTTATATTCATTAAATTAAAGTTAAAACAAATGCAATTACAAAAAAAAAATAAATACTCTGATGCATTAATAAAAAAAATTCCAGATCCTTTACTTCCTATCCAATTTCCTGCTAATACTCTGAGTGCTTGGGTTCATGCCACCCATGTTGAAGGTCCAAATGGAGTTCTTGGCTCCTGGCTTCAGACTAGCCCAACCTGGGTATTCTGGGAATGGACTAGTGGATAGAAGTTTTCTCTCTCTCTCTCTCTCTCTCTGTCCCTCTCCCCATTTTAAATAAAATAAAAAAAAATGAACCTAAAAATAGGGCCATGATTTATTTCCCTGAGACTCTTGTTCCAGGAAAGATAACACAGGTTTAAGTCTTTCTCATCAGTTCCCACCCTTCTTCCCCTCTCCTCTCAGCTTTCCTAGGTCTGTTTCAGAAACTCAGTTCCTGCAGCTGCAGAGTTTCACTAATTCTCGGACATTTTTCATTTCCTGTTGTGTGATTCGGTCTTTAGGTTCTACCTGTCCACCAGCAGTTCATTCCATCACATCCACATTCCTGTCACACATATGAGTAGGATGTGAAGAAAACCCTAGATCGAGGGTCCCCCATGGCATTGCCATAGGGGCTTAGGCCATGCAGTCAGACTCCCGAGGACCCCCAAGAGACAACTGGCATGACCAAAGTGATGGTTTTGTGCTGGGAAAGAGCAAGAAAGGAGTTTGATGGGGGGCAGGGCTTGATTTCAGAGCACTCAGCATTTAGAAAAAAATCATATATTTGATTTAATAGGCAGAACCATTGGAAATGCTTGTATAAGAGGGTAAAAGGATGAAAGTTAAGCTTTAAAAAGATTAGTCTGGCTATTTTGGTATGTCGGATGCATTAGAGACAGAGAAACTGCATTTAGTAAGGCTGTACAGCAACAAAGGAATGAAAATCCATGGACCAGGTTTAAGGGAATGGACAGAAAGAGGCAACCCCGAGAAATTCCTTAAAGGAAGAACAAGTAGGAAATGCTGACAGGATTTATATGCTTCAAGCTGGGAGAAAATAGTGACATGTCACTGAAAATCCAGATGTTTCAAAATACATATTGAATTATTTAACATATGATGAACTACATACTTAGATTTTTTAAAAATATGTTTGCTTTCTGATGATTAATGACTATTTTGTAGACAAAACTTGATATGCATATTCAGAATCAACAATACTCCAGAATAGGCTAATACATTTTTATTAGATTTGGGAGCTGGTTAGTGGTAATATTAAATTGTAAAGATGATTTGGATAGATTTTAGGAATTAAAGATAACAGACGATTTTTATAAAAAGTCTTTCTAGCATGAACACTCATGGAACGACTTGCTTGCCCCAGCCCTCCTGAGAGTAATATATGGTGGCTGTTAACAAAGAATGTGAATTTGATTTATTTATTATTTGGGATTGGGGGCATGATGGGTTGATAGGTCCTGCTGTGTTTCTTGAAAGGGCAGAATTTGTTTACAGGCAGGAAAATATAGTATTCTATGGACAAAACAGTACTTTGAGGTCAAGTCAACTTGGGCACTAATTTCATCTCTGATTGTTAGTAGACATGTAATTTGTGTACTAGCTTCACCTGTGAAATGGTCAATTTTTTATTTGTAAAATAGGAATTATAATACATATGCATAAGACTACTGGCAATAATTAAATGAGTTAATGTGGTATAATGACAGATGCATGGCAGGCACTCAGTAACTGCTAGTTCTTTTTCTTGAAAACCTTAAGAAAGGTTCATGTGTTTAGCCAATGAATAAACCTTAGGGAACTAGTGCAGAATTTATGAGGTGTCTGTAAAATGTGTGGAGCCAATGCTACTTAACTCTTATCAAATTACTAAAGGATGTTCACTCTACTAGACAAGCAAGGACAAAGAGATGATGTGAAAAGTCATGCTCTATTTTTAAAGAAAAGTGAGAAACTAATCAAGGAAGTCAGCTGAAGGAATAAATTATAATTCCATCCCAAGTTTGGGCAGATTTATTTCTATTTTTGAAGGCAGGTAATTGTATCAGCAAATAGATGGAAGGGTCAACAATACAAAAAGGAAGAAGAGACCAAATCATAGTAATGGGGCAATAAATCCAGAGCTTCTGAGGAAGCCAAAAACTAAAATGTGAAAATCAACAAAAGTAATGTCTGACTTTGTTTAGGAAGCAGATGTTATTGTGAATAGATGGCAAATCCTCAGCATAATGTGAATGTGTCTTTTGGGCCATAGAAAATGCTGATGTAGTATTTGGGAGATTTTTATTAAGAAATTAAATCTAAGTTTGGAGGAAAACAAGGACGAGTGATTAATAATCAAACCAAAGGATGCGAAAGTGGATGAGGCAAGTTTGAATAAAAGAAGAAAAATGAGGCAGAAACTTGTTTAAGGAAGTCAGGCTAAATTATGACCTTCATGTCTGCATAAGTAGCTCTAAATAAGGATAGCAATTAGTGAGATAATGGCCTAGTATTTAAAAAGAAACAGTAACTTTTCTTCTGTGTATATTCTGGTGTATACATATCAGCACAATGATATAAAGTAACCCATTGTTAAAATTAAACAGAATGAGATTT
This sequence comes from Oryctolagus cuniculus, assembly GCF_964237555.1. Taxonomy (NCBI): domain Eukaryota; kingdom Metazoa; phylum Chordata; class Mammalia; order Lagomorpha; family Leporidae; genus Oryctolagus; species Oryctolagus cuniculus. The sequence continues at coordinate 92,887,193 of NC_091434.1, read as the reverse complement.
ACCTAAAAGTGAGGACAAAAATAAGCCCAGTAGCTCATGCACACACACACACACACACACACCTTTATTTGTCCATGATTCTGGTTTTAGAGGAAGGAAGGAAGGAAGGAAGGAAGGATCAACACTAAATGACTTTGGAAATTATAGAAAACCAAAGAAGTTGAACAGAAGAGATACAGTGAAAACTGGAAAGAGATTTAATAAGGAATGATTCTTTAAAGACTTTTTTAAAAATAAGATGAAATTCCTGGGTCAGGAGCTTGGCACAGTGGTGAAGTCACCAACTGGGTTATCACATCCCATATCTGAGTGCCTTATTCAAGTGCTGGCTCCTTGGCCTCCTATCCAGCTTCCTGCTAATGTGCACCCTGAGACACAGTGGGTGGTAGCTCACGTACTTGTGTTCCTGCCACCCACGTGATAGACTTGGGTGAAATTTCAGATTCCTGGCTTTGACCTGACTCAGCCCTGGCTATTGGGGGCAATCGGGGTAAACCAGTGGATGGAAGATCTCCCTTTCCTTTTCCGCCCTTCAATAAAATGAAAATAAATAAATAAAATAAAAAGATGAGATCCCCGATTTTGTATATCTAAGGAGGAAGTCAAAATCACCCCCCCCCACCACCCCAAGAATGGCAGATGAGGGCCATGGAATGGAAGAGAGAAATTTGGGAGGATTTCATTAGAAAAACATATAATTTCATGTTCCTTGAGAGCAGAGATCATGTCTCTTTGATATGCATCCACATGCATTTGGGGTGACCAGTTGATGTTTCGTGAATAGTTCTAAGTCCAGAAATTGAAATTGAAATGAGGTGGTGTAGAGTAGATAAAATTCCAGTTCCCCATTACTTGAATATTATGATTATGCTAGCTATGCAATTGAGACAAGTTTCAGGAATTGAATCGTTGATATTCTAGATCCTAGTGTTTCTTTTTATTTTAGTCCATTTGAGTATGAAAATTGATTCAGAGAACCATATAGACAAACATTTGTGAATTTACTCACAAATACAGGGTCACAGCTATCACCAGGCTTATTTTTAAAATTTAGGAAAGCAATTAGAAGGAGCAAAATCTGTGAAATGCTGAAGAATGAATCAAAAGTGGAGTTAGAGAACACAGAATGAATGGCTATCTATATCTGCTCTGGTCTTGCCATGGGAATGACAGGTTCACACACCAACCTCTGGTACCTCTCACTCTCATCAAAAGCCCCATCCACCCTCCTTCTGGTGTTTGATGATCCATCAAATTCGTTGCTGGTGGGTGGATGGGAAGTACTGGGAGAGCCACAGGCACACCTCTCTCAGGTGATTGAGAACTGACTCTAGCAACCAAAGTGAATGTCTAGATCACGAAATACAGAAACTGAGCAAATGAAATTTTCCCAGTGGCAAAACAACCTTCTTTGCTATGTGGGGGTAGTAGTTTTCTTGTCATCAGGTTACTGAAACCAATCATTATTCTCAAGGAATGCTTAAATTCTTCAGGAATCCCCTGTCCTCAGGCATACAGACCTGAAGTTTTCAGCTGACCTTCACTGCTTCTGCCATTAGAGCAATAACTCTTCCCTGAAGGCAGACAGCACTTGGGTAATTTTAGAGAGGGCAAAAGAGCAGAATTATAGGTTGTCTGGAAAGGGTTGAAAGATTAGACTACTGGAGAGAAAAAATATAATGAATCATGTTGAAGAGCAACTACTTCTTAGGGTCAAAGTTTAAATGTCTATAACCAGTGCTTTGGTTTGACTTGCGGCTGGGATAATTAATGTTCTTGGGTCTTGGATTAATTGAAAATAAAGCATTACATCTGGAAAATATGGAATTAATTTCAAGAAACAAAAAAGACATCCTTTTAAAATAAAACATACCTATCAATCATTGAAAGCAGGAAGACAAGTACAAATGATCTAACTTTACTTTTCTGAAATGAGGCATCTCCTTTTTTGTGTGTTTTCGGGTAACTATAGGAGGATAAGAGGTATTTCTTTAGAACAAGAATGGTAGTGTATTATTAAGGTAGATCCTAAACTTTTTTTTATTGCCCTCTCTGTATGTAAATTACTTTGTGTATTCTTTGAAGTCTTAATTTGGAGATCCACAGAAGATTTTAGCAGAAGTTAGAGGACGCAGATCCTACCATGTAGGACATGGTCGTTGTCCCTACTCTTGAGGCATCTTAACAGGAACATGTCTCAAATTGTCTCATGCATGCATGACTTAACCAACCAAGTGGTGGGTTAAAGTCACTTTTCTCCTTAGCTGCAAGCATGCTAGCATGCCATGTTCACAGCCCACTTAGGTATTAAATATTTCTCCTCTAAAAGTTAAATATTAAAACATACATGATAATTGGACAGCAAGAATATAAAATATTTTTCCATATCAGAAGACACAGATTTTTTCATAGTCTTATCAGTAACATGAATTTTTGGGTCTTCATCTAAGCTATTAGTTTGACTGAATTATACTGGTACTATATAGTTGGCATTAATGTTTAATTAGCCATGAGAAATATGAAAAATTCAAACCTTGTGGATATCATATCCAGAATTCTGGAAATATTTGACACTCAATTTGATACTAGGTAGGTAAAGGGTGTAAAGTGGGAATAAACTAGATGTTCATGACAAGGAAGTTGATGTGAAGCACTGAGAGATACCCAGACAGTGACTGTTATTCTCAGGTGCTTTCTGAGAATCAGTCTAACCTACAAGCAGTGAGCATCACTGAGGGTGGCTAATATCAAATACATCTGCCCACAAGTACGCTCTACTGCACCTGGGTTGGATGGCTCTGTCAATATCTCTGACTTTGGGCAAATGATTCTTTGACTTTGACTCGGTTTCCCCATTGTCCAGCTCCTTAAGCAGTTATGCCTCTCAAATATCAAGTAGGAAATTTCAATTGAAAAGGAAATCTCTCAGATGCTGTTCTAAGCCAGAACAACTGAAGAAATGTGTGACACTGGTCATGGTCAAGTGAGCCACTGCTTAATCAACCTTGGGTTCTAACAAGGTCCTGCAGGATCCTAAAAAGGGACCCAAATGTCTGGTCTGGGTGGTGACCAAGACCAGACAGATGGAATCAGAAACAATTATATACATAAAGCTAAAAGCCCCAGGCAAATCAACAAACAAAAAAATACCATCCAAACCAAAACAGAAATACTAATTTGTCAGCTAATTTCATCAAATAATTTGAAATGTGAGTTAAAATGATTTTCTTTTCTCCCTTATTGGTATATCACTTTGATTCTGTGCTTTACTTGCATTCACACTTTTCATAAAGTAAGCTCTCTAACATTGTGATCTTTAAGGGGCAGGTGGTCAGAGCAGAATATTTTGGAGGTCACAAAGCAGAGCTATTTCCTTCAGTGAAGATCCATTTCTGTCTCTGCCAACACAGTTACCCAAATCCAGCTGTAATGAAGGAATCAGACTACAATGACTTCAGTCCATCACATGCTTAAACTATTGCTTGAATGAGTCCAATTGGCAGAACTTGGTAGTAAAGTTTTGTTAGATGGAGTTCCATGTGTGTATATTGCTCCACTCAATATCTTTTTTGTTTTTTAAAGGATTATTTATCTGAAAGTCAGAGTTACACAGAGTGTAATGGTGGGGCAGGGCCAGGCCAAAGGAGTCAGGAGCTTCTTCCACATCTCTCACATGGGTGCAGGGGCCCAAGCACTTGGGCCATGTTCTGTTACTTTTCCAGTCATATTAGCAGGGAGCTGGATGGGAAGTATAGGAGTTGGGTATTGGAACTGTGCCCTAATGGGTTGCTAGTTTCACAGGCAGTGGCTTTACCTGCTATGCCATGATGTCAGCCCCTTTCACTCCAAATTTTAGTTCATCTTGTTATTACAATAACCTTTCAAAGAGAAATGTACCTTCCAAGAATCTAACAGTCAAGTATGAATGACTTGATTAACTTGCAAGTTATGTTTGAAACTTCTGGAGCTAATCTCTCTACCCTTATTAGAGCTGATTGTACACAGATACCTGTGTGTGGTGCCTGAAGCTCCATGCCATTCATGGGATGGTATTTAAATAAATCCTTTGATAACATGATTATTGAAGATTAAAAAGTAATTAAAATGATTCCCCATGATAATCAGCTCATCAACAATACTTTAGGAAGCTTGCCTTCTTAAAGGCATAGAGTTGTGTGGTAAGAACTTACAATCACCTGCTGTTCAGAAATTTGCTGGAGTAAGTTCTTTCCCCTCCCAGAGAACTTGACAAGGTCATCTGGCTGCGTGTGGGTCTTCAGTTATGGTGAGGCTTCCCAATGCACCCCAATGGCCTTACTGCTTACTCATTCCCACTAATTTTTAAGCTGTAACCCAAGTCCAGAGCTGTTTCAGTGTGAACCTGAGGTTACTTCAATTCCCCAATTGTGTTCAAATAAATAATTATGATTGGTAATTTCCCTCAGGAACACTCAGAATATAGCAATTACATGAAATTTGCTTGGGTCTTTCATGCATGCCCAGAGTTGGAAATAAGTGCATAAGGCATTTGGAATAATGGTTTCCAAGATAAGCCTGTGCTGCTCAATAACTCTGTGTTCTCCCTCTGGCTTGTCGGTATCCCCTTTTGTTATTTTTGACAAAGCACAAACTCAAGGAGTTACTGGTATATTCATTTAAGCCACAGAGGGAAGGTGATTTCTGTTCTCTCCCACGTTGCCAGAACTGTGTATCTTAACAATGTAAAAGCTAATGCTTGGGGTAATGTTTTCTTGTTTGGCATTTATTTTAGCTGAAAACATATATTGATATTTTTAAAGTAAACTATGCTGTAGTTGGCTAGGACATAGGCTGAACTCTGGAAAAGAATTAAATAAAGTGTTACATCTGACTTCCCATTTAGAAGAGGATTCACATTCTCAATACCTTTTAAGAAAAGGCAATAATCAATAATGATATATTGTTTGGTCCTTCCAAAAGTCAAACCCTCTATGTAAGGAGTATATAGTTTTCTGAGAAATCAATGGACATTAACTTTATTGGCCCCAAGTCAAATTTATAATAAGTGGATGAAAATAAAATTCTGATATATCACCTTCATAGAAATAGAATAAATCCTTAATTATGCAGCTTATTTTGTTACCTCATAGAAATTCTAGAAGAACCTGTGTCCTAGAATACAAATGGCACTGTAGAGTTTTATGATGACTAAGCCATAAACTGATGTTGTAAGTATAATAATTTCAGAAATAACAAAATGTGATGAAGTGGATAAAATAGACAATACAGTAGAAAGGCTCTAAATTTGCCAATTAAAAAGCTATCAAATCTTCATGTTAAAACTTAATAACCATTAGACATTGGGCAAGTCCCTTAACATCCCAGAATTTTAATTTCTTTGTTGATAAAATAGAGATTTCAATATTTTATCCAGGCCAAATGATTACTGTAAAGATAAATGAAGCAGTTATGATAGTGTATTATAAACCATAAAATACAATACCTAGTTTATTCTAACCACACCACCCAGCAGGTGGCAAAAATTCTCTAAGGATTGCATCATTTGCTATCATTTTAAGGAGCTCTCTAGGGTGCTGGTCCTGAGAACTCTTGTGCTTATTTTTTTCCCTAGATGTTTATTCCTATAATTTGGGTCAATGGTGAACCGAAGGATCATTATGAGTAATGATTGAAAAAGCTTAGTGTCTTATAAATAAGGATACAAAGAGTTAATTCAATAAGTTTTTCTACACATACATTCTTTTTTTAAAGTTTTTTATTTTATTTTATTTAATGAACATAAATTTCCTAAATACAGCTTATGGATTACAATAGCTCCCCCCCATAACTTCCCTCCACCCACAACACTCCCCTCTCCCACTCCTTCTCCCCTTCCATTCACATCAAGATTCATTTTCAATTATCTTTATATACAGAAGATCAATTTAGCATATATTAAGTAAAGATTTCAACAGTTTGCACCCACACAGAAACACAAAGTGTAAAATACTATTTGAGTACTAGTTATAGCATTAATAAAACACCTAAGAGTAATTGTGTATTAATTACAGAGTTCAACCAATAGTTTTAAGTAGAACAAAAAAATACTAAAAGGGTAAAGTATTAAGTTCTTTTTTTTGTCTTTTTTTGCTTGTTATATAGTTTTTTTTTATTTAATAAATGTGAATTTACAAAGTGCAACTTTTGTATTGTTGTGGCTTCCCCCACCACCTCCCTCCCTCCCGTGACCCTCCCCTCTCCCACTCCCTCTCCCATCCCGCCCTTCATCGAGTTTCATTTTCAATTACCTTCATATACTGAAGATCAACTTAGTATATACTAAGCAAGGATTTCAACAGGCTGTACTCACACAACCACACAAGGTATAGGATATTGTTCAACTAGTAGTGTTGTTTTTAAGTTTCATAGTAAAACACATTAAGGACAGAGATCCTACGTGGGGAGCATGTACCCAGTGACTCCCGTTGTTGATTTAACAATTGGCACTCTTATTTATGACGTCAGCAATCACCTGAGACTCTTGCTATGAGCTGTCTAGGCTATGGAAGCCCCTTGAGTTCACCGACTCTGAACTTGTTTAGTCAAGGCCGTATGACAGTGGAGGTTCCGTTCCTTCCTCCCTTCAGAGAAAGGCGCCTCTCTCCTTGAACATACATTCTTTTTGAAAATGTGCCAACTGAAAACTTCTAAATGAGCTAATATAGCTAGAGCTCAGTGAGGCACAACGGAAAGACCAGTAGATAGAGCACTAAAGAGGCTGATGGTGTCTTTCTTGCTCTACAATCAACTTGCTGTGTGATTTCTCCCAAACCCTCTTTGGTTCTTAGTTTCATATGAAGCTTAATTAAGCCAGAGGATCACAGTTATGAGAAGGCTCTTTAGAATGAGTTCATGATAGATAGAAAGAGGGAGAGAGGCTGCAGGATGGTTTGGGTAAAGCTGACCTTGGCCTAATTCACAAACCCTCTGGCACAAATCGCTCAAGAGTGGAGGTGAGGGGTGGAGCTGGGAAGGAGCAGCTGTAGGCCTTTAGCAGGCAACACTGATAGCAATGGGGTTGAGTGCAGTGGCCCAGGAAAGGGAATTGAGGTGGAGCAACAGAGAGCAGCTACAACCACTGGGCACACATTTTGTAAAAAGCTTTCTCTGTAACAGAAGGTAAGTCAGGCAAGTGTGCATTATGTACATATTACTCCCACCTCCACCTCCCAAATTTACTTTCTCCTCTTTTATCATCTTTTCCATGCACTATGGACTCTGCCTAAAAACCTGGTAAGTAGGTTTATCTTCCTCACATATACCCAACCCAATGGTCATTCCAGTTGCAGCAGCATCTTGCCTGACAGAACAGACTTCAAAAGAAAGTTTAGATTGCAAGAAAAATGTTAACTTGCTAGCATATTGCTTCCCCTTTATCAGGTTGTTTTCCCATTTCTCGTTTTCCATAAGTAGCAGATTTACTCCTCTATGGAACTATGTAAAGCTATCAAGATGAAAAGCTATCTTCAAAAACTGGGTAATAGGCATTTGATTATGTAAGTTTCAGACCAAAACATATAGCCAATAATTGAGAGAAACTTAGAGTGCTCTCTCTTGAAAAGTTGTCCATACTCTAAATGTTTTTCAGAAACAAAGATTTCCAAAGCCAAATCACATGTTTGGGATATGTTACATGTTTTATTCCTATTTTGAAGCTTCATCACAAATACTCTAGGTTAGTTAGCATTTTATTTATTGGTTTCTGTGCTCTACTTATTTGTAAATACAGTCATATGCTGCATGATTGCTGGTCAATGATGGACCTCATGTATGATGGTCTATATCACATAGCTTAGGTGTGTAGTAAGCTATGTTCCTATACACACGTTCAGATGTCCACATGATGAAATCACCTAATGATGCTTTTCTAAGAATGTATCCCCATCATTACTGATGCATGATCTACTGTAGGTATAGGTTTCTGTCTTATTCATCACTGTATCCCTAATACCTGGCCCAGTGCCTGTAATTATAGTTTTCACCAATTATTGGTTGAAAAAACATTATTGTGAACATATTGTAGCTCTAAATATTTCTGTAGTAAAGAGACATGTTGATGTGTTGATCCATAATTTAATACGTTAATCTAATTTTTAAAAATATTTATGTATTGATTTTTTTTTTGACAGGCAGTTAGACAGTGAGAGAGACAGAGAGAAAGGTCTTCCTTTTTCCATTGGTTCATCCCCCAAATGGCCACTACAGTCAGCACACTGCGCTGATCTGAAGCCAGGAGCCAAGTGCTTCCCCCTGGTCTCCCATGCAGGTGCAGGGCCCAAGCACTTGGGCCATCCTCCACTGCACTCCCGGGCCACAGCAGAGAGCTGGACTGGAAGAGGGGCATTTGGGACAGAATCCAGTGCCCCAACCAGGACTAGAACCTGGGGTGCCAGTGCCACAGGCAGAGGATTAGCCTAGTGAGTCGCGGTGCCAGCCATATATATTGATTTGAAAAAGTTACACAGAGAGAGAGGAAGAGATGGAGAAATAGAGATCTTCCATCTGCTGGTTCACTCCCCAGATGGCTGTAATGGCCAGGGCTGGGCCAGGCCAAAGCCAGGAGCCAAAAGCTTCATCCAGGTCTCCTACATAAATGGTAGGGACCCCAAACACTTGGGCCACCCTCCTGATGCTTTTCCAAGGCAGTTAACAGGGAGCTTGATCATAAGTGGAGCAGTGGGACTGGTGCTGTGGCACAGTGGGTTAACACCCTGGCCTAAAATGCCAGCATCCAGTATGGGCGCTGGTTCGAGACCTGGCTGCTCCACTTCCAACCCAGCTCTCTGGGAAAGCAGTAGAAGATGGCCCAAGTCCTTGGGTCCCTGCACCCATGTGGAAGATCTGGAAGAAGCTCCTGGCTCCTGGCTTCGGATGTGTGCAGCTACGGCTGTTGAGGCCAATTGTGGAGTGAACCAGCATATGGAAGATCTCCTCTCCTCTCCTCTCCTCTCCTCTCCTCTCCTCTCCTCTCCTCCCCTCCCCTCCCCTCCCCTCCCCTCCCCTCTCCTCTCCTCTCCTCTCCTCTCCTCTCCTCTCCTCTCCTCCCCTCCCCTCCCCTCCCCTCCCCTTCTCCTCCCCTCCCCCTCCTCTCCCTCCCTCCCTCTCTCTCTCTCTTTCTCTCTCTCTCTCTCTGCCTCTCCTATCTCTGTGCAACTCTGACTTTAAAATAAATAAATAAGTTGGCTAGTGCCGTGGCTCAATAGGCTAGTCCTCGCCTGTGTCACTGGCACGTTGGGTTCTAGTCCCGGTCAGGGCACCAGATTCTGTCCCGGTTGCCCCTCTTCCAGTCCAGCTCTCTGCTGTGGCCTGGGAGTGCAGTGGAGGATGGCCCAGGTCCTTGTGCCCTGCACCAGCATGGGAGACCAGGAGAAGCACCTGGCTCCTGGCTTCAGATCAGCGCAGTGCGCCAGCCGCAGCGTCCATGGGGGTGGGGGGGTGAACCAACGGCAAAGGAAGACCTTTCTGTCTGTCTCTCTCTCTCACTGTCCACTCTGCCTGTCAAAAAACTAAAAAAAAATTGATAAATAAATTTTTTTTAAAAAGTAAGTGGAGCAGCTATAACATGAACAGGTACTTGTGTGGAACGCTGGTGTTACAGAGAGCAACTTTACCTACTATGCAAAATGCAGGCCCCAATCCAATTTTTCTAAAATGAATTTATACACGGGAAGTTTCCTCCTCCCATTTACCAATAAAGAGGCCCCTTCTGAACAAATCTGGGAAATATATCTGAGAGCAAGGAAAGAGCTCCATAGACCTTAGCATTGTGCATTGGCCTAGATGGTGGTTGTGCTGGTCCTTCAGAGTTTACCCTTCCCCAAGTCCGTACTCCCCCCTCCTCTATCATAACATCTGCCTGCTACATCATCTGGGTGCCCCTGCCCTTGGGGATTGGATTTTGTGTATGTGAGGTGATGCAAGAGATTGAAGGGCAGGAGGAGAGCACCCAGCATAAATCTTCCCCACTCCCTCTGCTGCAGCAGTGTCCTTTCATGATTATTTCTCCTTCCTAGCTGACCCCATTACAGTCTTTCAGCTTTAGCAGACTCCAACAACATGTACCACCTCACCACCTCCCAATCAAGTCTCCATCTCATGGTGGCTGTGACTTTTGCTGGCACTATCCTTGAGACCTTCAACTTTGCCTCTAAGTTTCCTTGATCACATTCAAGCCTCTGAAAAGAGTCCTGTCATTACAATATCTCCAGAAACCCCATGAGAATATTCCTTCTATATTCTGTGGTCCCCTTACTACCACAATGATGGCCTCTTCAGTCTGAAATTAACTATGATGAAAATACTGAACATTTCCTGGCAGAGTCGGAGTTTCACATAGTGATTGTTATTTTAGTTGAAGTGTTATGAATTCCCAGCATTCCACTAATACCTGTACAGTTTAGTACAAAAATAAATCTCAGAACCAAAGCAAAGTACTCTTCTGTGTTATCTTCCTAGTTCACGGTTGGGAGGTGAACTACATACTGGAGAGTTTTAATCTATTCTTCACACAGATTTTGAGCTTCAAAGAAAATAGGAACTTATTCCTCAGGGCCATCAATCCTAATTTTTAATACAGTTCAGGACACTGTGGGCACTCATTGCACATTAATTCAATTCATATATTCATTTAGATGATGGCCACAGCTGCTGAGAGTAGATGAAATGGAGGCGTCATCCATTAGCTTTGGACAAAAGGGTAGCATTTGGCAGCAACATGAACAAAGGCAAAGAGGGACACATTTGTCGAAAGGAAGTAACAATCCCCAGGTGTAATGTTTAGCATCCTTTTGTGGTAGGAATATTGGACTAATATACTTACTTTCTGTTATTACAGACCTGGATCTGTAACTAGGATCTGTTCAGTCGTGGTAGAGCAATACCTAATACCTCTGCCCTGGAGAGGGGTGATTATGTCACTGCAGGAAGTGCTGGTTTTCTAACCAGCTTTAGTAGTTTTATTTGCCTTGAAAATCAATGGAGATGTAAAAATGCAAATCAAATAATGTTGCAAAATAAATTTCCCTGGAGGGATCAAAGATGTCTGATTGGAGAGGCCCTACATTCACTGCTGCCACAGAGAAGAACCAGGACAACAGAGGAATGACAACACTTCCAGGAGAACGACTCAGGGAAAACTTCAGTAGAGAACTGATGGGAACCCTAAACAGTACAGAGACTCGGAAAGCAAGCAGGGAGAGGGGGAACTAAACATACCACTGCTCCTGCCCTGGCTCCCCAGTTGAGGGGATACCATCTTGATTAGAAAAGTAAATGGAGGCCGGTGCCGTGGCACAATAGGCTAATCCTTCGCCTGCGGCGCCGGCACACCGGGTTCTAGTCCTGGTCAGGGCGCCGGATTCTGTCCTGGTTGCCCCTCTTCCAGGCCAGCTCTCTGCTGTGGCCCGGGAGTGCAGTGGAGGATGGCCCAAGTGCTTGGGCCCTGCACCCCATGGGAGACCAGGATAAGCACCTGGCTCCTGCCATCGGATCAGCGCAGTGCACCGGCCGTGGCGGCCATTGGAGGGTGAACCAACGGCAAAGGAAGACCTTTCTCTCTGTCTCTCTCTCACTGTCCACTCTGCCTGTCAAAAAATAAAAAAATAAATAAAAAAATAAAAAAATTCCATTCTGTCTTAGGAGATATCAAACAGCACTGTCACTACCAGAAAACCCCAGGACCTGAGCCAGGGCACTTCTCAGAGTAGAGAGTAAGCCTCTTTGTATCAGTCCTGGAGCTGTGCTTACTTGTTTTGTGCAATCCAGGGAGGTTTCCCTTTGCTTCTTGGGGCTCAGGGCCAGCAGCAGCTGATACACAAGCCCCGAGGATCAGACCTGAGGAAGTCTGCTTCTGTATCTCTTAACACAGGGTGCTGGGTGGTCAGGACACAAGACCCAGAATCATCCTCGCATGTTCTGTGGATAATAGGAGCAGTCCCTTCTGTGTACATAGCTCTGGGACTGTGGTCATTGACGCTAATGTCCCTGGACAAGCTTGCACTCGCCAGTGGGACCTGACGAGCCCTATCTTCATTCTTTTGTTTTAAGCTGGCCACAGCAGTCCTCAGGCCCTAGCATAAGTGGCACTCACCGTGTAAGACCTGGGTTATGACTCCTCTGCATCCCGCAGCTTTGGGACTGTGACTGTTTGTTCTATAGCCTGTGCTCTCCCATGGGGCCTGAAGAAGGTCTGTACACCAGACCTGCTCCTGCTAGTACAATTGCCAGTACAACATATGTTCACCGTATGGAAGCTGAGTAAAATTCTCACTGAGTAAAAGTCTCTCTTAAGCTGTGACTGCTGCAGCTACATTCCACAGAGTCACCTGAGTTTACCCTGAGGGACCTGGAGAAGAACCTTACTGTATCCTGCAGTTCTGGGTGTGTGATTATTCTGTAAGTTCTAAGGACAACTGTACTTACCTATGGGGCTGGGAAAGGCCCTATCTCCCTCCCAATGAGCTAGACTTGCACTGGCTAGTGCAATATTCCCAGCCTAAACTATGACCAACCTACTAGACACGAGTAAGGTATAAGCCAAGCCATATAGTCTGAGACTAGGACTGTTTGATCTATATTCCACAGAGCCACCTGAATTCTCCACATGGCACATGAGGAGGACCCTTTGAATTCCTCTGCTCCAGACCCATGCCTGCCAGTGGACAATCCCTGCATAACCTGTGTGTGAAAAGTGAGACTTGGTTAAGGTCTGTACTATATCCTGCAACTCTGAGACTATGACAGTTGGTTCTATACAACTTGGGAAAACTTGTGCTTTCATGGGGCCTGGGGAAGACTACATCTAGTATACTGCTTTAGGCCCATGTTGCCAGTACACAATCTGCATCACAAGCTACACTTTTCCAGTGAGACCTATGCAAGGTACCCTTCTAGCCCTGCAGCTCCAGGACTGTGTCTATTAGTGTTATGTTCCTCAAAATCACTGGAACCTACCCTACAGGACATAGGAAAGATCCTACCTGAATTCCAGTTTTCCAGGCCCACATCTGCCAGTACACAAGTCATAACACAATCTATTTGTACCCTGTGGTACCTTTTACATCCGTCAGTGTTGGGACTAAGGCTTTTGTTGCTACAATCCCCAATATCATCTGTTCTCATACAGCAGGATTGGGAAAGGACCTATTCACATCACATAGATACAAGACCAAGCACCAGTATAACTTAGGCTTGACTGATAGGGTAAGGATCCCATAATACTCTGGGTCCCACAGCACCAGTAATGTAGCTACTGCTATAACAATTCATATTATGGTTGACACCCAACTCTCTGGTGCCTGAAGACACACATCTTTGGAAGCTCATGTCCATTTCAATGTCATATTATTACCTTCTCAGATTGCTGCAGTCTAGGCAACTGTGGCATTCATAGACACTGCTGACATTGATTATAGCTGAAGCAACAACTTGGAATTTACAACTTTGGGCTCACCTATAACCACAGTCAAAACAACTACCCAACTAACACCCCACATTCTGTCTGAACCAACCTTCTTTAAAAAGAATGAAAGCTTCTTTAATGAAAGCTTCTTTAAAAAGAAGAAAGCTTCTTTAAAAAGAAGAAGGGGGGAAGCTTCTTTAAAAAGAAGAAGGGGGCTGGCACTGTGGCTCACTTGCCTAATCCTCTGCCTGGGCGCCGGCACCCCGGGTTCTAGTCCCGGTTGGGGCGCTGGGTACTAGTCCCGGTTACTCCTCTTCCAGTCCAGCTCTCTGCTGTGGCCCGGCAGGGCAGTGGAGGATGGCCCAAGTGCTTGGGTCCCTGCACCCGCGTGGGAGACCAGGAAGTACCCATAACGCTGGTCATGGCGGCCATTAGGAGAGTGAACCAGTGGAAGGAAGACCTTTCTCTCTGTCTCTCTCTCATTGTCTATAACTCTCTCTCTCTGTCTCTCTCTCACTGTCTAACTCTGCCTGGCCAAAAAAAAAAAAAAAAAAAGTAAAAAAAGAAAAAAAAAAAGAAGGAAGTGTAACACCAGATGTACAAACACGAAAGTAGGAACACAAGAATCATGAAGAAGCAATAAAGTATAACACTTCCAAAGAACACTATAGCTCTCCAGAAATAGACTTTGACTTGAAGGGAGTCTATGAAATGCCTGAGAAACATTCAAAATAATGATCCCAAGGAAATTCAACGAAACATAAAGAGAGATGGAAGACACAGCAAGTTTGAAGGACTCCAACCTGACTCAACCAAAAACATCTTTCTTGAAGGCATAGTATTGCCAAATTTTCAAAAGATAAGGCCGAGGAGAGAATTCTAAAAATAAATAAATAAATAAAAAGAGTGAAAAAAATGTCAAGTTACACATAAAGAAAAACTTAATAGACTGACAGCAAACGTCTCAGCAGGAACCCTACATGCCAGAAAAGAATGGGATTATATATTCAAGATCTTGAAAGGAAAAACTTCCAGCTAAGAATACTATATCCAGTGAAGCTATCCTTTAGGAGTGAAGGAGAAATAAATTATTTCCCAGACAAACAAAAACTAAGAGTATTTACCCCTGGCAGACCAGCTCTACAATAAATCCTAAGGGGAGTCCTACATTAGACATAAAAGTATCGTAACAGTCATGACAAAAACACACTACAGTACAAATTTCACTAACTGAGCAGATACACAAAAGACATTTGGTAACAAGAAAGTTACCAAAACATAATATAAATAATAAGAGGGCAGAAAGGAATAGAATATATAAAACAATCAATTAACATTCAACCAAATGACAGGAATTAGTTCTTATCTATCAATACTAACATTTAATGTAAATGTATTAAATTCCCAAGTCAAGATATATGTTGGGGGCTAGCATTGTGGCATAGTGGGATAAGCCACTGGCATCCCATATGGGCACTAGATCATGTGCTGGCTGCTCTACTTCAAATCCAGCTCCCTGCTAATACACCTGGGAAAGCAGCACAAGATGGGCCAAGTAGCTGGACTCTTGTCACCCAAGTTGGAGACCCAGATGAAGCTCCTGGCTTTAATCTGCCTCAGACCTAGCCATTGCAACCATTTGGGGAGTGAACCAGCAGATGGAATTTATCTCTCTCTCTCTTTCAAATAAATAAATAAATCATTTTTATTTTTTTAATTTTTATTTCAAAGGTAGAGTCATAAACAGAGAGAGAGAGAGACAGAGAGAAAGGTCTTCACTCCGTTGGTTCACTCCCAAAATGGCCGGCATGGCCGGCGCTGTGCTGATCTGAGGCCAGGAGCCAGGTGCTTCCTCCTGGTCTCCCATGCGGGTGCAGGGGCCCAAGCATTGGGCCATCCTCCACTGCACTCCCAGGCCCACAGCAGAGAGCTGGACTGGAAGAGGAGCAACAGGGACTAGAACCCGGCGCCCATATGGGATGCCAGTGTCGCAGGCGGAGGACTAGCCAAGTGAGCCACAGCACCAGCCCCTAAAAAAATCTTTTTAAAAAATGACATAGGTTGGCTGAACAGATAAAAAAACAAGAACCAAGGGCTGGCGCTGTGGCGAAGTAGGTTAAAGCCCTGGCCTTTAACATTCCTCAATACAATAAAGCAATTTCTGAAAAACCCACGGCCAGCATCCTATTGAATGGGGAAAAGTTGGAAGCATTTCCACTGAGATTTGATACCAGACAGGGATGCCCACTCTCACCACTGCTATTCAATATAGTTCTCGAAGTTTTAGCCAGAGCTATTAGGCAAGAAAAAGAAATTAAAGGGATACAAATTGGGAAGGAAAAACTCAAAGTATCCCTCTTTGCAGATGATATGATTATTTATTTAGGGGATTCAAAGAACTCCACTAAGAGACTATTGGAACTCATAGAAGAGTTTGGCAAAGTAGCAGGATATAAAATCAATGCACAAAAATCAACAGCCTTTGTATACACAGACAATGCCACAGCTGAGAAAGAACTTCTAAGATCAATCCCATTCACAATAGCTACAAAAACAATCAAATACCTTGGAATAAACTTAACCAAGGACGTTAAAGATCTCTACGATGAAAATTACAAAACCCTAAAGAAAGAAATAGAAGAGGATACCAAAAAATGGAAAAATCTTCTATGCTCATGGATTGGAAGAATCAACATCATCAAAATGTCCATTCTCCGAAAAGCAATTTATACATTCAATGCGATACCAATGAAAATACAAAAGACCTTCTTCTCAGATCTGGAAAAAATGATGCTGAAATTCATATGGAGACACAGGAGACCTTGAATAGCTAAAGCAATCTTGTACAACAAAAACAAAGCTGGAGGCATCACAATACCAGTTTTCAGGACATACTACAGGGCAGTTGTTATCAAAACAGCATGGTACTGGTACAGAAACAGAAGGATAGACCAATGGAACAGAATAGAAACACCAGAAATCAATCCAAACATCTACAGCCAACTAATACTGATCCAGGATCTAAAACCAATCCCTGGAGTCAGGACAGTCTATTCAATAAATGGTGCTGGGGAAATTGGATTTCCACGTGCAGAATCATGAAGCAAGACCCCTACCTTTCACCTTACACAAAAATTCACTCAACATGGATTAAAGACTTAAATCTGGCCGGCACCATGGCTCAACAGGCTAATCCTACGCCTTGCGGCGCTGGAACACCGGGTTCTAGTCCTGGTCGGGGCACCAGATTCTGTCCCGGTTGCCCCTCTTCCAGGCCAGCTCTCTGCTGTGGCCAGGGAGTGCAGTGGAGGATGGCCCAAGTCCTTGGGCCCTGCACCCCATGGGAGACCAGGAAAAGCACCTGGTTTCTGGCTTCGGATCAGCACGACCTGCCGGCCGCAGCGTGCCGGCCGCGGTGGCCATTGGAGGGTGAACCAATGGCAAAAGGAAGACCTTTCTCTCTGTCTCTGTCTCTCTCTCACTGTCAACTCTGCCTGCCAAAAAAAAGACTTAAATCTATGACCTGACACCATCAAATTATTAGAGAACATTGGAGAAATCCTGCAAGATATAGGTACCAGCAAAGACTTCTTGTAAAACACCCCGGAAGCACAGGCAATCAAAGACAAAATTAACAATTGGGATTGCATCAAATTGAAAAGTTTGTGTACTACAAAAGAAACAGTTAGGAAAGTGAAGAGGCAACCAACAGAATGAGAAAAAAAATTTTTCAAACTATGCTACAGATAAAGGGTTGATAACCAGAATATACAAAGAGATCAAGAAACTCCACAACATCAAAACAAACAACCCACTTAAGAGATGAGCCAAACCTCAATAGACATTTTTCAAAAGAGGAAAACCAAATGGCCAACAGGCACATGAAAAAATGTTCAAGATCACTAGCCATCAGGGAAATGCAAATCAAAACCACAGTGAGGTTTTACCTCACCCCGGTTAGAATGGCTCGCATTCAGAAATCTAACAACAGATGCTGGCGAGGATGTGGGGAAAAAGGGACATTAACCCACTGTTGGTGGGAATGCAAACTGGTAAAGCCACTATGGAAGTCAGTCTGGAGATTCCTCAGAAACATAAATATAACCCTACCATACAACCCAGCCTTCCCACTCCTTGGAATTTACCCAAAGGAAATTAAATTGGCAAACAAACAAGCTGTCTGCACATTAATGTTTATTGCAGCTCAATTCACAATAGCTAAGACCTGGAACCAACCTAAATGCCCATCAACAGTAGACTGGATAAAGAAATTATGGGACATGTACTCTATAGAATACTGTACAGCAGTCAAAAACAATGAAACCCAGTCATTTGCAACAAGATGGAAGAATCTGGAAAACATCATGCTGAGTGAAATAAGCCAGTCCCAAAGGGACAAATATCATATGATCTCCCTGATCAGCGACAATTAACTGAGCACCAAAGGGGAAACCTGTTGAAGTGAAATGAACACTATGAGAAACAGTGACTTGATCAGCCCTCACGCTGACTCTTGATGAGCAGCTTAATATGTTATCCCTCTTAGTATTTTTTTTGTTTGTTCTACTTAATACTTTTGGTTGAATACTGTAATCAATACACAATTCTTCTTAAGTGCTGAAACTTAACTGAAAATTGATTGCTGTTAAATATAAGAGTGGGAATAAGAGAGGGAGGAGATGTACAATTTGGGACATTCTCAAGCTGACTTGCCCCAAACAGTAGAGTTAGAAACATACCAGGGGATTCCAATTCAATCCCAACAAGGTGGCATGTCCAATACCATCTCACTAGTTCCAGTGATCAATTTCTGTTCACAATTGATCATAATGATAGGACTAAGAACCAAAGGGATCACATAAACAAGAATAGTGTCTGCAAATACTAGCTGATAGAATAAAAAAGAGAGAGAACGATCCAACATGGGAAGAGAGAGACACAGCAGACTCATAGAAGGGCAGATGTCCTAAACAGCACTCTGGCCTCAGAATCAGCCCTTAAGGTATGCAGATCCAGCTGAAATGCCCATGAGAGTATTTCAGGCATGGAAAGCCAAGACACTCTGGAAAAAAATGACCTAAATGAAAGATCTCTGCAAGTGAGATCCCAGTAGAAAGAACGGGTCATCAAAGAAGGAGGTACCTTTCTCTGAAGGGAGGAGAGAACTTCCACTTTGACTATGACCTTGTCTGAATAAGATCAGAGTCGGTGAACTCAAAAGGCTTCCATAGCCTTGGCAACTCATGACAGGAGCCTAGGGTGATTACTGACGCCATAAACAAGAGTGTCAAATTGTTAAGTCATCAACAGGAATCACTGTGTACTTACTCCTCTGTGGGATCTCTGTCCTTAATGTGTTGTCCAATGTGAAGTAATGCTATAACTAGTACTCAAACAGTTTTTTTCACTTTGTGTTTCTATGTGGGTTCAAACTGATGAAATCTTTACTTAATACATACTGAATTGATCTTCTGTATATAAAGAGAATTGAAAATGAACCTTGATGTGAATGGAAGGGGAGAGGGAGTGGGAGATGGGAGGGGTGTGAGTGGGAGGGAAGTTTTGGGGGGGGAGCCATTGTAATCCATAAACTGTACTTTGGAAATTTATATTTACTAAATAAAAGTTAAGAAAAAAAAAAAAAACCCTGGCCTGAAGTGCTGGCATCCCATAAGTGTGCCAGTTCTATTCCTGGCTGTTCCTCTTCCGATCTATCTCTCTGCTACCAGCCGGGATACCAGTAGAAGATGGCCCAAGTCCTTGGTCCCCTGCACCCATGTGGGACACCCAGAAGAATCTCCTGGCTCCTGGCTTCGGATCAGCATAGCTCTGGCCATTGGCAGCCATCTGGGGAGTGAATCAGCAGATGGAAGACCTCTCTCTCTTTGTGTCTACCTCTCTCTGTAACTCTGTCTTTCAAATTAATAAAATAAATCTTTTTTTAAAAAAAGAACCAGTATGTTACCTACAAGAAGCTTACTTCATAAGTAAACATATACACAGAATGATATATCATCCAAATGGAAATAAAAAACAAACTGTAGTACTATATTCATATCAGATAAAACAGGATAAAAATCAAAAATTGTAAAGTGAAACAAAGATGTGCATTATATATTGATGAGAGGGTTGATTCAGGAAGAAGACATAATAATCATAAAATATATTTGTGCCCCATAAAAGAAGACCTAAATATATAAGCAAATATAATTAGATCTAAAGGAAGAGATAGACTCCAATACAGTAATAGTGGGGAACTTCAACTCCCTGATATTTTCACTGGACAGATCAGCTAGATAGGAAATCCTCAAGGGTACATCATAGTTAAATCACACTATGAAACACATGGATCTAACATATATTTACAGAATGTTTTATCCAACATCCACAAAATACACATTCTTCTCAGGATAGACCATATATTAAGCCATAAATCATAAAATCTTAAGCCAGTCCCAAAGGGACAAATATCATATGTTCTCCCTGATCGGTGACAACTAACTGAGCACCAAAGGGGAAACTTGTTGAAGTGAAATGGACACTATGAGAAACAGTGACTTGATCAGCTCTTGTCCTGATGGTTGATGTACAATGTAATACTTTATCCATTTTAGTATTTTTTATTTGTTCTAGTACCATTGGTTGAACTCTGTAATTAACACACAATTATTCTTAGGTGTTTAAATTTTAACTGAAAAGTGATCCCTGTTAGGAATTTGGAAAACATTATGCTGAGTGAAATAACCAATCCCAAAGGGACAAATATGTCGCTCCCCCATTCGCGGAGGAACGACACAGGACCCTGCGCTGTTCTTTTGTCTGCTCGGCCCTTCCTGGGTTTGCTACTGGTCCTTCCCGGGTTGGCTGGAAATCCCTCCACCTCCACGGAGGGGCGGCACCCCTGCAACTTTCCCCACTTCCGCGGGGGAGCAGCACACCGCCGGCTGGCTCTCTTGGGGGCTGCTCCGATGTTATCCGGATGTTCCTCGGTGCATGTTGTCTCTCTCCTCCTTTATAGTCCTCTTCCACCAATCCCAACTCTGCTACCCACATGCCGAGTACGCTGCTCTCCTCCAATCAGGAGCAAGATCAGCTCCTGCAGCTCATCAGTCAAATTGGCAAGAGGCAGCTGTGTAGAAGTTGTTTACTCCTCTCCCAGTGACATATTGTAAGAGAGGAGATGCATAGAATAAGTCTTAATTCCAGTAACTTAGTCTAGTCCGAGTTGCTCCCCACACAAATACCACTTGTTCTCCTTCATAGGTGACAACTAACTGAGCACCAAAAAGGAAACCTGTTAAAGTGAAATGAACACTATGAGAAACAGTGACTTGATCAGCCCTCACCCTGACTCTTGATGAGCAGCTTAATATGTTATCCCTCTTAGTATTTTTTTGTTTGTTCTACTTAATACTTTTGGTTGAATACTGTAATCAATACACAATTCTTAAGTGCTGAAACTTAACTGAAAAGTGATTGCTGTTAAATATAAGAGTGGGAATAAGAGAGGGAAGAGATGTGCAATTCGGGACATGCTCAAGCTGACTTACCTCAAATGGTAGAGTTAGAAACATACCAGGGGATTCCAATTCAATCCCAACAAGGTGGCATGTACCAATGCCATCTCACTAGTCCCAGTGATCAATTTCTGTTCACAATTGATCATAATGATAGGACTAAGAACCAAAGGGATCACATAAACAAGAATAGTGTCTGCAAATACTAGCTGATAGAATAAAAAAGGGAGAGAACGATCCAACATGGGAAGTGAGATACACAGCAGACCCATAGAATGGCAGATGTCCTAAACAGCACTCTGGCCTTATAATCAGCCCTTAAGGTATGCAGATCCAGCTGAAATGCCCATGAGAGTATTTCAGGCATGGAAAGCCAAGACACTCTGGAAAAAAATGACTTAAATGAAAGATCTCCGTGAGTGAGATCCCAGTAGAAAGAATGGGTCATCAAAGAAGGAGGTACCTTTCTCTGAAGGGAGGAAAGAACTTCCACTTTGACCATGGCCTTGTCTAAATATGATCAGAGTCAGTGAACTCAAAAGGCTTCCATAGCCTTGGCAACTCATGACAAGAGCCTAGGGTGATTACTGATGCCATAAACAAGAGTGTCAATTTGTGAAGTCAACAACAGGAGTCACTGTGCACTTACTCCTCATGTAGGATCTTTGTCCTTAGTGTGCTGTACATTGAGATTTAATGCTATAACTAGTACTCAAACAGTATTTTTCACTTTATGTTTCTGTGTGGGAGCAAACTGTTGAAATACTTACTTAATGTATGCTAAACTGATCTTCTGTATATAAAGAGAACCAAAAATGAACCTTGATGTGAATGGAAGGGGAGAGGGAGTGGGAAAGGGGAGGGTTGCGGGTTGGAGGGACGTTATGGGTGGGAAGCCATTGTAATCCATATTCTGTACATTGGAAATTTATATTCATTAAATAAAAGTTAAAAAAAACAAAATATATTCTAAATAAATTATATATGTATATATATACTAAAAAAATAAATCTTAAAAATTTTGTCATAACATGTGTTTTTTCAGACAATGTCGCTCCCCCTCTTCGCGGAGGAACGACACAGGACCCTGCGCTGTTCTTTTGTCTGCTCGGCCCTCCCCGGGTTTGCGGCTGGTTCTTCCCGGGTTGGCTACTGACCCTTCCACCTCCGTGGAAGGGCGGTTCCCCTGCCACTTTCCCCACTTCCGCGGTGGAGCGGCACACTGCCGGCCGGCTCTCTCGGGGGCTGCTCAGGTGTTCCTTCAGATAGATGTTCCTGGTACATGTTGTCTCTCTCCTCCTTTATAGTCCTCTTCCACCAATCCCAACTCTGCTACCCACACGCCGAGTACGCTGCTCTCCTCCAATCAGGAGCAGGTCCTGCTGCTTATTGGTTGAACTGGAGGCAGCTGCGTAGAAGCTGTTTACTCCTCTCCCAGCGCCATATTGTGGGAGAGCAGATGCATAGAATAAGTCTTAATTCCAGTAACTTAGTCTAGTCCGAGTTGCTCCCAGTTGCTCCCCACAAGACAACAAAGAAATAAAACCAAAAATCAGAAACAGGAACAACAATGAAATTATGAACACATAAATATTGAACTATAAGTTCCTGAGTGATCAATGGATCATTGAAGAAATTAAAGAGGATTTAAAAAAAATTCTTGGAGCAAATGAAAGTGAAAACACAACATGTTGAAATTTGTGGGATATAGCAAAAGAGCATTAAGAGGAAAATTTATAGTAATAAGTGCACACATTTAAAAAATAGAAATCTTTCAAATAAACAATCTCATAGTGCAAGTCAAGGATTAAGAAAAGGCAAAAAAAAATAAAATAAAATTAAGGAGCAAGAAAGATTCAGGTCCAGAGCAGAAATAATAATATGCAACCTGAAAATTATAAAAGATCAAGAATGCAAAAAGCTTATTTTTGGAAAAGATAAACGACATAGATAAGTAATGGGTAACAAATCAGAGTCAGATTGAAGGAGTAATTTCCTAATGTTCCACAGCACAGTGGGAGACTATAGTTCACAATACCCTATATGTGTATGAAGTATATATAGTATGAATAGATAGAAGAGAGAAGCCCCAATCCTCCAACCATAATGTAATGTAAAAGTAGGGGCAATATTGTCACTTTGTTTTGATTAGTATACATTTTATACTATATATATAGAAATATATATAGTATAAAAATTGAAATATATATATATTGAAATAGCACAGGGAAGCCCATAAATACGTGTAATTATAATTAAGAAAAATAGAAAAAAGTAGAAGTCACTAAAATGTTTGGTGAGAAAACTTCCCATTCTGATGATACAGTTATGGAAATCTGATAGCTAGTAGAGACCCCATGTGAATCTCATGAGTATTAAGAGAGAGGTAACATTAGTCATAGACTTGATCTTGCAAGTACCCGGAGCTGGTCCAATAATAGCCTGCTATGTAGCACCAACAGGAGTCTCCAGCAGCATCAATATAAATACTTCCCTATTGATTAGATTGGTCTTTTCCATTAAATATTTTGAGAGTAAAGTCAATATAACCACTGCTTTTTTGTTGTTGTTGTTGTTGTTGTTGTTTTAAAAAAAGCTCTTTGGCTCAGTTCTTCATCCTAGACTGTAGCCCATTTCATATTGGCATAGTTTCCATCACCTTGGAAATTTTTTTTCAAGGTAAAGCAGTTGCTTTCTAGTTGGATACATCCTGGATATAGGTTGTGAGTTTCTTTTCTGTGGAACTGGTTCATAGGATTTCAGACTAAGCATGTTTGGGCAGCTAAATTTATGATGAAAATAATGATAATCCAGTTCTCCTGTTCTTGTTTATGATAATTATTTATTTTAATAACCATTTGTTTATGTGCTTGTCTTCTCCAAGTATTAGTTATTTGAATGCCTGTCTCTAATCTTTATCTTGTCCTAGGAACTTATTCTTCCTATGATGATTGAGAGTGGAAATTATCAGTCCTCCAGGGAAAGTCCCAACACTGCCTTTTTATCTCCATCAGAAAAACAATATCAGAATACATGCCTGTGTTACCCCACATACAAGTTATTCAATCTAAACACTATGTGTAGGATGAACATCATTAGTGAAGTTTGAGTTTTATCCAGCCCAGTCCAGAGGTGACAGGTTCCTCCTCCTGAGTTTGACAGCATGAGTAGCAAAGATTCAGGAGGGATTATACCATCCTTGATTATACTATTCTTGCGTCACAATTTGAGATCCTAGCTCTATATATCTTCAGCATATTCTGCTTCCTACTTAGGTAATTTTTTTTAACAGTTTGCAATACACAGCTAGACAATCTCATAACCCTTAATTCTGGTAACGATGCCTATTAGTTGCATGAATCAGTGGTCAATTCTGGTGATTTTCCCAGAGCAAGCCAATTCTACCTTTAGCCAATTGAAACCAGAACTATTCTATTATCTTCAAAGAGATTTCAAAGATTTTGTAGACAAGCTTCAGAAAGACTATACTCTCAGTGATCTTTGCATGTTTCCTTTGTTGATTTCTTCCATTTAATACATCATTATAGGGGCAGGTGTTTGGTCTAGTGGTTAAGTCCCTTATCAGAGTGTCTGGTTTGAGGCCTGGCTACTTCACTTCTGATCCAGCTTCTTGCTAATGCCAATCCTGGAAGCAGCAGATGAGGGCTCAAGTCATTTTGTCCCTGCCACCATATGGGAGATCCAGATTGAGTTCCTGGCTCCTGGCTTTAGCCTGGTCCAAACTTGGCAGTTGCAGGCATTTGGGGAGTGAACCAGTAGGTGGAAGATGTCTGTCTCTCTGCCTTTCCAATAAAGTGAGTTTTTTTAAAAAACTTCCCCAGTCTAACTGTTGAATCCCATTGAATCCTGACAGATGATGGTGGACCACAATAAATGGAGTCAAATAGTGGCCTCAAACATGTAGCTGGATGCACATCCCTACTAGGACATATCAAGAAAGCCTCTCTCACTTGGTATGTACCTATATATTTGGTGAATATACCATTCAGACTGAGTCAGGAAGTAATATCGAAAGTAGTTTCCAATCACCTGGGATGGGCAACTGTAATGAATCATAGTCTTGCCCCAGGACTATGGCAGAACAAAACCCAAAATATTTCTCTTATTTTGATATTCCATGGAACATTATACTAATCAACTGCCACCACCACTTGCTCCTCATGCCAGAAATGTAGAATAGCAAATAGAGAAAGGGGTTACTGGAATCAGTTGGCTGACATAGTAAGGGAAAGATGTAGATCAATTTGACTGATGTAAAGCACTTGAGAAGAAGAGCATTCAAAACATAATAGAAGCATAACTCAGAATTTTGAATTCCAGAAAGAAGAGCTTTAAGGAGAAATCAAGAATGACCCCAAAATTTCCTAGCTGGTCGTGCAGAGGTAGGCAGGCATCAACTGATGCAGAAGAAATGAGTATTCTGGAAGGTTAAAAAGTTATTAACACAGTTTGCCACAGCTCTCTTCTTTTTTTTTTTTTTTTAAGAATTATTTTATTTCTTTGAAAGACAGAGTTACAGAGAGAGGTAGAGCCAGAGAGAGAGAGAGAGAGAGAGAGAGAGAGAGAGGGAGGTCTTCCATCTGCTGGTTCACTCCCCAGATGGCCACAACAGCTGAAGCTGCGCTGATCCAAAGCCAGGAGCCAGGAGATTCTTACAGGTGAGCTACATGGGTGCAGGGGCCCAAGGACTTGGGCCATCATCTACTGCTTTCCCAGGCCATAGCAGAGAGCTGGATCGGAAGAGGAGCAGCCAGGACTAGAACTGGCATCCATATGGAATGCCGGTGCTTCAGGCCAGACCATTAACCCACTGCACCACAGTGCCAGCCCTGGTCTCTTCTTTTTTTCTTCAAACACTTGCATCTAGTAGCTTTACAAACCTCATGCTAACTTCAGGTTTTGAAGACTGAATTCACTAAGGAGGAAAATGTTGAGCCAGATTGTTAGCCCTCTTCTCCCCAAACAACCTCCGTCTTTTTGCATTCCAGTATCACAATATTTAAGAGAAGGAAAACCATGTTCTCTAGTACCCATGCAATTTTTTTCCTGTGGAGAATCTTCTTTTCTCAACAGCAGGACTGTAGACATGACAAATTTGGAACTCCGCAACTCTCATTAGGATAAGTCATATCTTTAATGTTTCTTAAATATAGTGTTTGGATATTTAATTATATCATACAAAAGTAGTAAATAGCTATTTCAAGACAGGGCTGCTGAAACTGAATCTGTAAGATGTGACTTATTAGTATATTTTCAGAACCAAATGATACAGTGTCCTAGCTTTCGAAATTGAAAGATGAGCCACGCCTAGGAAATGATATAACAGGGATGATGACTTGTGCTCAAGTTTCAAAAGCAAATAATTGTTTTTGATGATTTGTTGTGGAACTGATTAATCCTCTGCAATGCTGGCTAAGAAATAAGCACCTGTCCTCTCCTTTTTCTATCATGTCTATAGCTTCATGCATGCTCCTCACCTATTATAGACTTCTTGCTCTTTTCCATTGCTAGATGTCTTACCAGTTTAAAGAGGAGTTCATCAGAGAGGATCCCAGCACTATAAAGATGGCTGTGGATAAGGGTCTTGTCAAGGAAGGATGATGACTGAAAACAAAGAAAACACAGTGCATCTTGCTGTTGATCGTTCAGCTAAAGTTATGGGGACCACCCATCTGTGATGTGATCACTGTGTGCCAGTGGAGTCTCATGGAATTAAAATTATCTTAAGTTGTAAAGGGTCCTTTGTGAAAATAAAGTGCCAGTTGCAATATATCCTAAAATCCTTCTCTCCTCTATTTGTGTGTTCCTCCCTGTTTGCATATGCTTTCTTATTTCTATGAGTTTCTGAAGTAAACACATTTACATGCTTGACACCAAATTGTTTATGGTCTATGAAATCTGCTTTGATTCTAGGTCTTTATTTTTAACAGGATATTTATCTTTAATAGTCAAGCAGTTGTCCCAGACATACGTGATATAGTGACTGGCAGAGATATCTGTTGGATTTTATTAAAGACTTATGGAGTCAGGGCCAGCGCTGTGGCTCACTTGGTTAATCCTCCGCCTGCAGCACTGGCATCTCATGTCGGCGCCGGGTTCTAGTCCCGGTTGCTCTCTGCTGTGGCCCGGGAAGACAGTGGAGGATGGCCCAGGTCCTTGGGCCCTGCACCCGCATGGGAGACCAGGAGGAAGCACCTGGCTCCTGGCTTCGGATTGGCACAGCTCCGGCCATGGCAGCCATTTTGGGGGTGAACCAACAGAAGGAAGAGCTTTCTCTCTGTCTCTCTCTCTCTCACTAACTCTGCCTGTCAAAAAAAAAAAAAAAAAAGACTTATGGAGTCAGACTATATCTCCAGATCATCATCAACATGTTGTTTCTTTCTTTTTTCTTTGGACACCTGGGCATTACATGTAAACACTCATATCTGATCATGTGTAGCTCCCCTGGTAATATGCTTCAGGGAAAGTAGTCACTGTTAGCCTAGAGCTCCTAAGATTAATTTAAAATATTGTTCTCCTGAATAGAAATAGAATTTACAGGGAACCAAAGAGGACAAACCTAAAATCTCTGAATTTCTTATGAATTCCTTTCCCTCTTGTATCCCAAATTCCAGCCCATGAATAGTCTTTTTTCCCCCTTGGGACTAAAGGGGATGACCTCATATTTACTTAAGTATCTTAGGGCCTCAGTCCTAAGAGTCATTTTATACTATCCAGAAACCATAGGTGCTACTATTAATCGATGGTGTATTTTCTATACCTTAGTTGTTTTGAAATAACACATTTTTACCTATTCCTTTTATCCCTTTTTCCTGATCATTCCTCTGTTCTGCACAATGTGTGTCATCTCCAGTTCCCACAAGTAAGGACTTTTGGTTAAGTTGTCAACTGATTACATGCTGTTTACTGAAAGGGGAATATGCTACTTTCTGTCAGCTTAGCATCTTTTCCTTTCAGTAGCTACCTAATAGATAGCTACTTATTAGCTACCTAATTAGATAGCTACCTATCTAATCACATCATCTTACCTCCTTTGGGTACCAACTCTGGCCAAATATTCCACCTCTTTTGCCCAAACCTTAATTGGTTCAGGTGTGCCCATGTGACTGAAGCCAAGTTAATTATAAATGGAATTCTCAGGAAAGTGGTCCCTTCTTATACTTCTTCCAGGATTACTAACTGCAAAGAGAGTAAAACTTGTGACTGACAAGGACTATCTTTGCTTAAATCTAGGGGTAGGTCTGACTAAGAATGAAGCCAGCACAAAGACAAACAAAAGAGAAAGAGCAACAGATGGGCGCAGGCGGCAGGGACAGACAGAGTTCTTGAAATATTTGAGTCCAGGCTTGGAGTCCATGGGCAAATAAATTTCTCTTTCTGCATAAGCCAGTTTGAGTTGGATTCTGTCTGCAAGATTTCTGAGTAAAACACAAACACAAAATGCCAGTTTTAAGTATTTCAGCTTAAACAAGGAAATGTCTCAGCAGCCTATGATTAATATATAAGGTCGCGGGTATGAATGATGAATTATGGAGGGAAGCCACATTTTCACCATTCAGAAGGTGAGGACAAGAAACAAGTGTCCCCATTTTTATTGGGTCCTGTCTTTTGCTCTCTCACCAGACTGAGAAATGGGCCCCTTAGAGATGTCCCTCACAATCTGTTTGTTGTCATGCTGCCACACTTCTGAATGTGACACTTTTTCATAAGCAAGCCCCAGGAATCTGTCTTCTTCAGGCCAATGCTAGGACTCATTCCTTCTCAAAACAAAGAGAACCTCTTTCTCTTAATTGGAGCCCAAGAACAGCGAGCAGAGCATGCTTAACAACTGTTTAGGTTGGCCAGATTCACAGCACATGGGTCCAGATCCTCCCTGCTTGGCCCCCAGCCTGACCACAGTGGGAGAAGGCAGGCTACTCCAACTTCTCCAAGCACGTCCATCCTCAGAGCCAAGGCCAGAGGCAGGGATGCAATTTCTGGTTCCTCCACTCTCCAGTCTATGCCTTCAATCTTATTTCCAATTCTATAAGCAACTCAAGACAGTGAACAGTGGAAATACCTTTTTTATGTAAGGAAAGCCCTCCACACCCACAGGCATCTGGTTTTGCTCACTGGCTCAACAGGATAACAATGTGTTCAGCCTTCAGTAATAGTTTGCTCAGTAACACTCCAGTCCAGTCCTACTTGATTGTTTTTGCTAGTGCCTCTCTTTTAACAAGACATGAAAGTCACTACTTATCCTATGGTACTTAGATACTTAATGCTGCTTGAATTCAGCTCGATTTCTGGTTCTGCTGCTAAGTAGCTGTATCACATACTGAAAGTCACTTTACTACTCTGAACTTTACTTTCTTCAAATGTAAAATGGAGATGAAGATAATTTTGCTTAAAAGACACCCAGTGAATTTTTACTTGAAAATATGCACCCAGGCTTTCTGTAGAAGAGACATGATAGACGAAGTGCAATAGTTAAAGTACTTGCTTCCTAACCCATAAAAAGGGGAAAGCAATAATATCTGCAAAGACATCTCTCTGCCTTAATTACACTCAATGGTTCCCATTACCTGGAGCCCTTAGCATCCAGCCTCAAACATTTGTGTTTAGGTCAATGAAGACTTCAAAGTTCTCCCCTTCCCCGCAAAAAACAAACAAACAAACAAACAAACAAAAAAAACAAAAAAACACTTGGTAGAAACTTGTTTTATTCCTGTAAGAATAAAGGGCCCCTTATAAAAGTTTCCCTAAGTTAAGAAACTACATCCTCTAAATATTAAAGCAATCTTCTACCTCCCAAGAAAGAGAAAACTTCTTACAACCATTAAGACATTTTCTCTAACTTCCATCTTTCCAAATTTCAACATTCTTTCCTTGGGCAATCTGTTCCATTTTTATAAAAGTAATTATTGGTGTGAAACAACACTGATAAGCAATTCTTTTCTCTCACTCTCTCCTTCCTCCCTCCCTCCCTCCCTCCTTCCCTGCCTCCTCTCTCCCTCCTTCCTTCCTTCTTCCCTCCCTCCTTCTTTCCTCCCTCCCTCTCTTCTTTCTTTCTTTCCTTCCTTCCTTCTTTCCTTCACCTCTCCCCCTCCTTCTCCCTCTCTTTTCTGGAAGGATGGAGACAGTCTGATGAGTGATCTTGTTAATTATACACTGGTTCTGTTCTTGGCACTCTGAAGTACTGGGCTTACAGTTTGTGTTGAGAATAAGAAAGTTATCATCTCTGTTCTCATGAAACTTACAGTCCAGTGGGCAGGCAAGTAAGTAAATAAGTAAATATGTACATAGTAAGTGCTGTGAAATAAATTGGATGCAATGATAAAGAGTAAAGAGAATGTGTATGTGGGAGGGCTGCATTGAAATACGGTGGTTGAAGCAGTGTTTCTGAAGGAGGACTCATTTAAGTAGGTTTGTGAAGAAATATAAGGAGTCAGACGATAAAACACAGTATTTTTCAGGAAGTGAAAAGAATTCAGGTATGGAGGGAATCAGGTAGAATGGTAGGCAGGTAGAGAGGAGTCATATCACACAGGTCTTTGCAAACGTTTGAATTTCATTAGAAGCTGTTGAAGAATTTTTAAAAAGCATTTTATTTCAGAATAGTCATAAATTTACAAAAGAAAAATCATGAGGTAGTATACAAAGAGTTTTCATATACTCCTGGCCCCATTTCCACCCTTAATATATCATGCTGGTATCCTTTTTATTCCCCAGAAAACTTTTACTTAAGATATACAAACTTCATGTATTTCATAATACAACTTTAGGAACATAGTGGTAGTGATTCTTCCCACCATACCCGCCCATCAACCCCCACTCTCACCTTTCTTCCTCTTGCATCTCCATTCCCATTTTTATTTTTCCCAAGACCTATTTTCAATTAACTTTATACAAAAAATGTTAACTCTATACTAAGTAAAGGGTTCAAGAAATAGTATTAAAAAACCCTGTTTCTCAATAGTTTTTTTTATTTCTCTTTTGATTTCTTCTATGATCCACTGTTCATTCAGGAGCACGTTATTCAGTCTCAATGTATTTGCATATGTTCTAGAGATTCTCAAGTTGTTGATTTCCAGCTTCATTCTATTGTGGTCAGAGAAGTTGCATGGCATGATTTCAATTTTTCTGAATTTGCTGAGACATGCTTTATGGCCTGGCCTGTGGTCTATCCTAGAGAAAATTCTACGCACTTGTGAGAAGAATGTATTCTGCAACTGTAGGATGAAAAGTTCTGTAGATATCCATTAGGTCCATTTAGTCTATTTTGTTGATTAATTGTTGTTTCCTTGCTGATTTTCTGTCTGATTGATCCATCCATTGTTGAAAGTGGGGTATTGAAATCCCCGATACTATTGTATGGGAGTCTATGTCTTCCTTTAGATCTATTAACATTTATTTTTAATAGCCAGGTGCCCTGTAATTAGGTGCATATACATTTATAATAGTTACATGTTCCAATTGAATTGATCACATAATCATTGCATAGTGCCCTTCTTTGTCTCTTTTTAGCTGTGTTTTTGTTAAAGTCTATTTTGTCTAATATTATGGTGGCTACACCTGCTCCTTTTTGCTTTCTGTTAGCATGGAATATCTTTTTCCAATCTTTCACTTTCAGTCTACTTGTATCTTTGTTCGTGAGATGTGTTTCTTTTTACTTTCTTTTTTTAAAGATTTATTTTATTTATTTGAAAGACAGAGTTACAGAGAGAGGTAGAGCCAGAGAGAGAGAAAGCAAGAAAGGTCTTCCATCTGCTGATTCACTTCCCAAATGACCTCAATGGCCAGAGCTGAGCTGATCCAAAGCCAGGAGCCAGGAGCTTCTTCCATTTCTCCCACACAGGGGCAGGGGTCCAAGGATTTGGGCCATCTTCTACTGCTTTTCCAGGTCTGAGTAGAAAGCTGGATTGGAAGTGTAGCAGCCAGGACTTGAACTGGTGCCCATAAGGGATGCCGGCAGTGCAGGCCAGGGCTTTTACCCTCTTCACCACAGTTCTGGCCTCTGAGATGAATTTCCTGTAGGCAGCAAATAGGTGGATTTTTTCTCCATTCAGCCAGTCTGAATCTTTTAACTGAAGAGATGAAGCTATTTATATTCAAGGTGACTATTGATAAATAACAATTTGGCCCTGTCATTTTTCCATTAATATTCCTATCGTTTCCTTTGGATTTCCTTTGTACTTTTACTGGGAGATTTTCTGCCTTCACATTCTTTCATAGTGATGACCATGTTTCTATGTTTCTGTGTGTAGCACATCCTTAATCATCTTTTGTAAGGCTGGATGAGTGGTGACAAAATCTTTCAATTTCTGTTTCTTATGGGAAGGTCTTTATGTCACCTTCATTCATAAATAAGAGCTTTGCAGGGTACAGTATTCTGGGTTGACAGTTTTTTTCTCTTAAGACTTGAAATATATCTCAACATTCTCTCCTAGCTTTTAGGGTTTCTGATGAGAAGTCAACTGTGAGTCTAATTGGGGAATCCTCTGAAAGTAATCTAGAGTTTCTCTCCTGTGTACTTAGAATTTTTCTTTATGTTTTACTGTTGGAAGTTTGACTACAGTGTGTTATGGTGAATATCTTTTCTGGTTATATCTATCAGGAATTCTATGTGCTTCCTGTACTTGGACATCCCTTTCTTTCTCCAAATAGGGTAAGTTTACTGTAATTTTTTCACTAAAAAAGCCCTTCTAATCCAATCTGTTTTTACATACCTTCAGAAACTCCTAAGACCCATATGGATCATTTGATAGCATCCCATGTATCTCCAACACTGCTTTTCCTTTTTCTTTTTTCTTTTTTTTTTTTTGTCTGACTGTAAAATTTCCAGAGATTTGTCTTCTAACTCAGATATTCCTTTTCCTGCCTCACTGAATCCGTTGTTAAGGCTTTCCACTGCATTTTTATTTGATATATTGAACTATTCATTTCTAATATTTCATTGTTATTTCTCTTTAAAATCTCAATTTCATGGGAAAAATTTTCATTCATGTCATGTATGAATTTCTTTAATTCATGGGTTTGCTTCTGATTACTTCTGAGTAATCATTTTTCTGAATTCCACTTCTTTAATCTCTTCATATTCACATTCTAGTATTTAAGTGTTGTTGTGTTCCTTTGGGGGCATCATGTTGTCTTCCTTATACTTGTTTTTTCAATTGCTACATTGATTATTGGGCATTTGTGGAGATACTTGTTGGTTTTCCTTTCCTTTCACCTTGTTATGTCTTTTATTTTAGGACTATGCCTCTATGGATTAGTGGAGTGTCTGCTCTTTCAGTGAATACCCTGAGGCGTGGGCTAGGTATGGGCAGGGAGCTCTGTTTAGTGCTCCAGGATCAGGGGAGTGTCTAAGGTGACTCCCAAATTGGGCGTGGTAAATCTCTCTTTTCTTCTTTTTTAATCAGAGGGGAAGTTTGTACATAGTATCATGTGCTATCCCATGTGCATACAATATTCATCCATGCTTCCACAAGAAAAAACACACAAAGGATCCATGCATTCCTTGGTGTGAGCACAGGTCGTGCAGCAATGTCCCTTACCAGGGAATCAGGGAGCCCCAAGTGTATGGAGCTGCCCACAGTGACTTTCCAAAGACCCAGCTATACCCTGCACCCTCACATTCAACCACAGTGTTTTCACAGTCCCAGCATACAAGACTCCACAGTCACAAGCAACTAGCCCCCTGTCTATTCTCCCAGCTAGGCTCAGGCACCTCCTCTTGGCTAGTTTCTGGGCAGGCAGACACAAGCTGACCCAGCTGTTACGTATGGCCACAATGGCACCTGCACCACTCTTGGTTAGTTCCAGGACATCAGTGTCAGGTGGTTGGGGAGAAGAAATGTTCCTGCCCACCTTTTTTTCCCTCTAGGTTGGTAGGTATATATACTGCCCTCCACAGGGCTCCAGGCCAGACTCATGCCAGGCTCTTCTTGCAGCTTTATCGTCAGTGGCTTGGGCTGGTGCAGTCTGGTCTCACCTCACTCTCTAAAGCTGGTGCTGAAGCTCTCAGCTACTGGGGTCCTGAGTTGTGCATGTCCACACCCTCCACATAGATCCACAGTGTCCCTTTATTTGCGTGGAGTCTCCTCTGCCATTTTCTCCCTTAGTAGTCCCTGAGATTGCAGTATCTCCACGTTTTTTAAAACTATTTTCTCCTAGACTAGAGCAGTACTCTCCCTCCCTGTTCTGCCATCTTGGTGCCTCCATGTCACTGCTGAAGAATTTTGCATAGTTTAGATACTTAATATAATTTATGAATTTTAAAGGACTACTTTGGTTTCTATATGGAAAGTAGATTGCATGAGGAAAACTTGTAAAATGGGAGAGCAGTGAAGAGGCTTTTACAATGTTTCAAGTGAAAGATGATTGTGGCTTGGCTGGATGGTGAAATGTCAATTCAGAGAGATGTAGACTCACCGGATACATGTTTTGCATGTAGAAGAGAAAGTCAGTCTTACTGATTGACTTCTTATAAGTAGTGAGGGAGGGAAGGATCATGAATGACTCCTAAGTCTCTGAGTGGATGGTGGTTCTGTCCACTGGAATAGAGAAGCCTGCATGACAAAACACTTTTGACAGGAAGGGCTGGTAATCAAGAGTTCAATTTAACACATGACAATTTTTAAATTAATTTATTTTATTGTTTTAAAGATTTATTTATTTATTTGAGAAGCAGAGTTACAGACAGAGAAAGGGAGAGAGAGGAGAGAGGTCTTCCATCCACTGGTTCACTCCCCAAATGGCCGCAATGGCCATAGCTGGTTCTATGTGAAATCAAGAACCAGCAGCTTCTTCCAGGTCTCCCACACAGGTGCAGGAGCCCAAGCAGTTGGGCTGTCTTCCACACTTTACCAGGATTTAAGCAGCGAGATGGATCTTGTTGACAAGAATTGTGGGGACATATATCAGACAGGTTATAAGTGGACAGGAGAAGAGGAAGTGGAGACAGAATACATGATGACTCTCTGGGATTTGTTAAATGGATGTAGGGAAAAAGGATAGTCATTGTAAGGGAATATGAGCCCTGGACGATTTTGGTTTCCTCATATAGGAATTATTAAATAGTATTGTTTTACTGATAGAAATTAACCATTGTATCAACAAGGAAAACGCAAATAGAGACTGAGGAGAATGAACATGACCAAAGGCACAAAATTCTTCAGGAGGGATAGAGTCAAGAATAGTGTTTTTCTAATGTTTGTGGATATATGCACATAAAACTTGAGAGGATCTTGTTAAGTAGAAGATTCAAATTCTGCAGGTAGGGTAGGGCCTGAGATTATGCATTTTAGCTGTTTCCAAGTTGCTGCTAATGCTGCTGGTCGCAGATCCCTTTGAGTGGCAAGGGGAGAGCATATGGGACTCTATGCCCTCATTTAAAGTAGTGTCATCTCTTCAGTTGTAAGGGAAGGTAAGCCAGAGAAGATGTGCAGTTGTAGAGATAGGGAACTACCTGGTAGTGTTGAGTTTCTTAGTAAACTATGAGAGTGAGGACAGGGGAAGAAGTTGAACAGAAATTTGGAAAAAGAAAAAAAATTGGAGAAGTAAACCCTAAAGAAACATGGCTAGATTTTTTGGCAGAGTTGAAGGCACATTTGACATTTGCAAGTATGACTTAGTGTGAAATCAGTC
Organism: Oryctolagus cuniculus; assembly: GCF_964237555.1. Taxonomy (NCBI): domain Eukaryota; kingdom Metazoa; phylum Chordata; class Mammalia; order Lagomorpha; family Leporidae; genus Oryctolagus; species Oryctolagus cuniculus. The sequence goes on along the minus strand of NC_091434.1, from coordinate 92,851,589 downwards.
TATAGCATTCAGCAGCTTGGGTGCCCTTGGGCGATGGTTGATTTCTCTTACGGTTAGCGTTTTGCCAATTGATTATGACTGAAGAGCAAGGGGTTACAGAGGGAAAGGCCTTTTCAAAAATTATTTTAATGATGACTATGGAATCTAGGATGGAAAACAATGAAAGTGAACTTATCGTTCCTGCCAAATGAGTGTCAATTCAGATAGGAACATTAATTTTTGTGGAAAGACATATCAAGGTCATTCTGGGAAATACACTGGCTCATTATTAATGAGAGGTACTATTTTCTTTAAAAAGCACTAGAATTTTATCTATGAAATACATTGAACTTATTCTTTTTATTAATATTACATTAACATGAAAAAATAAAGTATCAGACAAAATAAAATAAAAGTATTGATTCTAATAGAAAAACTAGAGGTGTGGAATATCAGTGACTTTTCCATGATTTCTGTGCTTTAGTCAATAATGTATTTAGCTATAAGAGCAGAACATGCAATAGAAGTAGCCTACATAGCATTTATCATTATAAGAAGCTTAGACATGGAACCATTGTTATTGTTCCTTTGATTGCCAGCAATGCTATCTTGGACCCAATCTTGTTGTATCCTTTTTGTCCTCATGTTATTGCCTCCTGCTTACAAGATCTGCTGCTGCTCCAAAGAACCCTTTTATGTTTAGTTCAGGAAGAAAAGGGGAGATGATGATGTTAATTGTGATTGTTCCCTTGTATCAGAAATGGAAAACTTTCCCAGAAACTCTGAGCAGATTTCCACTTACATTTCATTGGTTAGAATTTTATCATATGTCCATTCAGTGAGGGAGATGGGTGAAATGAATATTTAAAATGTCTACTCTCCGTAGTAGAGGTTGACAAAGGAGAAAAAGATTGGGAATGGCTGTGGGTGAGTTATCTACAAAATCTATTCATTCAGGACTGGTTGGAGGGTATCTCTGTCTTAAAGCTATCAGCCCAACAAGTATACTATTTTATTAAGTGTGCTATGTTCAGAATTGTCTTCTCTCCTACTTGATTTTCCTTCTGCTATAGCCAGCCTGTGGTTCCGTGATTGAGAAAGAAAATGAATATTGAGACCAGTTACTCTCTGGGTTCACAATGACTCTTACCTGGATCACCCTCCCAAGCTAATTCAGTGGTTGTTTAGGGTAAAGATAAAGTGAAGGGCTACACTAAAGCTTAATTCAAGGGGTCGGTCAATTCTGCATCATCTGCCAGTAGATGATTGACTTAAAGATTTATTTATTTATTTGAAAGTCAGAGTTACACAGAGAGAGAGGAGAGGCAGAGAGAAAGAGGTCTTCTATCCGCTGGTTCACTCCCCAATTAGCTGTAACAACTGGAGCTGCGCCGATCTGAAGCCAGGAGCCAGGAGCTTCTCCAGGTCTTTCCATGTGGGTGCAGGGGCCCAAGGACTTGAGCCATCTTCCACTGCTTTCCCAGTCCATAGCAGAGAGCTGGATTGGAAGTGGTGCAGCCGGGACTCAAACTGGCACCCATATGGGATGCCAGCACTACAGGCGGCAGCTTTACCCGCTACACCACAGGGCTGGCCCTGATGATTGACTTAAGACATGCTCACACTGATGTGGAAACTTTTTCCTTCAACTGTGTTTTACGTTTTCATTGTAACAGTAACACATAGGCATTCTCTTCAGAACATAAGGATGTTCTACAACCTCTCACTTGGTTATTTGAAAGCTTTATCCAATAACTAAGAGGTAGAGAAATGCCTTTCACCCAAGGCCACAAATAATATGAGACCCTAACTAACTTTGAGGAAATCACCAGAAAACTCAGATACCTAAGCCCCCATGGTATTAACAGAGTCTTTGTGGGGTAGTCTCTTATATGCAGTGCGTGAGGTTCGATGCAACCTGGTTCCTCACATCTTTTCCAGTGGCAGCTCCTGTTTCTATTTCTTGAACTTTGCTTCCAGCAGTTCCTTAAATGAGCTGTGTTATTTCACATCCCCTTTGTATACATGATGATTCTTAGAATGCCACATCCTGCAGGGTCCCAGTGGGGAACAGATGGTGCACCCTGAAAGGTGATAGAAAGCAGTTAAGTGAAAGGACTTCTTCAGAGGTGAGCAGGAGAAATAGTCAGTAAGGGAAAGTAACTACCCCAGAGCCAGCAAGCAGGAAGCTGCTAAACTTACCTCCTTCTGGTAACTGTTCCTCTCTCATGCTGAAACTTGCAAGTATTTTGTGATTTTGGATAGAGGAGCACAGCTACTGCCAAACTGGGCAGTGAGAGAGCTGGGGGAATGAACATTTCTCTCTCCTGTCTTATGGACTCCTGCTGGCACCTACTTTTAGCAATAAAAAACTTAAAGGCTCGAAACAAGAGAGGATTCAGTTCATAGGAGTCAAACTCTCAGGATACAGAGCAGGAAAGAGCCTGGAGATTGAACTTGGTCTTCTCATTTGCTCCTCTAGACCCGAAGCCCTGCCTCCCATTTGTTGTCTGAGCAAACTCACCAATTAAACTCACCCAATAAAACCTGTGGAGCTCATCCACTGTGCTTGCTTCAACTTCCCTGAGACCTTTCTCTGTATCTACCTACATGTGGCCATCTCTGGGGCACTTACCACTTAACATCACATTCATTATTTAGTAGGTCAATGCTCCACCAAGCTGTGAGGTTGTTGAGGTCAGAGATGACACCATGTTTATTAGCATGTTTGTATTTCTGTATTCTCAACCCCTGGTATTTTGTCTAATATATAATACATGTTTAATAAATGTTTGCTGAATTAGGATTGATGGAAAAATAAGCACTCAAGATGCTCTTAAAGAAACATAACTGTGGCCGGTGCCGTGGTTCACTTGGCTAATCCTCCGCCTGCGGTACTGGCACCCCGGGGTTCTAGTTCTGATCGGGGCGCCAGATTCTGTCCTGGTTGCTCCTCTTCTAGTCCAGCTCTCTGCTGTGGCCCGGGAGTGCAGTGGAGGATGGCCCAAGTGCTTGGGCCCTGCACCCACATGGGAGACCAGGAGGAAGCACCTGGCTCCTGGCTTTGGATTGGTGCAGCACCGGCCATAGTGGCCATTTGGGGTGTGAACCAATGGAAGGAAGACCTTTCACCCCTCCACCCCCGTCCACTCTGCCTGTCAAAAAAAAAAAAAAAAAAAAAAAAAGGAAAAAAAGAAAAAAAAAGAAACATAGCTGTGAACATTCCTTTTGAAATAACAGTGATTACAGCTTCCTTCAGACAATTCAAATGTTGCCTAATTTCTAAGTCCAGACTTCACACATATTTTTAGTAATGGCTTGATTCTCAGTGCTTCAAAGACCCTGCCTAAGTAGCAGTAAGTCTGGCCACCTTCTATGACCCTCTATCTCATGATAGTAAAGACCCTGTAAATAGGCTGGCAGGTGACCCTGAATGCCTCTGGCTCTTGCATTATTCCTTCAATAGGATTCAAGGGCCCAAAATAAAATTCGTCCCCTACAGAAGCCCCAGGTTGTGATGCTGCCCCAGAAACAACGCCACTCTGCAGTTCCTCTGCTTCTGACTCCACCAATTTCCTCTCTCTGGATCAGTTTGCCACTCACTGGACACTTCCCTATTGCCATCCAGGTTGGTGCCAGCACTCCTCTGGACTGACTCCATCTGCATCACCACAGGAAGCAGGTCAGACTGTAGCATGCTGATCCTGCTACTGGCCATGCCCAGCCTGCCATCAAGCTAGTGGAGCTCCATGCTGCTCACAGGTGTCTGTTCATGCAGTTCCTGACTTCCTCTAATCCACCAATCCACATTGTTTCTCCTCTTCTCCACTATTCACGAGGGAAGTACTTTCTGCTTTGCTTGATCAGCTCTTTTGGAAATACTTCCTTTGACAGAGCTATAGGTCCTCTATTCCCTTTCTCATTTGCAGGACTCCTATACATTTTGGGATCATGATGCAATATATCTGGGTGAACACATGAAGACCTCAATCCCTATACAGATCTGAAATGTTATCTCCATTTGTTCTGTTGGCCACACTTAAAAGGTTTATTTCTTCAATGTGAGTTTTCTCCAAAAGTTCAGGTTGTATTAAACCTTGCTTATTCTCTTATTCTTTTTTAAAAGTTTGATGAATAACTTTTTATCAATTATTTATTTTAGAGACAGAGAGACAGAAGCAGAAAGAGACATAAAGGCAGTGAGAACTCTTATTTACTGGTTCACTCTCCAAGTGCCTGGGAGCTGGGAACTCAATTCAGGTCTCCCATGTCGGTGGCAGGGAGGCATCACCTACTACCTCCACAGGTGTACATAAACAGGATGCTGGAATCAGAAGTGGAACTGGGGCTCAAACCCAGACACTCTGAGATGGGGTGTGGACATTTCAAGAAAAAGGATACAGGTGTCCCATGAAGCATCTTAGCCACTGAATCAAATGCCTGTCTCCCATATTTCTTAGAAGTTGCTTCTTTTTGAGCCTGCCTAATATATATGAAGGGTCTGTAATGTCTGAAGCCACCTTGTAAAGAGAATTCAAATTCTTCGATGCAGGTCTCCAAGGTTCCACAAAAATCAAGGGCAATCAGTGGACATCTGTTTTGAATATCTTTGAGTATTGCAGAATAACAAAGAAATTCACTGAATATACACAACAGGAGGCTTAAACTTAGAAAACCCAAAAGATTTTTAGTAAGTGATGCTGTTTAGCCCCACACTCAGTCTGAACAGCTTTGTACTCAGCCTGGATGAGACACCCAATGACAACTTGGAGAGATATCATTTTTATCTATTTTATTTTTATAAAGGCATTTAAAATTGGATTGATTGATTACTTTTCTTCTTATTTGAAAGGAATAGGGATGGAGGCAGGGCAGGGGAGAGAGAGAGAGAGAGAGAGAGAGAGAGGAATAGAGAGAGAGAGTCAATCTTCCATTTGCAAGTTCATTTTCCAGATGCCCATATAGGTAGAGATAGGAGTAGAGATGGGAAAGTCCAAACCTTGGAGATAGAAACTCAACTTGGGCCCCCCACAAGGGTGGCAGGAGCCCAAATACTTGGACCATCATCTGCTGCCTCCCAGTGTTCGCATTAACAGAAAACTGAACTCGGAAGCAGAGCCAGGACTAAAATCCAAGCACTCCAAAGTGTAATGTGAGCATCCCAAGCAGCATATTAATCACTACCCACCTTAGATATCAGTGTTTGGTCCTATGCATGTAATAGTAGTGATTTTATTTGTCAGTACAATAGACCATGGGCAGGTCTGCTGCAGACCCTGTGATGCTGTCAGTGAGAGAACTCAGAATTGAAGCTGATGCTGTAAGCAAGTTCTCTCAAAGTAATAAGATGGCACTTGTAGATGTACCTGGCACCCCAGGGAACTGTTGCATAATTCTGAATCTGCAAACCTATGGATTAAGTCCTCCCAGGGTGGCTGTGCCCTCACTGCAGTGGACCACTGATTTTCATGGAGGAAACTGGAGAATGACAAATACTTGTTTGTTTTTTAATTTTATGTGTGTTATTTACACTGGTTATTTGCTTGTTTGGTGGGAAAGAAAAGTGAAAAACGCCTAAAGCTGAGACAGAATTGTCATTCTTGCCCATCTTCAAAACTAGCTCAACCCTCCTGGTGTGACCTGGCTCTGTCAGTTCCTGTTAGCTTCAGTCAAGCCATCAGAGCTCTGTGGTGCATTTTGATGAGTGAAACAGATCATAAATATTCAGACACTTGGATGCTTCCAAGCAGGCTGGAGCTCAGGGTTCAGGATGAAGCAGTAGAAGCCAAGTTTCCAAGTTCAACATAATTTTCATGACTTATGAATTAAGTGACCAATATCTGCCTTCTTCTACCTTTTGGACTTTAGATGACTAATGGTCATTAAGTGAAATTTTGTGTATGTATATATATACACACACACATATATATGTATATATAATTACAAAATATAAATGCAAGTATAAGGATTATCTGGGGGGAATAAATAGTATATAATAAGAAAATTTGACAAATGGATTCATGGTAGTAATAACACTGCTTGGATGCATCAATGAGCAACTTTGACTACTTCACAGTCTCCGCTAAGATTGACAACACAGGGGAAGTGTTAAAGAGGTGCACTTGGTAGTGAGATGGTTGTGAGTCAGATTCCTGCACAGATCCTTATTAGTTATAGATCTGCGACAAAATTAAAGTCCTCTAATCCTCAGTTTTTGTCACTGCCTAAAAATTTCTACCAGAAAACATTCCATTTTAATTAATAACACTGATATGGAAAATGCCTTAGAAATAATATTCAGTGAATTACTTGGGAGGCAAAGATGCAATTAGCAACATTTTTCATGGGCACATAGTTCATAGTCCTTTATTAAGCTTTAAAAGGCAGAAGGATTTTCAAAAGTCTGTGAGCACAAACTTTTCTTTTGTAGCATAAATGGGTTTAAATCTGAACTCTGCTACTTCCAGATCAGTAACTATGGGAAAAATATCTAACCTTTCTGTGCCTCAGTTTCCTTGTCTATAAATCAAAATTGAAAATCCCAACTTTCCCAGCATGTCACTTAGATTATTGAATGACTTAACAGATATAAGGAGCTTAATAGAAATAAGTTTAATAGAGTAGTTAGTAAATACTGTATGTTTGCTAATGTTACTAGTACTATTGTTTCTACTATGATATATAAATTTATATCTTTCAATGACAAGATAGTGCCTTGGATATAAAAAAATGCATTCAGGAAGTATCTTTTGAAATGAAATGTGTTTTGAAGGAAGGAAGATGAGGGCAGTTGGAAGGTAGGTGATAAGTCCTGCGTATCTGTTGTAAATGATACTCATGTTTAGCCCTAGAATCCAGGGTGAATGAGGAAACTGCATGAGAATACATTAGAGAGAAGTAGAAGATGTCTTCTTTTTCTGTGCGTTGGATCACAGACATTTGTGTCCAGCGAAATAAAATCATGGTTTTGCCAGGTTCAAGAACAGTAACTATTCCCTTGAGTGATGGCTTTTGCACCTTCATGCCTTTAACTTTTTGGAGGCTTATATAGGTCACTGCCATGGGAGGGAAGGGGAAGCCCTACTGGAAAAACCCTTAGCTCAGTCAGTACTGTTCCATTTGCAGTTATTTTGTGTATTTTGGTTTCAGTGCTTTAAAAAGTTTTTTCAAAATTCAAGGTGTGAAATTAATCAGAAAAGAGAACTGTTAGGATCTCTAGGTTCCATCCACACAGATCTATGAGATCATGCCATTTTTAGGTAGGTCTGAATGGAGCAATGTGTGAATTGCCTGTAAGTTGAAAACTGAGCCAACAACCTGTTTATCCAAAATCCTTTCTCCTGCCCTCTCTTCACTTTTTATTTCTTACTGTCCTTTTGTGTACCAGTTATGCTATGCATTTTCTTTTTTATGTTTTTATGGCTGCTGAGGTTACTTTCAGGGGGATACCACAAGACAGCAGAGAAATTAATGCATCAAGGGACTTCAAGCAGAAAAATCCATCTGACCTGGTGACAGTTGGTAAGCATTAGAGAAAATCTCATTTACTTGAGAACCATAACTTTGGCAATTTCATTTCGGCTTACTTCACTGCCCTTCCCAAAGCTCCGGTTCAATCAGAGAATGGAGGAAAAAACAGCTTCTCTGAATTTGGACAGAGAGAGAACTTTGAAACCTGTTACAAGGCTGTCCAGAGGAAAGGAAGGGTAAGAAAAATATCTCATTGTCATTGGTTCAAATTGGACTTCCTCACATTCTATTCCATTTTGATGAAAATTTAAGCCATGTCCCAGATTTTTCTTTTTAGGTGATGGACAGGGAGGGTTGCTCAATAAGAAAGCACAAATTCTTCCTGCCTTTTCTACTTTCAGTTGCTTTCTTGGGTGCTTTATCTCAACCACTCACAATTGTTTCATCACGAAGGCTGCACTCTGGCTCTTCTTGGAATGGAATGTGCCCTTCCAAATGGGCAACACAGAGGAAGCATGTCTTTCTCAAGAGAGGAAAAGTGGAATTTGTCAGTGATGCAAACCAGACAGCAAGGGGAGGAAGGAACTCTGGTTATTCACAAAAGAATACTCGCATGCTGAAAAGTGAGCCCGACAGCTTCAGTCAGCAATTGGGGTCATCAGCCGGCAATTCAGTGATCTTGTCTCTAATCACAGGGCAGATAGAAACAGCATCCTGCTCTGAGCTGTGCACTGTTCTGTGCTTTGAAGGTAGTGACTGACATTAAGGGTTTCATTAAGCAGAGTCATGAAGACTCTTGCCTGGGGAGGCCTTTGACCTGAGTTTTGTTTGTATTTCTAGTCTTCTTCCTGCCCTAAATTTAACTCTTCCAAATGGGTCTGAAGAATGGTTCTATCCTTTGTAATCTAATTAATTAGAATTAAATTAGAAATAAAAACGATTCTATTACGGAGAGCACTCTCCTATGATGACACCATTGCCCTGGAGTACTGTACTTCTCTGACCATTTTCAAAGAAGGGACTTTTAAAAGAAAAAATAGATTTGATAACAAGTTCTCTAATAGTTTATAGTACGTCTGAGGCAACATCTAGTTTTTAGAGGGAAAAACTAAGAAGTACCTCGGTTTTGTTTTATTTTTGATATGTGGTTTAAATATGTCAATTAATTATGGATTATAAAATTGTGCAGCTGATAAGTACTAAGGCCTTTTCTAGGTATTAGAGTACGCCAAACAATTCCAATGCTCGTTTTCATCAGAAGTTTAAAATTTAGTTGAGGAGACAAGATCACCTCAAACAGCAATTAGTGAGAAGACAATGTGATAATTAATGACATTTTATAATGACAAAATAAAGTGCTAAAGAGTCAAGTACAGAGAACAGAGTGGAGTCCAATCAGGTGTTAATTGCTTGGGATAGATTAGAAAGCAGATGCTATTACAGACATGACTACAAGACAGCTTTGTGAGGAAATGACTGTGGAGGCAGGATTTAAAAAGTCTCATTCTTGGTTGTATTGCTGTGCTCCGGGTGAAGTTTATGATTCCTGATATCAGATTCTAGTAGTGATTCTAGCGTCTGGGGAGAAAAAGGATATACCAACACTCTGCTTTATTATGACGGATTTGAGGGCTAATGGTTAATTTACCACTGGTAGAAAGGTGCTAATTTAAGCTTTTATCAGGTAGCTTCTATCCAATTGATTAAATTAATTCTTCATTCTTGAAATGTGCCCAAGCTTTTCCAAAAATGTCTAACAGTATTCAAGAAGACATTATGGCAGGGGACTTTTGGAACAAGTAGACTTCTTCACATGACTTCATTTACCATCAGCCATACTACTACTTTATGTAACATAAAGCTAGGCTCTTCATCTCACATACTCAAAGCCCTGGGGTGTTTTAATATTTCCTGGGGAATAATAAGGATCCTTCTTCAGCTGTTTTGCACTCTATTTATAGGGGAAACTGAAGAAAACAGAGATGTGACATTGCATGAAGAGACCTTCCTATCCTTTCTACAGAGTTCACAATAATGTTTAATGCTAACTATAAAACCACCATTAACCTATCTTTTATGCTAGTCCTTTCTTAAGACTGTCTTGTTGTATTCCCTTGGGCATACATTCCAGCAGAGCCTTCTTGGTAAGCTTGGTTTATTATAAAGGATCCAACTGAATTTCTGTAAAAGCCGTAATTAATCTTACATTTCTCTTTTGTGAGCTGGATCAAAACAATGTTGCTTGAATGATTTTATTCACCTCAAACTATTAAAACACATGCAAATCATCTGATGGATTATCAGGGGCTTCCAACATTCTTTGAACCACATTATGAGCAACACTGGTTTAGGTCCATCAGGGGGATGAGTTATATTGCCTGGAAGGAGAACAAGATGGGGAACTGTGCTAAATGGGTGGAAGACAGAATAACTTAAATAGGAAAAACAAATTGTTTTCCTCTACTATTACAACATTTCTGACACCAAATATTTGAGAGAGGGAGGTTTTCCCACATCAGACAGTTCTTTGATTCTCTGGACACCATTTGTGTCGTACCATTCAAATATGACTCAAGTTACTAGACTTAATGCAGACCCCATACGTTAAGAGTTCAGTCTCACAAGACTATTCCCTGTCGCTCCCCCTCTTCGCGGAGGAACGACACAGGACCCTGCGTTGTTCTTTTGTCTGCTCGGCCCTCCCTGGGTTTGCTGCTGGTTCTTCCCGGGTTGGCTACCGACCCTTCCACCTCCGTGGAAGGGCGGTTCCCCCTGCCACTTTCCCCACTTCCGCGGGGGAGCGGCACACCGCCGGCCGGCTCTCTCGGGGGCTGCTCAGGTGTTCCTTCAGATAGATGTTCCTGGTGCATGTTGTCTCTCTCCTCCTTTATAGTCCTCTTCCACCAATCCCAACTCTGCTACCCACACGCCGAGTACGCTGCTCTCCTCCAATCAGGAGCAGGTCCTGCTGCTTATTGGTTGAACTGGAGGCAGCTGCGTAGAAGCTGTTTCCTCCTCTCCCAGCGCCATATTGTGGGAGAGCAGATGCATAGAATAAGAATTAATTTCAGTAACTTAGTCTAGTCCGAGTTGCTCCCCACAATTCCCTGGATGGGTCCTCAGGTTACACACATTTCTGTCCAACTTGGTTGAGAAATCAGAGGTTTCTATGGCCTTCTCAGGTTTGATAATTTATTATAATGGCTCACAAAACTGAGAGAAACATTAACTTATGTTTACTAGCTTATTTATATATTTATAGGTTAATGAGCAGATGAGGAGACAGAGAAAGAGAGAGGGGGAGAAAGAGAGAGAGAGAGAGAGAGAAGAGAGAGAGAGAAAGAATGAGTCTTTCAATCACTGGTTCAATTCCCAAATGCCTACAATAGCCAATGCTGGGCCAGGGTGAAGTCAGGAGACTGAAACCCTGTTCAGATCTCAGATGTAGGGGGCAGTAGTTGAGCCATCAGTGCTGCCCATAAGGGTCTGCATTAGCTAGAATGGGAAGCAGAGAGCCAGAACTTGAACCCACATACTCTGCTATGGGATATGGGAATCCCAAGTAGTATCTTAGCCACTATGTGAAACACCTGCTCCCTACTGGTTTATAATAAAGGATATAACAAAAGACACAAATGGACAGCCAGATGAAGAGGTACAAGCAATTCTCCACATCCCTACTGAGCTCGGCTAAATGTCTCTTTTCTAGAATTTTCTAAAACACTGATGTTTATGCTGTTTGATTCCCTGTTCCACAAATTCATTCCTATATGACGTTCTATTACTTCTAGAAAGATGTACTGCAGCCACCTGTTCTCTTTGCCAAGTTGAAAAATAAAATCACTATACCCCCAAGATCAGGCTCTATGACATAATAAAAAATATCTATTTGATCTCTGTTTCAGGTTAACACTCTCCAAACCCTTGTCATTTCCTAAGTGATAAAATCATCTTTCCTATTTGTCCCAAAGACCTATAGTTCAACTGTGAACCTGGCTTCTGACACAGAGCTGCAGAATCTGTTGGAATTTCTTTGGGGATAGTAACATCTTTTGCTCTAAGGAGGCAACTTTGGATGGGCTCCTTGATAGCATCAGCATGGGGACTGATCACCAGAAAGCCCAAGCCACAATTAGAAGCTTGGCACTTTCAGGACCACTCTCCTTCCTTCAGGATGGCAAGAGAGACTGAAGATTGAGTTAATAATTGGTCACCCATATGTGATGAAGTCATCACAAAAATACCTGGAGGATGAGGTGTAGAGAGCTTACAGGGGGATGAACACATCCATGTTCTGAGAGGGGAACAATCCTCAGCTCCACGGGCACCAGGAGAGGTATAGGTGATGACTCAAGTACTTGGCTCCCTGTCACCCATGCGGAGACTTAAATTAAGTTCCTGGCTCTTAGCTTTGAAATGGCCCAGCCCAGGCTATTGCTGGCATTTGGGGAGTGAATCAATTGTCTCTCTCTCTACCTTTCAAGTAAATAAAAATAAATATTTTAAAAAGTAAAAATAATCATTTACTTATTGGAGCTCATCGCTATTTCTAAACAACAGTGATCAGCAACACTCTGAATATGTCTCTGAAATTTCAGAAACTGAATATGGGGCATTAAAAAGTCCTTCAGTGGCCCTGAGCACTCTGACTTACAGACATCCTGCTGACATCACATTTAGAATGAACTAATGATCTGTATTTAATTAAATAAGTACAGAAATTTGAGATTTGAGTTGTAGTTACAGGTTCTTGTATTGCATTTTTAGAAATAAAAACATTAGTTTGAATTTTGTGATTCCTCTTTTTAATATTTGGAGTCAATCAATTTCTTTATCCACATCTCTAAAACCTTCACAGACCCTTGGAAATCTTGAAGGCCCCAGGCAATTGTACTGATCGTACATAATGGATTCAAGGAGCTATCCAGATGGAGAGCTAGTGGTCAGATGTTTGCTTTCTGTGGCAGCTGACTTGTCCTCCTGCTCCTCATAAAAATAGCAAAGTTTACAAGGTGGAATGACCTTAAGCCAGTGTCAGAGTCCATCACTTAACATGAAACAACTCTTTCCTTTCCAGATGAACTGTGAAGTTAGTTATTCAATTTTAATGGAAGGAATGAAAATGATTTTCTTCCTAAAGTGTGCATAAGGAGGTTGAAAAGATGTATCATGATTAAAAGATAAGTTGAACAAATGGCTGATTTTAAATACAAAGGCATTATCATTTAGTCAGGTGTACTTATAAGAATATAAAATCAGGGGTGGGCATTTGGCATAGTGATTAAGACATTCTATAAACAAAAAAGGCATTCTATGAACAAGTGATCCCGGTTTCCTGTTAATTCATACCTGGGAAGTAGCAAATATGGTTAAAGTAATTGGGTCCCTGACACACATATAGGAGGCCTGGATTGATCTCTTGGCTCTTGGTTTTGTAGCCTGGTCCAACATTAGTTGTTACGGGCATTTGGGGAGTGAACCAATGAATAGGAGATTCTCATATCTCCTTTTCAAAAAATTTGTTTATTTGAAAGTCAGAGAGAGAAATAGAGAGAAATCATCCATATGGTGGTTCATTTCTCAAATGACTACAGCAATCTGTGCTGGGCCAGGCTCAAGCCAAGAGCCAGGAATTCCACCCAAGTCTCCCATGTGGGTGGCAGGGACTCAAGTACTTGAGCCATCATATACCACCTCCCAGATTCATTAGCAGGGAGCTGGAACAGAAGTGGAGTAGCTGGGACTCGAACTGGCACTTTGATATGGGATGCAAATGTCCCAAGCAGCAGCTTAACCAGCTGTGTCATACACTCCCTAAAATCATTTTTTTAATTGTCAGGTTTAAGGTAGTTTAAAACAATAAAATATTGACAAGAACAGTGAACACAGTGAGAAGAAAAAGGAATTGGTTTCACTTCTCCCACTAAGCAATTGTGTGTACATTATTGAATATTTAAAAAAATTTATTTATATAAATGGAACAAATTTCATGTGTTTAATGTATACTTTTTAAAAATAAATGAATCTTCTTTTTTTTTTTTTTTAAGATTTATGTATTTGAAGGGGCCGGTGCCATGGTGCACTAGGTTAATCCTCTGCCTGTGGTGCCGGCATCCCATATGGTGCCGGTTCTAGTCCCGGTTGCTCCTCTTCCAGTCCAGCTCTCTACTGTGGCCCAGGAAGGCAGTGGAGGATGGCCCGGGTGCTTGGGCCCCTGCACCTGCATGGGAGACCAGGAAGAAGCTCCTGGCTCCTGGCTTCAGATCAGCACAGCTCCGGCCGTTGCACCCATTTGGGGAGTGGACCAGCAGAGGGAAGACCTTTCTCTTTGTCTCTCTCTCACTGTCTGAAACTCTACCTGTCAAATAAATAAATAAATAAAATCTTTAAAAAATTAATTTATTTGAAATTCAGAGTTACACAGAGAGAGGAGAGGCAAGAGAGAGAGGTCTTCCATCCACTGGTTCACTCCCTAATTGGCCGCAATGGCCGGAACTGCACCGACTCGAAGTCAGGATCCAGGAGATTCTTCCGGGTCTCCCACATGAATGCAGTGGCCCAAGGATCTGGGCCATCTTCTGCTGCTTTCCCAGGCCATGACAGAGAGCTGTATTGGAAGTGGAGCAGCCAGGATTCAAACCAGCGCCCATATGGGATACCTGCACTTCAGGCCAAACCATTAACCTGCTGCGCCACAGTGCCGGCCCCCATATATACAGTTTTAATGATACTTCTCACCCTCTCTCCTCCTTCCTTTCTTATTTTTAATTTTTACAATTACATATAAAAATATAATGAATTGCATCTCCTGCTTCACCTGAGACTCAGTTACTGTCCTTGTATAGTGAATAATTTGGAGAAGATAAAGATTTCCTAAACTTCAGTCATTTATAAAGCATTTTCATGATTTTGTCATATTCCTCCAACATCAAGCCAGTAATTGTGCTTTTCTTTATATAAATTTAATTCTTTCTAATTTTATTTGAGGAGACTTCTGCTTCTGGTCAAGATGAAGTAATAGGGATTAGATTTGGCCTTATAATTGAAACTTCTAAAAACATGAACAAATTTTATATATATATACACACACACATATATAAGCATTTATATATATATATATATATATATATTTGTGTGTGTGTAGCAAATATTTTTAAGACATTGCAATCAGGCAATGAAGGTCGGTGATATCTGAGAGACAGGAAAAGAGTGAGGTGAACACTATGGTTGCCCAGTTGATGGCCCAGAGCAGTTTCCAAGCAAGCTGCAAGAAGGAAAGAACCACAGCAGAGCCCAGCAGGCCACCGAGTTGAGGAAATGGAGCAGGGAGTCAGGAGAGGCCACCATGCTAGAAAGGAAATAGCTTACAGTGAGAAGCTCTGGAGAAGAAAAGAGGGCTTCCCTCAAGTACTCAGTTGTGTGTTGCTCAGTGGATGCATGAGGGAACTGTTCAAGGCTGGAGAAAGAACCATCTAGAGTTATTACAGGGAAGAATCAGCAGGGATCACAAAGAGCCTGGGGCAGTGTTGAGTCCCACCAGCTGGACTGCATAATACATAGAGCAAAAGGTATGCAAACAGATATTGCCTCAGTGGTAAAGCCAAATTAGCTCTAGACTAAAAATTCTGCTATGGTCTCACCCAATAGAATGCCTGCCTTGAAAGTAAGACCTGACAGGCTCAAACTCTTTTCAAGGAAGTAAACTGTACCCTAGACAAAGCTTACAGATATTTATCTAAAAACATAACAGCAGCCCACAAAGTAAAAATCAAATTTCTATTACTAAATAAAAAATGTCTAGGCATGCAAGTAGACATGAGGAGCAAAACTAAAACTGATCCAGAACTCATACAAGTTATAGTTTATCGGCAAAAACGTTAAACCAGTTATTATACCTATATGCTATATGTACAAAACTGTAGGGGAAAGACCATATGTTGTGAGTAGAGAAATCAAAATATGCAGAACAAGTGACTCAAACTCAACATCTGAGAAGGAAAGTTTACTGGGTGGAATTAATGTTGGGTTGGATATTATAGAAGAAAATATTAATGAGCTGGAAAGCATGGAGATAGTAACTACCCAAGATGAAACATAGAGAGTAAAATAAAATAAAATAATGACCAGACCTTCAGTGAGTTTAGGGAAATCTTCAAGAAGTGCAATAACATGTAGTTGTACTCCTGAAAGCAGCAAGAGTCAGAAAAAAAAAAATATTTGAAGGGATGATGGCTGAAAAATTCCCAAATCATATGACAACTACAAACCACATATACAAGAAGCTTGAAGAATTTGACACAAGAAAAAGAAATAAAACTGCACAAAGTGCTCAAATAAGTAATAAAAATGAAATCTTAGAAATAAGGAATAAAGACACGTTACATGCAAAGGAACATGAATAAGAACAACTTGAGATTTCCCAAAGGAAACAGACAAGTGAGATGACAGTAGAGAAACATACTTAAAGGAATAGAGAAATAAAATATCTATTTAGAGTTCTGTACATGACAAAAATACTTTTAAAAATCAGAACAGACTGGCGCCACGGCTCACTAGGCTAATCCTCCGCCTTGCGGCGCTGGCACACCGGGTTCTAGTCCCGGTCGGGGCGCCAGATTCTGTCCTGGTTGCCCCTCTTCCAGGCCAACTCTCTGCTGTGGTCCGGGAGTGCAGTGGAGGATGGCCCAAGTGCTTGGGCCCTGCACCCCATGGGAGACCAGGAGAAGTACCTGGCTCCTGCCATCAGATCAGCGCGGTGCGCTGGCCGCAGCGCGCCGGCCGCAGCGGCCACTGGAGGGTGAACCAATGGCAAAAGGAAGACCTTTCTCTCTGTCTCTCTCTCTCTCACTGTCCACTCTGCCTGTCCAAAAAAAAAAAAAAAAAAAAAAAAATCAGAACAAAATAGGAGCAGGTGTTTGGTATGGTGGTTGAGATGCCATCCAGGATGCCCACATTTCATATTAAAGTATTTGGGTTTAAGTCCTGGTTTCAGCTTTCTGTTTATGTGTGCCCTGAGAGACAGCAGGTAATGGCTCAAGTATTCAGGTCCCTCATACACACAGGAGAACTGGATGGAGCTCTGGACTCCTGGATTCATCCTGGCCCAGATCTGGCTGTTGTAGGCATGTGGGCTAGCGGACCAGTAGATGTTTATTTTGTCTCTCTTTTTCTCTTTCTGTCTCTCTGCCTTTAATGATTAAAAATAGACAAATTTTAAAAATATGGAGAAAATAAAGGTTTTTTTTCTCCAAACACACAAAGGTAGAAAGAATTAATGACCAGTAAGCCAATAACACAAAAGATATTAAAGGAAATTTTCAGCTAGAAATATAGACCTATTCAAATGAATGAAGAGTACCAGACATGGTAACTACCCAGGCAAGGATATAACTTTGTTCTTATTATAAAACATTAATAAATAATTATTTAAGTAAAAAATATTAACAATGTCACATGGGTTTTTAAACACAGAGGGAAATGCAATGCATGATAACAATAGAACAAAATTTGTGAGAGGGGAAAAAAACTTTATTAGTGTTAAACTTCCTTTATGCAAAGAAATCAATTTCAGGGAGATGCTTTGATAGGTTTAAAATGGATGCTCTAAATTCTAAAGAAACCTCCAAAATAATTAAAGATGTATCAAAGATAAAGAGAGGGTATAAAGTACAATCACAAAAAAATACTTCAAGGGAAGCTAAAGAAAGAAAAAAGGGGGAAAATAGAAAACAAATAGCAGGAGAAAATACTTTAAACTAACCACCAATAAATATCTTAAATAAAAGTCAACTTAGCATTTCAATTAAAAGGTAGACATTATCTATTTGGATAAAAAAAAAAGGAAAACCAAACTATATATTCCTTCTAAGAAAACCACTTTGGTGTAGTGGGTTAAGTTGCCTTCTGTAGTGCCAGCATCCCATGTGGGCTCTGGTTTATGTCTCAGCTGTTTGGGCTGTCCTAGTTGCTCCACTAGTGATCCAGCTCCTTGCTAATGGCTTAGGAAAGCAGTGGCAGAAGGCTCAAGTACTTGAACCCCTGCTCCAATGTTGGAGACCCAGAGGAAGCTCCTTGTTCCTGGTTTTCCCCAAATCCAGCTCTGGCCACTGAGGAGATTTGAGGAGTGTTCCAGTGGATGGGAGATTTCTGTCTACTCCTGTCTCCCTGTTTCTAACTTTGCCTTTCAAATAAATAAATATTTTTTAAAAAGAAAACCACTTTAAATAGGAAGACACAAATAGGTCAAAAGTAATAGAATTCAAAAAGGTATGCTAAGGTAATATAAGAATCAAAAGCAATCTGGGTTGGCTGTATTAATTTCTTTGTTTGTTTGTAGAATTTTTTTTGACAGGCAGAGAGAGACAGAGAGAAAGATCTTCCTTTTCCGTTGGTTCACCCCACAATGGCTGCTGCGGCCAGTGTGCTGCAGCCGGCGCACTCGCTGATCCAAAGCCAGGAGCCAGGTGCTTCTCCTGGGACTTGGGCCATCCTCCACTGCAATCCTGGGCCACAGCAGAGAGCTGGACTGGAAGAGGAGCAACCAGAAAAGAATCCGGCGCCCCGACTGGGACTAGAACCCGGTGTGCCGGCGCCCCAGGCAGAGGATTAGCCTATTGAGCCATAGTGCTGGCCTGTAGAATGTTTTTTTTATTTTATTTAAGGTGTATAAATTTCATGTATTTCAAACATACAGATTCCCGAATATAGTGACACCCTACCCTCCCTCCTGCCCACACTCCCACCATTCTTCCTCCTCCCTCCCCTATTCCCATTCTTACTTTTTACAAAGATCTTAGTTAATTTTATACTCAAAAGATTAACACTACACTAAGTAAAGAGTTCAACACGTTGTATGAAGAAAAAAATAAAAAACACTGCTCCTCAATAGTCAAGACTGTCAAGGGGCCGGTGTCTTGGCACAGTAGGTTAATCCTCTGCCTGCCGGGCCAGCATCCCATATGGGCACTGGTTCTAGTCTTGGCTGCTCTTTTTTTTTTTTTTTTTTTTTTGGACAGGCAGAGTGGACAGTGAGAGAGAGAGACAGAGAGAAAGGTCTTCCTTTGCCGTTAGTTCACCCTCCAATGGCCGCCACGGCCGGCGTGCTGCGACCGGCACACCGCGCCGATCCGATGGCAGGAGCCAGGTACTTCTCCTGGTCTCCCATGGGGTGCAGGGCCCAAGCACTTGGGCCACCCTCCACTGCACTCCCTGGCCACAGCAGAGAGCTGGCCTGGAAGAGGGGCAACCAGGACAGAATCTGGCGCCCCGACCGGGACTAGAACCCGGTGTGCCGGCGCCGCAAGGCGGAGGATTAGCCTAGTGAGCTGCGGCGCCGGGCTTGGCTGCTCTTCTTTCAATCCAGCTCTCTGCTATGGCCTGGGAAAGCAGTAGAAGATGGCTCAAGTGCTTGGGCCCTTGCACTCACGTGGAAGACTGGGAAGAAGCACCTGGCTTCTGATAAGTGCAGCTCCAGTTGTTGGGACCATTTGAGGAGTGAACCAATGGAAGGAAGACCTTTCTCTCTGTCTTTCCCTCTCACCATCTGTAATTCTATCTTTCAAGTAAATAAATAAAATCTTAATGACAAGGATGTTCCATTAATTTTTTAATGTTATCTAAGTCTCACAGATTTATCATCTCGTCATACATAGGTGAAAGAATACGGTCATGATCTATGTTGGTTCCCAGTGCTTCTAGCAATGTGGGGACTAAGGTGTGTTTCAATTTGTTTCATTTGAATTTCATCTCTCTCTATTTCTGCTCCATCATTTTTTGCTTGAATATATAATTGCTTACTTTTGGTCTTTGGAACACTCCAACAAATTTATTCTGATATCTTTTCAAACTATTCTCTAAAATAATTTCATTTGAAGTGAATTACTCTTCCAAGTCTTTTGTTTCTTGGCTGTCCTTAGAGAAATTTAAGTTTATTACATATTTTGGAATTTTGTTTTACAGGCTCATTCTAAGTATCCTCTTCAAATCTTCCTCAAGAGTTTGGTGATTATCTCTACTAAACCCAAATCTCCTACTCCTAAACCAGATTGGTTTCTGGGAATCACACCTCTGTCTTTATCCAGTGTTTCCCCAGGCTCACAACTTCTTCTGAAGCTGTACTCCCAGCCTAGTAGAAAGCGCTGCCTACCTCTGGCATCAAACAGGAATCTGGCTCTGCTCCAGGTCTCATTCATATGTAGAACTCCTTGTCTCAGACAGGGCCCAGAGCCTATTTCCACACACACAAGCCCTGGTGTATTTTTTTCCTTTTGTTTTTGGTCCATGATAATATTTATCTTGTACCAGAACCTGGCTAGATCTTCCTGCTTTTCTTTGTTTTCTTCTTCTTCTCTTCCTCCTCTTCTTCTGTCGGCTCCTTTTTATTTCTGAATACTTCATCTGTCATTGCTATGTATCCAAAGCAGAAATGTAATCACTCTGCCTTTGCATCATTATAAAAGTTGACATTAATTTATTTGAAAATGGTGAATAAATGACATTTCTACCAAGCCCAAGTCTGTGGGCTAAGATCCACATCCTCTACAGCAGTGTAAGAAATCCTTTTGGAAGACACTTTTGTAGGCTGTTATTATTCCTTGACCCGGCAGAGCCCGAGTATTAATAGCTTCTATTAATACTTGTAGTATGTTATGCAAGTTGGTTCTTATTGATTTTTAGAAAAGCTGTGTGGGCATGTCTTGGTTTCTAAATAATCTACAAACTGCTCAAAAGCAGAGACCATGACTTATCATTAAAGTGTTCTCCAAATGACATATTCTCTGGTAGCCACACATAATAAGCCTCAATATAAATATTAATTATCAGATTGATTTATTCCACACCATCTCAAGTTTCCTTAATTACTCAATCAAGTACACTCAGATGCTTAAACAAAAACACTTATTTGTTGAAAGGTTATGCTGAAATACAAAAATGGACAGCTATACACAACATACAAATGTCTACATATTTGACAATTTCAGGGTTTTGCTTTTCCTTGCTACAGGCTTTGAGACTTAAGCCTACTGACCATTCAACTTAGAAAACATTGTATAGTTTTCTATTATGCATTTCCCGTTGATATGGAGAGAGAAAAATCCCCATAACAGGGGCCTCCAGCCCTGCCCATCAGGAAGTCAGTTACCTGTGACCAGAGAGCCTGAGTACATTCTTTCTGGGAGCAGGTGTTAACCCACCCCAGTTAGTTAAGAGCTGGTAAGGCCCCCACCTTGAGAGATAAAGAGACAACCTGTGTGGGGTCCCTTCTTCCCCACAGAACCATTTGTTACTGGGGATACACCCCCTCCAGGAATCTTTCAATGCTCTTCAAATCGTGGGCATACACAATGCACCTGACCTTGTTCAAAGACAGGGGCTGCACTGCCCCAGGCAAAGAGTGAAGAATTACAGAAAAATACATCGCTTTCCAGGCTTTTAAAACTACACTGTATGGAAGAGCTCCTGTGTCTGCAGACCAAAACACTTATTAGTTCTCTCTCTTTTCTTTTCAAGCCAGTAAATTAACTAACGCACACCATTGGTTGGTCATGATTTGGCAATAAGAATCTTCCCTTTGATAAGATGCAGCCAGTGGGAAAAATGCAAAATGTTGTAACCTCTACATTTTAGATCATTTATTTACCTCCTAAAGGAATGTTCTTTGTGCCCCTCACTGAATCAAGAAAGGACTTTGTGCAAGCATGTTTTATCCTGCAGAAAAGAGGGTGGCATTTACTTAAAGGGAACAGATGCCTGCAGGGTGTTCTCACCATGGTGGGGGTAGCTAGTGACAAGGTGTGACATCTGTAGAAGAAATTCAGGCAAGCGCTTTATGCACCCTGTATTTCCAAATAGACAACAGGCTCACTCACAGCACAATAGTAGAAATCTGGCTCACGCTTGAAAGGCAATTTATTCAGAACTCTACCCACCCAATGGAACTTGTATTTTAATTATGATATGGGAAAGGGCCACCATTATCACTACGCACTCATGCACATATGCAATTCCTGATTTAAAGATGCAAAGACTATAATTAAAAGAAGCCACTGTAAAACATGCATGTCGATGTATTTGTGTGAGAAATGGGGGATATGCAACAAAAATAGAATTCGTTAAGTGATTGGAAGGTTATCCTTTTCCTCTGGGTTTCATGTTTCAACATAGGTTAACAAGACAAATTAGTTAGTTACTGCATTCCTAAATCCCTGTGAAATGGACTTAAAGTTCATTAGCAGATCTTAAAAAACAAGTGTGAGTCAGGGATGATATATTACAAAATGTGATAATGTTGGTTATTTTTTGTTTGTTTTTCCTAGTGAGTACTCAAAGGTGAAATATAAGGTTACTTCAAGAGGTTCATGGAAAAATAAAATTAAAGAATATTTATTTTGATGCCAGTATTGTTTTGAAATTCATACATGATTTTTTTGTAATGTGCATTTTCCATGAATGGGGATGATGTATCATAACAAGTATGAGAGCATTCATAGAAAACAGTACTTTTGAATATATTTGCCAGAAAGATTGGATTCTAAGAAAGAGTAGTTCTAAAAGATAGAGGGTCAGGACTTGGCTTGGAATTATTTAAAGACCTAAATGAAATATCTCCGCGAGTGAGATCCCAGTAGAAAGAATGGGGCCATCAAAGAAGGAGGTACCTTTCTCTGAAGGGAGGAGAGAACTTCCACTTTGACTACAACCTTGTCTAAATAAGATCGGAGTTGGTGAACTCAAAAGGCTTCCATAGCCTTGGCAACTCATGACAAGAGCCTAGGGTGATTACTGACGCCATAAACAAGACTGTCAATTTGTTAAGTCAACAACAGGAGTCACTGTGCACTTACTCCTCATGTAGGATCTTTGTCCTTAATGTGCTGTACATTGTGATTTAATGCTATAACTAGTACTCAAACAGTATTTTTCACTTTGTGTTTCTATGTGGGTGGAAACTGTTGAAATCTTTACTTAATGTATGCTAAACTGATCTTCTGTATATAAAGAGAATTGAAAATGAATCTTGATGTGAATGGAAGGGGAGAGGGGGCGGGAAAGGGGAGGGTTGCAGGTGGGAGGGAAGTTATGGGGGGGAGCCATTGTAATCCATAAGCTATACTTAGGAAATTTATATTCATTAAATAAAAGTTAAAAAAGAAGAGACTATGGTTCAACCTCCTATGGGGGTGGGGAATGAAGGAGGGGGCAGATGTGTTGTAGGCTGAGTTGTATCTCTGCAAAACATATGTTGAAGTCGTGACTCTTGGTGTGCTAGACTATGACCTTGTTTGGAAATAGAGTTTATAATCAGTTAAGATGAGGTCATGCTGGATTTCTACTTCTTATTAAGAAATACAGTATTTGTAATTCATTAAAGATGAAGTCATACTGGATTAAATTGCGCCCTAATCAAATGATTGTTGTCCTTATAAGAAGAGAAAATAAGAGTGGAAAGAAGACACGTAGAAAGAAGAGCGTGTGTTACTACAGGCAGACATGGGCAACACTGCATCAAGAAGACAGGAAACACCAAAGTTAGAGGCAGGGTGAGCGGCATGAAATGGACTTTACTTCAGTGCCTTCGGAAGAGCACCTTGATGTCAGATTCTAACCTCTAGAATGTGAGAGAAAAGCTTTCTGCCATTTTCAGCCACACACTTTGTAGCAGGCCCTATGACACTCATCTAGGGATAACATGTCCACTGGGTTTCCCATTTGAGCAGGGAAAGGAGCTGAGACCTTAACTTCAGAATGTAGATTTCCAATTACCTGTTTGTTTTCAGGCTGGCAGTCATCACTTTTATTCTTTAGAGAAGCTAGGTGGAGGGGCTGGTGTCATATTATTCTAAGTTTGTAAATGTGTTTTTATTGTGGAAAGTATAATTTGTAAATATTCTTTGAGTAATGAGAAATATTATTTATGTAACAAGAACAGGTTATCAGAAAATCAGAACAAAAGACTGAGAAGAGCTCTTAGGAATGAAAAATACATTAGCAGAAATTTTTAAAAAAATTGTTATGAGGTTGGAAGACAAAATTAGAGAAACTTCCCAAAAGAGGAAGATGGAAAATAGGAGCGAAAAGAATGTTGGAATATAGATACAATAATTCCAAAAATCTAGCAGGCATACCATACAAGAATAACAAAAAATAGGTAATAGGAAAATCTCAAACCAATAACCAAACTGAAGAAAATAGTTTCCAGATCGAATACCCCTTCCTCACTGCCAGAAAATGATGAATGAAGAAAAAATGAAATTAAGACATCATTGTCATGATGGGTTTACAGCATGTTCTCAAATTCTTTGACACGTTTATCAATAAGTTGAATTGAGTGATTTTTCCTTAACTGGGTGAACTGATAAAAGTGACAATGCATGACTCCTGAAGATAGGTCACAATAGGAAGTATATCATAGTCTTCCATTTGATTTTTTATGTCTTAGGATCTCAGCCTTGGTAGCTAGCCACCATACTATAAGAAAGTCAAGTAGCCACATGGAAAGAGCAGGTGTAGGTATTCTGGTTATAAATCAGCTGAGTTCACAACAGATAGCCAGCATCCACGTGAATGAGCAGAGATTCAGATCCAGCCTCTGGCCATCCCCCGGTCATCATTCAGCCATTGCTGCTGTTGCGAGGAACAGAGACAGGTTGTCACCACTTAGCTCTGCTATGGCTTCAACTTATTTTTGTGTAGATTGCAATGGAAAAAGTAACAGAACAGACAATACCCTGGAAAGTATTTTTTACTTGTTAATAAAAATACAATGAATGGTTCCTACAAAAAAACTTAGAGAATTTGCTACTTTGTTCCATGGGCCTTTGAGTCAAGACATGGGTCTCTGGACTGTGACTTACTTGAAGGACTTTAAAAATAATTGTATTTATTTATTTGAGAGGCTGTGGCATAGATAAATGATAGATAGATAGATAGCTAAATAGATATCTAGATGGATGACAGAGATACAGACACAGAGAGAAGGAGATCCTTTATACTTATTCACCCCCCAAGTAATGGCAATAGCTGGGGAAGGACCAGGGCCAAAACTGGGAACACAATCCAGGTATCCTATGTAGGTGGCAGGTACCCAAAGTCTTGCACCATCATCGTTACTTTCTGGGGTCTACATTGGTATGAGCCTGGAGTCCCAAAGCAGAACCAGGAATCAAACTCAAGCACTCCAATGTGGGATATGGGCATCCTACTACTAGACTAAATGCTTGCCTTAGAACTTTTAAAATAGTCAAGTTGCCATTTTTTTTCAGGAATGGATGTTCTAATTTCTCAATTTTTCTAGGTCTTATTATGATTTTGTTATCCATCTGCCATTTTATTGTTTTTTTTTTTTATTTTTTTTACTTTTATTTAATAAATATAAATTTCCAAAGTACAGCTTATGGATTACAATGGCTTCCCCCCCATAACTTCCTTCCCACCCACAACCCTCCCATCTCCTGCCCCCTCTCCCCTTCCATTCACATCAAGATTCATTTTCAATTCTCTTTATATGCAGAAGATCAATTTAGTATATACTAAGTAAAGATTTCAACAGTTTGCACCCACACAGAAACATAAAGTCTAAAACACTGTTTGAGTACTAGTTATAGCATTACTTCACATTGAACAACACATTAAGGACAGAGATCCTACATGAGGAGTAAGTGCACAGTGACTCCTGTTGTTGACTTAACAAATTGACACTCTTGTTTATGGCGTCAGTAATCTCCCGAGGTTCTTGTCATGAGTTGCCAAGGCTATGAAAGCCTTTTGAGTTCACCAACTCCGATCTTATTTAGACAAGGTTGTAGTCAAAGTGGAAGTTCTCTCCTCCCGTCAGAGAAATGTACCTCCTTCTTTGATGGCCCCATTCTTTCCACTGGGATCTCACTTGCAGAGATCTTTCATTTAGGTTTTTTTTTTTTTTTTCGCCAGAGTGTCTTGGCTTTCCATGCCTAAAATACTCTAATGTTCACTTCAGCCAGATCCAAATGCCTTGAGGGCTGGTTCTGAGGCCAGAGTGCTGTTTAGGACATCTGCCCTTCTATGAGTCTGCTATGTATCCCGCTTCCCACGTTGGATCGTTCTCTCCCTTTTTGATTCTATCGGTTAGTATTAGCAGACACTAGTCTTGTTTGTGCAATCCCTTTGACTCTTAGACCTATCAGTGTGATCACTTGTGAACTGAAATTGATCACTTTGACTAGTGAGGTGGCATTGGTACATGCAACCTTGATGGGACTGAATTGGAGTCCCCTGGCACATTTCTAACTCCACCATTTGGGGCCAGTCTGAGCATGTCCCAAATTGTACATCTCCTCCATCTCTTATTCCCACTCTTATGTTTAACAGGGATCACTTTTCAGTTAAATTTCAATATCTAAGAATACTTGTGTGTTAATTACAGAGTTCAACCAATAGTATTAAGTAGAACAAAAAAAAATACTAAAAGGGATAAAGTATTAAGTTGTACATCAACAGTCAGGACAAGGGCTGATCAAGTCACCATTTCTCATAGTGTCCATTTCACTTCAACAGGTTTGCTTTTTGGTGCTTGGTTAGTTGTCGCCGATCAAGGAGAACATATGATATTTGTCCCTTTGGGACTGGCTTATTTCACTCAGCATGATGTTTTCCAGATTCCTCTATTTTGTTGCAAATGACTGGATTTCGTTGTTTTTGATTGCTGTATAGTATTCTATAGAGTACATGTCCCATAACTTCTTTATCCAGTCTACTGTTGATGGGCATTTAGGTTGATTCCATGTCTTAGCTATTGTGAATTGAGCTGCAATAAACATTAAGGTGCAGACCGTTTTTTTGCTTGCCAATTTAAATTCCTTTGGGTAAATTCCAAGGAGTGGGATGGCTGGGTTGTATGGTAGGGCTATATTCAGGTTTCTGAGGAATCTCCAGACTGACTTCCATAGTGGCTTAACCAGTTTGCATTCCCACCAACAGTGGGTTAGTGTCCCTTTTTCCCCACATCCTCGCCAGCATCTGTTGTTGGTAGATTTCTGAATGTGAGCCATTCTAATTGGGGTGAGGTGAAACCTCTTTGTGGTTTTGATTTGCATTTCCCTGAGAGATGAAAAGATGACATTTGTAGAGGTTACTGTCAATTAAAAGGCTAAATCTTAAAGTGCCTCTACATGTGGAGTGAGGTGTCAGTTCATGTTGACATTTCAAATTCTAATTAATTACTTTGGAATCCATTTTATTCTCCCCCTTTCCCATATTTGTAACTTCCTTCCACCCAGTGAAAAACCTGGTAAATAACTAAGCGTATTTTGATTAAAGTTTCCCATCTGGCTTGTTTAAGTCCTTTATAGTCTGACATTCGTGTTTGCAAATTATTTTTTCAATTAGATATTGTCCAGTTTTTTATTCTTTCAAATCAGAAACATCTTCTATCTTATCTGGATGCAGAAATCTACTCAAGCTCTTTTGATGAATTTTTAACGCCTTGTTATAAGTAATTTTTGAATGAGCATATTATGTCATCAAATAAGTTTGGAATTTAATTCCTCAAGCACACCTTCTGAGACCTCCCAAGATCCCCTGTTAACACTCTCATATTTTTTATTTATTTGTTTGATTATATGATCAATAATTTTGTCCTTCAGTAGACTGAAAGCTCAACGAGACACAGCATCAGTTGTGTTTTTGCTTTGCTCATCATTGTGTTTCTATTTTGTAGTATGCACCTTTCTTTAATAGACATTTAGTAAATTAGTCAATTGTGCTGTCAGCAAAATTCACTGCTATTCTGTGAACATGGGTTCCAGAGAACTTTTAATACTTCCATATCTGACTGTTCTATGTTCTTTGAGTGTTAGTCCCATGATTCATCTACATTTCTCAGTCTACCAGTCAGAGAAAACATCAGCAAAGTGGCTCTTTTGTGTTAAGAGTGACAAGACTTTACCTTATACCTCTGACCTGAGAGGACACACTGGCTGCTGGGATCTGGGAGGCTAAACTCTAGATGGCTGTGACATTCAAGGACCTCTCAGATTGAGCCAGCCAAACGCCATGCCAAGGCACTGACAAGGGATATGTTGCTAAAGAAATATAGACTCTCACTGAGGCATCCAGTTTTCTTGTTGGAAATAACTGTACATTGGGAAAAGGGAGACAAAATCCAAGGTATACTAT
Organism: Oryctolagus cuniculus; assembly: GCF_964237555.1. NCBI lineage: Eukaryota > Metazoa > Chordata > Mammalia > Lagomorpha > Leporidae > Oryctolagus > Oryctolagus cuniculus. Next base: position 92,823,989 of record NC_091434.1, on the reverse strand, counting down.
TGGATATGGATTATAAGTGTTTATTGCTGAGTCCTGAAAAAATATCAGAAATACTTTAGATCGAACAAGCCTAAATTTACTAGGTCTAATGAAGAATGGACAACATTCCTGGATAAGCCTCAGTAACATCCCAAAATTGGAAAATTAAGGAAGGGCATGAGATACTGAATATACAAACAATGACTATATTGTATGTGGTCATACTACATCACTCACAATGTTTGTAGAACAGCCCTGGGAACCAAACCACAGCCCATACATCAATTGGTTCCAAATGGTCAGGACAACTGGTCAACTCAGGAGCAACCAGAAAAGGTCAAATATGCTGCCTAAATTAGTCACATAGGGTGCCTAGCTTCTAGTTGGCATACCTCTAACTTCTCCATAATAACCATAGCCTTCCACTCCCTCTTTTTGAAAAAAAAAATTGTTATTTTAAATTTTACTATTTCCCTGCCCGCTTTTAGTCTCTGCCAAATGGAAGTGCTGGTGGCTGACCTCTTTGCCATAGCAAGCTCTGAGTAAACATTTTTGTTCTCACCTGGTTCCTCTTTATTTATTTTATTATAAAGATTTTGAGCCTGAACTGGGTTACTTCAAGACAGGTCTTGTGAAGCAGAAATTAGTTGAAATGGGTAGTTTGTAACATACTGCTTTTAGATTGGAAGACATAGCAAGGAGAGAATTTTTCATGATTCACTTAATGAAAAGTTGTTAGCCTTGAAATGTAAACAGTGTGAACACTGTCTTTTTTGTCTACTTTTTGCTTGGTCTTAGTGATATTTATCATAGGAAGGGGAAATGAATTGGCTAACATGAGAAGAGAAAGTTATGTTGGTTTCAATTCTTGGGCTGAGATAGACATTGACAAGATGATAGAATAGGACTCTGCAGCAGTCTCCTCTCAGAAACATCAATTAAAATGAGTGGAAATGCCTTCTGAAAAGCTAAGAAAACCATGTGAGAGACTAAAGCAACTGTGTGTAGAGATTTTGGGGGCTGATGCATTTTAAGTGCATCCTTGATTTCTTCTTTCTTTACCCAACCTAGAAAATATGGTCAGTCACATTAATAATGCTCTCATTATCATAAACAAACATCTTGTTGTACTGATCCACGGAGTGCTAAACCTAGATTAATCCTACAATTTTTGATGAAACTTACTTTTTGCTTTGTCCCATCTATTTGTTTGTGGTGGTTAGGAGAAACAATGTACTGAGAAGGCAGTTGAGGTCAAGTTTGTCTCAGAAGGAACAAGCTCATGATTGGTTCACAATGTCTATTATGTGTGTAAGTGGAGTGTGGTCAGAGTTCAAAGGTAGGGGCCCATGCTGTGGCGAAGTAGGTTAATTTTCCGCCTGAGAAGCCGGCATCCCACATGGGCACCGGTTCTAGTCCTGGCTGCTCCTCTTCCAATCCAGCTCTCTATGTGGCCTGGGAAAGCAGTGGAAGATGGCCCAAGTGCTTAGGCCCTGCACCCATGTGGGAGACCCAGAAGAAGCACCTGGCTCCTGGCTTCAGATCGGCACAGCTCCTGCCGTTGTGGCCATTTGGGGAGTGAACCAATGGATGGAAGACCTTTCTCTCTGTCTCTTCCTCTGTCTGTAACTCTAATTCTCAAATAAATAAATAAAATCTTAAAAAAAAAAGAGTTCAAACTTAATACTGAATCCTCAGAAGTAATTTTATCTGGACAGCCTACAAACACCCTGATCTACACATGTCTAAAACTGACATTCATTGCTGTTCTTCACCAAAAGTTTGCTAACTGATCCATCAGACTGGATTCATGATCCTGGTCAGCATCATATTCCAGACAGCCATTATCACAGTTCAGGTTAGTTCTCAGTTCAAGATAAATCCTCTGTCTTGGTCTGTTTTGTGGTACTGTAACAGGATACCTGTGTCTGGGTAATTTACAAAGAACAGAGATTAATTGCATTTCTAGAGACTGAGAAATTCAAGATTGAAAGGTGAGTGTTTTCATGCGGCATCATCCCATGAGAGAAGGTGATAGGGTGTGTGTGTGTGCGTGTGTGACAGAAAGAGAGAGAGAGAGAGAGAGAGAGAGAGGGAGGGAGAGAGTCAAAACTTCTTTTGTGATGAACCCACTGCTGTGATAACGAACCCACTCCTATGATAGCAGCAGAGCCCTCATTGCCTAAACACGTCTTAGAGTTCCCAATTCTTCATAGTGTTTCATTGGGGATTAAGTTTCTGACACATGTTTTTTTAGGGACATATTGAAATCATAGTACCCTCTTTGTCATGTGACTCAGGAAATCTGCTCCAATGGTGGAATTACAGACATCAGCAATGGAGACGAGGGAAGAAGTTGATGGGAAGATGGAAATCCAATGTTTTGAAATCATATCCATCTCATCTTTCTTGTTCCTGAGGTACAGATGCACCTCAGGGGAAAATGTAATTAATACTTGATTATCTCAGGTTCAGTAATAGAAACTGGGTGAAATTAAGATAATACAACTTCTTTGAGTCATTCTTATTTAGCTTACGTATATCTGCCCATCTCCCTCAACTTCCTCTCTTTAACCACCAATATTTTTATAGTCAGATGCTCATTAGGAGACAAGCTTATTTATCAGAAGAGTTACAGTGTCAGTCCCTTGTAGGATGATATCTGTGTTTATGGAAAGAGTGGTCCTTGATAGAAACAAGGTCTCAGACTGATTGATATCTTAAAGCAATTGAGAGGTCGCTGATGATAGCCAGGATTACTATTTCCTGGTAGAAAAACTGGTAGAGGAAATTGAGTTCTTATAACAAATTCCATAACAGCAGCTTAGCTATAAATGATTTTTTAAAAGTCACTTGACTGTGCAAACTGGTTAGAGCAGAAATATTTTAATGATATTTCAAGAGCTTAATGTCAACCACCAGTGCCCAATAAATGAAAATTACTTTTAGTGATACATCTGGAAATATGATGGTTTTTTGGGCCAGAATCTCTCACGCATTGCATAAAATCTGGATTTTTATTTTTACTCTGCGCTTGTTAAATAAATTTCTTATATTTGTTAGAGAAAAAGATAAATGAGACACTACTTGGGATGTTGAAAAATGAGTAAAATGTTGACATGCTAAATTTATTGTTTGTTCATTGAGAGAAAGAAAGCAAATAATTCACTTAAAGGAAACAGTTTTACTTAAAGAAAGGGCAATATTTTAATAAGCACAAAGGGGAAGGAGAATATATCTTGAAGTGGAGGCAGCACCATGGCAAGGAAAAATGCAGTGTCCACATAGTTACCGTGAATGTGAACACATCATCTGGACAGAACATTTTGTTACATTCCTGTACAATCCTAGCTTGATCTCCATGTTACTCATTTATTCATTGAACTAATATGTTTTGAGCACCTTCTGTAGACCAGCAATGTAGGAAGCATGAGGATATTTCAGTGAGTGAAGTAGTCACGGTTTCTCCTTTCACAAAGCCTACATTTAGTGAACTTTCCATTCATTGATTAACTCGTGCACTCATTATTAGGTAAATGAGGTTTAGTTCTGTGTGACTGGAAATCTGAGGCAACAGTGACTTAAACCATTGACTTGTGTACACGTAGACATTAGGCCTCAAAGGGTGGCTCTGTCATCCTGAAAAACCTTGAGCACTTTCATCTTGCTACTCAGCTAGTCTTTGTTGTTGTTAATTAATTAATTAATTGATTTATTTGAAAGTCAAAGATAGAGAGAGATCCTCCATCAGCTGGTTCACTCCCCAAGTGGCAGCAATGACCATGCCTGAGCCAGGATAAAGCTAGGAGCTAGGAGCTTTACCCAGGTCTCCCATGTTGGTGGCAGGAGCCCAAGCACTTGGGCCTTCCTCTGCTGCTTCTCCCAAGCCATTAGCAGAGAGCTGAATCAGAAGTGGAGCTGCCAGTTCCAGCACCCAAATTGGATGCAGGTGTTGTGGGTTGTGGCTTTACCCACTATGCCACAACGCTGGTCCCTGCTCTGCTCTTTTTAACCAAGGTATGTATTCAGCCTTTAGATTCTGTTTTCTTTCATTTAGCCTTAACTCATTTGAGATACATAATGTTGTTATTCTGTCCTGTGGATATAGTTCAGTTTGCTTTTCTGTCCCCAGTTGAGGGAGTTTTAGGTAGATTCAAGATTTTGGTGATAAAGTAACTATTTGTTTACAGGGTTTTGTGTTATCATAGGCCTTCACATCACTTGGGTAAATATCCAGGAGTAGGATTATTGACTTAAGTAGTTAAGTGTACAATGAGGTTTATAAAAACTGTGAAATGTATTTATTTTAAAAGAAGTATGTGTATGTGTGTGGGGGGGGGTCACTATTTTTAGCATGCTGTACCACCAGCAATGTAGGAGTGTTTCAGTTTCAGTTACTCTGCATCCTCATCAGCATTTGGTATTGTCAAGGATATTTTTTTTTAGCCATTCTAATAGATATCTAGTAGTATCTCATTGTGGTTTTAATTAGTATTGCACTAATCACTAGTGATACTGAGCACCATCTCAGATTCTCATTGTCATCTGTGTATCTTCTTTGGTAAAGTGTATGTACAAATCTTCGCCAATTTAAAAATTCGGTTATTTTCATATTGGTGGGTTTTTGGGTATGCTTTATATTTATTGATTATAAGTCTTGTGTCAGATATGTGTATGATTTGCCCAGCTTATGCCATCTTTTCATTCTCTTAGCAGGGCTGTTTGTGGAGCAAGCATTTTAATTTAAAGGAAGTCTAATTTATTTATTTTTTGCTATGGGTTCTGCTTTTGGCTTTGTATCTTATTTTTCCAGCCCTGGATTTTTATATGTTAAAATTAAAATTTGTAAAAAAAGAAAGAGAACAAATTCCCCCTAGCAATAATAGATCATCTATAAATAATACATTAGCTGTATCTCTTAACTGTGAAATTAAATAAGAAGACATTAGATAATTTATGCAGGAAGAACCAAATGAGAGTTAAGAACGATGAGACAAGGGTTTAATGATAACTTTTAAAACAGAACTAAAGTCGTTTAGATCTTTTATAATAGTAGCATGTAAACACATGAAGTAAAATACTTCCTGTAGGTTTCAAATACCATTCATTTATTTACCCACTCATTTATTTTAAAATTTTTATTGAGCACCTAGTTTGAACCAGGCACTTGTTCAGTATGGGAGTACAGAGATGAATTTTATGGGAGACAGAACTTTTAATAAATATGTCAACAGATTATAACACAATGTGTTAAGAACTGTAACTGCTGTATGTTCAAAGCAAATCATGCTTCTTTTTGCACATGTCGTGGTTTCGTCACACTTATCTCAGTCTGAAATTATTTATTTCTATGACTACTTGATTTAAAGTCTCTCTTTCTTATGGGGAGCCACAGTAACATAAATATGATATAGCAAGAGCTGGATTAACAGTCATTGAATGAATGAATAAAATGCTTGCTATTGAAGTACACAGGAGGAGAGGCTAATTCTGCCCCTGGCGGTTTGAGGACTTCATTAAAAGATGACATTTGATGTGAATCTTGAAGCAGAGGTAGACACTTGCTGTTGGAGGCAGGGGAGGCTTGCAGAGAAAGACAAGGACAACGTCCCCACTCTGAGAGGTCTTAGACACAGACTTGTGCAGCCTAGGGACACAAGTTGCAGGTGGGGCAGCGCCATCCCGCCTAAGACAGTGTGGGGGCAGGAGATGAGGCCACTATGGTAGGCGGGGGTGGGACTGGAAAGGAAAGGCCGGGGCTAGGTGTGGACTTCATAGCAATGGTGCTGGGAGACTGAAGGATTTTAGGCTTGTTGGGGACGTGCTGCCATTAGTGACTCTCAGGTACTTGTAGAGATGGCAGTGGGGTGGCCAGCTGGAGTGCAGAACAGCGAAGGCTACAGCTGGAGCTCTGGTGCAGCGTGGTAAGGGTCTGACAGTGGCGATGAAGATGTTGAGGAAGTCTGAAGGCTGTTCTAGGAGACAAAATTACTGTGCTTGGTGATGACTGAGATGCAAACGGTGAGGTAACAGAAAGATTTCAAACATTTTAGCTTTTCTGATGCCTGAGGAGTACTGTATGTTAGTGACTAACATAATTTTTAAAAATGATTTTTCTGATCAATATTAGATGTTCCTTAGAAAATACAATAAACTGTAAGGAAGAAAACAAAAACTCATCCATTCTGAGAACAACTGCCAACACTTCACGTGCACACCTTCCGTGCCCCTTTCAAAATGCATTTTTTTATAAATAGGTCCTAAGGATTTCATCTCTACCAGAAACTCTGGTCTCATGAACTGTAGTAATATGTTGAACTTCATCTTGAACCTGAATATTAAGTTTTGACTAAACTATGCACTGAATCTTGTCTAATGCAATCAACTAGGCCCATGGATAGAAAAGGCTGAAAAGCTATTTCTCTCCTGGAAACAAGAGCTGTGACGACACCCATGACATGCCCTCATTAGTCACAGATGCTAACCCGCAGAGGTAACCTGCCCAGACACCGAGGGACACTTACAGGTTCAGTTTCATTAACTCATATTAATTCATCCAACGTGCTGAGCATAGCAGGAAGACAACACAGCAGCCATCTCCACCTTGTATGGCTAAAGGTCCTACAAGGGAGCTAATTATTTTTGTCCACGTGAACCCTGAGCTTGTGTAAGCTGTGCACATAAATTAACAGAGAAAAGCTTCCTGAGGTCATGGAGCTGTTGATAAAAATACCCTAATCTAGGCTCTTGCTAATAGAGGGCCAGACAGACAAGGAAGAGGTTTATTTTATTTTATTTTATTTTATTTTTTTACATAAAGGATAAGGAATCTACTTTGGCAGATAGTAGATTTGGGGAAAGAGCTGAGCCAGGGAGACTGAGAGGAGGCCTGCAAACAAGCTCCAGTTCAAGAAGGGACAGAGGCGCAAAGATGGACCCGTGCGATCATCTGGGAGGGTTGCGTAGCCCTGCAGGCCAGCTCCAGAGCAGAAGCAGTGCTCTGGGTGCCAAGCTCTGGGTGCCAAGCTCTGGGCCACCGCGGAGTCTTTCCTCCAGACCTTCCTGGGCACATTCCCTGGACAGGCCATCTCCCTGCCTGGCGCTTCTCAGCGGGGAGGAGCTAGTGCTGGGCTCCACTTCCACACCTAGGCTCTAGACTGAAAAGGCCAGGGGCGGCCAACATGATTTACAAGGAAGAGAAAAATCAATATCCCCGAGAGGGTTGTGGGAGTGGGCTTTCCTTGGGGGAAAAGAGCTTAGCAGCGCTTGGAAGAATTATGCTCTAAGCTTTCCCCATTGAAAACCATAACCTGATTCCTACTTCCAAATAAGGACCTGACTCCTGGGGTCTCCCCTGCTCTCCCTCTGTCCTGCCACCTCTACCCCCACCCCCGCAGGGGTCTTCTACTGCAAACGTCAAGCGTCTTTTGCCAGCTCTGGTTTTGGAGCTTCAGCTCCGACTATTGAGTCCAGCGGTTTCACCCGGGAAATGGCAGGGAGTGAGATTTGACCGGGACTGACACACAGCCGCGGGCGAACGTGAGACCGGCGGCGAGGCAGAGGCCGGGGTGGGTCGCGCACAGGAAGGAATCGGTGCAAGCTGGGGAAACACTGCTAGCTCTGGACGCTCCCTGGGAACAGGCGTCCCAGCAGGTCCCGAGCCGCCCGCGTTTCGCCGGCCGGAGCGCCGCTCCGGGGAGCCCCACCTGCGTGGGGCGGTAGGCTCCCGCGGGCCGGAGTTTGCAGACTTAGCGTTCAGGCCGACTCTCCGGGCCAATGAGCGCGCCCCGCGAAGGACTCGGCTCCCCCCGCGCGCGCTGATTGGCCCCGCAGCCCTCGAGGCCGGGCTGGCCGGCCACTGCTGCGGGCGGCGGTGGCGGCGGGGTGCGGGGCGCGAGTGGGAGTGGCACGGGCCCCCCGCCGCCCCCGTCCTCCCCGCAGCGCGCTCTCCCTCCGCCTACCTCCTCCTCCCTCCCTTCCTCCGTCCCTTGCTCCCTCCCTGCGCTCCCAGGCTCCGGCCGCGCGCTGGCGGGGCTCCGCATTGCACACTCTGGGGGCGCCGCAGTGTTCGTGGGATGGGGCAGCGGGCTGCCGCTGGCGGCCGGAATCCGCGTGCAGCCCGGGTGAGTAGAGGCGGGCTTCCCGGGAGAGCACAAAAGGGGATACGGTCGGTGCCAGCGGCCCCTGCCGTTGCGGGCCCTGGGCCAACCCAGGGAGTGGGTTGGGTCGCTGGAACTAGCCCTTGCTAGGACAGCTCTCTGGGGCTGGCAGAACTGGGGTCCCGCCCTCTACATCCCGCTCCAGTGTTTTGCCCAGGCGTGGGCAGAGAGCACTGCGCGCAGCCTGGGCAGGTCTGGAGGGGTGTGTGCGCGCGTGTATGTAGCGCTGGCACGCGGAGGGTGGGATGGACATGTCAGGAGCTGCCAAGTTCAAGGCTGCAGGAATCTTTTCCTGGAGTAAATCAGCACCTTCCCAGGGCAGAAGCGTGCGTGCACAAGGAACTCCGGCCTCGGGGAGTTCCCAGGCGGTGGAGCAGCAGCGCCCCACGTGTTGCTGCGGGGGGCTAGGGGGCGGCGGCAGTGGCCAGGCTGCGCCCACCTGGATCAGCTGTGGGAAGTGCTGCTCGCTCTGGGCAGCTCCCGGCCTCTGCGGGATCCCTTTCTAGGCCCTTCGACCACCCACCCCGACGACCCGGGAGGGGGCCGTCCACCTGGGGTCGGGACTTACAAGGGGCTGGCCTCGGCGACCTGTTTTTCTTTCTGGTAACAGCAGTTGGGCCGATTCACGTTTGGCTAAGCCTAAAGCTCTCTCTGTCGCTCTGGTCAGCTTTCCTCGGAGCCCACTACACCCCTGTCCACCTCTCTGTCCCCTGTCCCTCTAGGTGTCTATCCTGTGATCCTGTGCCTCACCAACAGGTTCAGAACTTGCTGCCTGTACGTGGTTATATTCAGGGTCGTTGCTGACATCTTTAATGTTACAGTCACTTGCCATCGTATAGGAGACTCCAAAGACTAGTTATAATTTGGTGGTGGTCGTGGGGGCTCGCATTGGGGAGGTCTTTGGTAGCAACTAGCTGGCAGAACAGCACTACCTTCCAGAGTGTATGAGTTAAAGAATGTTAAGCGTTTCCCTCTGGTAACCTACCCAAGGTGTGACCTCCAAAATTCAATTTTCTTTGTGGGAGGCAAGGGAGTTTAGATTCTCCAGGGGAAAGCTCATTTCTTGTTCAATTGACTCACGGCGGCATACACTCTGTTCTGCTCTGCTCTGGCCAGCCATTGCAGAAGCCATGATATTATTAGAGCAATTCCCTTAAAACCATTACATTTCTTTCCAGTGAGAGAAACTCGAGGTAGCTTTTTAAAATTTTGGATCTGCACCTTATTTCTCTAGAAGGCATGGATGATTACTGTGTATGTGCTTACGTGTTCCAAGTTTGCAAAAGATATTTGTGCAATCGTCCAAGAAATGGCTTAATGCACAGTTATGTTAAATCGATTTAAATGTAAAACATCTCTCTGTTTTCAGTTTTAGTTTGCACCTCAACCGGAGGCAGCAGACTGAAACTGGACTTAGACGGGGCACCCTTGTTTAAACAGAGGCTTACAGAACTCTAGTCCATAGAGTGAGCTTTCTGAGCTTGGAGGCACACAAAGCCTGTTAACAACCCTGAATCGCTTCTTACAAAAAAAAAAAAAAAAAAAAAAAAAAAAATCAAAACCAGAAATGCTTCTAGACCAAAATCCATGGGGCTAGATTTTTGAAGGTGTTGACAGTCATTGTAAGATGAATGTTTATAGCACAGAGTGCATGAATACCAAGTTTTAAAAATACTTTCAAAGATTATATCGTAGTGAAATCTATTGTAGCACCTGTGAGGAAGTCATATTTGTAATGCTTCCATTTTACAGGCAGCACAACTGAGACTCTCAGAGATTGATTTTTCCAAAGTGAAAAGCAGAGTTTGAAGTCAAGGGTTTTCCAAATTTTCCTCTCTCTCCTCTCCTCCCTTCCCTAATAATGCTGGGCTACAGCTTTGGAGTTTACTTCTAATTTCTGCAACTCTTTTTACTGCTCAACCCATAGCTTCAGGGACCATTATTCCTTCAAAAGGCTTTGCTCTCCGCTAAATATCACTTAGTTCCTACCAAGGTCTGGGCTGATAAAGATTTTTTTTAAAGATCTATTGTATTTATTTGAAAGTCAGAGTTACAGAGAGGCAGAGGCAGAGAGAGAGAGAGAGAGAGAGAGTCTTCCATCTGATGGTTCACTCCCTAGATGGCTCCAAAGGCCAGAACCGTGCCGATCCAAAGCCAGGAGCTAGGAACTTCTTCTGATATCCCACACGGATGCAGGGACCCAAGGACTTGCGCCATCTTCTGCTGATTTCCCGGGCCATAGCAGAGAGCTGGATCAGAAGTAGAGCAGCCAGGACTTGAACCTGCCCCCATGTGGGATGCTGGCACTGCAGGTGGCCCTAAGGGCTGATAAAGATTTAAGGAGAAAACTCACAGTGATTTTAAGGGATTGACCTTTTCATTATATTACAAGTATTTTTACTTGTAGTTTATTAAAGAACAAGTAGACAAGAGCTTAAAGAATGATGCCTTAATGCATGTCATTGAGTGCCTGTCTATACTACTCTATATCTGCTTTAGGAAAATCTAGTGACTAGTAGTAGCAGAGATATTTGAGAAATATGTACATTTCCTACTTTATAATCAGAAATTCTTCATAAGCTCTGTAGATGATGGACAGGAGGAGACATTGATTAAAGAGAAATCATATTTTTACTTATGTAGGTATCAATAAGAATCCTGCTGTTATCTACCTATCTGATTGTTAATTGCAGGCTACCATTTGCAAATCTTGTCTTAGAAAGTTATTGTTTTCAATATATAGTTGTGAAATTGCATATTTATTATGATGAATGGGATCAATATTATTTGCATTAATGTGGCTAAGTGTTGAGTTTACTACTGTGTCTTGGTTAAGTATGGGCTTTCGATCCAACTCTTGGCTTCACAAATACTAGCTGTGGGACTAAGAATGTGATTGAATTTCTGTGTGTTTCAATTTCCTTATGTGTAAAGCATGAATCTTTATGCAGTTTTTCGATGTATTCATTCAGCAAATATTTAGTGATTGCCTATTTTGTATCAGCTCTGCTGTAGGTGCTAGAGATAAACGGGCAAACTCTTGAAGATGAAGTTTACTATCTAGCATCTGAGATCTTATGACATGATTCATGTAACATGCTTAGCGTGGGACATCTCACCGAATAAGTGCTCCATGATTGATAGCTATTGGTATCATTCATTCATTCGAGAAACGTTCATTGAGTGCCTACTCTATTCAGTATTAATGTGTTACCAGATGTAACACAGATTGGAGAACATAATGATGAATGACATACATGTCACTTCCTTTCAATTAAATATTCTAGTTGGAGAAGAGACTCCAAAGAAAGATATTAAATACATAATAAAAATGGAAATAAATACTTGAAAATACAAAATTACTCGATAGAAAGTGAGAAATATGTAAGTTACCTTGGGAGAACTCATGTGCAGTAAGAAAAATAAAGGTATCATACACAAACTCTCAAGGTGCTAAATACATAGGGAAAAAAATAAAAGGAATCATATAATTAAAAAGAAATATTTGAAGAGTCAAGTTATTAAAGTGAACCTATGGAGGTTGACAGATCCCAGACATCATGGAAATTGGGTAGCCAAATATGAATTTGAAAAAATCCTTGCTGTGGGTTTTTAAGCAGTAATGGAAACCTCTTAAATGCAGTGAAATGAGAGTTGTGGAAGCACTTGGATTTAAAACTACCAAACAAATAAGCAGAGATAAAATTAGGTAAAATGGAGAGTAAGTGACTTTTTTGCTACTGTTTTTGCTGAGTAATATACCTGTATTCAGGCTTTCTCAAGCAGTATGGACACTGTTGCCAATAGTTCATGTGGCAAATGCTCAGGACTTTCTGGATGTAATCAACAGACTCGACACAGATGAATCACCAAAATAAAATGGCCTTTACTCGAGGGTGTTGAAGAAACTTGGTCTGTGACAACTGTCTGTGACAGTTGTCTGTGACAACTGTGGGTTATTGGCTGGTGTCCTAGGGGCTTCTGTGGGGTGGAGTTGTTTTACAAATACCAGTGGGCCATCAAACTGGAAACATGTCCCTGTGGACAACTAGATCAGTGTTCAAAGCAAACATAGATTACAGGAACTAACAACTTACTTTGGGGAAAGGAGTATTAGAGTTGAAGGAGGGAAAAAACATATTGCTAAAGAGATTTCAGCTAATGCAATATTTAAATATTTCACAAAGCCCAGTCAGTTTTACAAGCCTAGTCCCCTCCCTATTTGTGATTTTTTTGTTGTTGTTGTTATAAATGGGAAACCAAGCAAGAAACTAGCAACAAAAGGAGGCCATTGATAGGTACTTCTCTGAGTGGACAAATAGACTCCTCCAGGAGCTTGATAGCAGATGGGCTTATTTAACACTCTTATAGCAGTTTGGAGGTGATGAGCAGTTGTTAAGGGTCAGTAACAAACCAAGCTGCTAAAATAGAACTAGAGGAAAACTCAAAAGAGAACTGAAATGGGAAGAAAAATAATAGAAGATGAAGGTCAAAATGGAAGATTGAAGAAAAGTATACTTGGGAGAAGCAATCCCAATTACATTTAAAGGAGATGGTTTTAAATTCTACTCCCATTAACAGCCAGCAAAGCTGGCTAATATTTTCTCTGCTCTCTCTAAAAAGAACACAAAAAGCAAAAATGTGCCCGCCAAGTTAAAGCAGAGAGTAGTATGTGAATCTCTGTATTTGTGTGATGCTATTTTTTAATGTGTAAATGGGTAAATTTACATAAATTCTATCTGTTCACCTTTCTGTATGGAGAGAAACACATCAAAATATTAATAGTGACTATCTATGGGTATAAACCTGATTTCTATTGTCTTCTTTTACATCAGTATTTTCCAAATTTTGTTCAATTAACATGTATTGGATTTATCAGAAAAATGTTATGAAGATATGATTTAGTATAATAACTTCAGATTTCATTTTGTCTTAGTAATAGTAAGAAAGGCTTCTTTGATAATCATATTTCTGTGTCTTCTGAAAATCTGTAGTTGAATATTTTTTTCTGTTTTTCCCCTTTGAATTGCCTATAAGGGGCGAGTATGTTGAAATTATGTCTATGGGGCCGGCGCTATGGCTTAGTGGGTGAGGCCTCCACCTGCAGTGCCAGCATCCAATATGGGCACCAGTTCTAGTCCTGGCTGCCCCACTTCTGATCTGGCTCTCTGCTGTGGCCTGGGAAAGCAGTGGAGGATGGCCCAAGTCCTTGGGCCCCTGCATTCATGTCAGGGACCTGGGGGAAGCTCCTGGCTCCTGGCTTATGGCTTCGGATTGGCGCAGCTCTGGCTGTTGCGGTCATCTGGGGAGTGAACCAGTGGATGGAAGACCTCTCTCTCTCTCTCTCTCTCTCTATCTTTCTCTGCCTCTGCCTCTCTGTAACTTTTCCTTCAAATAAATAAAATGAATCTTAAAAAAAGAAATTATATCTATATCTATTTAGTAATATCCATCTGGTTACATAGATAGATACAGTATTTGAGATTAGGGATTAGGAAAAAGTGTGGTTGAAAATGAGCTCCTCTGCTTTCTCAGCTAGTGGTCCCGGGACATCTGAAGGGATTCTGTTTTTGCCATCACTTGGTTATGGCAAGTGTATGTTATGGCAGCATATGTCCCCTGTGAACAGGGTCTAAGTCTGTTTCTTTCCTTTCCTTTCTGGCACTTGGCAGTCTCCCAGTAAATACCATTGAATGTTTTGAATTGAATGAAAGGACTGAAATCTTCTATAGACTAGGAATTTGAAATAAGAAGAGTGGCTAGGACCCATTCTATCATCTGAGGACATATGATTCACCCAAGTGTTAATCTAATTATGTGTCAGAAAGTTTACCTGACATTCATTGTATCATATGACCCCTGGGCTTCAGAAAGTGGTTTATGTTGGCATCTTGCATCCTCTGACTGGTTCTCAGCTTTTGATCCAGGTCCTGCCACTTGCATCAGTATGGTTTCTTATTTCATTTTGTTTCTGTGGGTTTTTTTGAAAGACAGGATTACAAAGAGAGAAGGAGAGAGAGAGAGAGAGAGAGAGAGAAGAGAGAGTGCTTCCATTTAGACCAACAATCAGGTCTAGATTAGGCTGCAGTCAGGAGCCAGGAACTCCATCCTGGTCTCCCACCTGGGTGGCAGGGGACCAAGTACTTAGGTCATTTTTGATGCTTTCTGGGTGCATTAGCAGGAGGCTGGATCAGAAGTAGAGCAGCCAGTACTTAACCAGCACTCCCATATGGGATGCTAACTTTGCAAGTGGCATCTTACCCATTGTACCACAACATCAGCCTCCCCATGTGATAGTATTAAGAGCTGTGACTATGGGCTGGCATTCTGGCCCAGTGGGTTAAGCCACCCGCTGTGATGCAGCATCCCAGATGATTACTGGTTCAAGTCCCGGCTGTTCCACTTCTGATCAGGCTCCCTGGTATTGAGCTTGGGAAGGCAGCAGAAAATGATCCAAGTGCTTGGGTCCTTGACACCATGTGGGAGACTTGGATGGATTTTCTGGTTTCTAGTTGTGGCCTGACCTATCTCTAGCAGTTGTGGCCATTTGGGGAATAAATGAGTGGATGGAAGATTCTTTCTCTTTATCTCCCTCCCTCCCTCCCTCCCTCTCTCTTTCTCTCTGTAACTCTGCCTTTAAAATAAAATAAATACATTTTCTTTCTTTTTTTTTTTTAAAGTTCCACTTTGTCTTTTAACTCCCATTTCTTTCTTTTTTTTAAAAAAGATATTTGAAAGTCAGAGTTATACAGAGAGCATAAGAGTTACGCAGAAAGAGAGAGAGATCTCTCATCCTCTGGTTCAGTCCCCAAATTTCTGCAATGGCCGGAGCTGAGCTGATCCAAAGCCAGGAGCCAGGAGCTTCTTCTGGGTCTCTCACATGGGTTCAGGGGCCCAAGGACTTGGACTATCTTCTACTGCTTTCCCAGGCCATAGCAAAGAGCTGGATTGGAAGTAGAGCAGTTGGGTCTCAAACTGGTGCCCATATGGGATGTTGTCACTGCAGTCAGCGGCTTTACCCCCTACATCACAGCACTGGCCCCTACATTTTCTTTCAAAAAAAGAGCTGGAGTATTTTGGACAGTGAGATTAGTACCATTTTCAAGGAGGTCGGAGGAAGCTGCCTTGCTCCTCTGGACATGTAGAGGCTGTAGCAACAAGGCACCACTTATGAGGCAGAGAATGCGCCTTTACCAGACACCAAATCTGCTAGCCCTTTGATCTTTGGCTTCCCAGATTCTAAAATGCTGAGCAATAAATTTCTGTTGTTTACAAATTACTTAATCTAAGATATTTTGTTGTGGCAGCCTGAGTGGGCTAAGGCAAACACTAACACTCAATTCTTAGAAGGAGTCTAAGAATCACTGTATACTGTTCTTCAACATCAGCTTTATAATATTGTGACGAAACAGGTTAAGCTGTCATTTGGGACACCCCATCCCATATCGAAGTGCCTAGGATTGAGTCCTGCCTCTGCTTATGATCCAGACCCAGGTTCTTCCTCCTATAGGACACTCTGGGAGGCAGCAGATCATGACTCAAGTCCCTTGGTCCTTGCCAACCATGTGAGAGGCCCAGATGGAGTTCCTGATTGCTGGCTTTGACCTGTTTTGGCGCTGTCTCTTTGGGCATTTGGGGAGTGTACCAGCAGATGGCAGATCTCTATCTCTGATGCTCTGACTTTCAGATAAATAACATTTTAAGAAAGTATTCATGAATATACCTGATACTGTCAGAAAGAGTCCAAGTGGAACAACACAAGGTTTTATCATATTCTTTTATGAAATCTGGTATGTACGTTATAGCATGCAACTGTTATTGTCATTCCTCAAGGAAGATAAGAAGGAATCAGATAGGAGCACTCAAATGATCAAGTCCGTGTCCAGGATTGAGAACCAGGACTGAGGGGAAGTAGCTGTTATGGGATAACAATGAAAAGAGAAAAATTCTGGTTTGGAAAGATGAAGTCTTAAAGAACAGGACCCTAGTCTTAAATTATGAAGGCCGCTGCCTACTAAAAAAGTCTTCTTACGTTCAATTAATCTGATTGTAAGACTGTGATAAGCCAATACATTGGCCACCAATAACTTGAAGACTACAAGGCAGGAACTCACACTTGCCATCAAGCGTTCCTCTTTGAGGGAGTCTTTAAAAAATAGTTCCCAGGTTATATGTTATGAGATAAGATCTATATTGGACAGGTGCAGGAGCCATCCTGAGTTAGAGCCCTGATGACCCTAGGAACTGCTATCTCCTATAACAATTCCGTAGATGAAGCTTCTGGAATTCCATAAGGAATGTGCCTAGAATCCAGAATCACAGCCCAGAGAGAAGCCACAAGCATGATGTCTTCATGTGGTAATGTGAGTTTACTCCCAATCAGGGATCATAGTGTAACTGGATACTATGACATTTTTACTTTTATCAGGTTGACATTTTTTCCCTTATTAGATTGGTACAATAGACACATGAAGTCAAATTCTCATAGGCACAGTCACAAAAAACGCCATCCAGAACTACAACACATCTGTTGATAATTGAAAACAAGGAATTTTTATAAAGTAATTAGCTCAAACAGAATGTAATTCCTCCATCTCTTGTCTTCCATTTCTACCTGCTCATCCTTACTGTCTTTTGCCAACACTATATAGAATAATGTTAAAACTAGATTCAAAAGAGGTTTAGGTGTATGCATGAATACTCATTACACAAGAAATCACAAATGAAAACCATCACAAATGAAACTACTGGATGCAAAATCTTCATCTATTGACAGTCATTTTGGAAATCATATGTTTAAAATTCAGTTTTCTTTTTTGAGAGGGAAGAAGAGAGAGAGGCAGAGAGAGAGAGAGAGCGCGATCAAGCGAGAGAGAGCATTAATCTGCTGGTTCCCTCCCCAAATGCCCAAAACGGGTCTGCCTGGGATCAAGGCCTAAGTTAGGACCAGGAACTTCAATCTAGGTCTCCCAAGTGGGTTGGCCCAAACTCAGTTATCTGAGCTACCACCACTGCCTCACAGGGTTTGCATTAGCAGGAAGCTGGAGTCAGGAACCAGACCTGAGAATTAAACTCAAGTATTTCAACTTGAGAGGCAGACATCTTAACTGCTAGGCTAAATGCCCACTTCATAAAACTTCTTAAATCCAGGATTGTTATACTATCTGTGTTTTATTACAAATTATGATTTCTACTTGAATTATCAAATCAAGTATCTCTAAGCATTCCAAATGACTAAATAATAATGGAGTTTATGTAAAGTGTTTGGTAAGATTTTGGGTGAACAGTTTTAAAAATATATTTCTTAATGTTTTAAGCCTTAAAAAGCAGGAGAAACAAAGATCACATTATTTTCTTCTCATTTTTCCTGTTTCATTACCAAATAGTGTAACAAATTAGCAAATGCAGATTATGTAAATTTCCATTCATGAGTATCTAGAAATATTTTTATATCATTAAAGTGATTTAGATAATAGGAATGCTTATTTGCAATTATAATAGCATTTATTGCCCTCTACTTTTTATTTGTGTGGCTTTTCATCTATAAGACTTTACCTGATTTTGAGGTATTATGTTAATTTTCCATAGCAGAGAGGCAGTCTAGAGTAAAGCTTGGAGCTGTCATGTGTTGTAATTCTAGTCCCAGTAGTGGCTGCCTATTGACCTTCAGCAAAGTAATTAATTTCCTCCAGTTTACCTGGTTACTATTAACTAGCTGGTTGACCTTTAGCTGGTGGTGTCATCTACTGTCTGTGCATTATTTGCTTCAACTACAAAATTCAAGGTGCTGCCCTCACTAATTTCCAGACGAGTAGGAAGCAACATATATTTTTTTGATATTTAAATCTATCCATTGATGATGATCTAATAAATAATTTTGATTGGGTCAGGCACTGTGGTGCAGTGTTTATGCTGCTACTTGCAATGCCTGTATCCCATATCTGAGTGTTGGTTAGAGTCCTGCCTGCATTGCCTCTGATCCAACTTCCTATTAATGTGCCTGAGAAGCAGCAGATGATGATTCAAGTGTCTGAGTTCCTGCTGTCCGTATGGGAGAACTGGATGGAGTTTCTGGCTTTAGCCTGGCTCAGCCCCAGCTATTGGTGTCCATTTGGAGTAAACGTGCACTCGCTCTTTCTCTCTCTCTCATCACTCTGCTCTTGAAATAAACAAATAAGTCAACTTTTTTGATTAGAAAAATATGATGTAATTTTGGTATACAGACCAAACTAATTTAAATAGACAAGAGTGCTTGGCTTCTAAGAGCATGAGATCTACAATAAAAGATCCAGCATATCTCACCTGAATTTTTTATTTTCTCGCTATATACTCTTCACTCTTCTTTGACTTGATTATCCATGTAGAATACATCTAGAATTTTTCCATCTTGGAGAGCAAAAAATTCACTGTTTCAAGTTTTCTAAAATGTTAAAAATACTGAATTTAATAGAAGTAATATCCTGAATTTTTGTGTTGGCTTTCCATAGAAGATCAAAGGAATGGTATTAGAATTAAATAGTTTTTTCTCATGTATAATTTTATGACTTCATAGAAGAATTATCTTTTATTGAATTCTTTTAATTTCAATTCTCAGTAACCCAACCAAGTGGATTCACAGAAACTCTTGCAGCAGTTCTGGCTTATTCTGTCAGGTGTATTGTTGGTTGGGGAATGTCCTCCCTTCCATTACTTCCCAACTGACTGTTTTTTGTTGTTGTTGTTGTTGTTTGTTTGTTTGTTTGTTTTTTTTGGTCATTCAAGGCCTGGGTCAATGTAGTCTCCCCAAAGAAGTATTTTTCCTGATTCCCTTATCAATGTAAATTTTACTCTTTTACCAATACATGAGGACTTCAAAAAGTTTGTGGGAAAGTGGAATTAAAGTATAATGCACATTTTTCATGGACTTTTTGAAGATCCCCAACTTTTATTTTGTAGTGACATGTAATTTTTTTATATTCAAGCTTATCATTTGCACAGTTACTTTTCTTGGAGAAATTGCACAAGCATATTGTGTTGCATAGGGTAAGCGTTCAAAAATATTTTGAATGGGATGACAGCTTTCATAAAAAAAAAAAGCTATAAAGATCCAGAGAGAATCAGAAAGGATTGGTTTAGATGGAAGGGATAGATTTTGTATTATGTGACAACTACTACCTAATTTTGATCTCTGGATGTCATATAAGAAGACATGAATACTATAAGTTATGAAGATTTTCCTACAAGATACTGTCTTTTCTTCATATCCTAGAAATATCTTCTAGGTATTGAGGATATTGAAGAAGCAGACTATAGGATCTGAGTTGCACATGACCTAGGTATGACAGGTGTGATGTCATCAAAAGTGGAAATAAAAATCTGGATACATCACACTTTTGTACTAAGCTATACTGTATTTTTGAATGTGTATAGGTAATTTCTACTTAATCAGACAAGTTCAGGAAAAAAATAATCACCCCCTTTCCATCACCCAGACTTAATTATTCACATATAATTTTTTTACTAGGTCAGATTCTGGCTACCTAGTTACACATATAGCATCTGTTGAGTGTCTTCAAGTCATATCTTAATATAATAACATAAGGGAAAGTGTAGCAAGCATGTTATATATAGGTAAAAATGTACACTGTCCTTCTGTGTTATTGAGAAACTCTTTCATGAACTCTCAAAGGCCCCTGTTTATAGAAGGGCATAATGTTCATAGTTAAAGCTGGTGCTTTTTAAGCAGAGAATTAGATAAGGCCAAATCTAGGTAATTTATAATGGTCACTGTTCTTCCTATTCATTGCCATAGATTGGGATCGCAGACACATGATTTAAAATTTGGTTTAGGAAGCGCCAGGTGAAATGTGGCTAGATATACATCAACTCCCAGTTCTGAGAAGCAACTTAAAGTTCAACTTCAGTTACCATTGTTGTTATTCATTGGTACAGGCACACCAGGCAGGAGAAAATTAACATGGTGCAAATTTCCCAGAAAAGTTATTTAGAGGCAACGAATATCACAGAATGGAATAGCATTTTAAAGAAATGTGTTATCAGTAATGGTAATTTCTTTTTGGTTTGGAAAATATGTGGAGAGACCTTTGCTATAAGGGGTAATTTTCAGTGAGGCCATGCCTATTGAAGGAAGGTAAAGCTATAGTGTCTACAAGGCATTGTGGGCCAACAGGTAACCTCATTTCTTGTAGCTCCTGGGCAGTCATGACCATTGCATGTGGGCTTCAGATCCCTTCAGGAGAAGCAGCGTACAGGGAAGCCTGAACATGGAACATGGAGAGGGAAGGAATTCAGAGAAGAAGCTAAAGAATTCTTTCTTTTTGTTTTGTGTTTTTTTTTTTTTAACTTTTATTTAATGAATGTAAATTTCTAAAGTACAGCTTATGGACTACAATGGCTCCCCCCCCCCCCCCATAACTTCCCTGCAACCCACAACCCTCCCCTCTCTGGCTACCTCTACCCATCCATTCACAGCAAGATTCATTTTCAATTCTCTTTATATACAGAAGATCAATTTAGTATATATTAAGTAAAGATTTCAACAGTTTGCACCCACACAGAAACACAAAGTGAAAAATATGTTTGAGTACTAGTTATAGCATTAATTCACATTGTACAGCACATTAAGGACAGAGATCCTACATGGGGAGTAAGTGCACAGTGACTCTTGTTGTTGAATTCTTTCTTAAAGATTTATTTACTTGAAAGTCAGAGTTACAGAGTGAGAGAGGGAGAAACAGAGAGAGAGAGAGAGTGAGAGAGAGAAGAGGAGAGAGAGAGAGGGAGAAAGATATCTTCCATCCAGTGGTTCAGTCCCTGGATGGCTACAACAGCCAAGGCTGGACCAGTCTGAAGCCATGAGCCAGGAACTTCTTCCAGGGCTCCCATATGGGTGGCAGAGACCCAAGCACTTGGGCCATCTTCTGCTGCTTTTGCAGGCTATTAGCAGGGAGTTGGATCAGAAGTGGCAGCTTTTCCTGCCATGCCATGATGCTGGGCCCCAGTTAAGGACTTATAATAAGGAAAGTATCACCTACTTCCTAATCAATTTCAGAAAGCTTTCTGATCCTACCAGATTCCAGGAAAATTTCTAAAATAAGCAGAAATACAATTGAGAATAACCACAAAGCTCCATTTGCCTTAAATGATCTCCCACTGCTCCCATCCTGAGAGCCACTCTCTTGGTCTGTCATTGTCTCAACTCTAGAGAGTGGGAGGTCAATGTTAAGTAGCTTCCTAGAGGGAATTAATGAATGAATCCAAGCTCAATAATTTATTGATCAAGCAGGCAAGCAGTACTTGAGGGAATATGAGTCCAAGCAGAGGAGTTAAGACAGGGCCACACAGGAGACAACTTTTCTGTGGCAAGGTGTGGGTAGACAAAGAAAAATATTGGAATTTTTACTTATTTCTCACTTTATCTAAGCACTCATCAGGTTATTTGCTGAACTATCAACTACTAATTAGTTACAGGAGTTTGGACTTTGGCCAAGCCATTTAACAACTTTGAACTTCACTTTCTTCATTTGCAAATGATTGTGCATGGTCAGCATTTTCAGAGCGACATCTGCAAGGAGAGACCCTGATTCTGTGGGTGATGCAGGAAGAGAAAGGTGCATGGTGCCAAAGCCAAGAATGCCTAGGAAACACAGGGTTAAATCATATTTCTGGTTTCTTAAATTACAGGACTTTTCGAGCTTTTTAGTAACTAAATGCACACTCTAGATATCTGAGAAGAGAAATAATATTCAGTGAATCCGAAACCTGTTGGACAGTGGTACACATTTTGAACCCTCATGTTGAAGGTCAGTGTTTGGAGCAACACAAAATATTGTGCTATCTGATGTCTGGGTTTTTAAATTCTGTGAATCTACAATTAGATAGTTTATCTGTTTTCCTGTTTCTTCCCAAGCTACTCTCTCACCTCTTCCCTCCAAGAGTTTTTGTCAAAATGTACAAATGTACACAAATGTACTCTGACAGAAAATGCATGCATCTATTTTAAGAGAAGTACATGTTGAGGTAGTGCAAACTTGCAAGCTCCTCATTTTCCCCTTTATTTTTATTTTTTTAGGCCACATTAATTCACAGCAGACAAAACACAAATAATGAATTCCCTATGCTTGTGCTCACATGCACTCTAGCAAAAATATTGAAACATTTACATTAATAAAGACAATAATATTTCACAAAGAAAATTTATAAAAGATCCAGACTTTATTCTGCTAGAAGCATTTTTGAGCAACACAGTGTAACTAATCCCAGAGCTGTAACATGAAGATGAATACATGATTACTGAATATATACAGAATGCACACTCTTCTTCCCTTCATCTTCAGGATTACTGAAGATTTTTATAATACTTCACCACAACAACAGCAACCTGCTTGGTTTCGGCCAGATTCATCCTTGGCTTGATGAGGAGCTGGTAAAAGCTGAGATGTTTTGTGGGGATGGGTGAGGGGAATGGAGGCAGGTATAGCATAGATGTCCAGGATACAGTATGGCCAGATCTGGATTGTATCTCCTCTTGAAGAAGTGGCTCCTCTTCCAGAGCTTGTTGGGTGTGGAACAACACAAGGTGATCATCTGCAATCTCTTGTGTCAGAAAGAATAAGTGAGGATTCATACTAGTGATTTTTACATTGTAATCATCATAGTCAGTGAATTCTCTGAATCTCTACAGGTAGCAGATTTCTCACAGTGGCCTATAAGTTTGATTCCCTTTATATGTTTTTAAAGAAATAACTTACTAGGTAATGCTTGAATACAAGATCTAAAATCTGATAACTTCCATTTTATAATTAATTGAAATGTACACATTTCACTATTTAAAAGGTCTGGATTTCTGTACTCTGCCCTTGTTTCCAATTTTTAAAAGTCTTAAAATTTTCCAATGTTTGATTTCAGACTCACCTCTGATAAAACCTTAGTATTCCTATTTAGCTTTTCTTGTTTAAAAAATTGGGATAAGTTGTATACATTTAATTATATATAAATATGTATACATGTTTTTTTTTTAATTTCAGTTGCATTTTGAAATTTAGTGAATAATTAATAAATGTTTTTCTCAATTTACATAAGCTATATAATGATATTGGCTTGATTTGGAGGTCTCATCACTGCTCAGTCTCCTTAGGTTGACTTGGAAGGGATTCTAAACTGACAGTTTTCAAACTTGGCTCCTTCATGTTTAAAGGCCACCTTTTCTATTAGCTTAAAACATACAAATGATGCTTTAGTCCATCACTTATCACAGGTCTTGGCATACAGTAACAATTCAGTAGATATTTGATGAGCACTTAGTTAATGAGCAGGGCTTATGATTGTCCCCACTTCCATGCCAGTAGTGTAACTATTAGCTGGCATCTAATGCTATTTATTTTTTTTAACAATTTAAAGTAGGTATTTTTGGTAACTCACGTGCTGAGTGCTAATTATTATTTAATGTTTATTTACCCTATTTATTTTTAAAGATGTACAGGTAAGCAAGTCCTGCATAGAAAGCTTTGTGCAGATTTCACCAAAGCAGATCAGTTGTGTCCATGTGATTGCTGCTGTAGTGTAAAACAACTCTGTGAGCTTGAAAGGGACCTGAGTCCTCTCACGTAGGACTGAGATGTACTTTGTGAGACCGAACATACGTGCTGTGAAACCACTTGGTAGGATTTGTTTTGGCGTGTTGCAGCATTTCCCCTGTGGAATGCTCAAGCATTTTATGGATGAAGGATTTCCATAAAGCTTTCTTCATAACCTTCAAGTCCTCTTATGTGAAAGAGAACATAGTTTGCCTTTGGTCTGTACTTGATTGTGGTGCTTTACAGTAGTGCTTTGGATGTGTAGAAAGGATGAGACTTCTCAACCATTTCTCAGACTCACTGACTAGGTAGTCTCTGTTATTAAAGATTAATTGCTTATGGGGTCAGCGCCGTGGTGCAGTAGGTTAATCCTCTGCCTGCAGTGCTGGCATCCCAAATGGGCACCGGTTCTGGTCCTGGCTGCTCCTCTTCCAGTCCTGCTCTCTGCTATGGCCTGGGAGGGCAGTGGCAGACGGCCCAAGTGCTTGGGCCTCTGCACCCACATGGGAGACCTGGAGTAGGTGCTTGGCTCCTGGCTTCTGATCGGTGCAGCTCTGGCCTTTGTGGCCATTTAGGGAGTGAACCAAAGAGGGAAGACCTTTCTCTCTGTCTCTTCCTCTCACTGTCTATAACTCTACCTCTCAAATAAATAAATAAAATTTTTAAAAAAATTATAAAAAAAGATTAATTGCTTGGGAGATGACAGGGCATCTTGGTCAGTTCAGGTTGCTGTAACACATTACCATAGGTTGTGTTGTTGAAACCATAAACATTCATCTAAAGCAGTTCTGGAGGCTGGGGAGTCCAAGATCAAGCTGCTGGAGTCTGGTGAGGGCTCCTTGGTTTACAGATGGCTGCCTTCTTGGCAGAGAGTGAGAGCAAAACAGAGATACAGAGAGGGAAGATGCAGACTCTTTCAGTCCCTTCTTGTAAGGACACTAATATCTTTCATGAGGGCCCTACCATCTTGACCTAATCACC
The DNA here is from genome assembly GCF_964237555.1 of Oryctolagus cuniculus. Taxonomy (NCBI): domain Eukaryota; kingdom Metazoa; phylum Chordata; class Mammalia; order Lagomorpha; family Leporidae; genus Oryctolagus; species Oryctolagus cuniculus. The sequence continues at coordinate 92,799,295 of NC_091434.1, read as the reverse complement.
CAAAGGCCCCATTTGCAAGTTCAATCACATGAGAGTTAGAGTTCCACCTATGAATGGGAAGGCACAAACATTCATTCTACAAGGTTCATATCATTGCTTTTTAGGTCAGGGGAGTAGAAAGTTCCTTGTGTGTCTGTTGCATTCTCACAATTTCCCCCTTATCTACCAATTTGACTAAGTTGTCACCAATATCATTGTTTGGCAAATTGTAATTGATTTGTTGAAGCACCATTCCACTTTAATATAATCAGCCTAATAGCAAATGAATTCATGTTACTTGTTATGAGGCTTGGCACTAAAATTTCTTTCTTACTTGCTGTAATCTTCCCTGAAATATGATAGTACTACAATTTCCTTCCCCACCTTTCTTAAGCAGGTATTTGTGTAATTTTTTTGGCAGCAATTAAAAACTGTCTTTTATTGGTGATTTTGGTTGCATGGAGATTATGAGCTTGAATTTAAACAGCTTTGAAAATTTTTAAAAATAGTTAGATCTTTTAATATCACATCAACATTGTCTACATGTAAACTTGTCCAGCAATTTAAATGACTTAATATTTTATGCTTGCCAATGCAAACATAGCAACAATTGGGCAATAAGTACTTTTTTGGCAGCCCTACCCAGGGATACAAAAAGGAAGTTTATGGCATGGCAACTATCCTCATGGAACTTGGAGTTGGACTCTCTTTCTGTCTTTCTCTTTAAATATTTGAGAGCCAATTCATGCCAATCATAGTTCTAGGTGGAAATACAATAGTGAATGAAACAGGCAAAAGTCCCTGGGGATAAAGCAATGAACCAAAACCACAAAAAAAATCCATGTAGTATGAGCTTACATGCTAGAGGGGTGGAGGCAGACACTGAGAAAATAGAAATGCACTAGATGATGGTAAGTGGTATGGGAAAGCTAAAGTGAGGAAGAGGGAGAGGGAGCATCAGGAGTGGAGAGAGGCAGCTGCCAGCTGTAAATATGCTGGTCATGGAAAACTGCACTGTGTGGATGTCACATGAGAACCTAAACTGGGTAAGGGAGAGAATCCTGGAGACCTCTGTGGTAAGAACCTTCCAACAGAAGTGCAGTGGAGCTTCTGTCTCTCCATGATTGGCTGTTCTCTACAGCGACCACTGGAAGGAGTAACCAAGGGGAGAGTAGTAAAACAACAAAGATGAAGGGGGTAGATACCCATTGTGCAGAAGCCTAGAGCTTATCACCCATGGTGGACGGACTGTTCTCTCTCTCTCTCTCTCTCTCTCTCTCTCTCTCTCTCTCTCTCTCTCTCTCATTTGAGTGAGTTAGACAGCCACTAGGAGATTTTGCACTGAGGAATGTGCTGATTGAATACGTGGTTTAAAAAAGTCACTGACTATTGTGAGAATGTGTGACAGGAGGGCAAGGTTGGAAGGAGGGCAACTAAGTGAGAGGCTGCTGCAGTTATCCGATGATGTTGGCTTAGATCTTAGTGGTTGGCAGTGGAGGTGGTCAAGAACAGCATCCTTTGTCTATTCAGAAGAATTGGAAGAGATAGAACTGATTGAACAAATAAGGTGTGGGACACCAGTGAGAGAGCAGCATTGAAGATGATTCTAACGTTTCTGATAACTGAAAGGCTGGAGTTGTCTTTTACTGAGATGGAAAGACTAAAAAGGAGTGCATTTGGAGAGAATCAGATCAGCTCTGGACACCTGAAATTGGAGTTTCCTGTTAGACTTCCAAATGAAGATAGGGGGTGGGAGGTTGAGAATGTAGACATGAGTTCAGGAGAGAGATTTGGGCTGAAGATAAAATTTTGGGAGCTTCATGATCTTGGTAAAAGCCACGAAATGGGGTCAAATTCACACGAGTGAGGAAATCAGGTGTCTGTAACAGAGAGGGGATGATTAATTTGCCATTGTAGGGTCCTTTCTTAGTGGGTGCAGAGAGAAACAGAAATTTGCAGCCTAGAAGGATAGAAGACATGAAACAACCTTTATGAGAAGTGTGGGAACTGAACTGGTCCCTAAGGAGGGTAAAGTGCATAGGGGTAGACATGATGAGGGGAGGGTGTTTTGATTAAAACATAACAGAATTAAAATCACTGCAGTCCCTGAGTAGGAAGGCAATGAAAGAAAACATATCAAGGTCATAAGAGAATTTTCTCACATGTGGAAGTGGTAAGGAATTGGAGTCCCTGTTAGGTCAATTTCCTAGGATCATGATAGACAAAGGACAAAGAGTCTTGGGTCCTGTTAAGATCCTTACCATTTCCCGACACTTTGCTTACAGCTTTCCCTCCTTATCCTTGCAGCTGGCGCTGCCTTATATTTTGTGGTAACTTGAAACTGACATGTGGGGAATTTTAAGTACATATGTTATCAAAACAGATGTTTCACAGACTTTATAGACCATCAGGAGGTCATCTCAGCTTTCAGGAAGCAGCCTGGAATTTGAATTTAGTCTCTCTCATAATTTCATGTTCTCCCAAGTAACTATGCAGAAAATTTCAAATTTATTGGCAACTTTCTCTTGTCCTGAGATTTCAGGGAGATGACAATTTCAGTAAACCTTAAAATTATATGCAGTGTTACCCACAGGCAGATTAGTGAATAACTTTACTTGCCTAGTGATAAATCTAAGGCACATAAGTATTTTAATGCTTTCCCAAGGAACTGTAGAGTCATATTTTAGAAAGGAAAAAAAATACCTCTTTTTTGATGTAAAGTGATAATTAAGCCAAAGTGAACCTTGTAAAATAATACAAAGGATACCGACTTCAGAACAGATAGTTAGAGAAATTTTGCTTTTAGTTTTTTCTTTTCCCTGGCTTTTTATTAGAGTCTAAATGAGAGTCAAGTCTTGCTTTTGTGCTGTGAGAAAGTTTCTCATGAAATTGCAAAAGTTGAAGACTTTGGCAGAACTTCTGAGTTAAGACTAAATTATGTATTTTATTGTTCATTTTCCTTAAAGAATGCTTTTAGAACAATGTGAGTAAATTGTTTAGAATAACTGTGTGTGATATTCCGTATTCTCTTTTTTTGGGGGGGAGGGGTGGTGCAGTTTAGGGAAGGAGTCTGACTCCAACTGGACTCGACATAGTATCTGTATCTGTTGAGCTCTATGGGTGTAAGTTGGAGAGAATCCATGAGCAGCACAGAATAGCTAGGAAGAAATTGAGAACCCTATTATGGCCTCCAGTAGAACTTTCTATTCTATTCTACAGTCATACATGTAGTCCGTGTTGGTGCTGGCAGTATGGTAGGCACTGGCCAGTGTGTAGCTACTTGAATCCTTGATCTGTGGCTAGTATAACTGAAGAACTGGAATTTTGACTTCAGTTTCATAATGTAAATTTAGGTAGTCACACATTGCTAATGTCTACCCCACTAATATCTAATGACAGTGCCGCTTGAACTGCCAGCTCATCTCTGGCTTTCTGGAGTGTGGGAGGACAGGGCATATGCCCACAGTGCTCCCGTCTGCCTATCCACCCCCTGATGAAGATCTTTTGCATTGGGAATCAGGAAACTTGGCTATGTGTATTAACTGCTTACGGCATAGAACTTTCCAAAGCACCTCCCTCCTGTCCTTGTCTGTTTCTGTCGAGTTGAGTGAGTCAGTACTGAGTGCAGTGTGGCAATCACTGAACGGCTCGGCGAAGCTGCAAGGAGGACTATAAAAGGTAAAAAGTTAAAAGGAAGTTAAACAAGATTGAGGTCATTGTTCTAATCTTTTTTGTTTGTTTGTCTAACATTTTATGTATATATTTGAAAGTTAGAGAGAGAGAGAGAGAGATCTTCCAAATCTGGTTCACTCCCCCAAATGGCCGAGGCTGGAGCAGGCCCAAGGCAGGAACCTGAAAGACCATCTAGGTCTCCGATGTGGGTGACAGGGGCCTAAGCACTTGCGCCATCTTCCACTGCTTTCCCAGGTGCATACGCAGGGCACTGTATCAGAAGTGGAGCAGCTGGGACTTGAAATAGCGCCCATATGGGTTGTCGGCATCACAGGCAGCAGCTTAACAACCTAAGCTGGCCTCTTGATGGTCTTAAAGACTCTTTTTCTCACAGAGGCATTAAAAAATAGTCTATTTGAATATTTTATTGCTGATTAAAAAATAATTATCCTAGGAAATAGATTTTAGAGGTAGCACTGGGAGAAACTCATTGAGTTAGTCAGTTTTGTATCACTACAAGGAAATCCTTTATAAACAGAAAAGTGTTATTTAGCTCACAGTTTCGGAGGTTCAAGTCAACTAGATGGCCCATTGGTTTGGCATTTGATGAAGGTGGTAGATTGCAATGAGGGAATATGTGTTGCAGAATGGTCATGTGATGAGTAGGGTGAGAGGTTGATCTGAAATTTGGGGTTTCATAACAATGCATTTTTTATTAAAAAGATTTATTTCTTTATTCATTTGAGATGCAGGGCAGGAGGCCTTCAGGAGATTTTCCATCTGCTGGTTTACTTCCCAAATGGCCACAACCACCAATTTCTGGGCCAGACTGAGGCCAGGAGCCAGAAACTCCATATGGGTCTCCCACATGTGTGGCAGGAGACCAAGTACTCAGGCCGTCTTCTCCTGCCTTCCAGGCACAGTAGCAGGAAGCTAAATTGGAAAAGGAACAGTTGGAATTTGAAGCAGCACTCCGAAAGGCAATGCCAACATCACGACTGTCAGCTTAAACTGCTACACTGTGACACTGGATGCTCGAATAGCCCTCCTTTGAGAACACCTTCTCAGGGTGTACCTCCAGTGCCCTAAGGACCTCTCATTCCTTCCTGTCATCTAAACACCATAATGGGATTAAGTCTGCACTCTTAGTACTACTAACTTATGACCTTTGGATTTAATGTCCCATATGCGTTCAGGGGCCATGCCTTTAACACATGGGCCTTTGGGGGACATTCAACACAAAACTAAGATCCAAACCATCACATTCACTCCACTAGTGTCTCAAAAGTAGGAATTCTGGGGGCCGGCACTGTGGCGCAGTGGGTTAATGCCCTGGCCTGAAGCACCAGCATCCCATGTGGGTGCCGGTTTGAGACCAGGCTGCTCCTCTTCCAATCCAGCTCTCTGCTACGGGCTGGAAAAGCAGTAGAAGATGGCCCAAGTGCTTGGGCCCCTGTGCCCATGTGAGAGACCCGGAAGAAGCTCCTGGCTTCAGATCAGCGCAGCTCCGGCCGTTGCGGCCAATTGGGGAGTGAACCAGCGGAGGGAAGACCTGTTTCTCTCTCTGCCTCTCCTCTCTCTAACTCTTTCAAATAATAAATAAAATAAATCTTTTAAAAAAAGTAGGAATTCTGTGGAGGACCCGCTTTAATACAGTTAGGAGGATATCATGGTCATTAAGCATGCTTTTACTATTTTTTTTTTAAATTGAAGAGTAGATTATTGAAGTCCTGCTATGCACCTTCACATATATATGGAAGGCATATATATTACTTTGCAATGGATATTATTAAAAAGAGGGATTAACCTCTCAGTATATTAAATGACTATAATAGGTTCACTATGAGCCACTGATTTGTTGAGCCATTGATTAGTGTGACAAGGGCAGATATGGGATCGAAACTCAGAAATTCTGAGTGGATTCAATTAAGGTTAAACTCCAGGATCATGGTGGTTGGCAGAGGGTAGATAATGAAAGTTTTTACATTCAAATACGTTTGGGCACAGTAGCAGCCTTCCTGCTGCTGTAATGAGCTGTCTGCCTCCTGTTTCCGAGGCTCTCCCAATTGAATTTGCTGAGCAAGGTGCTTAAGAAGATTGGTTGATTGATATTTCTGTGGCCATTCTGCCATTCCCACCCGTAAAACTAAATGGTGCTCATGTGCCCGGGACTATGCTTCACTTGCCATCTAAATGAGGAGGGAAGAAATGTGTACATGGAAGAAGAAAATAGAAGGTGCTAGGAGAAAGATCCCCAGTGAATGGTGCTATCAGTGAGTGCCATATCCGGTAGTTGTTTTCCAACACATGCAGGGCTATCCAGTGCAAGAGGTGTTACGCTTACTCTCTGGGGTCCAGGAGGCAGAACTGGAGATATTTCTGTTTAACTAAAGAAATTATTTTTATTTTCACTAATGTTCATTTGTTTATTTTTATATACTCGGAAGGCAGAGTGACAGAGGGAGATACCTGTTTGTTCATTCTACTTGTTCAGATTTCCAGAACAGCTGGGGCAGGGTTTGGGCCATGCTGAAGCCAGGAGCCTGGAACTCTGTTTGGGTGTCCACAGGGGTAGCAGGGACCCAAGTCTGTGAATCATCATCTGCTGCATTAGCAGGATGCTAGACTGGAAGCAGAGCAGCCAGGACTCTGCTATGGGATACAGGCATTACAAGTGGAGAGTTAACCCTCTGCACCTCAATGCCTGCTATGAGAAATTACTTGTTTTATTTATTTATACAGAGTACTCTGGGGAGTACTGTGGAGAATAATTTAGGAAATCACAGAGCGTGTAGGATATGACAGTGTGAGAGGGGCTCAAGGTACATAGGAAGGTTCATCTCAGTCAATAGAAAGAAACAGAGCAGGTTATGTATATCTACAGAGTAGTGCCCCTCACAGAGAGACTGTGGATACTGGGTAAGAAAGAAGGGACCCATGTGATAGAAAAGGAGCAGCCAAGTCCATCTGGCTGCTTCCTTTTGTAAATAAAGTTTTATTAGAACACAGCCATGCTCGTTGGTTGCAGTTTTGCATATGCTGCTGTGGCTCCACAATGGTCAAGTTGAGTCATTGTGACAGAGATCAGATCACCTGCAAAGCTTAAAATATTTACCCTCTGGCCTTTTACAGAAAAGGTTTACTGGGCTCTAAAGAGAATTGGATCCAACTATCCATATAAGCCTCTCTAATTTTCTTATTGTAAGGAATTCAGAAAAGAAACAAGACTAGGGCCTTCTGGGAAGTCTTGCAAGAAGTAGCCATTGTTAGACCTTGAAGGACTTGCTGGTCCTGACGGAAAAAGCCATTCCATGTGGACCACGTGGGCAGATCTCAAGAGGGTTAACTACTCTTCTTCGAATGGAGTGTACAGACATTCATTCACTGCGCTTCCAGTATATTGTTGGTTCAGGCAGACGGTAATCTAAAACACTTCTTTGCCTGCTCCTGGTAAGGTAGGTGTGCATTCTGGGATGAGCTGTTGGCATTTTGATAATAACTTTGCTAGGATGGAGATGTTCATTAAGTTCACTGTTTATAATTGAGTTTTATGGAGTTATTTTATTTTAAGTATAATTGTCTCACCTAGACACAACTTAGAATTTATTCACGTGTTTGGCTTAATTGTAGGATGTAAGACATGATTGTCGCAAAAATGAAAACCTTACTGTATTTGCAGGAGATGCAACTTGCAGTGTTGAGGACAGGATGCACATTACTATTCATGCCTTTTTAATTGATTAGCCTTTAAGGCTGCTGAAAGCCTTTAAAAGTTGTTTTGTCAACATTAGACCAGCTGCTGTGTAATTATGGTAGCTCTTCTTGCAGTTAAATTCTTTTAATAACGTGTTCAATCTGCCGATGCCAAAGTGCTTTGAACCTGTGATATATACTACAGAGAGCTTTTGTTTTTACTTACAGATGGTTGCTGCCGTTTTCTGGGCAACTCTGTAGAATTCTCACAGAAATTTCAGAGATGAATTACTTCAAAATGGGAGGCAAATGAATATGAACATCAGGTTACTCCTCCCCCTGCAAAAATTGTTCAGATGTGACTTGAATTTTGAACTTGCCTTGTAACATCCTAAATAAGTTCAATCAAAAAAAAATATGCACATTGAAACTTTTCTCAGGTTCTCTTTTTCTGACTCTCTGACTTGAAAATCCAAATTTTCTGGCACTAGCCAGGTGATGGTGGTGGAGCTTTTGATCGTAATACCTGCTTAATGAAGAGTCTTGTTGGGGGGTTACTGCCTTCTAGGGGGCTAACTCCTCACTTAGAAAACCAAATGCAAATTGAATTATTCATTTTGCTGTTTTTTGAAGTTCTAGCCTGAAGTATGGTACAAATGGATATAAACAGGTATAAGGGCTGCTGTCAGAAAAATGCAAAAGTCCTATGCTTCCCTCCTAGCAAATATACCTGTCACCTCCTACTCTTTGTGGCATTTCATGGGCAAGTTGCACTCATGGATAAGGCAGGTTGAGTTAGTGATGATGGGGGCTGTGGCAGTTGCCTCTGGTAGCTCAGGCCATCTTGATAACTTTTTTCATATAGTGTTTTGAGAAGAAAAAGGCAACCTTTCAAATAGGTGCAGTGCATCAACATCTGAAGGAACAAGAGCTTAGATGGGGCTGCAGCAGCTTTCTAGGGCCCCTTTGTCCAATGTGTATTAAGAAATGCACCCATGTTGTTAGAAAACCACCAGGTGAGTCCCTCAACCACCTGTGCTCACTATTTTTTCCACCTTGCAATATCAGGGGACTGGGAATGCAACTGACCTTTTACTTGAAAAGGCAAATCTGCTTTAAGCTTCATTGAAGGTCAAGAATGTTAATGACCCGCAGAATCTGGGGAGGAAGTTTGACCTTGACAGTATTGGCCTATGTATGGCAGGGCTTGGTGAAAGTCATGTCTTCTGTATTCATTCACAGCGTGCAATGTTGTTTGCCTCAGCAGCTGTTGAACCCTGAGAAATGGAACAGGAGTTCTAAGGAACCATGGACTTGTGGGTGTAGAGTGCTGGTGTTGTTATGAAGTAACCTTTGAGACCCTGTAATGAAGAGAATTGTAACTGATTTAATTAAAAGTTGCCTAGGGGTCAACATTGTGGTGCAGCTGGTTAAACTGTCTGTAATGACTCAGACATCTCATATGGGATTACTGGTTCAAGTCTCAGCTAGTCCTCCTCCAATTCAGCTCATTACTAACGCTATTGGGTAGACAGAGGACTTAAGTACATGAGACCCTTCCACCCATATGGGAGGCTCTGATGGAATTTCTGACTCCTGGCTTCAGCCTGGCCAAGTCCCAGCCATTGTCGCCATTTGGGGAGTGAACCAGGGAATAGAAGACTCTCTTTCTCTCTCTGGCTCTCCCTGTCACTCTACCTTTCAAATTTAAAAAAAAAGTTGCATAATTATGTTTTTTCCTGTGAAAATAAAACTTGTTCCTGGTAAATGACTTAATGTTTCAAAGATATATTGAATATTAATTCAGGGTATTTTAATACTGCAGGCTGATAGATGAGTCTACCAAGATGTGACCAGCAAAACTACCATAAATCTGTAATTATTAAATTAAATGTTAAACCTTATTAATATCCTTATATAATTATTGGTGACATAACTCTTTGATGAGGTATGTAGTTTATCTTTACTTTCATAGAAATGAAATCTGTGTTCAAGTGTCAGTTCTAATTTTTTGCATGAAACCTGGTCTTTTAAAAATAATCATTAATTAATTAAAGAGGCAAGCACACACATACATACACATACACACACACACACAGGGGGAAAGAGAGAGCGAGCGAGTGAGCGAGAAAGCTTCCATACTCTCATTCATTCTCATCCTCTGGTTCACTCTCCAAATGCCTGTAATGGCTGGGCCTGGGCCAACTTAAGAGCCAGGAAAGCAAACCAGGAACTGCTGCCTTCCATTGTCTGCATTAGCAGAAAGTGGAGTTAAGACCCAGAGACAAGCACTGAACTCAGGTACTCTGATATGGGACATGGGCAAGTATGTTCCTAAGCCAAACATCAGACCCAAGAGATCTGGTCTTCCAACTGATCTAATCACATAAACATTAGCATTTTATATGATTTATCAAAGTCTTGCATATAGTTTTAGAAAATTACAAAGTTTCAAAACTTCTGAAAGGATGTCAAAATTGTTTTTGGTACGCTCCCATGATAATCTCACACTATCTTGAGATAGCATTTAATTGGGGAGAGAAGATGTTGTCTTTATTCTCTGCTGCTAAGAAAAGGCCCGAGAGTCATAATCCTCCACAATATCATGTACGTATCTCCCTTCACAGGAGTAATCAATTTCCAAAGAATCCCGCTCTCAGCAAGCCAAAGGACTGCCACACTCAGATGGCCAATGTCAGGAAGGTTTTGCTTCTCAGAGGTCATCCGTTGAAGTCTCCTGTTACATTTGAGGGTCCCCAGGCATAAAATCCTTTTATTTTTCTTATCAAGTATTTAGACTTTCATTTTTGGACAGCAGGTACCCAACTCAAATTAACTTAGGAAAATTTATTTAAAACAATTGTCTCATGTGGGGCAGGGTGTGTCTTTTTCTTGCACTTATTCTTTGCTGACTCTGAAGATTGACCCACACTGGATCTGTAGTTAGTTGAGAGTATATTTTTATGGTGATGGACTGTGTTGGTTCTCTCTTGCATTGTTAAGTGCAGAATAATTGAAGAAAGAGTCAAATAGTGAAACCTCTGGAAGAACGTTGCTGGGCCTCCCTACCTGGGACTTGGCAGCATTTCCCTCTTTCTTTAAATCACTTGCTGATTTCATTCTTTCTTAATACAGACCCGAGCAATGACTTCAGATGCTCCTGAAATGTGCATACTTTGTTTTATGCCATCACGTAGGATGAACTCATGTTCTCTCCTGTCTCAGACTAAACATTCCTTGGAAAGAGAGCTTACTGGCCTAACTTGGGATAATTATTAACATGAACCAATCAATTGTGACTAGGGTAGGGCTACATTATACAAAGCTGTCATCACTGATCCCTTTCCTATGTAAAGGGAGACTTTACAGTAAAAAGGAGACTCACTGTGGTCTAGAGAAACTCTATCCCTGAGATGTTTTCTCTTCCCTTTCTCTCCCCAAATGTGACTATCTGGCCTCCTCCACATTTACTTCCTTTTCACCCATTGCTGTCGCTCCCCCTTCTTCGTGGAGGAATGACACAGGACCCTGCGTTGTTCTTTTGTCTTCTCGGCCCTTCCCGGGTTTGCTGCTGGTTCTTCCCGGGTTGGCTGCCGATCCTTCCACCTCCATGGAGGGGCGGCTCCCCCTGCCACTTTCCCCACTTCTGCGGGGGAGCGGCACACCGCCGGCCGGCTCTCTCGGGGGCTGCTCAGATGTTATCCGGATGTTCCCTTTAGATGTTCCTGGTGCATGTTGTCTCTCTCCTCCTTTATAGTCCTCTTCCACCAATCCCAACTCTGCTACCCACACGCCGAGTATGCTGCTCTCCTCCAATCAGGAGCAGGATCAGCTCCTGCAGGTTATTGGTCGAACTGGAGGCAGCTGTGTAGAAGTTGTTTACTCCTCTCCCAGCGCCATATTGTGGGAGAGCAGATGCATAGAATAAGTCTTAATTCCAGTAACTTAGTCTAGTCCGAGTTGCTCCCCACACATTGCCTCTACTATGCATGTTATTTCTTTTCATGCTTTGGTAAAGCACATGGGGCAAGACATTGTAAACCAGGTGCTGGTGTTGTGGTACAGTAGGTTAAGCCTGTGATGCTGTCACCGCATATTGGAACTTCAGACTTAAGTCCTGGCTGCTGCACTTCTGATCCAGTTCCCTGCTAATGAGAAAGCAGCTGAAGAATCGCCCAAACACTTGGGACCCTGCCACCTATGTGGGAGACCAGGATGGAGATCCAGGTTCCTGGCTTCAGCTCTGGCTATTGTGGCCATTTGGGGAGTTCATTAGCAGTTGGAAGATCTCTCTCTCTCTCTCTCTCTCTCCCTCCCTTCCTCTCTCCTTTTGCCTTTCAAATAAATCTTTTTTTTTTTTTTAAGACATTGTAAACAGGAGGAAAGTTCTTGAGCTGGTGAGTTAGAGAAATCTTTTCTGATATTTTCCGTGGAACCTCAAAAGACCCTCATCTTCCTTTTTGTAATGCAGGGGGGAAATCATGGCTCGGGAGAAGGCTGATGAAAAGGTCAAATGGTGAAGCTTACAGTCCGCCTTTGGCCCCAGAGATAATGCCCTTTGCTAAAGGCTAAATGTTTTCTCAGGATGAATGGATCAGTCATGAGTCCAAAATTTAGTGGCTACCTTAGGGGATATTTTATTTTTTTATGGGTTTAAAAGATATCAGTGATGGCTGGATACAATACAGTTTGATTTTTCTTTGTTTCCTAATTTGTTTTCAGTCTCCAGATTCATTTGTGTGTAATTTTAGGCTATGAAAAAATTTTTAAAACCATTTAACATGCAACTCTTCAAAAAATTCCCTGAGATTCTATGTGTGTTCACTTAAATAGGAGCCATTCTTTGGTATTTTCGTCCAAGTTAATGATGCTAACTCACTTAAGTTCTGCTTCTGACAGCCATTCAGTAGAGTAATGTATTCCCAAAGGAATTGCAGTAGATTTCTGAATCTTGTATTTTCAGCTCCTGCCTAGTTATCCAACTCTGATTGGCATTTAACCATTAAATTAGATTTTTCTTCTACTAAAGAGAGCTTTATGAGCTTTAACTTCAAGTGCTTCTATCACAGTCTGATTTGTTTACATTATAATTGACACTGAGTAAGCACATTTTTGCAGGAAAGGGCATTGTCTTTTCAGATTGGAAGAGAATTTGGACACACGATTCTCTTATACTTTTTTCCAGGGTTCCATTTAATAGATGGGCGCATCAATAGCAATCTCATCTGGCACATGTTAACATGCTTACTTTATTTTTTGCTATCAGTAGTGATCATTCCCTGGGAGCTGTTTCTCTGGGCCTGTTGACTGATATTGCCATAAATACATCCCTGAAGGGTAAAACTGTACCTGTTTCTGTACAGATGGAACAGAAATAAATGTCCTTCTATTTTAGTATTATGAATAGAAATCCTACTGCAGTATGGAATTTAAGGTAGTCACAGTTTACTCTCTTTAAAATTTAACATATTGGCAGAATAAATAATATTTTTAAAAAACTTAATCATCCATTTTATACTGATCACATTGCATGCATGTCTCACTCATTGACTCCTAAATCATGGACTTATATTTCCAAAACAGTTTCATTTTTAGACTTTCTTACCCTTAACTATTGATAATAAATAAACAAAACATGCTTTGTTTTGAATGTACTCTTGCCTTAGAGAGATATAAATAATATACTTGCTACTTCCCCTATTGTATTATCATATTCATTCAGTCAGTAAACAAACATCAATGATTTCACTTACAGAAACTTACAACTTGGTAAAGAGATACAGATGTATCACAAATCCATCGTAAGTGGTTACAGAAATCATGACAAGCGGTACATCGGGACGCAAAGTTAGGGACTGGCCAATGTAGTTCATGGATGACATTAACTAAAAATGACATTAAATAGGTGTGCCCTGAGAGGCAAGGAAGGAATAATGTGGACGAAGACATGAAGCATAAAAGCAGTACAGTCAATTAGGGAAAGTTGTTTGTTTGGATAAGGTTAGAGTAAAGCATGTCAGGTAGTGGATAACTAGAAGTGAGATATAAAAAGGTAGGAGAGAGTGTAATAGAGGAAGAATGAATATATACGTATATACAGATACTTTTTATATATTATATTTATATTTCATAACTCAGTCTGATATTATAGTAGAATATGGATTTTATTCTACATAGAAATATTTTAAAGTCTCCTTGTTACATGTTCCCAAATTTAGGAAGAGTATACATACTCTTTATAGTATACATACTTTTTAGTATACATACTCTTTATACATGCATACAAGATCATAAGAATCTTGTAGAGTAAAAGAAATCTGAGCATTAGTTATTTTAAAAACCTACAAAATTATTAAGGTAAGGCCCTGTTTCCACTGTAGGCATTGGAAGTCACTTAAGAGTTTTAAATGGGAGCCACCATTGCCTTTAATATCAGTGACCTCACTGGAGTACTTTCTCAATTTAACAATCTTAAAATGATTTCAAAACGTATTAACTCACTTCCTTTATTTCTGGACCCCTGCAATTCCTGCATGCGATTTTTCAATTCAAATAAAAAAAAAAACCTCAGTTTTTGCACTGTTGGCATGGACACATTTTAAAGAACAATGGGAGAGGAGTATTTGGGGATGGAGCAGAAACCAGATAACGGAACTATTATTTACAGCTTCATGTCTTTGATTTACATGGTTCAGCTCTTTTCTGGGATCCCTGCAGAAGTGTACAGGGCAAATGGGAAAAACAATTGGAGGGTGTGGCATGTGCACATGGTAGCTGACCATACCGTGGTTGTTAGGGCCCTTGTCCTTCCTCCGTAAGTTCTAGCTTTGTGTTGAAGTTAGGCTCTCCCAGGGTTTTTGATGAAAGCTAATGTCAAGAGTGGCTGGGAGAAGTGATTGGAGCAGATAAGAAAATACAGATTCATATGTTACACCTATACGTTATGAGTGAGAAGGGAATTTAAGGATTATCTAATTCTCCCAAACTCCTGTGTAACAGACAGGGAAACTCAGGCCCTGAGAGGTTACGTGACTTGAAATATCAAAGCTAATAAATGTCAGGAAAGGACCAAAACTCAGATCCTTTAACTCCACATAGTAGATTATTTTAGTCTCTCGGAAGGGTAAGTGGCACTTCTGCATGTTTCCTTTCTTGTGGAGTTAGCCCCATGGATGGTTCTAGTCAGCATATCTGAAACACATTCCTCCACAGAAGGCCCCCTCTTTACTGCTTCTTTGGTTCCCTTAGTAGAGTCAACATCCATGAGTTGCCTGAGCTAATCATTTCAACATGCCCTTTGTCTGCCTTTTACAATCAGTTTGTCATTGGATCCTTTGAAATCATTTTGGAAATGGCTCTCAAATCCATTTTTGCTTTTATACCTTACATTCCTTCCTTGATTTAGTCTTTCCCCCATTTTTCCTCAGGACTATGGAAGTAGCTGTTTATTGTAAAAGATTTATTTATTTATGCATTTATTTATAAGGCAGAGGGAGGCACGTATGCGTGAGAAGTGAGAGAGAGAGAGAGAGAGAGAGAGAGAATCTTCCGCTAGCTGGTTCATTCACTAGATGTACCCAAAGCCTGGGCTGAGCCAGGTTGAAATAAGGAGCCAGGAACTCCATGAGGGTCTCCCGTGCGGATCACAGGGTTCATCTGTTGCCTTTCCAGATGCATTAGCAGGGAGCTGGATTGGAGGGAGAGCTGCCGGGACTTGAGCTGGCACTCACATGGAACACTGGTGTTACAGGCAGCTGCCTAACCCACCACACTAAACAGCGGCCCCTGAAGTAGTTTTTAAACTGGCTTCTGTCTTTCTTTGTAGACATAAATCTGGGTGGTGGGTTCAGCAGCCTCACTGGCTTTTCATTCTGTGAGGCCCCTCTGCTCTGCTGCGGCTGTTCACGCTGCAGCCTTCTTGTTCCTCTTAAACAATTTTCTTCTGTCCATTTCCTTCTCCCTTCATCTCTCTGGCTCCAATCACAGGAGCCCATTCAATATTCCCAACTCTTCCACGAAGTTTCCTGGGCTAATTTTCATCACCACATCAATGCCCAACACTATTCATGTGGGGAAGAGGAGAAAAACAAGTTTCCCTCTAACCTTTATAGTTCTTAGAAAGGATGGGACCCCCCTATAACAAAAGACACATCAACAGTAGAAAAACAGAAGTTTATTCATGTGTATACTTTATATAAACAGGAGAGATACTCAGAGAAATGAGTATCAAAAGGTGGCTTTGAATTCAGGCTTACATACCACCTTCAGCCGAAACAAGGCAGGGATGTTGGGGAGTGGGCAGTTACGGACCCCACCAGGAAAAGCAGGTAAGGACAAAGTTTGTTCTGCAGATTTAAGTCCAGGCTGCTCCCTTGATGAGAATCTCTAGTGATTTAGGTTCGTCCTTCTCTTCCTGGCTCAGAGGAGAATAGGAAAATAATACAAAATGGAAGCTATTTTTGGTACCCTTACAGCTTTGATTTCCATGACTTGGGTCTTTTCTGGGATCCCTAGGGAAGATTTGTTTCGTAGAAGTAAATTCCCCTTACAGAAGTTAACTTTCACTGTGTTTTCAGAGCTTCTCCTGTGCCTCCTGCAGTGTCTCAAAATGATCTTTATGAGCATCTTTGGGACGGCATAGTCGGTCTCCTACAGTCATCTTATGGGGTGTCGTAGTCTGGTATCTTACACAGGCATCACTTTCTTTGTGAGGCTGCTTTTCCTTTCTTGGTTGAGATAAGTGATCCTTCCTTTGTTACCCCTAGGACACTTTGTTTTTACTTCTCTAATAGCCCTGAGCAGTGTAGTCTCATGTGTACTAAAATTAGTTGGGTTTTTAAGTGTGTCGTCTTTATTCAGTAGTGTGTCAGCTCCTTTTGAATGTGTTTATTAATTGACGCATAATTCCTGAGGTAACAGGGTGATATTTTGACACATGTATAAGATGCATAAAGGTCAAATCAGGGTGATCAGGACAGGGTTTCCATCACTCAGACACTGATTATTTTAGTTTGTGAGCTCCTTGAATTCAGCATTTGTATCAATTTCATTTTTATATCCTTGGCATCTGTAGTACACTCAATTCTCCCCATGTCCTCGAAACATGTGAAATATTACCTTCCAGAAGGGATTTTGTTGGTGTGGTTAGGGTAATGAACCCAGTTATCCTGAGAGTGAGGGAGGGCTCAGTATCTTTATCAGAGGGAGGCAGGAAGTTCCGGGGCAGAGAACGTGATATGAGAAGCAGGGGAAGAGAGGATAGAGCAGCAGAAGCAAGGCTGCAGTGTTGGGCTTTGAAGAGGAAGGAAGGGGCCATGAAGCAAGGGAGCAGGTGGCCACTAGATGCTAGAAAAGGCAAAGAAGTGAGTGGTGTCCTAGAACCACCACAAGGGATGCATTCCTGCTGATGCTTGATTGTAGCCCAGTAAGACCCACCTCAGATCTCTGACCTCCAGAACTGTGTTGTTGCCATGTTTGTGGTAATTTGTTACAGCAGCAATGGAACAGTAAGGCAAGGTAAGGAAGGAAAAGCATGTTTTTCTCCACCCGTCTTAGGTTCATGGCTGAGGCTCCTGTAATAAAAGACAGATGTTCAGAGAAATGTGTGTGACACAGGAGCTTTCATAAGGAAATGAAGTGACAAATGGACAAGTTAGTATTTTAGGTTGAGTCTATGAATGTGGTAATATCACAGAACAACTGGGAAAGCTTAGGAACACCTGTCCAGATTCTTCTCTGTGACTCTTCATCTTCAGAGATAAGGCTGTTCCCTTCCTCCTACTTGTAGCGAAGACCCCTCTCACATGAGGGTCTTATGAGCTATTTCAGGCGAGGATCAGAAAATCCCTCCTAGGTTTTATATGACCTGCTTTGGGGTGGGGTGGGGAAAGTCAGTAAGACCTTCCTGCTTCTGTGAATTTCTCAGAGTGCCTCAGCTTAAATACTCTGCATGTCCAGAATGCCCTATCATGGGACAGTGTGTTCTGAGCCCCATTGACACCTAACACACCTAACTCCTGTTGTTGCTTTAACAGTTGACACTGCTGAGTATTTTAATACCTTTCCAAAATCACCCTCCCCAGTAGATGATGACACTGGGATTTAGAAGTGAGCAATCAGGCAACTGGCTCTAGGGCTGCAGCCCTCCATCCTGCAAATGCAGAATTTATGTATGTTCTCCTAAGGGGACATGGTGGGAAGAAAATTGGAGAACTAGGTTTGACTATGGACTGTAAATATGGGCAGTTAGCTAACCTATATTTGTGTGTCCATCTGGTTAGATCTTTCTTTTTCTGCTCACCTCTCAGGGATAATATGGGAATCACAGGATAAAATCATACATGAAAGTGCTGTGCTTTGAGGAATATCAGATATTTGGCTGCTTATGTAGTAACTTCCTCAGATCTCTGGTACCAGGTTCGCCGGCTGATGCCTCTGATGTCTGACTCATTTGGTACACAGTAGCTTAACAGTACTTGATATATGCATTTGATAAAAATGCTCTTTTGCCTGCTGGCTTATCTTTCTTGTATTTCAGGTCATTGAAACTAAAGGCCCAAGAGCTTACAATTTACTCTCCTGAATAGGACTTCATTTTCCCCTCCTGTCTTTAATGCACTTTTCTTACTGCACTCCTGAGAGAATGTTTCTGCCCTGCAACCCACAGAAAAGTAGAATTTCTTCTAGAATACTTGCAGTAATTTCAGCAACCTTTCAGTGAGGTTTTAAACAAGCAGTCTCTTGAGAATGCTAATCCTTTGTGGGTGGAGAACCTCAGGCCTGTGATGAGTTGCAAGTCCTGGAGAGTTCTGAATCAAGAAGATAGGGAGTTTAACAAGAAAGCCAGCAAAGAAAATTTTATTCTCCTTCTGCCTGTCCTGCCTTAGCCTGAAATACTACCTGTTTCTTTAAGGAGCTTTAATTACTAATTGCTTTTTGATTTTGAGATTAGTTGAGATTACCAGGATGCTGGAAGGTTGAGGCATGGCCTGACCAGACCTGAACTGATTGGCATGTTCTTAGCTTTTTAAAAAATTAATGAGTTTTGGCTGAGATGACACCTGAATGTTCTGATTTGTTTATTTTATTTATCTGTCACATATCCCTGCCCATAACATGGGTCCACAGAGCACAAGTGTTGGGTGCATGTTCAGAGTAAGCCTGTATCCTGAATGTTGTGTCACATTTAGACATGATAGGATACTGTAATGAGTATCCTTAGATACACAGTGTTGTGTGTGTGTATGTGGGGTGGTGCTAAGAAGAGATGATTAACATCATTATGATGGGAGTGGGCTGGTTTTTATGAGTGCCCTTGTTATAAGAGGAACTTTGGTGGCTGGTGCCATGGCTTAGTAGGCTAATCCTCCGCCTGCGGCGCTGGCACTCCGGGTTCTAGTCCTGGTTGGGGTGCTGGATTCTGTCCCAGTTGCTCCTCTTCCAGTCCAGCTCTTTGCTGTGGCCTGGGAAGGCAGTGGAGGATGGCCCAGGTCCTTGGGCCCTGCACCCGCATGGGAGACCAGGAGGGGGCACCTGGCTCCTGGCTTTGGATCAGCATAGCGCGGCTGCAACGTGCTGGCCATAGCGGCCACTTGGGGGGTGAACCAACGGAAAAAGGAAGACCTTTCTCTCTGTTTCTCTCTCTCTCTCACTGTCTAACTCTGCCTGTCAAAAAAAAAAAAAAAAAAAAAAAAAAAAAAAAAAAAAAAAGAGGAACTTTGGTCACATCTTGGTCACTTTCTTGCCCTTCTGCCTTCTGCTGTGGGACGATGCAGCACAAAACCCTCATCAGTTGCTGGCTCCTTGGTACCAGACTTCCAAGTCTACTGAAATGTGAGAAATAAATTACTTTTCTTCATAAACTACCCAGCCTGTAGTATTCTAAACAAAATAAACTAAGTTACATATTGTATACATTTTTGTTCTCTTATTGTATATTTTGTTCTCTTAGATTATTTCCTTGGGATGGATTCTTAGATAATCAAATTGCTCAATAAAATATATGAACCTAAAACAAAGAACTAAAACCGAATCAACCAGTTATTAATAGAGTGCTTTCCCTAAAGATTATACTAATTTTCACTCTTCCCACTAGCAGTGTATGGGAATGCCTATCTCCCTGCCTCTCTGTCAGTGCTCATATATTCCATAACCAGTTATGGTTTCCACAATCTTCCAGATTCAGACATTTTCCCAAAATTTTGTAAAAATACCCCAGGTGATTTGAAGTGTACCTGAGAACCAATGGTTTTCATTGATAGGAAAACATTGAGAAAAGTGATTTTCTTTCACTATTCTGTGGTATGAATTAATATCTCTTACTAGCCTCTTAAAATAAAATAGATCAGTCTCATTAGGTCATTCCTATTTTTTCTATACAGGACCTGCTATTCCTAATGGTAGCTCCTTCACACTCAATCCAACACCATCTCCAAACGATAGTTCACAGTAAAGTCAACCCTATGCTTACTGATAAACATCTTCTGCCTGTGCAGTGCTCTCTCACATTCAGATAATTCTGCCAAGGGTTACTTTTCAGCCAGACAGCATCGTATTGGTAAATCACTTCACTAATATTATCTCATTTAACTATTGCAGGGGCCCTGTGAATCAGACATTTTCAGTTTCCCCTGATCTGTGGTAACTAATAGATTGCACAAAAAATATAATGTATATGAGGGAAATAGACATTTTGAGATTTGATTATTGTCTCTACTGTTGAGGAACAGTATTTTTGCTTCTTATTATTTGTGGAATTATTTACTTAGGGAGGATTAAACTTATGGTTATAAAATAAATGGAAAGTAAGTCAATGTAAAAATTAAAATAAAGAATAAGAAGGGAAAGAGGGAAGGTGGGAGTGTGAGTGGGAGAGAGGGTAAGATTGGATGTATCACTATGCTCCTAAATCTTTATATATGAAATACATGAAATGAAAACAGGAAAAAGAAAAGGGATTCTTATAAGTAGCTGTTCTCTAATTGTGTGTTTGTTAGCTGATTCAATGAAGACCTTGTGACTTCCAGTTTAGAATCTGTAGTAGTAGATCTTGAGCTACTGCTGGGATTTCTCTAGTTCTGTGCTATTTTCAACACACGAATGGATCAGCTTTTAGATTGCTGATAAGGCTATTTTGTTTAGTGTCTGCTGGGTTTTACCATGCCTTTCTTATGCTCATTCCCTTCCCTAGATGTTTCCCTAGAATTCCAAATATTTAGAGAACTATTTCTCAACTTGTTTTTCTCATCATTGCCAGTATTTTCCCAGGAGAAAAATAAAGTTAAATTTAAATTCTTCCTAATATGATAATTTAAATATTAAGGATGAGCATCCTGTTAGGTAGGGTTGAGCTTTGGAGGGGCACAGTCTACTGTGATGTTTACATTATTATTTTCTCCTCAACAACTGATTCTACCCTCAGAAGCTTGAAAATGGCTAATAGACATATAAGTTTAAAAGACCTTCACATCAGTTGTCTGACTGAGAGGGGAGTAGTATGAGTTACAGATGGAATTGGCATATATTTATAGCTAATGGGACACATATAACACTGACATTATCCTTTGCTTGAAGGCTGTTAGAAAGCTACAAACTAGCTATGCTTTAGTGTGAATGACTAGTTATTTAAATATGCATTCTGCATGATTAACCCACATGGAATTTCAAATTTACCTTTGTTTTCCATATACTGGAGACATCATATAGATTATATCTTCACTTCCACACATTTTTTATGAGCTTTGAATGGGCTCTGGTCTACTGGTGGCCACAGATGAACTTCTAGTTTGTTAGTTTCATATGTTTCCATTTATAATTTTAGAGAAATAAATGCTTGCATGTTGAGAGGCAGGAAGACATTGCATGGGTAGATAAGGGCTACCCCATGGTGGGCTTGACTGGCTGCCACCAACTCTGACATCCCCTGACCCTTGGCATGGAAAGAATATAAATGAGTGGGAATAAAGAGCTCCAGGTAGCTCTGTTTGTTTTTACAAGGGAGCCAGATCTAAGTGATTGAGAGAACAGCCAGATTTTATAAACACAGAGCCAAAGGAAAAGAGCATGGTCAGCAGGGAGGTGCCGAGGGACGGGGGCAGGTGCTTTTGAAGGGAGTAGGGTGGACCCAAAGGAAGACTTCCAGTAATTTCTTCAGGTAGAATTTTCAAGATGAACATGCTTAATTCCTTTATTGACATTAAGCAAGATGTTGAGTCATTTATCAGGGCTCATAGAGTGCCTATTTATAGAAGTCAGAATAAAAGCAAACGAACCATGAATGTTAACATGCATCTAGCAAATTTAATAAGTTCTAAAAGTTAAATAAGCCAATGGAGCCTGCAGATTTTCTCAGTTTTAAATTTGTTCCCTCCCCCACCCTTCATTTTACACGATGCCTTGTGTGGATTCTTTCAGCCTTAACTTTTAGAATACTAAAGTGATTTAAAAGCCTGTTTTCAGAGGGTGTTTCATTTTTAGTTAAACATTTAGTTGATGATGGCTTTCTATCTAACCTGCTTAAAAAAACATGAAGTTCTTTTTCTTCCAGATGCTAGAGACTTTCCATAGGGATGAAGGAGATTGTGTGAGTATCTGTTGTTGCATAACTGACTCTCACAAGAAAACCAGCAACTATTTATTATCTCACATTTTCTGCAGGGCATGACTTAGATGGGTCTTCTGTTTCAGGATCTCTTTCATTTGTTAGCCAGGGCTGAGATCTTATCTGAAGGCTCAGCCGGGGGAAAGAAACACTCCCAAGTTCACATGATTGTTGCATAACTCAGTTTCTCAGAAACTTTCTGACTGAGGACCTCAGATCCTAGCTTCTCTGGAGGGCACCCTCAGTTCTCTGTTAATGGGTTTGCCCAACACTACAACTTGCTTCATTAAAGCCTGAAGAGTTACAGTCTGCTAGAAAGACATTCTGTCACCTTTAATACATTCTGTTCCTATATAGTAGAAAGTCACTATACCAGCCTGTGTTAAAAGATGAGATGACACAAGAGCATTAGACAATAGTAGATTGGGGACACCTTGGGATCCAATACAAAAGAGATATGTGACTCCATTCCAACAAGCCTTTTTGATTTTAGTTGAGGGAAGTGACTTGCTGTTTTTCTGAGTTAAAATATCTACAGAGCCTTTTCTCTATGTTGGCTGGCACTTTCTGCTGAAATAGGCTTTGCAGCCCTGGACTAGCACTGAACTGGGCATGGCAAGACCACTCTAAATGCACACAGAGAACATCCTCCTTAAGGAATCTCAAGCAAGAGGAAGAAAATCCCCCAGAATTGAGCAAAACAAAGGTAACAAAAGCATACTCTTTTTTCTCATTTTCAAAGCTGTATCAGAAGGAAAGGAATGTGTTCTGGTTCTGGAACTTTCTGGGTGTTCTCTCTTAGTAATTACCTGTTGGGTGCTCTAGCACAAGATACTCAAAAAGTTCTTTTTGCCTGGCAGGTACTATGAGTACAAATACAGTCATGCACCACAGTGACGTATCAGCGATAGCTTGTGTAGACCATGGCAGTCCCATAAGATTATATTACCTGTTGACATTATAGCTAATTCAGTTTGCATAAGTGTACTCTATGATGCTTGCATAATGATGAAATTGCCTGATGACGCATTACTTGGAAGATATCCCTGTCATCAAGCAATGCATGACTACATAAGAAATACACCATCTCTTCCATTAAAGAATTTATAGTCTTATGGAAGAGACATGAATGGAAGTAAACAATTATAAAAATCATCAAAAAGCCAGGGAAAAATTATACAGAAGGATTATGAGAGCATGGAGGCCATAAACCTGATCTGAAGTTGCAGGTGGGTTGGTATTTGGTGACATTCAATAAAGGCTCTGGAAGAACTGATGCTGAGATGAACTAGTTGGAATTGGCCTTTGACCTTTGAAGAAATGTGGGTCTGCTTTGCTGGGAAGGGTGGAACTTCCGTTGTGAAGGTTCAGAGAAATCAGGGCTGGGGAGCAGGATTTGGGACCTCAGGATTCTGCAACTTTTTCAGTATGGATGAAGTTTAGAAGCTCACCTGGGAAATGGTAAAATGTGAGCTGGCAGTATAGACAGGGGTCAGTCATCATCATCGTTCTAGGATGTTGTTCCAAGAGGTTTGAACTTTGAGAAAATCAGCTGCTAGTCTAACCAGATTTTTGTTTTAGAAGTAGAGAAAGATTGGAAGGATGTTAGGAGGCAAGAAGATAAAGAGGATTCAAATTAAATGATGAAATCTAAATACAACAGGACAGGTGTTTAGCCTAGTGAAGTTTTCTGCATCTCATGTCAGAGTCCCTAGGTTTGATATCTGGCTCTGGCAAGAGATTCCAGCTTCCTGCTAATACAGACTCTTGGAGGCCACAGTGGTGACTCAAGTGGTGACTCCCAGGTGGGAGGCCCAGGTTGAGTTCTTGGCTCCTGTCTTCAGCCTGGCCAAGCCTCAGCTGTTGCAGGTGTTTGGGGAGTGAGCCAGAGATGGAATCTCTGTGTTTGTCTTCTATTTGTCTCTGTCCATCAAATAGAAAAAAAAAGGTCAGACAGGGAGCAGAGGATGAATTCAAGGATGCAGATCACTGGGACATGGAGATTGCACTGGGTGTGGAGGTGTGAAGCAGAGGAAGATGTGAAACCCAAGTCAGATTTATGACTTAGGTGACAGGAGGTGATGATTCATCAGTCAAGAAAGCATTGACAAAGCAGTAGGCTTGAGTTCAGTTTTGGAATGATTGTTTATAAGAGCCTTGTGGGATATCCACACAGAGATTAGCCGTGTTCCTGAGCAGTTACAACTGCCAAGAGCTTGGAAAAGAGGTTTTCATGGTGTCTTAGATGATGGAGTTAGCCACCCAGAGGTGGTAGATAAAGTCATACATGTGGAAAACATCACCAAGGTAGAGTATGCAAACCCAGAAGAGAAAAAAACTGAAGCTCCTTGCTACTTGCAGTGAGAAGAAGGTGTCAAAGAGTATAGAAGAAGTGGTCTGGTAATGCAGGCTCCTGAGGTGGTAGGTCACAGATGCCAACACTGGTAGTTTGAGCAAAAATTTACTTTTCTAGAATTTATTTGAAGGCTAGTAGGATATTTAGGCACTTAAGACTCTGGACATAGGAATTGGGAAATCTTCAGAAGCATCGCAGGTACTGTGTCATGTGGGTCCCCACATTTTAGCAAAGTTGGTCCCCTTTTCCATCCAAACACTGACCTCTGTTGTTCTGTGCAGGTGAAAACCCATAGCTCCCAAGTTTAAACCTCCTGCATTGAGATCACCTGTCTGGCTGCTTCTCAATCCCAACCCCAACTGCAGTTTTGTGACTGAATCTAGTCTTTCCATCTTGGGAAGTTGCCTCCGGGGCCATGCAGTACAAATTATGGCTGATGAGGGCCCACCTGGCTGGAATTAGCCCTTAGAGAAAGAGGGTGGAGTAAGAATCAGATCTACAGTGAGCTGCTACAAAGATGTGAAGACAATTGGAGGGGGAGGGAAGGGGGAGGGAAAGGAGCAGAGGGAAGGAGAGGGGAATGGAGAGGGAGGGGCAGGGAATCCAGACAACTAAAGAGTTTCAAGGACAAGTGGCTTGCTGCGTCTGAAGCCCCTGACCCCACTGAAAGATCAAGTTGAAGAGGAGGAGCTCTCTGAGTTGATGGTTTTGAGGGGCTAAGTCTGAAAATAGGAAGGAAACCACTCCTTGGCTTTTATTTACATGGGAAAGACATAATTATGCTTCATTGTGGAAGTAGAAGAGGAAAAGTCGTTAAACTGGTACTGTAGAAAGTGCAGATGAAAGAGGGCATAGTTGATAGATGAGATTCTTGAGGAAGTGGGAGGAAACACAGGTGCAGAGATTCAAAGCAGACAGGACTGGGCATTGGCTTTCATTGAGGTGGGGTGGCAAGAGGGCACAGATGTCGAGAGAGGGTACACTACCAAGACATTCAATCACTTGCTACAGAACACTAGGTTCTTGTCCTGCTGCTTAGATATATTGAATAAATGTGGAAGAAAGCAGTTTGAAAGTCTTTGCCAGCAAAAAGACTTGTTATTTCATACACCAGTAAGGGATTGGCATGGGGAACCCCAGCCAGGACTCCTTATAGGAGCCTCCGTACAGTTGTCGCAGTTTCCCTGTCCAGTACAGATGCCTCTGCATTCCTCCAGAATTCATACATTGGAATAATCACTATTATGACAGTATTAAGAGGTGGTACATTTAGTAAATGATTAAGTCATGAAGAAAGATTATGTATGACCTTATAAAAGGTCAAAATGGATGACCTTATAAGTGAAGGGAGAGTGTATATCCTTTGTCCTTAACCATCCACTTGTGCCATGTGAGCACACAGAATCTGCCCCTTCCATTCTGTGGGGATGCGACACTGCCTTGGAAGCAGAGAGCAGCCCTCACTGGACACTGGTGCCTTGATCTTGGACTTTCAGCCTTCAGAACTACGAGAGACAAATTTCTGTTTGTAAATTACCCTGTGAAAAATATTTTGTTACAGCAACACAAGTGGACTAAGGCAAAATTCCTAAGCAAGCCCAAGAATATCTGATGAAGGGAAAACATAGAGATGTGAGCTTAATGAAAATGAGTGAAGGGCTAGTGGCAACTGTACAAGTTAGACAATGAAAAGTTTGTCTCTCTCCTGTTTTCTCACCACAGTTTTCCTCCTCCCTCAGCCTGACTCTGGGTTGTATAAAGACAGTTCGGGGGTGGAGTCCTGCCTTAGATGGACTTGCTCACAAGTTCTGTAGCAGTGAGGGTGTCTGGCTCTGGCTGTCACCCTCACACCCATCACTTCACCTACCATAGAATCTGGAAAGTTTTCTTTTCAGGTTAAGTGAGATATACTTATATAGAATTCAAGAGAAATTTAGGAATAGTAAGGAAGAGAAAGTAGACATATGATAATAAATATTCTAAGGAAATATTTTCCCTCTTCAAAATCTTCTGGTTTGGTTAATCAAAATGAGGAAGGGATGATGCTGATTTTACACAAATTAGCTTCTTTTATTAACTACTTATTTATTTTAAATACAGAGAGACTCACAGAGACAGAGATTGCCCATCAGCTGGTTCACTCCTCAAATGCTTGTAACAGCTAGGGCTGGGGCAAGCTGAAGTCAGGAGCTGGGAATGAAACCCATTTCTCCTATGTAGGTGTCAGGGACATGATCACTTGATCTATTACCTTCTGCCTCCCAGGTTGCCCAATTGCAGGAAGCTGGAGTTGGGAGGGGGTCTGGGACTTGAACCTAGACATTCCAAAATGGGGTATGGGCATCCCAAGTGGCATCTTAACTCCTGTGACTGCCCATGAAATTCATTTCTGATCCTCTGAGTCTATCCAGCAGCCCATTTCAAACCCTCACTTCAAGATTGAGCAGTTCTTTTTCTCTTGACATTCCTTCATGGCAACAGGCACCATGGTTTTCTGAGTGCCTTACATGAACCAGGAATTGTGCCACCAAAATCTGTATTGGCACTTAGCAGGCATCAGGAGGCACAGATCAGCCAATACGCGTAGGAGATGTGTAGCTGTGGTACCAAAGGGTACGGGGGCAAGACATTCTAGTGGTGCTCATGACAATAGTTTTGTCAGTTCTTTTAGACTCTGCTGAAGTGCCTGAGATTCTAGTCAATCATAATTTTAGGTCTAGAATTTCTCTCCTCTCTCTTAGGGAGAGGTATTGGATTCCTGGACCTCTGCTTTGCTCCTATAAGAGGCTTCTAAGCTTCCACGCCCTTTGGACCTCAGTAGCAGAACAGGCTCTCACAAGGTGCCGAGTGTTAACAATGGCTTGGTTTTCCTGGGTTGTTTATTGGAATAGACTTTTATTCTGTCTGGATAGAGGGACAAAATCAAGGATGGTGCCTTGAAATCGGAGATATGATAGCTTTGCTTTATGGTGGAGCTGCAGTGTTGAATCAGGGCAGGTGACGCTTTATCAAACTCTGAGTTGCCCCACCACAGCCAGTCCTTATTAATTCCCAATACTTGCGATCCAACTTTCCTGGAAAGGCCTTAATTCCTTTCTTCTGCTTAGATTGTAACCATACACATTGCTTGTGCTGCCCCACTTTTAATTTTTTTCACTTTTAGGTCTTTCCTTGAATCAAAAGACAATTCTCTTTGACTACATTTCCCTAGCAGACTCATTATCCCTCTTGGTTCAAAGCCCACTGGTAGAATTAAGTAGTCCCTATGTCATCATAAATACTGAGGAACAGTTCATAGGGACAACTTAATCTGGAGTGCTATGTGTATTTTTTTCTCATTTGTTAATTAACAAACTGCTCAGAGCTGATACACTAGAACTGAACATCTGACTTCAGGTGATGCCCCAGGAAGTCACCGTCTTAATGCTGGTCTAATCGTCTTGGAAGAATTTGGTTTAGTTTAAAAAATTGTTCATCTCTATGAGCCAAAGTATATTATATCAAAAACAAATAAAACTAATTCATTGTAACAGAGGCCAGAACAGTGGCTACTTCTGAAGAAGGTGTGAGTGGGACAGGGCATGAGCTTTCTAAGAAGCTGAAAATGTCTCTTGTTCTCAGTGGGAGTGACACAGACATGTTAAGTGTAAAAGTTCATTCAGATTCACAACAGTAAAAAAGAAGAGAAAATATCATTTAGGAGTCTATGCCACCGTTCCCTAAAATTGTGGGCTTTGTTATAAATTCTCTGGGTAAAACTGGACAGAGCTTTTATATTGTGTAAGTAGTGATGTTTTCAGATGTGTGCTTTGAGAAACTGTTACCTGTTGCTGGTGGAGAAAGGATGAAAAAGATTGGGCAGCCCATGCAGTGGTCTAGCAAGAGACCCAGGCCCTTGGACTAGAGAGGAGGTGAGGGACAAGCAGGGGTTGGGGAATGGAGGGGGTGAAGGAGAAGGAAGTGTTCAGGGTGACTCCCACGAGTCTTACAGGAGTACTGCTGTGGATGGAGGGGCCGTTGCCTGGAGATCCAAAATACAGCTGGACACGTGTCAAGTTCCAGATGCCCGTGAGCCATCCTTAGAGATGACAAGTCAGTAATTAAATAGATGAGTCTGGAGTCAGGAAATAGATCTGGGCTGAAGTTAAACTTGGGAGTTGCTGGCATGGTATTTAAAGGTCTGGGGATGCATGAGATCACACTGAGAGAGAGCATGGAGTCAGAAGAAAAGGGATCCTAGAACTATGCCTTGAGGAATTGCCACATCTAGAGGTCAAGCAGGGGAGCATTTGGAACTCAAAGTTGAGAAGGAGAACGGGAGAGGTAGAAGGACAGCAAGGAGCCTGTGCTGTCCCGTATCCAAGGGTCAAGAGTTTCAAGAAGGGGAGCTTGTCAACTGTGCTGAAGGCTGCTGAGGAGTCAAGTAAGTTGAGGACTGAAATCCTCAGTGGGATTTAATGACATGGAGGCCAGTGGCCACCTCAGCAAGAGCGGTGTATATGGCGGTGTGGTGGGAGAAGCCATACTGGAGGGACACAAAGGCGGATTTTTGTTTCCTATGGGATATTTATTGCTTTCACAGTGTATTCACAACATCAAGTCTTTGTGGAATATCTAATTGTGCAACATTTAAATTGAAGTTTAATTCTATACTGCAAGGAAAGGGATTAATTGGGGTCCCAGTTTCTTTAGTTATCTCAGTAAGAGAAATTAAATTTAGAAAATGCTGTGGGAAATTTATTTTAGAGTCCAGATATTTACTCAATAAGGTTTTTAAAGAGGTCACTTCATGGGCCATAGGTGCCTCCCAATGAAATAAACTACATGATATTTGATTCATGTTGCTTTAAAGGACAGAGCATTGAGTGAACTTCCTGGGAAATTTCGGATTTCTCCAGCTGATATTGAGGTTAAGTATCCCCGTAGGTTATGTGACAAGTGTTTTTTCTTAAACCTATTATAGAAATCCCAATAATGGAAATAAACTAGGGCAGAAAGTACTTATGTCAAATTATTTCATAAGTCATACATATAATTTTGTTGACTTAAATATGCAGATTGAGAAAAAAGAAAGAAAAAGAGAGGCACGGTCTCAAAATTCTGCTGATGTCTTCACTGTAGGAAATGCTTTGTGAATAAGATGCATGTTAAGGCTTTGGTCAATATGTATTTGTATTCAATTTCAATTTGGTGTGTGTCAACATCAAGAAGTACTGAGTAGACTTTCTTACACCCTGGAGAGTTGTGGTGATGTTTGGCTCAGCTCCTCCATATTCCACAGGTCTGCAAATGAAGGCAGTGACTTGAGTATTACCTATATTATCTAGAGATAGCCCAGAAAGGATTAGATGCCTAAGTGATAGTGTACATTGAGACATGTTACCCTGAAGGAAAAAACCACCCTTGACAAACTCTTTTCTTTGTTTCTATTCTAAGTCTCAGGCCCTGAAGAGGAATGATCTGCACTGAATTTCTCACTTCTGTGCCACTAAGGAGATTCTTCTGAGAATGGGGAGGTCAAATCTAGAGTGAGGTTCTCTGTAGCCTGGTGTCAATGGGAGCAGTAACATTCCACTTAATGAGAAGATGGCACAAATTGGGTTTTTATTATAGGAAGTTAATGTTATTACAGTGAAATTGGATTTTATAACATAGCAATATTTATAGAATATTATGTTGTAATAAAATTAGAGGAAAGAAATATTTTGTTGGGTTTTTTGCTTTTTTGCAGATACAGCAGAGTGTGCTGGGAGTGTGAGTAG
This sequence comes from Oryctolagus cuniculus, assembly GCF_964237555.1. Taxonomy (NCBI): domain Eukaryota; kingdom Metazoa; phylum Chordata; class Mammalia; order Lagomorpha; family Leporidae; genus Oryctolagus; species Oryctolagus cuniculus. Next base: position 92,769,234 of record NC_091434.1, on the reverse strand, counting down.
GAGAGAAAGTGAAGGAAACCACGTGACTGACACTCTTTTCATTGATTCTGAAAGTAGGTCAGGGTATCAGGGGAGATTGGATGTCCAGATTGGTCTAGGTGAACTTGAGTCTTCAAGGGTCTCGAGAGACCTGACTCTCCATGAGTTAAGAGAAGAACTGATTCACAGATTGAGGATTTACTTTGGGTTAGAATCATAAGATCTTTGCACATCTTTACTAGATGGGGTGGTGGTAAAGTTGATTTATTCTGGAGGTGGCCAAACCAGGACTTGCTTTGATTTCCTGAGAAATTTTCATCGTCATGAAACAGCCCTATAAATACTCATGTGTGTGGCCTTGTGATTTTTGACATACCGATCATAATCACATCAAACTGAATTGATCCAGTGCTTGGTAGAGCTGGGCCATGAACCTGGGATGTGGGTGTGAGGGAGGAGAAACTTGAATGAGAGGGTTTTTTTTCCTGTCTGAGGATTAGTGGTGATGCTGATTATGATGACTGCTGCTTACTGGTCATGTGCAAAAATATGGTCCTGCCTCTGTTTCAGCATAATGGAAATAAAGCTCAGAAAATTTCTATGTGTTCTTTGACTCTGGAATCCTAGCTGTCTCAATGGGAAGCCATTGTAATCCATAAGCTGTACTTTGGAAATTTATATTCATTAAATAAAAGTTTGAAAGAAAGTATCGCTTGAAACAAAATCAGGCAAATGCTTAGAATTTTCTTGCCTTCCCTACCATGCTTTCTTGTTGCTCATTCAGAAAATAACTGATACCAACACATCTGGAATTCCCTCCCAAGGCTATGAAAAGGCTGTTGATACTATTATTGCTGTTTGTTATTGTTACTCCTGTATTACTATTGCCATTATTGCAGAGTAGCAAAGAACTGGATTTGAGAGGGGAAGAGGAGACTCCCAAAAGAAAGTGTGGCTGGATGAAGGGAAGCCCTAGAAGGCTACAGAGGAAACTGTGCAGGATATGGCTAATGAGAACAATCCGTGAGTACACAAAGCACTCAGCATTGGGCGGTGAGTTCCCCAAATGCTAGCACTGCAAAATGACAACAGCAGCGTTTTCTTAGTACCTAAGCCAAGTGTTATTTTAGCCTGGGAGGAGGCAGCTGAACTAGAGATATGAGTGCGCCTAAACAAATGTGGCCTGGGATGGAGCTGTAAAAACACAAAAGGGCTGCACGCTGGCATGGAAACTGCCTCCGAGCTGAAACAACAGAGCTGCAGTTAACAGTGTCAGCCTAGGATGTGTGGCCTGCCCTGGGTCTGTTTTTGACGCACTGGGTAAACAGCCCCACAGATACATTCTCCAGATTTGCAACCCAAAACCAGCACAAAAGAAAACAGCTCTCTGTAACTTGGCAATATTGAAGGGCTTTCTGCATAGCTATCTGTATGCCCTGCAGTTGATCTAAGTACTATTAAAATAGAGGTGGGGATCCCTCTCCATGCCACACTAACCCAACGCGTTTTACTCTATTGCGTCTCAACTCTACTCAGTAGGTTGGGACCTTCTAGTCTGGAAAAACCAGTGCTTGGGTGTTCTGGAGGCGGGGTTAAAGAACAAAGGCTTGAGTCAGAGGAACCTGAACCCTCATCTGTAAGATGCTACTAATAATAACTACTTTACAGGGTTGTTGTGAGAATTAAATGCAATTATTTGTATTATTGTAATGTAATATAAAATGCATTATTATCATTACATGTCATAAAAGGCCTAATAACATAGCACCTGGTGCTTACCACGCCCTACTCACTGTTACTCTGGTTTTATAAGCAATATCTCATTTCAGATCAGCAGTTTAATCCAGGGTCACATAGCTCATAAGGAGTAGAACTGACATTTGAAATCTTCAGAACTGGGAACAGAGCCCACATGTGACTGTTGCTACTGTCCCCTATTTTGGAATTTGGCATTTCGTAGTAGCAGTACTGACTAAATGCCTTTAATTAAAAGTCTAAAGCTTCTGTTCCTCTCTCTCGGTTTTATATAAGCTGGACACAACACAGTCCTCAAACACTGTACCTTTCTAACTTCTTTGTCACACAGGTGCCAGGAAATGGCATTAAATCAGTCTTCTGCTGTACGTGGTTTGCATGTATGAGCCATCTCACTACAGGATTCCTTTCTGTTAACCAGGTTTTAGACTATTGCCACCAAGAAAACTGCTGGCTTCTGGTTTGTTGTGTAAGGGGTGTAAGGGGGTGGGCGTTTGATGCTGCAGTTGAGACCCTACCTGGGAAGCCGGCTTTCTGTATCTGAATATCTGAGTTGAAGTCCCAACTCTGCTTCTGCTTCTAGCTCCCTACTGTTGTGAACCCTGGGAGGAACAGGTGATGGCTACAGTACTTGGATCCCTACCACTCAGGTGGGAAACCTAGATTGACACCTGACTTTGGCTATTGCTGGCATTTGAGGAGTGAACCAACAGACTGAGATCTTTCTCTGTCTCTCTTTTCTCTGTCTCTCTGCCTTTCAAATTCAAGAAAAATAAATGAATAAATTCTTTTAAGAAGAGTGTTGTCTAATAAGGAAGATGAAGAATTTGATTGACTTGGAATTAGGAAAGTGGTTTTTCAGTGGTGAAGTAGGTTAGGTGGCTCTTCTGCCCTCCTCCCCTCCCTTCTTTTTGCAAACGTCCTGAATAATGTGATTCAGGCTGTTGGCAGATTTGGATGCAAGGAGACTGTGCAGAAACCTGCCTGCTTTGCTTAATGACTTCAGAAAACCACAATTGCTGAGTAAGTTCTGGGTTGAAGTGGGCACCGTAGACAAGAGCTGCTTTATCCGACTTCAAGGGATGCTGCAGGAGATAAGAACAGTTCTCCCAGACATGGGTTCTAACTTGAGGGCACAGGGACTATCAAAGGCAATGGCATAATGTAAATGTAGAAAAGCAAAACAAGGAAAATTATGTTAGGGCCCTTTTTATCCTTCCAGTCTTCATATCATAATCTCGGTTTGCTGACTTTGTCTTTATTCTTGCTCTGCAGACTCCTTGGTATCACAGTTATTATCACACATGAACTAAGCATTTCCCCTTCCCCAGGCCTGGGGCTGGACCCTGGGGATCCAACGACGAGACAGACACAATTAATATCTACACTCATCTCTTCTTTTTCCTATGCACTCTTTATAGCTGGAGATGCCTAATTGCACCTGTTCTTGGGAATGATTTTCCTAGCTGTGTCTAATTCATAGTAAAAATCAAGGCAGTATATATGATGAAATCTTCAATGCTATTACTTGTTCCATTATTGTATTTTTTTTTTGGGGGGGGGACAGGCAGAGTGGACAGTGAGAGAGAGAGAGAAAGGTCTTCCTTTTTCCGTTGGTGCACCACCCCCCACCCCCATGGTCATTGTGGTTGGTGCACTGCAGCCGGTGCACCGTGCTGATCCGAAGCCAGGAGCCAGGTGCTTCTCCTGGTCTCCCATGCGGGTGCAGGGCCCAAGGACTTGGGCCATCCTCCACTGCACTCCCAGGCCACAGCAGAGAGCTGGACTGGAAGAGGAGCAACCGGGACAGAATCCGGCGCCCTGACCGGGACTGGAACCCGGTGTGCCGGCGCCGCAGGCGGAAGATTAGCCTGTTGAGCCTCGGCACTGGCCCCATCATTGTATTTTAATTCTTTTGTTTCTGTGTGATCCATTAGGCAGCAATGTTTCTGTGAATTTTTTTAAGAGGGTTATGGGCTGGAAGAAGCCCTGACCTGAGCTTGGCTCTGTCCCACATCAGCTGTGCTCTGTCAGAACCTCTGAGTAAGGCAATTGACAAGATCTCTGAAATCCTTTAGGAATGATATCTGTAAGACTATGATAAATTCATGAATTCAACAAATATTTATCAAACAATACCTTCTAGATTTCAGGAACTATTCTAGGGCTAGGCTTGCAGCTGTGAACAAATGGATGCCTACCCTTGAGAAGCTTCTATTTGTGGAATGAGCAGTTTGGATAGTAAGAAAAATCATTAGGATGGAGAGAATCACTATGTTCCTAAAGTTATATTTATGAAATGCATGAAGTTTGTATTCCTTAAATAGAAGGTTTCTGGGAAAAAAGTCATACTTGGTGACATAAGCCAGTCCCACAAGGACAAATACCATATGTTCTCCCTGATCTGTGATAACTAATAGAGCACCTAAAAGGTAAATTGACCTTTGAGATGCAGTGATTTTGAACAGCCCTTGTCTTGACAGTTGAGGAGCAGTTTTTTTTTTTTTTCGTATTATTTGTTGAACTCTTTTATTAGTATAGAGTTAATCATATGTATACAAAATTAGTTGAAAATAAACATTAGCAAAAAATATGAATGAAAATAGGAGAGAGGAGGAAGAGGGTTGGGAGCGTGGCTGGGAAGGTGGGTCTGGTGGGAAGAATCACTATGTTCCTAAATTTGTATTTATGAAGTGCATGAAGTTTGTATTCCTGGAAAAAAATCATTCGTGTATTAGAAGGTGAAATGTGGTAGTGTAGCGAACTCCCCAGAAAAAGAGCTGGGGACTGAGAAGAGCTATGCAGTTTTAAATAAGAAAGGAAAAGTGACTTTGAACAACAAAAACAACAAAGAACGGAATGATGGAGCAAACCATGTGGTTGTCTGGGGAGACAGTATTCCTATCAGAGAATAAAGCAAGTGCAAATGTCAGGAGGCAGGAACTTGTTGGCAAATCAGAGAAATGGAAAGTAGTAGAGTGATCCAATGAGAGAAGTAGGAGAAGAGGCGAGAAGCATAATTCAGATAGAAGGTTAGGCATTCAGTACAGCAGTTGGAGCACTAGCATCCTACCAGGGACAGCCTGTGTTTGAGTCCCACCTCTACTCCTGATTCCTATTTCCTGCTAACGCACACTCTTGGCGGCAGCAGGTAATGACTCACTCAAGTGGTTGGGTCTCTGCCACCCTATGGGAGACCTGGGTTGGGTTACCAACTACTGGCTTCCCTAGCTGTTGCAACCATTTTGGGAGTGAACCAGCAGATGAAACATCTGTCAGTTTGTCCATCTTTGTCTGCTTTTCAAAAAAGTAAAATGAATAAATAAAAAATTTAAAGAGAATAATAGGGAGTTAAAAATATTGGCTTGGAGACATTTGCAATACCTCTGGCCTTTACACACACACACACACACACACACACAGAGAGAGAGAGAGAGAGAGAACGAGAGAGAACGCGTGAGTGAGCACCAGTGAGCTTTGGAAAGATTCTAAGTAGAGGCAGGACATCAAATGAGACGTCTTTTAAAAAGAATCACTCTGCCCCTGCAGAGGGGCAAAGTGTGGAATCAGAGGGCTCAAGCAGGAGTCTATTGCAATATTTCAGATAAGGTTCGGTGGTGGCAATGAAGTGGCAAGAAGTGGTCTGATTCTGGGTATACTATGAAAATTTATAGATGGAAAAGGTGTGAGTGTGAGAAGAAGGGTGAAGTCAAAGATGTTCCAGGTACATGTGGCCTGGACAACTGGAAAGATGAAGTAGCCCTTAACTGAGACAGGGCATAGACTTTTGAGACAGATCAGTTGTTCTATGTTGGACATTTTGTTTTCTATGTGCATAAGACATCAAGGAGGAAATGTTGAGTAGATAGAAGTATGTAATTCAATGAAGAGCTATGAGATGAAAATGTGTAGGTAAAAGTCATAGACATATAGATCATATATAAAGTCATTAGCCTGGTTGAGATCATCAAGGTGTGATCTCATGTATGAGGAAGGAGGGGTAGAAAGCAGAGATTTAAGGACTGCCCCTTGGGTCACTCAGTATTCTGAGCTTGGGACATAAGGATGAAATATCAAAGGAAGATGAGGAAGAGCAAACATTGTAAAAGAAGAAAAACCAGACCAGGACAGACAGGTGTACTAAAACCCAAAGGAATAAAAGGATATGAAGGAGATATACTCATGGGTCTCAATGCTGTGAATAGGTCAACTAGAATGACAACTGAAAACTGGCTATTGGATTCAATGCCTTGGAGTTCATTGGTGACCTTGATTGAAACTGATTCGTGGGACAGATGATTTTTTTGGAAGGGTCTGAAGAAGAACTGAAATCAAGTGTAAAAACTCTTGAGTAAGAGTTTTGTTGCAAAAAGTTAAAAAGTTATGGTCTGGTACTTTTAGTTAAGAGTTTTCTTTTATTTGTTTTTTTTTTGTTTGTTTGTTTGTTTGTTTGTTTTGCTTATAGGTGGTCAAAACAATAGTATGTTGATTTGCTACTAATACTGATCTAATAAATAGCAAAAAATTAGTGATATTGAGAAAATTGCTATAAGGTTGTTAAGAGGTGGGAAGAGATGGGCTCTATTAGCGTAGTTACCTCTTTTAAGGATATGGAAAAGTTCATACTCTATAATAAGAGAAAGGCAGAACATACGGGCAGGATTCTGGTAGGTGAGTAGAAGTAGGAGTGACAGAGTATGGAAGTTCTCTTCTGATTTCTTCAGATTTCTCAGCAACAGCAGAAAACAGGTCACCAATAGAGAGTGATGCATGGGTAGAGTATAGTAGTAACTTGAAGAGAAAGGAAAAGGAAGATGTAACAATGTCAACCAGAAGAACAGGAGTATGGATGGAATGGTGGTGGTGATATTCATTAACCTACATCTGTCAGTGCTTTTGCATTTTCCAAAAGCTTTCTTAAATGTTAATTGTCCTACGAGGTGGCAGAGACAGTTAGGTGTTCTGAGATTATATAGCTTGAAATAAAGCATGGACCTCAAACCCTGGTCTTTTGAATTGCAGTATAGAATTCTTTTCCTCTATTAACCTTTTTTTTATTGACTCTTGATTAGTGATGATTTCCAGGTATGAAAGTACTCATAAAATGTTCATTCCCCACCCCCTATATTTTATTGCTCAGAATAGTCCTAGATAGGAAATATCAGATTAAGTATTTGTCCATTGCTATCAAGAATTTGGTCTCATCATTTTCAGTTATAGTCCAGTGTATAGCAAGTTTAATGGTGGGAAAATCTTTGCAGAACTTAAAAATGAAATCTGCTTAATAGGAAAAACATAGCCTTGTTAATGGAAGTTCTGGTTGCTTTCCAGACCATAAATACATTTGTAGAAATACTTAAGTTAACATGAGAAATTGTAATTTCCTTAAGTGCAAAAGTATTATTATAAATAGGGATGAGGTAAATGGAATTACTCTTCTTTTCAGTCACATCTTGTATGATGCTAATTGTGCCATATGCATATGTAACATTAGGTTAAAATATCTGCTTTCTCCTTAGTTATGATTAGACATTCTAAGGTGGAATTGAGTATTCCCCTATTCTATTAGTAGTTTAATCAATTTCAAGTGCAGTATCTCTTTCTCAAAATGCTGACTCTTAGAATGAACCTTGTGACATACCCCACCCTCTGAATATTTGCTCATTTCTTTTCTCCCTCTTTGGACCTGATTCTGTGGTCTTAAATCATGTTTGTGAGGCTCTCATTGACATCACTCAGCATTTCAGTTTGTTATTACTGTCTGTATCATAAATCATTGAAGTTCTGAATCTTTCAACAGCTTGATTCAAATCTTGTATATGATTTAGTTAGTGTCAGAACAACTTAACTGTGCACAATTTTTATGTACAAAATCCATAGGAATTGAAATAATTTTGGAATGTCTATAGAGGAGCATTTTCTCAAATAGCATATTAAAATGCTGTTAGCTCTTTGATTTAACAGATTGTTATGGAAATATTGTGAATGTCCTGCTCTTGAATTCACGATGCTGTGCTACTATCATTACTGTCTATTTCTAAAATCTCTCCATAGAGCTCTTTAGGTTCCATTAAAATATTAAAAGTTTTCTGTACCAGTTGATTCACCTAGAATAATTCCTTGAATATTATTATGTCAGTAAGTGTGTTTTGGGTAAAAGCTATCCAATATGAGCTTTCATTTCTTACTAGGTTGAGTTTAACCACATCTTTGGGCCTGTTGATTACTGTTAGAATGCAGTTTTTCAGGTAAGGTAATTGCTTTCATTAGCCTTCTCTTAATTCTTTTATCAAAGTACCACAAAATTAAACTCAGCATCTGTTAGTTTAAGATCAAAGAGACTTGATGATCATGTGTGCTGCCACATGTGTAGGCCAAAGATTAAAGTCAGTGGAGTTTAAAGAGACCCCAAATAACAGATGACTACAGGAAGTAATGCATGGAAACTAGAATGAGAGGAACTTTTATCTTTTTTAGTCATTATGGGTCAAAGCCTTCAGTGAGCTCTGAAAACCACAGATAGGAACCAGTTTCATAAATTCTGGTGAATACTTACAGAAAAGGAATAACATTTCAATTTAAAGCACTGGTGCATTTGTTTTGTGGTAACAGTGGTGATGATTTCTTACTAAACAAGTTTCCCCACTTCTGGCATGTTCTACCCGTAAAATGCTTAAATTAAGGACCTAAATTAGTTATTTTGTTAAAAATGTTTATTTATATTTATTTGAAAGAGTGACAGTAAAAGAGGCTGACAGACAGAAGCAGACAAAGAAAAACAGATCTTTTGCCCTCCTGGTTCACTCCCCAAATGCCTGAACAGCCAGGGCTGAGCCCGGTGAAAGCCAGGAGCTAGGAGTTCCGTCAGGATCTGCCACAAAGGTGGCAGGGCCCCCAGGACCCGCCTTCCTGAGTGCACAATAGCAGGAGACGGAGTTGTACGTGGAGGCGGGACTGGAACTCAGAAACTCTGATGTAGGATGTGGGCACCTGAAGCAGCAGCTCAGTTCCATGCACGATGCTTCCCTGATGCTGTTTCTTTGTGAAACCTGCCCCAACTCCATAGGCAATCATTGAATTTTCCTTTATAACCCAACAATATTCTATAAAAAATCCATAGTATAGAAAATATGACATCCAATTCTTTTTTTGTACACTGGAAGCTTCTAAAGGGTAAGGGCTATGTCTTTTCCTACTTGCAGTCTGGTGTACTTCCTGGCACAGTAGAAGCTAAATATTTGTTGAGTGACTGAATGACCAAATGAACTCATTAATCTAAGCATCCCCACAAGCATTTTCATTTTTTGATAGTCACAAATATAAGATGTTCAAAATTTATTTACTAAGACAAGTTCATGCTTTGAGTAGCAGACAGTTCCATTTGTGACATTACCTGGGTCAAAATATTCTGATCATGAACTTCTGGGCATTTGCCAGTGATCACCAAAAACACAAGATGGCAATACCCATAGAAATTGCTGGGTATCTGTGTTTGTCCCAGGAATTGCAAAGACATTAACAGAAGACATGCCTACTTCAAGTCATTAATGCTTGCATGTGAAATCTCCCATATTTGTTTTGTTCCTGTGCAATGGTCCTGTGTGAGTTCCAGGCATGGGAACTGTCACTGGAGATTCCACTTGACAAGGTGGTTGGACCCAGTTGAATGTTGGTGCTGGCACTGCAGAGGAAATAGCACAGAGCAACCAGCCTGCTTCATGCTATTCCCAGCAACTATACAATTGGACTCCCTTGCTCTTCTCCAGGCTCTGTTCATGTGCATTTACAGCATCTCTACCCTTGACTGGCCTCAGGAGACTCATCCATTCATTTTCTCTCCCTTCCATTCGCTTCCTTTTTGATTCCTCCTTTGTGCTGAAGGAAAGTTCATGAAGTTCTAGGTGGCAGAGTTCAAAAGAGTAAGGCTGGGGTATTTGTAAGTGCCTGGTTATATTTGTTGTGCATAAACCCAGTTTACCTGTTGCACAGACCTTTTTGCCTGGAATCATCATTTTAGCAAGCAACACTCAGGCAGGAGCCTCTGAAAGGCACATTTCTTCTATTTAGCCTCACAAAGGACCCATCCAGAAAGGACATATTGGTTTTATTTGACTTTAATAGCAGTATATAGAGAGAAGTTTGGTGTGCTGAAGAAACTGATAATTTGGGAAACTAGCATCCGAGTCCTATTATCAGTTATGACTGCATAAGGCTGCTTTGGTGCATTTTTGTTAAGAATATAGGAACTTCGGAGTGGTCCAGATGCCTGTTTCTCATATCAGAATGTCTGGGTTTGATTCCTGAAGCTAGCTCTGGACCTGCCATAGTCCCAGCTGATTCAGGTATTTGAGGGACAAACTAATGAATGAAGGCGCTCTCTCTCTCTCCCCCTCCCCTCCCCTCCCCCTCCCTCCCCCTTTCCCTCTCCTTCTGCCTCTCCCTCTCTCCCCTGTTCCCCCTCCTTTTCAAAAAAAAAAAAAGGAATTATGGAACTTAACTGATTCCCTAAGCCAGGCAATTTTCTAGACTTATTTTCTGCAATGACCAGTGCATTCAGTTAGAGCAATTAGACTGGTTTTGTACAGATATTGAAATTTTTCTTTCCCATGGTTAACAGAGAAATCAAGCCTTCTTTGTGTTCTTTCCAGAATAGAAGAGCTGTAGGGAAAGAGGAGGGAGAAGGGTTGACTTTTTTGTGCTACTGGAAAAGAAACAAATTTGTCAGGAAGAGAGAAAAGGAGAGAAAGATAGAGGTAGAGATATATAGAGAGGGAGAGAGAGAGAGAGAGAGATTAAGAGATAGATAGAGACCTTTATGGGGCTAGGGTTGTGGTGTAATGGGTTGAACTGCTGCCTGCAACACCAGCAACTCATATGGGCACCAGTTCAAATCCCAGATGCTCTACTTCTGATTCAACTTCTTACTAATGCTCATGGGAAAGCAGTGAAGGATGGCCCAAGTCTTTGGGCCCCTTGCACCCATGAGGGAGACCTTGATGAAGCTCCTGGCTCCTCCTGGCTTTGGCCTGGCCCAGCCCCAGCTCCAGCCATTGCAGTGTTTGGGAGAGTGAACCAGTGGATGGAAGATCTCTCACTCACTCTCTCTGTAAATCTTTCAAATAAATAAAATAAATATTTTTAAGAAGAAGTATCTTCTTTGTAGAGTGTGGTGAAATGCGGTGGGGACTCTTTTCCTTCCCAGGAATGGGACAATTAAGGCACTTGGGTCTTGAAGCTGCCACTATTGCTCACTTCGGGTTACATGGATACATTTTGGCAAAAGATCAGGAATTCTCCCTCAAACTGTAATTAACCATTATAGTTGCCTATGTTTTCCAAAATAAAAAATGTCCTTAAAACTGAAGCCATATACTTTAACCTTGTGAATCTTCTGTGAAATGATAAATAGCATGAGGGGGAAGTTACCCTTTCTTAAAGAATGAAGACTAACCTGAACTTGGTTATAATTACAAGGAAAGGAGACTCTTCCAAAAAGTAATGGCAGGGTAATTGTCCCTGCTTCCTGTCACCTTCGCAGTGAGAGTGTTTCTGTTGCCCTTGCAGCTGCCTGCGCATCTCCCCCTCTGTGAGACGATTTTCAGATTTCTCATCTCCTATGTGCTTTAAATTTTAATATGGTTATTGACATGGAAGGTCCTGATTTCCCGTTTCTTACGGAGCTCACCCTCCTACCTTCAGCGGCTGCAAACTGAAGACTCTGAAAGAAGCCTGATTGCAATGCACACCTTGAGCAGGCAGGGTGGAAGTGGGTGCTTGATGATCAGACTCGGAGCAGTGCCTGTTACCTGCTCCCAGGTGGAAGCTGTGAGAGCCTTGCTTGTAGACATATTCCCAACTGCTGAAAACAAGGGGGCGGTGAGCCTAGGATGATACCCATTTAGCAAGGAGCAACGACCTGGGAAATAGCATGAATCTGAAGGCTAATAGAATTCCTGAGAAGGGAGAGGATAGATATGAGGTGCAGTGTAGCAACACTGAATTAGAGTTTCTGGGAGACTCCTTTCCGTGTGGCAGCCCAGAGCTAAGCAGCAGATGGCTACATGGAATCCTCATGTACATTAACTACCTGTGGAGTATAAACAAGGAAATGAATTGAAAGCTTGTGTTTTCCTAAGACTTTGCATATTTCCAATCCCCTATGCATGTAGTGCACAAATCAAGGATCTCAGATCAGCTATTCTGCTTCCCAGTGGTGAAAACATAGCAGTCTGTCTGGAACTTCACTGCTTTCCTAAGCCAGGCAATTTTGTAGACTTATTTTCCGCAATGACCAGCGCATTCAGTTAGAGCAATTAGGCTGGTTTTGTACAGATATTGAAGTTTTTCTTTCCCATGGTTAACAGAGAAATCAGGCCTTGTTGTCCCATCTTGATCACAGGTCTCTGTCCTGGAAAGGCTATGAACTGTGGTGGTCATTGATGGGACCAGGAGGAAACAACCTCAGCACAGCCCATGTCACACTTTTTTCCAGTAACAATGAGGAGTGTTTTTCTGGAAAGTCAACTTCTTTCTTATTTTGAGATTCTTTACTCTGATATTAAATAGGGATTATATATGAATATATGAATAAAATGTTTCTTACAAATTAACCTTTTGAATCTAAGGGGAGATGGTGGGACTGAGTGTCAACAGTGGGAAGGAGAAGCCAAGGCTTTAATACTTCTGGTTCTATGAATCGTGTCCTCTTGATACTCTTCTCTCAGGCCAAATCATTTGGCGTAATAGAGAAAGGTCCTTGGCTGCATTCCAGGTGGAAGGAAGCAAATTGGAATCTAATTCCATTCTTTTTTTTGTTTAAGATTTTATTTTTTATTTTATTTGAGAGTTAGAGTTACAGACAGAGAGAGGTAGAGACAGAGAGAAAGGTCTTCTTTCTGTTGGTCACACCCCAAAGGGCTGCAACGGCCGGAGCTGTGCCGATCCAAGGCCAGGAGCCAGGCACCTCCTCCTGGGTCTCCCACGTGGGTACAGGGGCCCGAGAACTTAGGCCATCCTCTACTACTTTCCCAGGCCATAGCAGAGAGCTGGACTGGAAGTGGAGCATCCAGGACTCGAACCAGCGCCCATATGGGATGCTGGCTCTGCAGACAGAGGATTAACCTACTGCGTCATGGCGCCGGCACTCTAATTCCATTCTTTTCTCTCCATGCCTTTTATTAAACTAGCACTGACTAGTAAAAGTTAATTTGACTGATTCATTTTTTTTCATTTATCTACTAAACACAAGCATAAGATTTACTGCACGGGAGGCACCGTGTTAGATGCCAGTGAAGCAAAGATAAATGGAACACATCATAGACAGGAGGAGCACCTAGTCAGGTGGGGAGGTAGCCTGTGGATATTGTTGGGGTATTCTGCATGCTCTGAAAGTGGTATTATGGAAGCCAGGAAGAAGTGAGTGACCCAGTTGGAAAGGATTAGGGAATCTGTGTTGAGACTGGTGAGCATGAGACACTTTTAACAAGAGAAAACTTCAGGCAACACTGGGCAGATGAGAGAATGTAGAGGGAGCCATAAATATGTATACACACAAAATCACAAAATGAAATAAATTGAGAACATGGAAACTTGTGCTGTATCAAAACTTGGAGCATTTTCTCAATCATTTTAACATGTGGTGTACAAAATCAAGTCACTGATCAGTTACTCTTGACCCACGCAAGATGATCTCTGGATCATAGATGACCTGCCTTGGTGATACATTAAGCAGTTAGGATCCCTTATAAATACTAGATACCAAGCATTGAAGAGTTTGAAATTGGGAATCACATGTCTATATTTTCATTTTTGGAAGAGTACTGATTCTCAGTTATAAACAACTGAATCTAACTTAAATATCTTATGGCAAATATAGGATTGGTCTGGGGGTATTTTGGCTGCAGGTAGAGCAGAAAATAGGGCTTAAAATTTTGGTACCCATCAGAACTGTGCACTCTTCCTTTGTGTCTTGATTTCTCCCTGTATATGTCTGGCTGTCTCTATTCTCTCCCTTCTACAAGTTTCTGTGTCTTTCTTCTCCTCTGGTTCTCTCTCAATTCCTCTTTTCTATGAACTGGCTTAGTTTTTAGCAGGTATTCTTCACACGTTATGAAAGATGACCACTGACTTTTTTAGAGTTGTATCCCATGTGATGGCAATATGGGTGAAAGAGAGAATCTCTTCCTAGGGTCTGGGAGGACAAAAGTGCTGGTAGGCCTTGGTTGATCACAGCCCATTCCTGAGCTGATATTTGTAGGTAAAGAAATGGGCATTTTCTCAAGGACTGGGTCAGAAACCATCCCTTTACTGTTATAGGGAAACTTGCGTTTCTGTCCTGGTTTGGATGGGCTTCCCACTTGGCAAAGGGGAAGTAGCAAAGAAAGGCAGTGGAAAGTAGCAAAAAAAAAAAGTTTAGCCACTGTATTCTGCTACAGTATAGATGATGCAGTAGTAGAAGTAAAAGCAGAAGAAAAAGTAAAATTGAAATGCTTTCTAGTGTTTTAAGTAATGGTTTAGGTTTCATTTAAATAATTAAATATGTCTACCTTCCTTTTACTCTGTGTGTGTGTGAGTGTGTGTCTAATTTTGGTCTTTGGAGAGAGGCAATTAAAGACTTGAGTGGATTCTTACAGAAACAGAGTAAATTGTAAATTGATAATGTCAGTGTGTCAGATACACAAGAGCACAGGATTTACCTGATGCTGAGTTCTGAATCATTCACTTGAATTCAGAAATATATTGCTTTGTATGAAAAAAACCAGATACACTGGGAGTAAAATGGAGTTAACACATGATTTACAAACGAACAAGAGGTATCAAAGAAATTTCCACTTTCTACTTTGGGTTGAATCTCGGGCCCTTGGGTAGGCACATGCCCTCCTCTACCATAGGGGATAGCTAAAGGAAGATTGAGAAGCACTGGGAACCATCATTCAGCAAAGCTCCACACAGTGAATCCATTACAAAAGTGCTGCATCAGGAGGACAAATCTGGGAATTAGTTAACAGCTGTGATAAGATCACAACTCAACAATGGAGATGAGGAGGTTAGGGGATGGAGGGATATGATGAGGAAGAGGGAGAGTCACGTAATTCTTGTTTCAATGCTTGACTTCTTTTTACAAGATGATTAGCTACATTTAAAAACCTGTTCTTCACATATTTGTAGCTTCACTGAAGTAAGAATACATTTTTCTCTTCTCTCTGTTGGTATTTTATGAGCTGATCAACTGAACCTGTTTTCAATAGCATACAAGTTAATGGTACTGTGACTTACATTAAAAGAAAGATTAAAAATTCTTAACAGTCTGATGAACTTAACCCTTCCCAATGCTGGTCACATTATTTCTCTCCTGGGGATTATGAAAGTCCTGGAAATTTCCATGCCTCACAGAATGGGTTAGTGCCGCACTGCACACTTTGTTAAACTTGACAGTGGGCATTGTCAGATCAAGTTGCAACACAGGATTTAAAGGTCAATTATGCTGTGATTTTAGGGGAAGGGAGAGTGACTGGTAGGAAGAAAAATACCCTAAGTCTTGGCTTTTAAGGACTTACGAAATTGTAATCTCTTTGTGAGTTTTGATGAATCACTTTTCTTATTTTCCATTCTGATAACCATCTCCCTAATTTAGGAAGCTCTTGCAGAGCAGAAACCCTGTCCTCTGTATGCCTGAGAGAATCCTGGCCAGCCACACAGGGAGGGGAAAAAATTGGAGGGGCTGCCACCTGTCTCTCCCAGTTGATTTGTTAATGTTTTCCTGAGTTTACTGAAATCAAGACACTCAGAGAAATGAACATTTTATGCCATCAGAACATTAAAGCTAGTCATGGAACCAGCTTCAGGGAGAATGACTGGCTTGGGCAGGTTTAGAGTATGAGAACCAAATGAGAGAAAAATGAAAATTAGAAACAGAGGAGTCAAAACAACTCCACATTGAGGGAGCACCTCTGCTTGTCTGCTTCTTGGCTTACATACTGACTCCAAGGGCATTTTCCTCACAGTGGCTGCATTTGGATAGTATCAGTGGTCACTGGCATTACTCATTTTGATCTGTCACAGCAGTGGGGTTAGGTTTGGTATCTTTATTGCTGGTCTGTAAGGTCTTTTGTTCGAGGCAATTTTGATCTCTTCCTAAGCACAGCCTTGAGTGGAGGTAGATGGGTTCATGTTGCTAACTAGTCAGCCACTCGCCCTGCTCCCTGATCCCAGGTCCTTTTATTTTTTTATTTTTAAGGTTTTTATTTATTTATTTGAGAGAGAGAGTTACAGACAGTGAGAGGGAGAGGTAGAGGAAAAGGTCTTTCTCCTGTTGGTTCACTCCGCAGATGGCTTCCACTGCGGGAGCTGCGCCCATCTGAAGCCAGGAGCCAGGTATTCTTCCTGGTCTCCCATGCAGGTGCAGGGCCCAAGCACTTGGGCCTTCTTCCACTGCTTTCCCAGGCCACAGCAGAGAGCTGGCTAGGAAGAAGAGCAGCTGGGACTAGAACCGGTGACCATATGGGATGCCAGCACCACTGGCGGAGGATTAACCTAGTGAGCCACGGTGCCAACCCCCCAGGTCCTTTTAGAATAGGGCCCTCAAACCTCTCCCAACTCTTGCCAGAGCTATGGTAGGGGATCTACTCCAGGATTGAACTGTTGTCCCCTTTCTAGGTATCATGCTAGCAGATCTCCTATCTATGCATGGCTCTGAATTTTTACTATTCAGCCTCTTGGTCTTTTCTCAATATAATAATTTATTTATAAACACATTGAAAAGCACTGTTTACAGCTTGCTCATCAGATGTAATTGATT
Organism: Oryctolagus cuniculus; assembly: GCF_964237555.1. NCBI lineage: Eukaryota > Metazoa > Chordata > Mammalia > Lagomorpha > Leporidae > Oryctolagus > Oryctolagus cuniculus. The sequence continues at coordinate 92,752,703 of NC_091434.1, read as the reverse complement.
ATGATTATTTTGCATTCAGTTCTTTGTTGGTAGGTGTTCTGTCCATGAATATCATTCATATTTTGTGTTCTGGGTAATTTTTTTTCATTTATTTGACAGGTAGAGATATAGATAGAGGGAGACAGAGAGAAAGGTCTTCTTTCCATTGATTCAACACCCAAATGGCCGCTATGGCTGGCCCTGCGCCGATCTGAAGCCAGGAACCAGGTGCTTCCTCCTGGTCTCCCATGCAGGTGCAGGGCCCAAGCACTTGGGCCATCCTCCACCGCCCTCCTGGGCCACAGCATCTCTGCTGGACTGGAAGAGGAGCAGCTGAGACTAGAACCCAGTGCCCATATGGGATGCCTGCGCCACAGGTGGAGGATTAACCAAGTAAGCCACGGTGCCGGCCCCAGGGTAATTTTTAAATTGCTATATATGACCTTGAAGGAAGCCTTGGCAAGTGTTGAAAACCTTCAGCCTTGCAGTGGTAAGTGCCCATTCGGTTTGGCTCCCCAGCCTCTTCCCCTGTGTCGTCGTTGTCTTCTTCTTCTTCTTCTTCTAAAAGATTTATTTATTAATTTGAATGGCAGAGTTACTGAGGCAGAGGCAGAGAGAGAGGTCTTCCATCCACTGGTTCACTTCCCAGATTGCTGGAACTGCTGGAGCTGGGCTGATCAAAGCCAGGAGCCAGGAGCTTCTTCTGGGTCTCCTACATGGGTTCAGGGGCCCAAGTCTTGGGCCATTTTCTACTATTTTCCCAGGCCATAGCAGAGAGCTGGATCAGAAGTGGAGCAGCTGGGACTAGAACCAGCACCCATATGGGATGCCGGCACTGCAGGAGGCAACGTTACACATTTCGTCATAGTGCGTGCCCCTTGGCCTGTGTTTCTGTTTGTCCAGCATTTGTTGTCACTCCATTTCCATTTTCCTGCATGTTGACCACATTAGCCTTGCTCTGTGGCTCCACTTAGAAACAATTGACTTTTTTGATTTTCTGGGAAATCTTTTCCTTAGGACATTGCTTCTTGGAAGTCTTGCAGCAGTCCTCCTGACTGCTATCCCCACCCACGTCATGCAAGCCCTGCCCCCACTGCTTGCCCCACGACACAGGATACATTTCCTAGCTTACATTTAAATCTTAGTCCCTGAAGTCTGTTGAGAGCCTATCTTCTTACTTTTCTGAGTTGTTGATGCCCAACACAAAATATTATAATCCATTAAGCCACATAATAGTGTAGATAGTTAATTGAATGGAAATGGAAATACTACTCAATGAAATTTATAGATGATAAAGAGGTTATGACATCATGTGCTGGGCATAATTTGTTTTATTTTATTTTATTTTATTTTATTTTTATTTTTAATGTTTTTGACAGGCAGAGTGGACAGTGAGAGAGAGAGACAGAGAGGAAGGTCTTCCTTTTCCGTTGGTTCACCTTCCAATGGCTGCTGTGGCCGGCGCACCGCACTGATCCGATGGCAGGAGCCAGGTACTTATCCTGGTCTCCCATGGGGTGCAGGGCCCAAGCACTTGGGCCATCCTCCACTGCACTCCCTGGCCACAGCAGAGGGCTGGCCTGGAAGAGGGGCAACCAGGACAGAATCCGGCTCCCCCACCGAGACTAGAACCTGGTGTGCCGGCGCCGCAAGCGGAGGATTAGCCTAGTGAGCCACAGTGCCGGCCCATAATTTGGTTTATACTTAAGTTCTTCTTTGGAGAGATTCACCAAAAATAAAAAAAAATATTTTTTTCTTAAAGATTTATGCATTTATTTGAAGAGGACAGTGACACACATGCACACACTCTGATTCATTTCCCAAATGACTGCAATGGTGGGGGCTGGTCCAGGTCAAAGCCAGGAGTCCAGAACTCCATCCAGGTCTCCCACTGGATGTCCTGAACTGGAGTCCTGAACTCCATCCAGGAGCCCAAGTACCTGGTGTGTTTGCTGCTGCTTTCCCAGACACATCAGAAGGGGGCTGGATTGCAAGCTGAGCAGCCAGGACTTGAACCAGCGCTCATATGTGTTGTTGGCTTTGCAGGGGACAGCTTAGCTCTGTGCCTCAATGCAGCTGAGGAGAAGGGAAACTGTGACAACTGATTAGTGAATGTTACTGCCATTTACATAGGAGGAGGCTGCAATAAAGAGGTGATACAAAACGTATTGATGAATCTGTTCTTTTAAAATCTGTAAGCTTAACAAAACAAAAAAAACACCAAGAAATCCTTTAGTCCCCAGGAACACTCCCTGTTGACTGAGAGTGCATCACTTTCTGTTTGACCCTACTAGAAAGAGTAATCTGTGCACCTTAGCTGGTGTGCATGATGAAGAGGCAACAGTCTTGTGTTCTTTCCATAACCCCACCTGATTGAGTAGAGCTTCGTATAAATCCTTGCTTATTTCCAGAGTTAGAATGATTCAGTGACAACCATAAAAGCTGTTTTTCATGGTAATTATAATCAGGCATCTGAATACATTTATGCCTCTATGGCTTTCCCATCTTACCCGTAAATAGATGCCATCAGAAGTATTTTGAGGGCTGATTTAGCTTGAAGAGATTCCATTTAAAATCCATTCTTGTGATTCTCGCATTTTCAGCAGCGAGGCCAGTGAAGTTAGCCTGGTCATAAATGACTTTGGGTGAATGTGTTAACTCCTAGCTCCTTACTGTCTGAAGATAAAAGTGTTATTTTCTCCTCACAACTGTAGGCAGCATGCATTTCGAAAATAAATAGCCTCTGAGTTGCTCTTTCAGGATATCAGAAGACACTAAGTAGTCAAGAGTTAGGGCCTGCTGAATTGGTGGGCAGCCTCACCACAAGGAGCTGAGAGCTGAGTGTGATTGTGCAGGCCCCTTGCAGGCAGCTGTGTGTCTGGCTGCCGGCTGTGCTCGGGAGCTGTTGTAGGACACAGCATTACTCAAACATCAGAGGGCATTATGCACAGATCGGAACAGGATTAAGGGATCTGGATCACTCTGAAGTGTGAAAGATGAAATTAGCTTTCCCCAGCTAGCAAGACTGGATACATTTTAAGAAGTATTTAAACCAGAGAGTTTTCTGGGAATCTATTAACCTTGTCTCAGGTTCTTGGGCTTTGAAACACTGACTGCTAGAGATATGGTTAGCTTTGAATCCCAAGGTGTGCGCTGTGACTTGAAGGGCTTCTCCAGACCTGATAATGCAGGTAGAGGGTTACTGCACAAAGCTCACGTAGAAATTGGGTGGCTTAGGGCAAATGTTGTGGAGCAGGTATTCTGGTGCAGTAGGTGAAGCCACTGCTTGGGATGCCTGCATCCCGTATCAGAGTACCTGGGATTCAATCCTGCCTCTGCTTCCGTTCAGTTTCCCATTAATGCAGTCCTAGAAAGAAGCAGACAATGGCTCACATATTTGGGTTCCTGTGATCTGTGTGGGAGATCCAGATGAAGTTTCTGGCTCATGGGTTGGACCTGGCCTAGACCTGGCTATCACAGCCATTTGGGGAGTGAGCCAGCAGATGGATGATCTCTCTCCCACTGCCTCCTTTTCACTCTAACTTTCAAATAAATAAAAATAAAATAAAATAAATTGGGTGGACTGACAGCCTAAAATAAGAAATGCAGTAATGGGCTTACATGGTCACGTTTTTAGTACATAAAGTCTGTAACTTTGAAAGTCAGAAGTGAGTCTGTGTGCTTCAACTCTGGACTCAATGATGTCATCTTTTTTCTCTGTACAGTCAGAGCAAGCACTTGGCTGATGGTCTTTTTCCCTTTGGTTGGATGTGATTTTACAGCCATTAGTGCTTCTCTGGATCCCAGCTTTGCTATAACTAGACAGAGTCATGAGCAGGTGACCTCTGCACTTCCGGAAAGAATTTAACAGAACAGTTGTCATCTTTATTCTTTGTTTCAGGCACTGTGCTATGAACATTCATTCTCTTCTTAATTAAACTTCACAAAAATAATATGAAGTCCCCTCACTCCCATGCACACTTGGCCTCCATTTCAAATACATTTTCAACTTAAATTGTATCTCTAAGTTTATATTGCATACTTTTGGATGTGTTCTTGCTAATGAATTCATTTCTTCTTCTGATTATATGAGGTAAAAATCATCTGAAACTGCATTGGTGCCTCCCCGATGAGCACAAATAACATTTGAATGCCTTTTTTTTTATAGTCTTTGCTGTTTAAAGAAGGTGTGGCTGCTGAACATGTGCTGATGTTTAAGCCTTGAATTCATCAGTTAATGATATTAAGAAGGTGGAAATTTAATACAATCATGGTGAAGGATTTGGGCCTGTGGGAGGCCCTTTGGACATGATGGGCAGTGCTAGGCCTAGGAAGGAAGTTCCCCTAAGAGGGTTGGCTACTAAAGCCAAGTTGACCCCAGCCATTTGCCATTTTCTCTGCTTTCTGGCTTTCCTTATCATCCTTTCTTCCCCTGAACTCCACACTTCATCACTGTCACCCTCATAAGAGGCCAAACCAATGTCACTGCCCAATTAAACTTCCAGAGTTATAAGCCAAATTAACTTTTTTCTTCATAATTAGCTAATCTTGAGTATTTTACTGTAGAAACAAAAAAGTGACTAACAATAGTTACCTCTTTATATATATACACACACACTTGTGTCTGGGGTATTAAATAATTTTTACAAATTAGATCATATTCTGCATCTTGTATTTATTGTGCATGCCTTTTAACAGTTTCATTTCTCCTTCCTTCCCTTCATATGCACACTTCGCTCCACCTGAAAACATCTATATTTATGTTACATTTTGATTAAAAAGCCATTCTGCCTCCAAAGCAGAATTAATCTTGGGCTCAGGATTCTCCATCTATACTTTTAAATTGTGGACAAAGCATTCCAGAAACAGGGGGATTCTTATAACAAACGTTCTCTGTTACTTTCCTTACTCAGCTATCTCTTCTTGAGGTGGTGCAAGACTAACTCGCTCTAATGGTCTTACAATAAGAAGTGACACAGGAGCCTCATTTACAGTGTTTTCCATAGAAATAAACAATTGTGCATGAGCCATTTATCAATGAACCATTCTCTCCACAATAGACCATAACACTGTCATGGGAGTGTTTTGTCTTAATCTGTTCATGTTGCTGTAAGAGAATACCTTAGACAGGATGATTTACAAATGACAGAAGTTTATTACTTACAGTGCTGGAGGCTGGGAAGTCTGAAATCAAGGTACCATCAGATTTGTCTGACCAGGGCCTACTTCCTTATAGTCAGTGAATTTTAACTGTGTTCTTGCATGGTGGAAGGAGCAAGGATATCTCTCTAGCGTCTCTTTTATGAGGGATCTAATTCCCATTTGTGAAAGTGGAGCTGTCATGACCTTATCACTTTTCAAAGGCACTACCTTCTAATACCATGATATTGGGGATTACGTTTCAACATATGAATTTATGAGAGGACACAAACATTCAGACCATAGCAGTTCCATTGATCCTGGAAATTATTTCTGGGATCACCAGTCTGTTCTACTATTTATTACTATGCTATGTTTTGGTCCTAATGAATTTATTTCTGATATGCACCTGCCTTCATTCTTCTTTTTCAAATATGTTGGATGCTTAATCTTTCCTAAAAGTATATTATAGCCATTTAAAACTTTAGGATTCTTATTAAATGTATGTATGAGGGGTTTTTAAAAACATTTTATTGAAATACAATGAATATAGCAAGAAATACATGTAAGTGTACAGCTGATTATTTTTTATCTGATCACACTCATAACCAACATCCAAAATAAGAAGAAAGCATTACAAGTACACCATGAGTCCTCATTATTCGCTCCATTGCTTTTTTCTAATGTATGCAATAAGAATATATTGTCATTTACGTGGTACGGACTCAGAAGAGAATCTTCCTCAACAGTAGAGACAAGGGCTGTTCAAAGTCATTGCATCTTAAAGCATCTTTCACTTCTATAGATTACCTTTTAAGTGCTCTGTTAGTTACCACAGATCAGGGAGAATATATGGTATTTGTCCTTTTGGGACTGGAGCTTTTTTTTCCATAATATTTGTTGAACTCTTTACCTAGTATATAATTAGTCTTATGTGTATAAAGTTAATTGCAAATAGATCTTAGTGAAAATAAGAATGGGAATAGGAGAGAGAGGAGGAAGAAAGGTGGGAGTGGGAGTGGGAGAGAGAGTATGGTGGGAAGAATCACTACATTTCTAAAGTTGTATTTATGAAATATATGAAGTTTGTTTGGCTTAAAAAAAAGTTCTAGGAAAAAAAAGAAGAGAATCTGGTAAATTTGCAGTATATAAAATCAACACACAAAAATTAATAGCATTCTTATATACTAGCAGTGCTGTGCCTGAGAAAGCCCTTCAAAGACCAGTCTCATTCACAATAGCTATAAAACTTAAATTCCTTGGGGCTAATTTAACCAAGGATGTGAAAGGTCTCTACAATGAAAATTATAACACATTAATGAAAGAAATAGAAAAAGACCCCCAAAAATGAAAATTTTTCCATGTTCATGGATTGGAAGAATCAATATTATAAAAATCTATATTCTTAATTAATGCTATAACTAGTACTCAAACAGTACTTTACACTTTGTGTTTCTGTATGGGTGCAAACTGTTGAAATCTTTACTTAATATACACTAAATTGATCTTCTGTATAAAAAGATCATTGAAAATGAATCTTGATGTGAGTGGAATGGGAGAGGGAGCAGGAGCGGGAGATGGAAGGGTTGTGGGTGGGAGGGAAGTTATGGGGGGAAAAAGCCACTGTAATCCATAAGCTGTAATTTGGAAATTTATATTTGTTAAATAAAAGTTAGAAAAAAAAGAAATCAACCACAGCAAGAAAAAAATACTATTATTTCATTCAATTTCCTTTATTGATATAGAGAAAAATTCTAAACTTTTCTGCCAGCTGGTCAAATTCATTAATTGATTCAATTAGATTTTATTTTTAAGCTAGCATCGAAAATTCTAGGAATATAAATGTCATTAGGAAAAAGGGAAAGTTTTGTCCCTCTGTTTACTCTATTTTAACTGTTTTTCTTTTCCTCAAAAATTACTGCTGAATTATAATGATAATAGCAGGTGCCCCATCTTATTCTTAACATTTGATAGTTTGGATTGATGCTTGCAGCTGATTACATATTTTCACATTCAAGATATTTCTTTCCACTCATATTTTACTTGCAGTATTTTAAAAATGGCTGTGAAATTTCACCAAATGCTTTTGTTGAACCTATTGATGTAGCCAGCCATGGTCCCAGCATGCATTTGTGGCTATAATGAATGATGCTAATGCATTTACTGATGTAGAAGCTGCCTTTCTGAAATGAATGCCACCTAATCATTGGTAACATTCACTTAGTATACTTTCGATTTTATGTGCTTATATTTATTTTACTTAGAATTTTTGCAAGTATTTACAAGTGAGAGTGCTGTGCAGTTTTATTATACTACCTTTATCAGTGTTGATTTTAAAACTAACCCAGTTTCATAAAATGGATTTAGAAGATTTTTTTTTCAGTTTCTGTAGATTGGAATCATTAAATTAACATATTCCTATTTTTTATAAATTATATGTTACTCAACTGTGAAATTCTCTGTTTCTACTCTCTTTTTTAATGGTAGAAAATGAATCACTTCCCCAGTCTCTCCTACAATAATCAGTATGTTTGATTTTCTACTTGTTGAGTCGATTTTGTCCATTTCTATCTTGTGGAAATTCATTCTTTTTTCTCCCCCTTTCCCCAGCTCCTGTGTTGTTTTTTTTTTTCATTTTTCAACTATTACTATATCCTTGTAGTTTGTCTCTTATTTCAGAAATCTTTAGCATTTGATTCATATGTTCTTAGTCACTTAGATTTTATAATGTATTTGCAAGATACTCTTCTCACTACTGTTTTTTTCTTCTTTCGTGTATCCTCTTTCCTGAGGTCTCTGCTTTGATTTATTTTTGTTGCATTAGAATCTTTCTCAGTTTTTTCTCAAATGAACCATAAGGTTTATATTTTCATATTTCAAAGGATTTTCTTTCTAGCTGCATAATGTTGAGAAAATTATTTTACTTTTCTGGCCCTCGTCCTCATATCTCTAAAATGGGGGTATTAAGAGCTACCTCATAAGAATTTTGGAAAGATGAAATGAATTAATATAAACACTCTGGTTATCTATTGCTGCATAATGAACTACCTCAAAGAGCAATGTAGCAACCATTTGTTATTGCCGCTCCTGCTTCTTTGGATTGCCGGAGTTTCGCTCGGAAGTTTTTGCTTAGGAGCTCCCAGGAGGTTGGAGTCAGATGGCAGCAAGGGCTGGAATCATCTGAAGGTTCTTCTTGGATGGATATTCCAGCCAGCTTTTCACACGGCTCAGTGCTCCTCCATGAAGCCCCTCTCTCCATCAGAACTGTTAGGATAAGAGGTGCAGATTGGTGCCTCCTCAAACGGGGCACCAAAAATGTTAGGAAAAGAGGTGCAGAATAGAGAGGAGGCAGTGTAAGAATCCATAGCGAGACTGAATTTATTCAGAGAAAATAAACTCGCAGAGGTGGGTGCCGACAGCCAGCATGCACATTGATGGAACACGTGGCTGAAGGCCCAACCCCCAGGGGCAAGGCCTTTTTATATTTTAGGGGGGCTAGGAGTGGGGTCGGGGTTGGGGGCAGCAAGCGGAGGTGAATTCCTGGAACTGTTCTTTCAGATGGCCATCTGGGGCCTTAGAAACCTGGGGAAGAATGAGGGGGTGTAAAGGCAGTAGGGTATGAGACCCAATTGAGAGTCAAGGGCAAGGAATAAATTCCAATGTTTATCTATCTTTTGGGCAATGAGTGAGAATGACTAAGGTTTATGTTTTTGTTCCATCAAGCATAATTTCATTGCTTGTGTGCTGAGGTCTCCATGAGACAGAAACTGCTGGTCTTCATCATGCATTGGCTCAGAGCTGGTATAGCATTACTTCTACCAGAACCTAGGAGGTAGGAAACACAATGTACCTTGAGTTGGAGGAATGGCATGAATGGAGAGGGAGAGAAAGAATGAATGGCAGGGCATTTTTCTAGAAAACTCACAATAAATGGAAGTGCTTAGAATAGAACTGGCACTAGCAAAGTGTTGTATCAATATTAGCACAATGATGTCATTGGAGTTGTTGTTAAATTACCTTCAGTATTTTCTTTGATTCTGGGAGTTGAGTGATACCTTATACAGGCAAAGAAAAAAATCCTTTTCTCTCAGCAATGTGCAGGTGAAGTATAATGCCAGTCTTTTTTTTTTTTTTTTTTTTTTGTCCTTTGTTGGTAATATGCTGTTTTTTTCTGGAAGCTTTCAAGATTAATTAAAATAAAAAAGAAAGCTTATTACCAGGCTTTTGGAGGTTCAAGAAAATATAAGACAAGAAAAAGGAGAAGTAAATATTGGGAAAAAAGAATTTTCTTTTTGTATTGATGATTATTTCTAGCAAACCCGAGAGTGCATTAAGAAAAAAAAAAACTAACTATACTAAAAGAGAATATGGTAAGATTAATGATAACGGGAAGATGAAGGATTTTGAGATAAACAAAAACAATAGCTTTTCTTTATTCTAGCAAATACTAACTGCCAATTCTGCCAACTGAAATCTTTTGGGAAAGTAAGACAGTTTTCTCCTTATTCCTTCAGTTGTCTCTCCTCCATCTATTTTCTCTGTTATTTACATGTTCTTGTTATTCGTATGACTATGATGTGCCAAACCCTTTTTTTCCTGGGCAGATTTGCCCTTTTGTATGAAGTGCTGGCTTTCCTAATTTGGAAAGTTGTCCTTTATTTTATGATCTGATGGGGATAGCAGATGGCTGTGTGTGTGTGTGTGTGTGTGTGTGTATTGTCTTATGGCTACCCTGAAATTGCTTCCAGCCAGTGTTCACAAGGATGCTGCTTCCACATATGAGAATACTCTCTTTAGCTACTGAGGAGGCTTCCCGTTAGAGGGACTTTCTTGATGACCTTAACAGGACCACCAGCAGCCAGCTGGGCCAGCCTTTACCCACTGTCATGCAGTAGTTTCTTGTCAAGAACTCCAACAGCTTGATCTGAACTCTGAGTGCAAATAGAGTAATGAATAAGCCATGGACACCAACATAAGGGGATCCAGCCACCAGAAAATAATAAGCAGGAGATATAAATGGTGCTAGTCATGTAGAAAGGAAGGAGGAAAAAGATGATCATTTTTAAAAAGGTCTAAAGTAATTTCATGGCAAAACAAAATTCTCTAGAATTAAGGCAAAGTATTTGTAAAATTAAAAATTTAGGGCCTGGCAGCGTGGTGCAGTAGGTTAATCCTCTGCCTGTGGCGCCAGCATCCCATATGGGTGCCGGTTCTAGTCCCGGCTTTGGGTTGGCGCAGCTCTGGCCGTAGCGGCCACTTAGGGAGTGAACCAATGGACGGAAGACCTTTCTCTCTGTCTCTACCTCTTCCTGTCTGTAACTCTAACTCTCAAAAATAAAAATAAAAATAAAATCTTTGAAAAAAAAAAAAGAATGGAGTTAGATTCCATTAGACCATTAGACCTCTCTCTCTCTGCCTCTCCTTCTCTCTTTGTGTAACTCTGTGTATCTCTGACTTTCAAACAAATAAAATCTTTTAAAAAATTTAGTAAATGGTAAAGTTATCCAAGAAATTTCTAATAGTGATTGTTTCCACAAAGGGGAGCAAAGGATAGATGGGGGGCCCAGGGTGAGAAGATGACTATGTTTTCTTTTTTTAAAAAGTATTTATTTAAACCTCCTGAAGTGAAATGGACACTATGGGAAATGGTGACTTGATCAGCATAGCCCTGACTGTTAATGAACAACTTAATACATTATCCCTCTTAGTAGTTTTTTTGTCTGTTCTACTTAATATGACTGGTTTAATTCTGTAATTAATACACAGTTATTCTTAAGTGTTAAAAATTAACTGAAATGTGATCCCTGTTAAACATAAGAGTGGGAATAAGAGAGGGAAGAGATGTATAATTTGGGACATGCTCAAGCTGACTTGCCCCAAATGGTAGAGTTAAAAACATACCAGGGGATTCCAATTCAATCCCATCAAGGTGGCATGTACCAATGCCATCTCACTATTCCAAGTGATCAATTTCAGTTCACAATTGATCATAATGAAAGGACTAAGAGTCAAAGGGAGCACATAAACAAGTCTAGTACCTGCTAACACTAACCGATGGAATAAATACAGGGGAGAGTGATCCAACATGGGAAGTGAGATACTCAGCAGACTCATAGAATGGCAGATGTCCTACACAGCACTCTGGCCTCAGAATCAGCCCTAAAGGCATTCGGATCTGGCTGAAAAGCCCATGAGAGTACTTCAGGCATGGAAAGCCAAGACACTCTGGCAAAAGATCTCTGCGAGTGAGATCCCAGTGGAAAGAACAGGTCTTCAAAGAAGGAGGTACCTTTCTCTGAAGGGAGGAGAGAACCTCCACTTTGACTATGACCTTGTCTAAACAAGGTAAGAATCGGAGAACTCAGAGGGCTTCCATAGCCTTGGAAACTCATGACTGGAGCATAGGGAGACTACTGATGCCATAGACAGGAGTGTCAATTGGTAAAGTCAACAACAGGAGTCACTGTGCACTTACTCCTCATGTAGGATCTCTGTCCTTAATGTGCTGTGTATTGAGATTTAATGCTATAACGAGTACTCAAACAATATATTTCACTTTGTGTTTCTATGGGGGTGCAAACTGTTGAAATCTTTACTTAATATATACTAAACTGATCCTCTGTAAAAAAAAAAAAAAAAAAAAAAGAAATTATCAACTCCCAACTTGACTCTCACTGGGATTAAACATGACAATAGGTCTGATCTGATTTCATCATCATTTAAAAAAATCATCTATTATTTTTCACTTTATGTTTCTGTGTGGGAGCAAACTGTTGAAATCCTTACTTAATGTATACTAAGCTGATCTTCTGTATATTAAGAGAATCGAAAATGAATCTTGATGTGAATGGAAGGGGAGAGGGAGTGGGAGAGGGGAGGGTTGCGGGTGGGAGGGACATTATGTGGGGGAAGCCATTGTAATCCATAAATCGTACTTTGGAAATTTATATTCATTAAATAAAAGTTAAAAAAAGTATTTATTTATTTATTTGAAAGTCAGAGTTAAACAGAGAGAAGGAGAGGCAGAAAAAGAGAGAGAGAGAGAGAGAGAGAGAGAGAGAGAGAGAGGTCTTTCTTCCACTGGTTTACTCCCCATTTGGCTGCAATGCCTGGAGCTGAACCAATCTGAAGCCAGGAGCCAGGAGCTTCTTCCAGGTCTCCTATGCGGGTGCAGGGGCCCAGGGACTTGGGCCATCTTCCACTGCTTTCCCAGGCCATAGCAGAGTTTGATCAGACGTGGAGCATCCAGGACTCGAACTGGCGTCCATATGGCATGCTGACACTGCAGGTGGTGCTTTACCAGCTACGCCACAGCGTGGGCCCTGATGACTATGTTGTCATTGACATTTTCCACTTTGTTAAAATGAACTTTCACATATGTATGCAGTTAATGCATGTGATGGAATAGAGAAAGGAATGGGATCTAAAAACAATTGTGCAGTAATATTAGGACTGGATGGAATTTTTTGTTCATGAATTGTAGGAGAATATAACATTTACTTCAGAAAATAAGATACATCTGGGCTGGCGCTGTGGCTCACTAGGCTAATCCTCCGCCTTGTGGCGCTGGCACACCGGGTTCTAGTCCTGGTCGGGGCACCAGATTCTGTTGCAGTTGCCCCTCTTCCAGGCTAGCTCTCTGCTGTGGCCAGGGAGTGCAGTGGAGGATGGCCTAAGTACTTGGGCCCTGCACCCCATGGGAGACCAGGAGAAGCACCTGGCTCCTGCCATCGGATCAGCGCGCCGGCCGTGGCAGCCATTGGAGGGTGAACCAACGGCAAAAGGAAGACCTTTCTCTCTGTGTCTCTCTCTCACTGTCCACTCTGCCTGTCAAGAAATAAAAAAAAATTAAATAAATAAAAATAAAAAGATACATCTGTATTTTCATTTTCTTCTCATGAAACCACAGTAAAAGTATTAGTAGTATCTGTGACCTGTCATCATTAGAAATCAAAAATATTTTCTTGGGCAGGCGCTGTGGCACAGCGAGTAAAGCTGCCACCTGCAGTGCCAACAACCCATATGGGCACCAGTTCGAATCCCAGCTGCTCCACTTCCCATCCAGCTCTCTACTATGGCCTGGGAAAGCAGTAGAAGATGGCCCAAGTCCTTGGACTCCTGCACCCGTGTGGGAGACCTGGAGGAAGCTCCTGGCTCCTGGCTCCTGGCTTTGGATCAGTGCAGCTCCAGGCATTGCAGCCAGTTGGGGAGTGAACCTTCTCTTTGTTTAACTCTGACTTTCAAATAAATAAATAAATAAACCTTTGAAAAAATATTTTCTTATACCATTACAGTGTTACAGACACCTGGAATATCACTTATATTCATCACTACTTGAAATTATAATTGATATTACCTGCACTAGGGCTTGGTATTTAATGTCATAATAAAGAATTGTTATATTACTTTGTCATGGAGTTTGTATATTTGGGTTTTTGATGCTGATACTTAAGTATAATTGGTTTTCTTGGTAGTCCTATGGATTCTGGAATCTGGATAATTTATACTATTTTGTAATGCCATTTATATTATTTTGGAAAAAGATCCATAGGTTTCATTAGACTGTCAGAGGGATCCATACACACTAAAGGTCACTGTCAGGGTGAACTATTGGCCTAGAAGAGTAAGTGGGAGAAAACTCAAAATATAGAGAAAAATGCATAAATAAAAATATATAAATAAGTAAAAGAGCAAAATAAATATAAACATAAATGAATAAATAAGTATATATACAAATATACATTTTATTATTCTATTGATATATATTCAATTGTTTGTATGTATGTGTGTATTCTATTGCTTATATATACAAACATATATACATATATATACAAACATATATACACATATGCACAAATGCCATATATATACAAACTATGTATGTATATACATATATAATACAAACTATATATATATACATATACATATGGCCACATACATACACAAGCAATAGAATATAAAATAAATGAATTCTGACATTTCCAAAATGGAGAAATGAAATTAAAATATGAATTTATTTTGGTATATATCTGTGTGTGTTTGTGTTGTGTGTGTGAGCTATATCTGGGTGCAGTTTGTTAAATGCACTTGTTATTTCCTGTGGCATCAAGTGCTTTTGACCACCATGTTCCCAGTAAGTGTTGGAGACAGTGGTCTGAGACAGGAGTTAAGGTGCAGCTTAGCTCTCAGTGATTTTGGAAGACAAATGAGGTTGTTTTCATGAAAAGCAACTCTTACTTCTCCATAGAGTGAGACAAAGATCCAATGTTAATTCCCATTCCACATGTCAATAAAAAAAAAACAAGTGCAGATTGTCTAAAGGTCATTGATTCTTGATTTTGGAATTGAATTTGAATGTATTTTGGATGTTGGCAGGAGACCAACCTTCTGCATGGGTAAGACGAGGCTATTGTTAATGTGAGTCAGTATTTCATGAATTTGCATTAACAGCTCCTGTCTAAGCTCTATCAGAGCAGATGATGTACAATACATTTGTATTAAGAAGGGCCAAGGCATGTATGTTACATTTGTATCTAAGACTGCTCTCAAGTTTCATCTATGTTTTCTGATTAGATCATGGGAAAGCTGTATATTTGGCATAATTAATTTTTTAAAAAATTTTAAGAAAACTTTTATTTAATAAATATAAATTTCAAAAGTACAACTTTTAGATTATAGTGGTTTTTCCCCCCATAACCACCCTCCCACTGGCAAACCATCCCATCTCCTACTCCCTCTCCCATCCCATTCTTCATTATGGCCTCATTAATTTTATAAATGCTTTGGCTGGGTTACATTGCCATGTTTTGCTGAAGTGCTTACATGAAGAATATCTTCAGGTCTTAGAATGTCTACTGAAGAAGTCATTGAATATGGAGGGAGTGGAATTGTTCTATGTTCCCTAGATCCTAAAATGTGGTCCATACCAATAACCACAACATCACCAGGAACCTGTAAGGAATGCAGAGTCTGACTCTACCCTAGACCAACTGAATCAGATAACTCTTGAGAGGGGGCCCTCACTCTGTTTTAACAAGCCCTCTGATGGAAGGTCAGCTCTGAGACCCATTGACTATGGCCATAAAATCAAGATGTTTTCAAAGTATCTTGATAAGGTATCAGAGCTTAGCACCTGGTGAAACTGTTTCTTGATAATAGGCATGAAATCTTTTCCAAGATCACCAGATTGATATCACCCACTGGGTTTTTATTTCTGTCTTTTCCTTCAAGGAAACTTGGAAGTGTGCTTATTGCTTGATCATAGTCAATACATTTGTCTGAGTTTTGAAATTTTCTTTCATTTCCATGAATTTCATTTGCTTGTTTTATTTAGCAGAGTTGTTATGGATCTTTTATTATAGGCTTTCTTAAATCCATTTTGCTAGTAAGTGGGTTGGCAGCATGGGGTGGGATATTTTGAAATAAATTGATTCACTCACATTTGACCAAGCAATGTACTATATAGTAGGGGAAATTGGCATGGAATTAAACATACTTTGCAGGAAATACCATACATGTTCTTGAATATTTATACATGACAAGAAAATGCAAATAGATATAAAATGTACCTAGGCACTTACAAAGTCCACCTTCTGTTTGCCTGTACCCAAGTACTGGTTGTGTTTTTTACCTTCTAATTTCTTACAACATTAGATAGGAAAATAGATGAAGAGAATAAACCAGCCCCAATTTTTTCCTCCATAAAGAAAAATGAAACTTGATGAGAGAAAGAAAAAAGGCGTTAGAAAAAAATTAATTTTCAACTATGCTACAGACTTACCACAGTTTCCACAACCCCCAGTTATTTTTCATTTGTTCATCTATTTATTCTCCTTTGCCATCTCGTTTCTGTGAGATTTGCACTTTCCATTTGTTCTTGAAATCAGTTAACAGTTAATCTATTCCCTGGCATTAGCACTTCCCCTGGGGATTTACCAATTGATTGGCCTTTTAATTCAGTTGTTAAAATCCTCCCAATACTCACTGACATGGAGCAGTTTCAATTTGTGTGTTTTAAAGTGTTGGCAAGGGCCGTTAGGGAAGTGGAGCTCACCTATCTAGTTTGTGGAACTAGGATGTACCTGGCAGTTGACTTGTTGTGTGCCTGTGGGCTTTGAGGGATAAAAATGGAAGAGGTGCTTGGAACAATTTCAAGTCTCTCATTCTGCACTCTATCCGCTTACTGTACATTACAACACAATGAGAATACATTCCCTGTAAATGTGTGTAAGTTAAGAGATGGAGCCCAGGAGTGGCCCAATGTGCAGATGGACATCTTTGGCAATCCCGGAATCTATAGCCAAGTACTTGGTGTTGTATTTGTGTATCTTTTAAAATTTGCCTTACAAAAAATCGGACTTTAAAAGTTACGGAGCTTTCATAGCATAGATGTTCAGTTAAGGAGATTGTATTGTGCTTTTTTTGTTTTCTCCTCAAATTGTGTTTTGTGCCACTATTTAGATAAAGGAATTTTAGAGTATGGGAATGAACTACAAATGTGAAGTGATGTTATTGAAGTCTTATTAAAACATTTACTAAAATTTTTTGAAAATGGCTTACTATCGTATTTCTTAAATCTCACTATGTATAATTACATAATTATAAGATTTCTCATCCATTAAAATTTGAAAACATCAAGGGTATGGTTTAAAGGTATTTTGGAAAATAGTATTTTTTATTTTGTTTTAAATTTTGTTTGAAAGATATTATTCTTCTTTGAGAAATCAAAATGCTTGTCCTTAGTAGAGAAAAATGTATTAATAAAATTCACTCCTCAAATAAAATTGTACTTTTTTACATTTCTGTCTTTCCCACTAAATTATGATATTTCTGGAGGATAAAGCCTTACTGTAATTCAAATATGAGCCTCCATAGGTGAGCACAAGGCTTGGCCCATGTTGAGTTCTCAGAAAATATTTGTTACAGAGAGAATGAATTCATTGCCTCTTTGGTGAGGTGAATGCATTCTGCAGTAGAGTGGGGCTGTGAAGGGCCCCGTGAACTAAAAAGACAAAATCTAAAATAGTAGTGGCTTAGTTTCTTAAGATTGCAAAGTGGCTCCGTCTCCTATAGTGCATTCATGGAGGTCCTGGTTGTGGCCAGTGTTGCCTTTTAGAGGTGTGGACACCAACTGGCAGACATGAACCAAAGCAGCCAGTGGATATACTTTGTATTTCCTCCTGTTGGGATTTGTTTTAATTTGAGTCAGTTTATAACATTTCAAATGTAGCAATCTCACAATAAAAATCTGTATTTCTGAGGTTTGTTAAAAACTTAATGAAGCTCACCTGACAAGCTGTCACAGCAACATTCAGCCAGAGCTGAGGAGTCACTGTTCCTTACAGATGGACACATATTCTAGATTTTGTCACTGTCTAGTGGGTAAGAGACACTTTATGGGATGCATACTGTGTGGGATAAATAGATGGAACCCTACAAGTTTGGGTAGGACATGGAGGAATATTGGATAGATCTCTTTGAACCGGCTATGCAAAAACAGAAATAGGGGAAACAATGTTGAGCCAAAGTCTGGTGCTTAACCTGGCTACAAACCTCAGTTCCTACAGAGAAAGCATAGAGAGGGGGTCCTTCTCTGCAGGAGTAGTATAGGATTTCCCCAGTCATGGCTGCAGAAGCATGCTATCTCTGGAGTGCACCATTGGCAGAGGGTTATTGGGAGGAAAAAAGGAATGAGCCTAGAGAGGCTTCAGGATCGACTGTGGAGCAGGTGTTGAGATGGAATTATTTTTTGGAGGGGAGGGCAAATTTATCATGGGAAATATCACTGAAGGAATGGGGCTGGAAATAGGGGAGACTGGGGGAACTGTCGGATTGCAATGCAGGCCTTACCCTTGCGAAGGAAAGAAGCAGAGAGGAACAGAGGCACAGAGGGAGGGATAAAGGAGGGAAGTGAGAGGAAGGAAGGAAGGGAGGAAGGGAGGGAGGGAGGAAGGAAGGAAGGAAGGAAGGAAGGGAGGGAGGGAAGAAGGAGAGAGGGAGGGAAGGAAGGAAAGTTTTGAGTGAAAGGCTCTTAGACTAAACTGTAATTTTTTTCTTTGCATTGTTGCCTTTCTTTTTCTTTTTTTATTTATATAAGGTGAACAAATTGCATGCATTTT
Source organism: Oryctolagus cuniculus (assembly GCF_964237555.1). Lineage (NCBI taxonomy): Eukaryota > Metazoa > Chordata > Mammalia > Lagomorpha > Leporidae > Oryctolagus > Oryctolagus cuniculus. The sequence goes on along the minus strand of NC_091434.1, from coordinate 92,734,467 downwards.
AGCAATCTTTTTTTTTTTTTTTGACAGTGAGTCACAGACAGTGAGAGAGATAGAGAGAAAGGTCTTCCTTCCGTTGGTTCACTCCCCAAATGGCCGCAACAGCTGGCGTGCGCCAATCTGAAGCCAGGAACAAGGTGCTTCTTCCTAGTCTCCCATGCAGGTGCAGGGCCCAAGCACTTGGGCCATCCTCCACTGCACTCCCAGGCCACAGCAGAGAGCTGGCCTGGAAGAGGAGCAGCCGGGACTAGAACCCAGTGCCCATATGGGATGCTGGTGCTGCAGGTGGAGGATTAACCAAGTGAGCCATGGTGCCAGCCCTGACATGCATTTTATATATACAAATATAGAGGCATAGTGATACTTCCCACCTTACCCTCTCTGCTGTCCACATTCCCACCTTCCCTCTTCCTTACTTTTTAATTTTTTTTAAATTCCACAATGACATACTTTTGGTTTATTTTATAATCAAAAGCTTGACCCTCCACTAAGTAAAGAATTCAACAAACAGTAGGAAGAGAAAAACACTGTTCCTGTCACCTTTCATCAGCTATGATTCTTTACATTTTGATCTTCCCCTTTCTTTCTTTTTTTTTTTTTTTGATTACTTAGGTCATGGTATATAAATTTTGATTATTTTTACAAAAATCAAGCTCTTCATTTTATTGATCTTTTGTAATTTTTGTTTCACTTTTGTTTATTCTCTAATTTTAATTATTTCTTTCCTCCTATTAATTTTGGGTTTGGGTCATTGTTGTTTTTCTAGGTCCTTGAGATACATTGTTAGGTCATTTATTTCATGCCTTTCTAATTTCTTGATGTGGCACTAATTGCTATAAACTTCCCTCTTAACATTGCCTTTGCTGTATCCTGTAATTTTTCATATGTTGTGTTGTCATCTTCATTCATTTCCAGGAATTTTTTATTTCCCTTTAAATTTTTTCTATGACCCACTATTCATTCAGGGGTGTGTTGTTAGGGTCCATGTGTTTGCATATTTTTTAGAATTCCTTAAGTTGTTAATTTCCAGCTTCATTCCATTGTTGTCAGAAAAGATATATGGTGTGATTTCAACTTTTTTGAATTTGTTGAGACTTGCCTTATTGCCTAGAATATGGTCTATCCAATGAACAGTTCCATGCACTGATGAAAAGAATGTGTATTCTGCAGCTGTGGGATGAGATAAAATGTTCTGTAGATATCAGTGAGGTCATTTGGTCCATAGTGTAGATTAGCTCTATTGTTTCTTTGTTGATTTTTTTTTGACTTACTGTAATTCTAATGAAATTTGCCAGGGCTGATCTTGAGCCAAGGATACTTCTCAGGAGAATGCCTTCTCTTCCCCAAATGGCCTTGTCTGAGTATCCCTGCCATACTCTGTCATTGGCTTGCAGCAGCAGCTTGCGAGAAGACAGGCCTCAGTGCCAATGTGCTGATGGATTTTGAAGTACAGGGGCTAGAGCCATAGGTGGAGTGTGCTCTCCACTATCAGAGTTCTGAGAGGTTGATTATTTGTCTCATGTACACCTCTTGCTCTGTTCAAGTTTAAGGAGCAGCACCTTCATGGCTTCTATGGGCTACTGTTCCTTAAAACTCAGAAAAGAAAATGAGTGGGACAAAATATATCCCTTCCTCAATAGAGTTAATTTTGGGTTTACAGTGGAGCCTTATCCTCTACTTCTTCCACCAGCCAACTTGAGTTCCCCACATCTTTAATTTTCACCAGGGTTAGTCTTAATGGCTTCCATAAAATTGTGACCCAAATACTTTTTCCTGAGGATCTGAAACCTTGGTAGTAATGCCCTTCTCAGAAATGGGGATGGAAATGTTGCATGTACTCACAACTACAGTTGGGTAAGGGAGAACCAGGAGGCAGTGCTGTGGTCCACCCAGGTTTCCTTTGTATTCCTTTCTGCCAATGCTATGAAAGAGCAGTGCATCTCTTCCTGCTGATGAGAGGCTGTTAATCCAGCTACTGTGATATTTTGTGTGTTCTATGCACAAAGAATCCAAGGTGCCCTGGTGGCAACTGTAACTCGTAGTTCAGTGGGAGCCTCACTGCGCCTTTTGACAAGAGTGCACCATCTTGTGGACCAAGACCTGTAACCTTACACAGCCCAATGTTTTGTTCATGGGAAGCAGAAAATCTCACAGTTGGTCACTGGGAGTGACAGTAAGAGGGGACATTCTTGCTTATATACCCCTTTGTTTTGGGGCTTTTGTACTCTTTCTATTCAGAACACAGCATCATATAAAGGACTCTGATACCATGAAATGCTGCCTCCCGAGGGACAGCATTGCATCCTTACATCCTTTCAGAGGATCACCTCTGAGCTTGGCTGCACCTTTGGAAGGCTTGTCTCGTGTTTTGTGAGGCAGCTGCTCCTGGGTGGTACAGTATGTTGTACAGCAGTGGATCCCAGATCTTGAGCCCAATCTTGCACCTGTTCACTGTGAGGTAGGTCTTGGGAAGATGCTGTAATGTGCTGTGCAAGATCTCATGCCTATGAAGTAGGCATTCCATGGGCTCCAGAGAACAGTGCTCATTGAAGCTCAGCGTGGTGTAAATGCCTTTGTGACTGAGCATATCCAATAGAACCCTGCTCATAACAGGCAGTTCCAAATTCATGGTCACTTATTGTTACATGGCAATGTATTCTGTCATTATCAGGACTCAGTAACATGCCAAGGGATCTTTGTCCAAAGAAATGTGCTTCTCTACTGCAGATGACACAGCCTCACTCTGGAATTCCAGGGGCCTACTTTGTGATTCTCCCTGCTGGGGCTTTCCGTAAGCTCTGTTCTGCCTTATATCTACCTATAAAGAATTTTAACTATGCCCTATGAGCAGTGAGAACCATTGACAGTTTCTCACTGTACAGCTTTGAATTAAATTTCAACTTTAAAAACTTATACTATAGAAAGATTGGAAAGAAAAGAAGTTGGAGGCAAGATCACATTAGAATCTATTGCAATAGTACAAGAAAAAAAAATGAAGTCTCTGAGCTGAAATTCTGGCCACAGGCATGACAAAAAAAGCGATTTATTTGAAAAGTATTTAGGAAGTAGAATGGGTAACCAAGAGGTGATTGCATGTCAGAAGGAAGAAGCTATCCAGAGTAATTCTAGGGATTTAGGATGTGCAGAATAACTGGAAAGGATTTTGTGTGCTAAGAATTTGATGTTGTATTATCAAGTAAAGAGTTCCCAAGGGCCATACTACTAAAATAAAATTCGACTATGCTGAGCCAAAAATGTTAATGAGGCATATTTATATTTAATAAGCTGGATCTTGACTTGAACCCTGATCTTAATATTTATTGAATTATTATTTTTCTTTTAAAAATATTGCACAAGGATAAACCAGAAATACAATGAACCAGAATATCAAATATTGTTTTCTTCTCTTTTCCTAGTTCTATAACCCCGGAATCTCAAGACACATTAGACAAAGTAAATATTTACTAAACGAGTGAATTCTTCCAAATAGTACATAATTAATCTGGAATTTGTGATACATTTTGCCATGAACATTGAGTTACTACTGGGAGCTATTGAACTTGTAATGTTATAAATATTGGGGGGGGATGCCTTGTTTACAAGTTCTGTGGTAAGTGTAGACTGGCTGTAATAAGTTATGGGCAGCTCAGATGTTTCCTGATTTTACCTGGATTCAACATCTTTGGTTTCATAAGATACTAAAACAGGAAAGGATGAAAAGATATACTCTTCTTTCCCTCTTGATTGCAAGTAGAGGGGACAAAGGATCCTGAGCAATGCTTATTTCTTCACTTTGTCATCAGGGAAAGGGACCTCCTCAGCATTCTTACTGGCCCAACCAGTGCACGCCATGGTCTTATCTGGACACCTGCACCCTCCTCAGATCTAGGAATTTATTCTAAGAAAATAATGGATGCTATGATGAAAAAGCAGGGATGCTGTTCACAACATTATCTAGAATACAGAAATGTAGAACCATCTAAAATGGACAATAATAATGGATTGGAATAGAGGAACCTAGCCACTAAGAATTGTCTGCATTTTGGAGTGGGTGTTTTGATGCTGTTTGTAATGCCTGCATTCTATATGAGAGTCTGGGTCCAAGTCTGGGCTGCACTTCCAATTCTAGCTTCCTGCTACTGTTCACCCTGGGAGGCAGTAGTGATGGCTCTAGCACTTGAGTTCCTGGTATCCACATGGGAGACCAAGACTGAGTTCCCAGCTCCTGGTATCAGCTTGATCTAGCCTCAGCTGCTGCAGGCATTTGGGGAATAAAGAAGCAAATGGAATATCTATTTGTCTCTCTGCCTTTCAAATAAATGAAATTAAAAAAAAAAAGAATTTCCTGAATTTTGATCTCTGTAAGAGTAAGATGTGATAGTTAAAACAATTTGGGTTAACAGAAATTTACTTCAATGTAAAACAGAAGCACTCCTTTCTTCTTATTAGCTCAAGATGTGTACTGTTTTGCACATACCTAATAACGTCTTCCCATTGTCTTTCAAGATTGAGAAGGAACTGGTAGATCAGAGAATGCATGGGAAAAAGGCCAGTTGACAAAATGAGTCTTTCAGGACACCAGGTTTCTACCTCTGCCTCTGTCCCTGCACACTCCTTACTTTGGTCCTTGGTGTTCACCTGCTTTCACTAATTAGAGCTGAAATTATTTCTCCTACTACCTCCCTCCACAACTTTAGTTACCACTGTGATGATGTTGAAAGATGGGACTTTTAAGAGGCAATTAAGTCATGAGGGCTGCACTTTCATGGGTGGATTCATGCTGTTATGGTGAGAGCAGGTCAGTATAAAAACACATTCTCACCTGATGCTGTCTCTCAGTGTGAGCTCACTTGCCTGTCTGCTTTTCTGCCATGTTGGGACATAGCACATAGGTTCTTCCAGATGTTGGCAGTGTGCTCTTGAACTTCAAAGCCTCCAGAAGCATTGGATAAATAAACCTCTCCTCATTAAGTATCCAGTCTCAGGTAATCTGTGGGAGTAACAGAAAATGTCCTCTAAAGTGATATAGATAACCCTGAACACACCAGCCTTCCATCAAAGGCATTCTATTGCTCACCCTAACTCGTAGGTAACAATACTTTCTTTTTTAGTTTTTTTTTTATTTATTTGAAAGAGTTACAGAGAGAGGTAGGGAGAGAGAGAGAGAGGGAGGGAGAGAGAGAGAGAAGTCTTCCATCCACTGGTTCACTCCCCATATGGCTGCAATGGCCTGAGCTGAGCTGATCTGAAGCCAGGAGCCAGGAGCTTCTTCTGGATCTCCCACATGGGTGCAGGGGACCAAGGACTTTAACCCACTGCACTGCAGTGTCAGCCCTGTAACAAGACTTTTTGAACCATGGTGTATGAAACCAGACTGCATCAATTCAGATTCTGACTCCACCATTTCTATTTAGCTGACAACTACCCTATCCCTTCTTTAGTTTATTCACTGGTAAAGATAGGAATTAAAAATAATAACCTACTTTGTAGGATAATTGATAGAGTCAAAGATAAAAGGTATACTGCGTGGGAGACCAGGAGGAAGCACCTGGCTCCTGGCTTCAGATTGGTGCAGTGTGCCGGCCGTAGTAGCCATTTGGGGAATGAACCAACGGAAGGAAGGCCTTTCTCTCTGTCTCTCTCTCTAACTCTGCCTGTAAAAAAAAAAAATATATATATATATAAAGGGTATAGAATGATGTTTGTCATATAATATGCTAACATTTTAATCCATCTTCTAAAAAACAAAGGTGAGGGGAAGAGTCGTTCTTTATGCTACCCCTGACATTCTGACATTTAAGTCAATTTCATTGCCTTTTAATCTGCTACCACCCCAGCACCAGTGATAAGGTCCAGAGTGCCTCCCATATAAGCACTTGTTACTGTTTTCTGATTTGATATAATTTGCATTGATTTGTTGGTATTTAGCCAGATAATAATTGTTCTACTTCATGCCAGTCCTAATTGGTTATGAGGTATAACTTTTCTTTCTTTCTTTCTTTTTTTTTTTTATTTGACAGGTAGAGTTATAGACAGTGAGAGAGAGAAAGAGAGAAAGGTCTTCCTTCCGTTGGTTCACTCCCTAAATGGCCGCTACAACTGGCACTGCACTGATCCGAAGCCAGGAGCCAGGTGCTTCCTCCTGGTCTCCCATGCAGGTGCAGGGCCCAAGCACTTGGGCCATCCTCCCTTACCCTCCCGGGCCACAGCAGAGAGCTGGACTGGAAGAGGAGCAGCCGGGACTAGAACCCGGTGCCCGTATGGGATATCTGCACCACAGGTGGAGGATTAACTAAGTGAGCCATGGTGCTGGCCCATGAGGTATAACTTTAAGTGACCGTTTTATTCATTTATCATTAATTCAGAACTTTTCAATGTAATACTGTAGCAATTGGCTACATGCAGCTATTTAACTTAAATTGTAAGTATATAAAATTAAATTTAGGTCTTCCACCATGCATTTCAGTTACTCAATGGTTAGTGCATCCCAGATTGGACAGCAAGGACAGAATACACTTTCATTATCGCAGAAAGTCCTATTGTACAGGGCTCACCAAATCCATTTTCTTGCTGCCCTGTGTACATCAAGTCACTGTAGCACTTATCATCACTACCTACTTAACCTCTATGCTCAGACGGGAGGGCTGGGGATTTCAGAGCCCAATAAGCATAAACAGAGAAAAGTGGAGCAATCAGCCACCCTCTCATCTCAAATTCCAATCCTTCTTAGACCTTGTTCTAATTTTTAGACCTTTGCCTTTTGTAGGATAATTCTCTACAATATGTGCTTGGGTATTTTTTAAAAATTTTTCTTTCCACCTATATGAGAAAGATGTTGCAGGAAACCATATTGCTACATAAATTGTGTGGTTTGGATATTGGAACTATGTCTTCCTGAATATAAAGCAACATCATCATGAATGTACCTTTGTTTTCCCAGACCTGGTTGCTTTCCTTCCATGAATAAAATCAAAACAAATCACACTATGCCTGAGAAGATAGAAAATTTGCACTTTTAACGAGAGAGAGGGGTCACTTAATCAAGACTTAGCTCTCGGGGCTGGCACCTCAGTGCAGTAGGTTAATCCTCCACCTTCAGCGCGTGCATCCCATATGAGGGCTGGTTCTATCCTGGCTGCTCCACTTAAAATCCAGCTCTCTGCTATGGCCTGGGGAAGCAGTAGAGGTTGGCCCAAGTCCTTGGGACCCCACACCCACGTGGAAGACGGGGAAGAAGCACCTGGATCTTGGCTTTGGATTGGCGCAGTTCCAGCCGTTGTGGCCATTTGGGAAGTGAACCAAAGAAGGGAAGACCTTTCTCTCTGTCTCTCTTTCTCACTGTTTGTAACTCTACCTCTTAAATAAAATAAATAAAATCTTAAAAAAAAGACTTAGCTCTCATGACATATTACTCAGAGTGGAAGTGGAAGTGTGAACCTCCTCATGTACTGAGGGTATCTCCCTGTGTTGCTTAAGATGAAGATGTTGAACTGCAGGGAAGTTTTGTGGCTCAAGTTCACATCATTCTTTGTATTAGAACAAGGGTTCAAGTTCAACTCTATAGTCTGCATAAGCTGTCTCTTCTTATCATGTCATTGCCTCTGAACATGTCTGGGCTTCCTTTCTGGGAACCTCACCCATCCCACTGTCTACCTTAAGCTTTTGCTCATCCTTGGAGATGCCTCAAGATGTCTTCTTTTGCTGTAAGATTAAGTGTGCTAGGTCGGAAATACGGAGTGCACTTCACCCTGAAGAAATTCAAGAACAACAAAGGACAAACACTTTAAGAAGGTAGAAGTCTCTGTGGGGAAGTTATTGCCAAAGAAGTGAGGAGAATCTCATCAGGTTTAGAGCCATAGCGTTGCAGAAACCAGAAAACATGCTCTGGTGGTTTCATTAACTCAAAACCTGCACACTTGCTTCCCCAGGAGCCACAGGAAGGAGACTGAGGTGACCTAGTGAGATAAATGACGTACTTACTCTGTTGGGCTGCTTTGGGGTCCCTTAATTGAATGATATGGGGAACTTTTCCATGTTGTTTACCAGGGCTGTGGAACAACCATTTCTAGCTGTTTCCTTCCAACAGCAACTTGCAGAAGCCTTGTAGTTTCCTAAACTTTGCTGCAAATTTGAATCACCTGGAGGATGTAACAAGTCAGATACAAGGTTGCACCCAACAGCAGTAAAATCATAATAGGTGAGGGCAAATTTTTTTTAAGGATGGTTTTTGAGGATGCCCAAGAGATTCTAACAGGCAGGAAATTTGGGAACTTTTACCCAGGTTTTGACTCCCTCTCCTCTCTTTATGTTTCTGTTCTCTTTCCTTACTTTTCCCTTCTCTTTCTCTTTCCTGATTTTCACCTTACTGTTATTCCCACTGTGAAGTCTGGGGAGAACCAGGAAAGACTCCTTTTTGCCTCAACCTGGGCAAAACAACAGGAAACTGAGTCAAGGTGGTCTTCAATGATCCTTTCCTTTCAGCAAGATACTGCACAGTTTCCATGTCTTTCCAGCACCCATAGACTGCCCTGAAATCTTACTTGGGTCTGACTTTTCCTCTATCCCACCTCCTCGGGACACTCTCCCTCCTAGATCAGTGCTTCCCAAAGCAGTGTCTCCTCCTCCTGCAGCTGAGTACTCAGGCATTGCCAGTGTGTTAGATTCAAAACTGTGTTTTCATTTCCTCATGCTTTGGTCTACCCATCTATAAAATGGGACAATAACAACCATATAGAAGTGCTGTGCAGATTAAAGAGAGCCCTCAGGAGAGGGTCTTGTACATAGTGTGTTGACCCATGAGAAATCACTGGTTTTATAGGCAAGTGATGGTGGCTTGTGGCAATTTTATACTGTTCTGTCCTATTATAAGTGATCAATAAATGTGTCACTGCTGTTATTTTCCATTCTACTTAATGTATTTCATTTGAAGGTAATTTTATTTATATTTTTTTATTTTTATTTTGTTTTAAAGCTCTACATGGGCTTTAAGCATAAGGAGCTTGATGCTGGTTTTCTGTGTGTATGTAAGTAGCATCATAATTAGGAATAATTAGTTAACACTGGGGATTAGCTGGGGGTAGTGGAGAGAGGTTCTATCTGTAAGACTTTTTTTTTCTTTTTCAAGGATAAAGCATTTTTCAATTTTGAGATGTCTCAATCTAGACCTTCCTTAATCTTCCTCATTTAATTCACCTGCCCTGTGTTTTTATCTCTGCACAGGACACTGACCTTAGCTTGGTATCAACTTGGACATTTTACAGGCAGCTGGGGCATTTGATTCTCACCACAGAATGTGGCCCTCCACAACACCTTGGGAAGACCTCTCATAGGTCCCATCTGAACTGGAAAGCAGCTGGTTCTTAGGCAGTGTCATGATCAATTGGGTAACCAGGTGCCTTTCCAGACCACCTTGAACTGACTTTGGGAATTAGGTTGGCTGGCAGGCTTTGTGCGAGGCACTGTCCCAAGTGCACTGCACGTAATCTCTCCTTTTATCCTCATAAGAAGCATACGAACTAGGGGTTACAATTTTCCCATTTTGCATTTGAGGAGACTGAGGCACAGAGAGGTTAGGAGACCTGCCCAAGGTTAAATGGCTGTCACAGCAGAGTCAGGATTCTGGCTGAGCTGACTGGGCTCCAGAGTCCACACCCATAGCACTGTACCACATTGCTCTCTATGCACCATCAATTCTTGTCCTCACAGCAATCCTAGCAGGTGGGGAAAGGAGCCTGGGATCTGTCTGCCCCAGACCACCCCGAGTCATTCCTGTCAGCCCTGGGTGTGGCCGTGGCGCTGTCCTTAGAAGGCTTCCTTCCCCTTCTCAGCCTCTGCCCTTTCTGGGTGATAAGATGAAGTGGTTTCTCTGAGCTTTCTCAGAATAGCTGAAACACAGATTATTTAAGACCAGGGCCTTTCTCTTGATTTTATTTGGCCTCGGGGTACAAGCACTCTTTCCCCTTAAAGTGGTCCTGTGTGATCTGCCCACGGGCAGTGCTGGAGGAGGCTCGGGAGGCAGGACCGATTTGGTTGACAGCTTTCTCCAGCTCTCCTTCCACTTCCCCCGGCTGGAGAAGGCTTGCTTTTCTCATTATGCCAACTTTCCCTCCATGACATGTATTTGTGTTTATGGACCTGACCTCTCTCAGAGAAAGAGAATAATTAACCATAATCATTGCTTTTGCCTTATTCTGGCTTTGGGTGGATAGTTCAGGTTTTTAGGGCAGAAGCCTCCTCAAGGCAAAGAATACAAAATTTAAAACAGGGCCTACAATTGGCCTTTGTCAGGGGCCTGTGCAAGTCACTAGTTCCATGACACATGTACCTCTGATTTTCCCTCCTATAATTTAATGAATATTTATTCATTATAAAGATGGTATACATGTTGCTTTGAAATATTTATACATTGTGCCATGATTAAGTCAAGCTATTGCCGTATTCTGCACTTCACATTCTTTCTTTTTTTTTTTTTCCTGTGGAGAGAACCTTCAAGAACTGCTTTCTTAGCAATTTTCTAGTGTACAATACACTATTTTTTTTTTAATTTGAAAGGCAGAGTTAGAGAGAGAGAGCCAGAGGAGAGAGGTCTTCCATCTGCTGGTTCACTCCCCAAATGGCCACAGCGCCAGCCCCAACAATACACCATTCTTAACAATAGTTGCATACTGTACAACAGATCCCACAAACTTATTCTTCCTTGTCAACTGAAACTTTGTATCCCTTGAACAATGTCTCTGTATTCTCTGCTCCTCTTCCCAACAGCCCCCATCAAACCACCATTCTGCTCTCTGCTTCTGTGAGTTTACATATTTTAGATTCCACATACAGTGAGATCATGCCTTGTTTGCTTTCTATGCCTGGCTCATTTCTTTTCTTAATAGAAAGTTTTTATTAAATAAATATAAATTTCATAGGTACAACTTTTGGATTAGAGCGGTTCTTCCCCCCCATACCTACCCTCTCACCCCCAAACCATCCTACCTCCTACTCCCTCTCCCATCCCATTCTTCATTAAGATTCAATTTGAATTATCTTTATATACAGAAGATCAACTCTATACTAAGTAATTATTTAAACAGTTTACACCCTCACAGACACATAAAGTATAAAGTACTGTTTGAAGACTAATTTTACCGTTAATCTTCATAGTACAACACATTAAGGACCGAGGTCCTACAAGGGGGCAAGTGCACAGTGACTCCTGTTGTTGATTTAACAGTTGACGCTCTTGTTTATGCCGTCAGTGGTCACCCAAGGCTCTTGTCACGAGCTGCCAAGGATCTAGAAGCCTCTTGAGTCCACCAACTCTGACATTAGACAGGGCCATAATCAAAATGGAAGTTCTCTCTTCCCCTCAGAGAAAGGTGCCTCCTTCTTTGATGGCCCCTTCTTTCCACTGGGATCTCACTCACAGAGATCTTTCATGTAGGTCATTTTTGCCACAGTGTCTTGGCTTTCCATGTATGCCTGGCTTATTTCACTCAGCCTAATCTTTTCCAGGTTCATTCATGTTGTTGCAATTAAATTTTAACACATTTTTCCTAATCCCTGTTATTTCCAGTGTCCAATTACTAGTACACTTTATTTGATTCCTGCAATGAACCCATAAATCTATCTGGATCTTTATAAAATATAATGATTGGTTTGACAGTTGGAAAGGAACACTAGCAGAGATAACCACCTGCCTCCAGTGGGGACAGGAGGCAAGAGTTGTATCTTCAGCAGTGGAAGGAGCAGCTGCACTGGCTCTGTTCAAGTCCCAACCTCTACCTCCCTCTCATGTCAGGCCTGGGGCAGCTGCATTTCTGATATGATGCAACTGCAAAGTAGAAGTCAAGGAATGAGGTGGATCTGAAGCCCTTAATAAAGGCAGTTATCTTAAAGTCACCTTCCAGGGATATTTGAGTTATAAAAGAAAACAGTTAAGCACTACATAAATATATATCTCAGTGGTGATGACAGTGGTCTGTATAATGAGGAGAAGAGAATTTTGATAGGTGGATAGAGAATTGGGGTAGATTTTAACCATCCCTTAAAATACAGAATAAGATGATAGTTTGTTCTATTTAAGTTTAGCAAAGTTTAGGGTGAAGAATGTTTCTGCTAACTGCAATGCTGCAAACGAGAGTGAAAAGAGTCCCAGGCAAGGTGGCTGGGGAACGAGGCTACACTTGAGGCTCCTGTTGCTCCTGAAATATTCTGTGTCTCAGTTTCTCCATGTATAAAATGTCATGATTTGAATAGATCATTGGTTTCCTAAACTACTCCCCAGAAAACTAGACTAGTTAGTAGATACTTAAAAGACTAGCAAAAACAAACAAACAAACAAACAAACAAAAAACCTTGAGATTTTTGAGAGAGGTGTGCCACTGTCCACATAACTGTGTAGAAATGCGACTAGAGCTTTGTTTGCTGCAGTGCTAAAGCCTTGAATATGCTCATGTGCATTGAGACTCACCGCAGGAAGACCTAACACATGGCTATTCTCATGCACACTATTGACTGAGCTAGATTTGAGAGATGTGGAACTCAGCCATTTGCTGGTCTAATCCAGCTGATAGGCTATGAATTGATGATTTGAGATTGAGATTTGCTGCTAGTTTTGCCTGTTTCTGCAGGGCCAGGAGTATCTACAGATGTGTCAGTGCGTTGAGGGTACCTCACCCTACCTGGGAGTGACCAGGTCTCTTGCCAGGCATCTGTTAGCACTACAGTAGATCAAGTGAGAAGGTATCAAATGAGAAGTGACATGCATGGTATATTAGGTGACAAGTCACAATGTCATTTTCCCTATGAGAAAAAGATTACATAGATCCGCTTCTTTATTTTGAGTTTAGTTCCTAATGACTTAAGTTTTGTGTTGATTTCTGGATTCTCAATTAAAATAAGTCAGTTTCCTAAGGCTACACACCCAGAAATCCTGAAAGATAACACTCTCTCAAGGTAGCTTTTTCTAACTCTTCCCTACCCCCTCAAAAAAAAAAAAAAAAAACCAAAAAAAAATTATTTCTTCCTCTGAGTTCCTGTAGCATGAATATGTATGTTAATATGCATAATGCACACATAACCCTGTGTTAGAGAAATGAGTTATTATATTATGATTGTTTATATATTGAATTAATTTGTTCAACAAAATGTTGTCAGTTACCCACTAGGTACTAGGTACTGGGAACCTAAAGATAAATCAGATGATACCTGTAACATTCATGCCTTTAAAGAGCTCACAGTCCAGAAGGAGGGGCAGTCACCTTAACAGCTATAATAGATGTTGGTAATAATTATAATTAATGAAATAGTAATTACTGATGTGGTTATACAAATTTATCTCATGTCTCTGCAAGGTAGATGTTATCAGTCCTATTTAGTGATGAACAAAGAAAGAAAAAGTAAACTCTCTAAGGTCCAAATAAGTGGTAGAGATGATACTTGAATCCCAATCTTTCCATCTCCTGCTAAGGCTTTTAAGTACCATGGATAAACAAAAACCACCATAGGAGCAGAGAATATAGTTGCCAATTGATCTTGTGGGAGAGCAGAGGATGGGAGGGGGCTTCTTAAATGTGACACATGAACTGAAGCTTAATTAGAGAATGGGGAGTCATCAACAGGGACATCAGGAGCTAAGGTATCCAGTGAGAAGTGACATGCATGGTACATTAGGTGAGTGATGGCGCATTGTGCATGATAGTTCTGTCATTTGAGCCTAATATGTCAACAGGAGAGTGATAGGCTTAAGTATATCATGTAGACTACCAGCATCAATGCTTCTCATTAGAGTGTTCACTCTACCTCCTCCCTCAAGATCCATACTCTTAACGCTTCTTCTGAAGCCGATTTGGGCCCAGTGATGTGCCTTGCTGGAGTCTGGAAAGCTTTGATGGAATCACTTTGAACTAGGAAGTCCTGAGGCATTTCACAGCAAGTGCCTGTCACTTACATTGTATGCCATCTTTGTTTATTTCTTCCTTCTTCCACATAAGCTACCTTAGTTGGCAGGAAGGAATATGGATGCCTTATTAGGTCTCATTATAATTAACTTGTGATCTTCATCCCCAGAGAGCCTGTATAGATTTGGTGTAGTTGTGTTATTTGGTTTCCCTACCTGACATGTTTCCAATATGTGGCCTTGATTTTAAAGATAGCACATCAACATCAAACCATGGTCCCTCTTGACTGCTTAACTCAAAGACTCTTCATCTCTTTCTTGCATTCTAGGCTGCTCAACATTTTCTCCCATGTACTTAACAAATTTTTTAGAAACTTTCATTTTAAGAATAATATTACTAATTTTATTAGCAGAGTTTAAGAATTTGGGTATTAGGATGGAGCTATTAACAGAAGCATGTGGGGCTGGCACTGTGGTGTAGCATGTAAAGACGCCACCTGCAACACCAGCATGTGGCACTGGTTCAAGTCCCAGCTGCTGCTCTTCTGATCCAGCTCTCTGCTATTGCCTGAGAAAGCAGTGGAAGATGGCCCAAGTGCTTGGGCCCCTGCACCCACATGGGAGACCTGGAAGAAGCTCCTGGCTCCTGGCTTCGGATCAACACAGCTCTGGCCATTGTGGCCATTTGGGGAGTGAACCAGTGGATGGAAGACCTTTTTCTCTGTCTCTCCCTCTCTCTGTCTGTAACTCTGCCTCTCAAATAAATAAATAAATCTTTAAAAAACAATAGCATGTAATAGATAATACTATTTATACCTGCCTCCTAGAAGATGGTGAACAAAATTAATAAGTAGTGAACAAGTAAAATAGAAAACAAGGAAGACAATTGAGGAACCAAAAGAGGAAAACTCAGTAATAAAGAGGAGAGGAGAGGAATATCAGTTGGCTCCTTCATTATTAGTAGTGAGGGAATAGAGTCAGATTAGACACCTACATTTCTTTACTCACAAGAGGCTACTCAGTATTTTTTCCCTATGAAGGGAATTAATGTAGATGTGAAACAAAATTTTCTATTATCAAGGACAACCCTTTTATTAATAACTTATATCCTATTTCTGCCTGAATGAATACTGTGTAAAATCTTATTATATTTTGCTTTGCTACAATAATAGACTTTTAAAATAACTATTAGTTATGGAGACTTATAAATGAAGAGGGTATATTACAAAGGAAGAACTCCTGCCTCAGTAATACAGAGCTGGGAATACATTTGATATATTCCTTTGTCTTCAAATGCAGGGTGAGGAAATCCATCCTTCTTCTAAATAATTGTGTTAATTAATTAAGTGTGCCTGAAAAGTCAAGTTGTAGTTGAGGGTGTTTTAATTAACCCCAATACCCTTTCACAAAATTGAAACTGTGGTTGTCTCTGAGCTGTCAGGAAAAAACACTATGTGTAATTCAAGGCTTTGGTTGAAAGCAGATTTGGAAGATGAGTACATGGACAGACATATCTGCATATATACATATATATGTTATTTATTTTATTTATTTGAAAGAGAGAGAGAGAGAGAGAAAGAGAAAGAGAAATCTTCTATATTCTGGTTCACTCCACAACTGCCCACAACAGCCAGGTGTGGGATAGACCAAAAGTAGGAGTCACGGACTCAGTCCAGATCTCCTACATGAGTGGCAGGGACTCAACTCCTTGAGCCATCGCCTGACCTCCTCTCAGGGTCTGCACTAAAAGGAAGCGAGAATTGGGAATGAAACTGAGACTCAAATACAAGTGCTCTGATAATGATGTGGGTGTTCCAACCAATAACTTAACTGCTGGGACAAATTCCTGTCCACATTATATGTTCTCCCTGATCAGAGACCTGGGTTGTATTCCTGGCTCTTGGCTCCAGTCCTGGCCAAGCCCTAGCTGTTATATACATTTGGGAGTGAATGAGTAAATGAGAGAGCTCTGTCTCTGTCTCTTTCTCTCTCTATCTTGATAGAAGCAGCAAACAAGTCTACCTACAAGCACAATAGTTCCTAGAGTAAATAAAAATGTAAATGTATTGATAGGCAAATTTGGTCAGACATCATTTGTCCTCCAGGAACTTAAACTCCTTTGATGCAATTGACCTGAAAATCAGATTGGAGCAAGGTGGAAAGGCAGTTTTCCTTATTATTCAAATTTTGCCAGAGGGTTCTAGAAAAAGCAATGAATAGTTTTTATGCAAATGGATTGGGAATGTATGAACATCTGTCTCTCTGTAGGTATGGAAATGAAACATTAGTGTCTAGAAATGAAATCCAAAAAGAGTTCATCTCTGGCTCTTCCTCTACTATTTTATTTTATTTTTTATTTTTTTTGACAGAGTGGACAGTGAGAGAGACACACAGAGAGAAAGGTCTTCCTTTACTGTTGGTTCACCCTCCAATGGCCGCTGCGGCCAGCGCGCTGCAGCCGGCGCACCACGCAGATCTGATGGCAGGAGCCAGGTGTTTCTCCTGGTCTTCCATGTGGGTGCAGGACCCAAGGACTTGAGCCATCCTCCACTGCACTCCCGGGCCACAGCAGAGAGCTGGACTGGAAGAGGAGCAACTGGGACAGAATCCGGTGCCTCGACTGGGACAGAATCTGGTGCTGGTGCCGCAGGCGGAGGATTAGCCTAGTGAGCCGCAGCGCCGGCTTTTCCTCTACTATTTTAAAAACAAAGCTAACACTTTAGTTGATAAGCCTTAAGGAAGTTTTCATGTAAACCAAAAAGTTGTTATAATGGAAAATTTAAACTGGTGGTTGGATTCTTGTGGAAGAGTTCGATTGGGCAGAGCTCTCCATAACAAGTCTAGAAAGCCAAATCAGACCAGTTTGGGTAAATGGAATGTTTGTTGGATGCACACTAGGGCTTCTGAAATAATTAAGGGAAAAATTTTAAAAATAACTGAAAAGGCAATCTATCTACCTCTGTCTCTCTTGTCCAGAGAGCTTAATTTTTCTCTTCCTAAAATCAATTCCTGGAGCAAGGACAGTCTCTTCAACAAGTGGTGCTGGGAAAACTGGATCTCCACATGCAGAAGTATGAAGCAAGACCCCTACCTTACACCTTACACAAAAAAACACTAAAATCAATTAAAGACCTAAATCTTTTATCTAATACCATCAAACTATTAAAGAACATTGGGGACAACCTGCAAGACATAAGCATAGGCAAAGAGTTCTTGGAAAGGACCACAGAGGCACAGGCAATGAAAGCCAAAATTGACAAATGGGATTGCATCAAATTGAGAAGCTTCTTTACTACAAAAGAAACACTCAGCAAAGTGAAGAGGCAACTAATAAAATGGGAGAAATTATTTGCAAACTATGCCACTGCTAAAGGACTAATACCCAGAATGTATAATGATATCAAGAAATTCAACAACAACAAAACAAACAACCTAGTTAATAAATGGGCAAAGGACTTAACAACTTTCAAAAGAGTAAATCCAAATGGCTAACAGACCCATGAAAAAATGCTCAGGATCACAAGTTGTCAGGGAAATGCAAATCAAAACCACAAGGAGGTTTCTCTTTTGATTTGTTCAATTACCCACTGTTCATTCAGCAGCATGTTGTTCAGTCTCAATGTGTTTTCATATGTTCTAGAGATTCCTGAGTTATTAATTTGTAGCTTCAATCCATTGTGGTCAGAGAAAATGCATGGTATGATTTTGACTTTTTTGAACTTGCTAAGACTTATGGCCTACCATGTGATCAATCCTAATGAAAGTCCATGCACTGGTGAGAAGAATGTGTGTTCTGAAACTGTAGGATGGAAAGCTCTGTAGGTATCTGTTAGGTCCATTTGGTCTTATAATGTTGATTAACTCTGTTGTTTCTTTGTTGATTTTTGTTTGGTTGACTGGTCCACTGATGAAAGTGGGGTATTGAAGTCATCCATTATTATTGCGTTGGAGTCTATGTCTCCTTTTAGATCTCTTAACATTTCTTTTAAATAACCAGGTGCCCAGTAATTAGGTACATTTACATTTATAATAGTTATATCTTCTTGTGGATTTGATCCCTTAATCATTACATAGTGCCCTTTGTTGTCTCTTTTAACAGTTTTTGTGTTAAAGTCTGTTTTGTCTGATATTAGAATGGTTACACCAGCTCTTTTTTCGTTTCTGTTAGCATGGAATATCTTTTTCCATCCTTTCATTTTCAGTCTGTGTGCATCTTTGTTGGTGTTATGTGTTTCTTGTAGGCAGCAAATAGATGGGTTTTGTTTCTTAATCTATTCACCCAGTCTGTATCTTTAATTGGAGTGTTGAGACCATTTACATTCAAAGTGACTATTGATACATAATGATTTGCCCTGCCAGTTTTCCACAAATATTCCTATTGTTTGGATTTCCTTTGTACTTTTACTGGGAGATTTTCTTCCTTCACCTTCTTTTGGAGTGATAACCATGTTTCTGTGTTTCTATGTGTAGCACATCCTTATGGATCTTTTGTAATGCTGAAGGAGTGGTGACAAATTCTTTCAATTTCTTTTTTTTTTTATGGAAGGCCTTTATTTCATTGACATTCATAAATGAGAGCTTTGCAGGGTACAGTGTTCTGGGTTGACATATTTTTTTCTCCTAACTTGGAGTATATCTCACCATTCTTTCCTAGCTTGTAGGGTTTCTGATAAGTCATCTGTGAGTCTAATTGAAGATCCTCTGAAAGTAATCTGGCATTTCTCTTGTGCACATTTTAGAATCTTTTCTTTATGTTTTACTGTGGAGAGTTTGACTACAATGTGTTGTGGTGATGATCTTTTCTGGTCATGTCTACTAGGAGTTCTTTGTGCTTCCTGTACTTGGAGGCCCCTTTCTTACTCCAAATAAAGGAAGTTTTATGTAATTATTTCTTTAAACTGGAATTTTAATCCATTCTTTTTTTCCACATCCACAGGAACTCCTAAGACCCGTGAGTTGGGTCATTTGATAGTATCCCATAGATCTCTGATGCTGTTTTTTAGTTTTCTTATTTCTTCTTTTTTCTTGGCTTGACTGTAAAATTTCCAGAGATTTCTCTTCTAACTCAGATATTCTTTCTTCTGCATCACCAAGTTTTTATTTGTTCCATTGAATTCTTCATTTCCAATATTTCATTTTTATTTCTCGTCAAGATTTCAATTTCATGGGAGAAATTTTCTTTCATGTTATGTACAGATTCCATTAGTTCATGTATTTGCTTCTGATTACTTCTAAGTAATCCTATGATCAGAATTACATTTATGCCATTTCTTTAATCTCTTCATCTTCACATTCTGAGATTGCAGTGTGGTGTTCTTTTGGGGGCATCATGTTGTCTTCCTTCTTCTTTTCTGAATTTCTCATTTATTTTTAGGCATTTGTAGAGATACTTGTTGGTTTTTTCCCCTCTAATGGCTTTTATCTTTGGACCTTTTCTCTGTGGCTTAGTGGAGTTTCTGCTCTTTCAGTGAATACCCAGAGGCTTGTGCTGCTTGTACTCAGGGAGCTCTGTTCAGTGCTTCAGGTTGAGGAGAGTGACTAACTTGACACCCAATTTGGATAAATTCTATTTTTTTTAATTGGAGTGGATGTTTGTTCAGTCTGTTGGTGTAGTCTCATGATCACCTCCTCTCCTCAAAGAACAATGCCTGGGCACTAGCCACAATGGGTACAATCTTCATTTGTGCTGCCACAGGAACCACACAAAGGATATGTGCAATCCTTGGTGTAAGCACATATTCCGCAGAATTGACCCTCACCAGCATGTCAGGGAGCCCTGAGCCTGTGGAGCATCCAACAGTGACTGCTCAAAGTTCCAGCCACAGCCTGAGCTCTCCCACGTATCCACAGTATTTTCACAGTCCTGACTCACAAGCTTCCCACAGTCACAAACACCCAGCCTTCTGTCAGTTCTCCCAGACTCACGAGTCTCCACTCGGCTAGTTGCTGGGTGCAGACATGGGCTGGCACAGCTGTTACTTATGTCCATAAACAGTACAATTCTTCCACTTTCCTGTCAGTCTTAGCTGACTGATAGATTTGGATTTCTGAAACTTGCAACCTGAAAAATGCAGTTATCTTCATCAGCTTAATTATAGTTCCTGGTTGGTTGTTGGCTGTACTTCCTTAAGCTCTAGGGATCTATTATTGCTTAACAAATCACCAGAAACTTAGTGGCTGGAGGCAGTGGCAATCATTATTTTATCTGTCATGGTTTGTGCATTGGTAATATGAGAAGGGCTTGGCTGGGCTTGTGCTAGGAGTCTATGTAGTTTCTGGCTGGAGCTGTAACAGAGAGGAGGAGATGGGACTGCAGCTGTTGGTGCCTGGCCTGGGAAATCTCTATTGTTTTGTGAAGTCTCATTGGCATTTGGTGGACTACTTGGGCTTCCTTACAGCATGACAGCCTCAAGACACTCAGACTGAATATAGTGTGTCTCAGGGCTTCTGTGTGAAGTGCTCCAGAGTACCAAGTGTCAGTTCCATCACCTTCCATGATCTAGGCTTGGAAATGACAGCGTCATTTCCACCACACTCTGTGAAACTGTTCAATTAGGTTGGCCCAAGATCAAAGGAGGAGGATGTGCACCTCACTTCTCTCTCATGGGAGACATGTCAAAGAATTTTCATGGGCCAGTGTTGTGGCGTACCAGTTTAAGCTGCCACCTTCAATGCCAACAACCTATGGGCACTTGTTTGGGTCCCAGCTGCTCCGTTTCCCATCTAGCTCCCTGCTGGTGTGGCTGTGAAAGCAGTGGAGGATGGTCCATTGGTGTAGGCCCCTGAAACCATGTGGGAGACCTGGAAAAAGCTCCTGGCTTTAACCTGGTCCTGCCCTTGCCGTTATGGCTGTTTAGGGAGTGAACAGTGGATGGAAGATCTTTCTGTCTCTTTTTCTCCCTCTCTCTCTCTATGTAGATCTCTCAATTAAATACATTTTAATAAAAGGAATTTTCAGAACTTTTAAAAGATTTATTTATTTATTTATTTGAAAGGTAGTTACAGAGAGGCAGAGGGGAGCAGTCTTTCATCCACTGGTTCACTCTGCAGATGGCCGCAACAGATGGACCTGGCTGATCCGAAGCCAGGAACTACTTCTGGGTCTTCCACGTGGGCGCAGGGGCTCAAGGACTTGGACTATCTTCCACTGCTTTCCCAGGCCATAGCAGAGAGCTGGATCAGAAGTGGAGCAGCCAGGACTCAAACTGGTGCCCGTATGGGATGCCGGCACTGCAGGCAGCAGCTTTACCTGCTATGCCACAGTGCTGGCCCTAGATATGTTTTTTTTTTTTTTTTTTTGACAGGCAGAGTGGACAGTGAAGAGAGAGACAGAGAGAAAGGTCTTCCTTTGCCGTTGGTTCACCCTCCAATGGCCGCCGTGGCTGGCGCACCGCGCTGATCCGAAGGCAAGAGCCAGGTGCTTCTCCTGGTCTCCCATGGGGTGCAGGGCCCAAGCACTTGGGCCATCCTCCACTGCACTCCCTGGCCACAGCAGAGAGCTGGCCTGGAAGAGGGACAACCGGAACAGAATCCGGCACCCCAACCGGGACTAGAACCCTGTGTGCCGGCGCCGCAAGGCGGAGGATTGCCTAGTGAGCCGCGGCGCCAGCCTCCTAGATATGTTTTAAAACCACCACATTAGGAAAAATTATCAAATTGCAAGGAATGTACCGTAATATATTTACGTAGACTTAGTTTTGTGAAAATGTGTCATTAGTTTATATTTTTGGGAGCTGAAATGAACTCTTTCAATTCAGTAAGGCACTGGCAAGACTACTTAATACATATTAAAAATGTTATCTAGATTCGTCATGATCTTACAGGCATGTGAATTCTAGTTTGCTCTCATATTAGGCATCCCAATTTCAATCTGAGCAGCGTTGAAACACAGTTAGATTTGCATTGGCTCTCTCACAGCTGCTCATATATTAGTGCTGAAGTATTTTTACTGTAGTATTTGGACCTTAAATCAATGTATCTTCCAGAAGTGCTTAATTCTCTTCTGTTGACCAGTTTAAAGAGTGGGAGTATCTTATTTTATGGACTGTATATGAAATAGCAGCTATGGTATGGATTTGTAAAACCTGACTCCATTATGATTCTATTACTTTGCCTCTATGGCTAGTGTAGGATCCTCCTTTGCATTATCTACCACCATTCATAGAAAGAAAATTTAGAATGCAGCTCTTCTCAAATTTCTCAGACGTGGAGGAAGTACAATAGATCACAAACTGATTTTTTTTCTGATTCGGAATGAGGCAAGTAATCTGTTGGAATAAAACCAGCAATTTAGTAACTCATGCAAAGGTAATTTAGAGCACAAATTAAATCTGTCAGAGTGGTATTAGATTTGGAAAAGCTCATAAATAACGAATGAAAGGTCACAGAGCTGTGAAAATGAGAGTATACTTCTTCATAAAGAGAACTGTATTCAGGGATGGAATCTGCAGTGGGCACTCAAATAGCAGGGTCAGAAAGTGGGAACGCAATGTCTTTTCGAAATGTCTGGAACAGCCCGAAGGCACAGTGGACTGCAGGAAAACATCAGAGCCCCACAGAATGCACTTAATATTCTCTGAGTATGTTCACAGATATTTGTGAAACTTCTTATCTGTGAAGTTTGGAGATTAAAGTTCCATCAACGACTGAGAATCTGTTGAGAAAAGCTAGCTCCTGGAAGTGGGCATTTAACCTACCTGTTAAGATACCTATGTCCTAAATGAGAGTGCCTGGCTTTGATTCCTGGCTCTGGGGTCTGACCCCCATTTCCTGCTAATGCAGACCTGGGAGGCAGCAGTGATGTCATTAGGTTCCTGCTGCCCCACATGGGAGACTCAGATTCCATTCCCAACTGCCAGCTTCAGCCCCACCCAGCCTTGGGCATTACAAGCTTCTGGGGAGTAAACCAGTCCATGGGAGAACTCTCTCCTTGTCTGTCTCTCTGTTTCCCAAATAAATAAAGGAATAAGTAGCAAAACATTTTAACCATTGATCCTTCCCCTCAGCAGTCTGTGTTTCATTCGCTGCTGTATTGTGCACGATTGTCACTCATCTTTCATTTTTCAGTTTCTGTAAAATACTAGAATGGGTGGTGCTTGATGACTGCAGGAATGTAAGCTGATGGTGATAATAAATAGCCCTGCCCATCCAGTTTCTCTCATGAAAAGAAGAAGTGGAAAATATAGCTTTGGCTAATACAGACAAGTTCTTTTTGTCGTGCTTTGTATGCAGAGTTCTTGTTTTTAGTGCTGTGTTAGACTTGACTTTTGTAAAGCAATATAATCATTTTTATAAAAACCAAAGTATGCGATTCATCAACATCAAAATTTCGTGTGTCACAGGATGTCTTTAGGAAAATGAAAGGACAACACGGAGAGTGGAAGAAAATATTTCCATATCCTGTATCTTGAAAAGCTCTGGAATATAGAATGAGCTCTTACAACTCAGCAATAAAAAAGTAACCCAATAAAAAACTGCGCAGGGGCTGGTTCTTATGGCAGAGAGAGTTAAGCCACCACTGCATGTGATGCCAGCATCTCATATCGTTGTGCTAGTTCAAGTCCTGGCTACTCTGCTTTTGATCCACCTCTCTATTTGCTAATGAACTTGAAAGGGCAGTAGAAGATGGTCTAAGTACTTGGGCCCCAACCATCCACATGGGAGAGACCAGCATGCAGGCCAGAGTGCCTGGCTACGTGGACATTTCAAGCTTCTCTCCTCTCTCTCTGCCTTTCAAATAAATAAATAATTTTTTAAATGCACAGAGGTTTTGAATAGACTTTACTCTAAAGAAGGTATAGAGATGGCTATGAACACATGAAAAGATGTTCAACATCATTAGTAATTTGCAAATTGACAATCAAAATCCAAACGACTGGGGGCCCTCATTGTGGCACAGTGGGTAAAGCCGCAACCTGTGATGAGGCACTGGCATCCCATATGGGCTCCTGTTCATGTCCTGGCTACTCCACTTCTGATACAGCTCCCTGTTAATGGCCTGGGAAAAGCAGCAGAAAATGGTCCAAACACTTGGACCCTTGCTACACGTGTGGGAGAACTGGATGAAGCTTCTGGCTCCTGGCTTTGTCCTGGCTCAGCCCTGGCCATTGTGGCCATTTGATGAGTGAAACAGTGGATGGAAGATTCCTAACTTTCTCTCTATATATATAACTCTGACTTTCAAATAAATTTTAAAAAATGACTGGTTAGCATTGTGGCACAGCAGGTTAATCTGCAGCTTGTAATGAATGCCACCATCCCATATCTCAGGACCAGTTTGAATACCAGTTGCTCTGCTTCCAATCATTTTTTTAATGTGCCTTGGAAAGCTGTGGAAAATGGCCCAAGTACTCAGGCCTCTGCCACCCATGTGAAAGACCCAGATGGAGTTCCTTGCTTCTGGCTTGATACGGCCATTTGGGGATTGGATCAGCCATTTGTAGAGTAAACCAGTGGATGGAAGATTCTCCCTCCCCCCTTCCTTCTCCCTCCCTCCTTCTCTATATCTCTATTAGTCTCTCTGTCACTCTGCCTTTCAAATAAATAAATAAACAAATAAATAAATCTTTTCAAAAAGTGAGATACACTTTACACTTAGTAGAATGGCTATAAATTTTACAAAAAGGAGAACAAGAAAAGCAAGTTTGGGTGAGGATTCAGAGAAGTGGGAACTATCAATGCATTGCTGATGAGGCTGTAAGATGGTACAGCTGAAGTGGAACATTGTTTGGCAGTTCCCCAAGAAGTTAACATCTGTAATTATCATAATACTCATTAATTCCAGTCCCGAGTATATAGCTAAGAAAACTAAAACTGCACATCCACACCAAAAAATGCACATCAATGTTGATAGCAGCATCATTCCCAAGACCAAAAAGTGGAAACCACCCAAATGCCTATTGTCTGATGAAAAAAGCAAATATGTTTGTACAATGAAATATTATTCAACCATAAAAAGGAATGTTGTGTTGATTAATGCTACAACATGGATGAACCTTGAAAAACATTATGTTAGATGTCCTAAACAGCACACTGGCCTCAGAATCAGCCCTTAAGGCATTTGGATCTGGCTGAAGAGCCCATGAGAGTATTTTAGGCATGGAAAGCCAAGACACTCTGGTAAAAAAAAAAAAAAAAAAAAAAAAAAAAAAAAAAAAACCTAAATGAAAGATCTGTGCGAGTGAGATCCCACTGGAAGGAATGGGGCCATCAAAGAAGGAGGTACCTTTCTCTGAAGGGAGGAGAGAACTTCCACTTTGACTTTGACCTGTCGGAATAAAATCAAAGTCGGCAAACTCAAAAGGCTTCCATAGCCTTGGCAACTCATGACTAGAGCTTAGGAAGATTACTGACACCATAAACAAGAGTGTCAAATTGTTAAGTCAACAACAGGAGTCACTGTGTACTTACTCCTCATGTAAGATCTCTGTCCTTAATGTGTTGTCCAATGTGAATTAATGCTATAACTAGTACTCAAACAGTATTTTATACTTTATGTTCTGTGTGGGTGCAAACTGATGAAATCTTTACTTAATATATACTAAATTGATCTTCCGTATGTAAAGATAATTGAAAATGAATCTTGATGTGAATGGAAGGGGAGAGGGAGCGGGAAAGGGGAGGGTTGCGGGTGGGAGGGAAGTTGGTGGGGGAGCCATTGTAATCCATAAACTGTACTTTGGAAATTTATATTTACTAAATAAAAGTTTAAAAAAATGAAAAAATTAAAAAACAAAGAAAACATTATGCTGTGGCAAAAGTCAAAAAAAAGGTCACATAATGTGTGATTCCATTTACATGAAATATTCCTAATAGACAAATCCACAGAGATAGAAGGTAGACTAGGAGTTGCCAGAAGATAGGAAGAGGAGAGAATTGGGGGTCATTACAGGATTTTGTCATGGGGTGATGGAAATGTTCCGGACTAGATAATGGAGATAGTTGCACAATATTATGAATATAGCAAAATCCACTGAATTGTGTATTTAAAATTATAAATTTTATGTCATGTGAATTTAATATATTTATTTAAAAATATTATTCAAAAATATTTATTTAAAATATTTATTTGAGAGAAGGCAAAGGGGGGAAAGAATGAAAGAAAGACAGGGAGAGAGAGAGATCTACCATTTGCTAGTTCACTTCTCAAATGCCTGCAACAGTAGGAGCTGGTCCAGGCTGAAGCCAGGATCCAGGAACTCAGTCTAGGTCTCCCACATGGATGATGGATGGCAGGGATCCAAGTGCTTGAGCCGTCACCTACTGCCTCTTGGGGTGTGCATTAGCAGGAAGCAGGAATCTGGAGTGGGGTTAGGAATTGAACCCCAGGCACTCCAATATGGGTTGTGGGTGTCCCAAGCAGCACCTTAACCACTGTGCCAAACACTAAATCCTGTTATGGAATTTTGCCTCAATAAAAATGTAAATAAAATTTAAATAAACCCTAAAAAGACAGTGTGGTATCTATGAGGATTGATTACAAATGTGGTAGAGGCAAACATGGAGTACTTCCTCAGATTTCTGTGTCAGATGCCTTCTTTCTCTTTTTTTTTTTTAGAAGATTTATTTGAAAAGCATAATGACAGAGGGAGAGGGAGATGGAAAGAGAGAGAGAGAGAAAGAGAGAGAATCTTCCTTCTCTTCCATTTGATGGGCAGTCTGCAAATGGCTGCAACTGCCAGGGCTGGGCCAGGCTGAAGCCAAGAGGTAGGAACTCTATCCTAGTCTCTCACGGGGGTAGCCAGAGGCCCAAGTACTCAGAACATTGTCTGCTTCCTTCCCAGGTACATTTCCGGGAAGCTGGAACAGAAGTGAAGCAACTGGGACCTGAACTGGCACTTGGATATGGGATGCCTGTGTTGTGAGCCGTGGCTTAACCCTCTGCACCACATTGCTGGCCCTGTCTTTCTCTTTCTCATCAGAGCTCTGCCCTCACTGGGTTGAGCCTCCACTTTGGCCCTGCAGTGTAGTGAGTTTTTTGTGGAGTGAACCTTGATTAGTGAAAAGGGAGGCTGGAAGGAACCAGGCAGATTAATTCTCCCTTCTTTCTCCATCTGCAGACTACCCTGAGGCCCAGACACTCCCTTTAGTCCTTTGGCTCACTGTGGCTTCTTGTGACGTGGTGAAGAGCTTGGGAATCTTGAATCATGTGACTTTGTGCTTTCTAGCTTCACCTCTATTTTTTACTTTACTCTCATTGTCTTGCACTTGCAGCTCCCAGATAAAGTGCTAGCCACCTAGTCATGGGCCAAATTCTGCTCCAACAAGCGCCAGACACTAAGGGAACCATGGGAAGAGAAGAGAGAGCATTCTAACGTTGAGTCTGTTATTTCAGAACACATTTGAATTTTTTTATATTCTGTTCACTGGCTGTAGGTGAAAAGCTGACTTTTGTCTGTGCTTAAAAAATGAAATTCTGTTAAACTCATTCTTTAAAAAGCAATAATTTTCCAAAAAAAAAACCATTTTCCCCTTTACACTATAGTACATGTTCATTAAAATTTCTGAACATATAAATGAATATTAAAACTTTCCAAAACCCTACTTCATTTTGGTGTTTCCTTTCAGTCCCTATTATGATCATACATAAGCCTTGAAAAGATATGAATTTTTCCCAAAAAAATATCAATTTCACAAGTAAACTGTGTTGGGAGAATTAAGATTCAACTACTTTAAAGAATTTTAAAATTCTCCATTAAACACATAAAATTCATGCCTTAAACATTATTGGCTGCCCTGTCCCCCAGTTTGAAAACTTGTGCTCAAAACAAATGAAGTCTAAAGAGCCCAGCTTGAGGCCGGTGCTGTGGCACAGTGAGATAAGGCTAGCTTTCAAACCCAAGCAACCTAGCTGTTAACCTGGAAGAATCTGAACCTGAATTCTATAATTTAGCTCTTTAGCATCAGTGTTTTGTGATAAATAATCAACACCTCCCCTCAAAGCCAAGTTCAGGGAAGGTATTCTGGAGGTAGCATGCTGGCTCCCAGTTCTGCACTTGTACATTTGCAAATGCCAGTTAGGTGACAAATAAGCAGTATGGTGGGAGGAAGGGAAGCTTATTAGACAATTTCAACACACTGTCAAAAGGGATAAAGGGAAAGTGGAAAATGCTGCATAAGATTGCAGTGGAAGAGTAAATTTACAATTGAAGTGATACATATACCTTCATAAGGCATTTGTTTCTTTTTTTTAAGTAACTGCAACAAAAGTTCTGCCATAGTTACTCATCTTCAATTTAAATTGAAAGTTTATTGTGAGTTTGCTTTATTATTTAATTTACCTTGCTATGCGGATAAGTTTCCATATTCTTGATGTTACTGGTAAATTTTAAAATATCACTTCCAGATATTTCCTATTTCTCCTGAATCATATTTGGGTCATAAAATTGATACAGTACGGCCGGCGCCGCGGCTCACTAGGCTAATCCTTTGCCTTGCGGTGCTGGCACACAGGGTTCTAGTCCCGGTCGGGGTGCCGGATTCTGTCCCAGTTGCCCCTCTTCCAGGCCAGCTCTCTGCTGTGGCCCGGGAGTGCAGTGGAGGATGGCCCAAGTGCTTGGGCCCTGCACCCCGTGTGAGACCAGGATAAGGATAAGTACCTGGCTCCTGCCATCGGATCAGCGTGGTGCGCCGGCCGCAGTGGCCATTGGAGGGTGAACCAATGGCAAAGGAAGACCTTTCTCTCTGTCTCTCTCACTATCCACTCTGCCTATCAAAATAAATAAATAAATAAATAAATTTGATACAGTAATGGAATACATGAGTAAAAATTAAGTTACCCTCTATAATTTGGGTCATTATTTGTGTTCCCAGCATGTATGGTGATGTTTTTATTATCATTTATCTCTTATGGTAAAACGTGGGATGAGTTGGCAAAAGAGCAGATGGAAGGCAGGAGGCGACCCCTGAGGTATTAGGATATTTGAGAACAGTCTGAGGCGAATGCTCCTGAACTCTCTGTCACAGGGGCTGACAGAGCCCTCTCTGGGGCCTTGTTCTGAGCAAGGAGATGTAAAGGGGACAAGTTCCTGCCTGGAGGTGCTCTCAGCCCTGCAATCTGGGAAGGAATTTATAGCACTCTGTGGTACTGGAGATCATTTACACCATATTGAAATTATGAAATGACAACATGATTGTGACATATTGTGTGATGAGAAATGTTATCTAAGAGCTTCCTCTGCTACGAGGTGAATGTGTCACTCCCAGTTCCTATGTTGAAGTTCTAAACCCCTACTATGTTAGAATATGACAGTTTTTGGAGATAGAGAGTTTAAGGAGGTTTTTAAGATGAAAGGGAATCACGGCAGAGGCTAATCCAATAGGACTATTGCCCTTATAGGAAGAGGAGGAGGTCCCAGGAGTATGCTTGAATGCATGGGAAAAAGGCCACATGAGAACAAAGTGAGGTAGGCAATGAG
The DNA here is from genome assembly GCF_964237555.1 of Oryctolagus cuniculus. Classification (NCBI taxonomy): domain Eukaryota; kingdom Metazoa; phylum Chordata; class Mammalia; order Lagomorpha; family Leporidae; genus Oryctolagus; species Oryctolagus cuniculus. The sequence continues at coordinate 92,705,169 of NC_091434.1, read as the reverse complement.
AGGTCACCCCTGCCAACACCTTGATCTTGGACTTCCAGCCTCAAAAACTGTGAGAAAGCAATTGTTGAAGCCAACCTACCTGTTATGTACACTCACACACCTTGCCTTTACTATATTTAGTATTTTGCTTTCCAGTCTCTTGTCTGTGTGTGCATTTATGTTTATAGTTGCACACATAAGGTTATGCCATTTTAATTTTTATTTATTTTCACTTGATAGTGGGGAACAGAGAGAGAGAGAGAGAGAGACAGACAGACAGACAGAGAGACAGAGAGGGATATCTCATCATCTCATCTGCAAGTTCATTCCCCAAATGCTTATAACAGCCAGTACTGGGCCAGGTTGAAGCAAGGAGCCAGAAACTCAATCTGAGTCTTTCACGTGGGTGGCAGGGATCTAAGCCCTTGAATAATCATCTGTTTCCTCCTAGAGTGTGCATTAATGGGAAACTGGAATCAAAAGTACAGCTGGGGCCAGTGCCGCGGCTCACTTGGCTAATCCTTCGCCTGCAGCACCAGCACCCCGGGTTCTAGACCCAGTTGGGGTGCCGGATTCTGTCCCGGTTGCTCCTCTTTCAGGCCAGCTCTCTGCTGTGGCCTGGGAAGGCAGGGGAGGATGACCCAAGTGCTTGGGCCCTGCACCCGCATGGGAGACCAGGAGGAAGCACCTGGCTCCTGGCTTCGGATTGGCGCAGTGCACTGGCCATAGCAGCCATTTGGGGGGTGAACCAACGGAAAAAGGAAGACCTTTCTCTCTGTCTCTCTCTCTCACTGTCTAACTCTGCCTGTCAAAAAAAAATTGTAAAAATGTACAGCTGGGACTCCAATACTTGATGCAGGCATCTCAAGCAACATCATAACTAGAATGCCAAATGCCAGCACCTGTTCATGCCATTGTAACCTCTGACTCTTAAACTGAGCCCTACTGCAAATTGGGAAGGGTATGGGTGCTGACTATGGAACAGTCAGGTATCCTAGGGATACGAGGCAGACCTGTCCCTCAGGTGCAAGCTGTACCTTACCTACCTCACTGTGCTGTCAGTGAGAAGCCAGAACGGATGTAAGATGAAGCAGTATTGCTCCTTTTTTTTCTTCTTCTTTTCTTTTCTTCTTCTTCTTTTTTTTTTTTTTTTTTTTTTTTTTTTTTTTTTTTTACAGGCAGAGTGGACAGTGAGAGAGAGAGACAGAGAGAAAGGTCTTCCTTTGCCATTGGTTCACCCTCCAATGGCCCTTGTGGCTGGCGCGCTGCGGCCGGCGCACCGCGCTGATCCGATGGCAGGAGCCAGGTACTTATCCTTATCCTGGTCTCACACGGGGTGCAGGGCCCAAGCACTTGGGCCATCCTCCACTGCACTCCCGGGCCATAGCAGAGAGCTGGCCTGGAAGAGGGGCAACCCGGACAGAATCCGGCACCCCGACCGGGACTAGAACCTGGTGTGCCGGCGCCACAAGGCGGAGGATTAGCCTAGTGAGCCGCGGCGCCGGCCACTATTGCTCTTGTTGAAGATAAGATGATGTCTGTCTCTGTCATTTGCTGCTAACTTAGTAAGGGAAAGATACCTTTGATATTTGTATTCTCATTACATTGTTTAAATAAGTGCCTAGAAGTCACATTTATTAAATGAACCAGCAGTCCATTCTCTTTACATCTTTGTTTGGGGAACTAAATTGTAAACAGGAGGTGGCATAGTGAGCATGACATCTCCAAGGCTGGCATCACTGAGTTGTTACAGGGTGATAAGACCTGGACTCTAAAGTTTGTCATTTTTAAAATGACATCTTGCTTTATTTATTTATTTTTCATATATAAATCATTACAACTGTATTCAGAACAGTAGCAAAATGCCTACAAACAGTGCAGGTGTCCTTCAACAGGTGAACAGGCAAACCGTGGCATGTTCCTCAGTGGAATTCTACTCAGCAATGAAAAGGAACGGACCACTGACACATGGAACATCTCTGTGCTGAGTGAAGGAAACCTTTTCCTAAAAGAGTAGCTACTGTATGTGAAAACTCATTGTGTTTCACACTGAATGTTGAAGCATTGCTCACTGTGCAAATTTTGTTCTAGAAACCCTATAAACAAATATTAAACTCTAATGATATACTTTCTTAAGTGTTTAGGGGTGGAATGTACAGAGATCTGCCCATTGTCTTTAAAGTGTATCTAGGAATAAGATGGATTTGAATGATGGATTGAGGGATAGCTAAACATGTGATGAAGCATGTATAACAAATCTTTCTTTTCTATATGAGCAGCTTCCATATCTTTTATTTTTCCCCAGAAACCTTTTATTTAAGGAATACAAACTTCAAGCTTTTCATAAATACAACTTTAGGAATATAGTGATTCTTCCCACTGTACCCACCTTCCCACCCACTTTTTCAACCCTCTTTCTCCTCTCTCTCCTATACCCAATCTTATTTTTTTTTCTAAAATCTATTTTAAATTGACTTTATACACATACAATTAACTCTGTACTAAGTGCTCAACAAATTGTGTGAAAAAATAACTGTTCTTCAACAGTTGAGACAAAGGCTGTTAAAAGTCATTGTATCTCGAAGTGTTAATTTCACTTCTATAGATTACCTTTTAGGTGATCTATTAGTTATCACAGATCAGAGAGAACATATGGTAATTTGTCCTTTTGGGATTGGCTTATTTTACTAAGTATGTTTTCCAGTTTCATCCATTTTGTTGCAAATGCTAGGATTTCATCTTTTTACCACTGTGTAGTATTTCATGGTATATATATCCCAAAATTTCTTTATTCAGTCTTCATTTGACAGGCATTTGGGTTGATTCCATATCTTTGCTATTGTGAATTGAGCTGCAATAAACATGGGGGTACATATAACTCTTTCATATGTTGACTTCATTTTCCTTGGGTAAATTCTCAGGAGTGAGATAGCTAGGTCATATGGTAGATCTATATTTAGATTTCTGAGGTGTCTATATACTGTCTTCCATAGTAGCTGTAGCAATTTACATTCCCACCAATAGTGGATTAGGATACATTTTTCTCCACATCCTTGCCAGCATTTCTTGTTTGTTGATTTCTGTATGAAAGTCATTCTGATGAGGGTGAGGTGAAACCTCATTGTTGTTTTGATTTGCATTTCCCTGATGGGTAGTGATCCTGAGCATTTTTTCATGTGTCTGTTGGCCATTTGGATTTACTCTTTAGAAAAAATTCTGTTTAAGTCCTTTACCCATTTCTTAACTGGGTTGTTTGTTTTGTTGTTTTTGAGTTTCTTGATATCGTTATACATTCTGGGTATTAATCTTTTAACAGTAGCATAGTTTGCAAATAATTTCTCCCATTCTGTTAGTTGCCTCTTCATTTTGCTGAGTGTTTCTTTTGTAGTAAAGAAGCTTCTCAATTTGTTGTAATCCCATTTGTCAATTTTGGCTTTCATTGACTGTGCCTCTGAGGTGTTTTCCAAGAACTCTTTGCCTATGCTTATGTCTTGCAGGTTGTCCCCAATGTTCTTTAATAGTTTGATGGTGTTGGGTCATAGATTTAGTTCTTTAATCCATTTTTGTGTAAGGTGTAAGGTAGGGGTCTTGCTTCATACTTCTGCATGTGGAGATCCAGTTTTCCCAGCATCATTTATTGAAGAGACTGTCCTTGCTCCAAGGATGGATTTCAGTTCCTTTGTCAAAGATAAGTTGGTTGTAGATGTGTGGGTTGATTTTGGCATTTTTATTCTGTTCCATTGGTCTGCCCATCTGTTTTTGTACCAGTACCAAGATGTTTAGATTATTATTGCCCTGTAGTGTGACTTGAAATCTGATGTTGTGATGCCTCTGGATTTGTTGTGCTTGGTGTTGTTGTTGCTTATCTATTCAGGGGTCTCCTATGTTTCCATATGAATTTCAGCATCATTTTTTCTTTTTTTTTAAACTTTTATTTAATAAAATTTTGAAAGTACAACTTTTGTATTATACTGGCTTTTCCGCCATAATCTCCCTCCCACCCGCAACCATCCCATCTCCCACTCCCTCTCCCATCTCATTCTTCATCAAGATTCATTTTCAATTATCTTTATATACAGAATATCAACCTAGTATATACTAAATAAAGATTTCAACAGTTTGCACCAACACAGATACACAAAGTATAAAGTACTGTTTGAGTAGTAGTTTTACCGTTAATACATAATACAACACATTAAGGACAGAGATCCTACATGGGGAGTAAGTACACAGTGACTCCCATTGTTGATTTAACAGTTGACCCTCTTATTTATGATGTCAGTAATCACCCATGGCTCTTGAGCTGCCAAGGCTATGGAAACCTCTTGAGTTCACAAACTCCGACCTTATTTAGACAAGGCCATAATCAAAGTGGAAGTTCTTTCCTCCCTTCACAGAAAGGTACCTCCTTCTTTGATGGCCCATTCTTTCTGCTGGGATCTCACTCACAGAGATCTTTCATTCAGGTTTTTTTTTTTTTTTTTTTTTTTTTTTTCCCAGAGTATCTTGGCTTTCCATGCCTGAGAAACTCTCATGGCCAGATCTGAATGCCTTAAGGGCTGCTTCGGAGGCCCAAGTGCTGTTTAAGACCCCTGCCATTCCATGAGTCTGCTGTGTACCCCACTTTCCATGTTGGATCATTCCCTCCTTTTAATTCTCTCAGTTAGTATTAGCAGACACTAGTATTATTTATGTGATACCTTTGACACTTAATTCTATCTTTATGATCAATTACAAACTTAAGCTGATCACTTGACTAGTAAGATGGCATTGGTACGTGCCACCTTAATGGGGTAGATTTGGAATCCCCTGGCATGTTTCTAGCTCTACCATTAGGGGTAAGTCAGATTGAGCATGTGCCGAACTGTACATCTCCTCCCTCTCTTATTCCCACTTTATATTTAATATGGATCACTTTTCAGTTAATTTTAAATGCCTAAGAATAATTGTGTGTTAATTAAAGAGTTCGACCAGTGGTATTAAATAGAACAAAAAATACTAAAAGGAATAAAATATTAAGTTGTTCCTCGACAGTCATGACAAGGACTGATCAAGTCATTGTTTCTCATAGTGTCCATTTCACTTCTACAGGTTTCCTTTTGGGTGTTCAGTTAGTTGTCACTGATCAGGGAGAACATATGATATTTGTCCCTTTGGGACTGGCTTATTTCACTCAGCATGATGTTTTCTGGATTCCTCCATTTTTGTTGCAGATGAACAGATTTCATTTTTTTTTACTGCTGTATAGTAATCTATAGAGTACATAACCCATAATTTCTTTATCCAGCCTTCTGTTGATGGGCATTTAGGTTGATTTCATGTCTTAGCTATTGTATATTGAGCTGCAATAAACATTGAGGTGCAGACATCTCTTTTATTTGCCAATTTAATTTCCTTTGGGTAAATTCCAAGGAGTGGGATGGCTGGGTCATGTGGTAGGGCTATATTCAGGTTTCTGAGGATCTCCAAACTGTCTTCCATAGGCATCATTTTTTCTAGATCTGAGAAGACTATCATTGATGTTTTGATTGGGATCACATTGAATCTGTAGATTATTTTTGGTAGCTAAGATATGGAATTAATCCAGATGTCCTTTAGTGACATATGATGAGTAAATATCACTGCATTACCTATAACTTTAAATTGGTAAATTATAGCTAAAGCTTAAATCTGTATGTCTCAAATGTGAACCACAGTGGTTTAATGCTGCTTTGTATATACTGTAAGTGCTACAAATAGTCTCAGCACTGAACATGTATTGATATCTCTCAAATGAACGCAAGCTTTTATGTAGGTGTTGTGATATGCTTCAGAAAGTATCTGAGTGTGAATTTGTTAATCTATTTGGTAATATAGATACTTTTTGTTCTTTTTGTTGTTTGTGTTCCATATTTTCATATTTAATTTTGAATTTTTACATTTTTACTACTGTTCATTTAAGTACAGTTTGTTCAATGGTTAAAAGGGGGTTGTCAGTGATGAAATTTAAAAACAGCCTCATTCACGTAAGTGCTTAAGTAAAAACTACATTTTGTGCTCTATGTTAAAAAAAAGAGAAAATCCTAAATAAAATTTTAGTAATGGAAAATAAATAAATAAGTATTTTAAAAATGAAAAAAAAATCATATTGCTACATCTGGAGCTAATTTTAGTGCATTGTGCATTGTTTTGTTTTAATTAATCTTTTTCACAATTTTAATCAAGTTATAACGGTCTTCACTTCATATGTTCTGTGATTTTGAACAACTACTGCATGTGGAAATGACTGAGTCTACTGATTTCTTGGAGTGTTTACTTTTCTAGAGTCATTGTTTTACTTTCTATTACTCTGCTTTGATTCGTATTGCTTTGTAGTGCATCCTAACATCTGAGTAGACCATGGTGATTTTCCCTTGAGTTTCTATTTCATAATCTATATACTTGTTTCTTTGGTTTTGCAAAATAAATTTAAGATTATTTTGCTAAACTATTTAAAAAATCTTTTTGAATACTTACATTAAATCTCTAAACATAGTGTCCAAATAATGGTTTCTCATCCAGGTTACATGAAACAAATTTCTAACCTTGATCTCCTGTATGGATAATGGACATAGTTACACTTGAGACCATAGTAAAACATCAGGAGTAAGCTGAAGAGAAGCCAAGAAGATGGCAAGAGAATAACAATACAGACACAGTTACTTTAAAAAGCTTGTGGAAAATGTAATTAAGATATCGGTTTATTTTGGTGCAAAAGATTTTGAAATCCAAGCATGTTAGGCATCTTCAAAAAGTTCATGAAAAACATGTATTATGAGAAAACCACATGATTCAGTTTCTTTGTACCAAAATATAAACTCACCTTATAATTCCATTATTTACTTTTCAAAGTATCCTCTTAGTATAATTAAGATATAGTGTCTGCAAATACTAGCTGATAGAATAAAGAAGGGAGAGAATGATCCAACATGGGAAGTGAGATACACAGCAGACCCATAGAATGGCAGATGTCCTAAACAGCACTCTGGCCTCAGAATCAGCCCTTAAGGCATGCGGATCCAGCTGAAATGCCCATGAGAGTATTTCAGGCATGGAAAGCCAAGACACTCTGGGAAAAAAAAAAAAAAAAAACCCTAAATGAAAGATCTCTGTGAGTGAGATCCCAGTGGAAAGAAGGAGGTACCTTTCTGTGAAGGGAGGAGAGAACTTCCACTTTGACCATGGCCTTGTCTAAATATGATCAGAGTCAGTGAACTCAGGGGGCTTCCATAGCCTTGGCAGCTCATGATAAGGGCCTAGGGTGATTACTGATGACATAAACAAGAGTGTCAATATGTTAAGTCAACAACAGGAGTCACTGTGCACTTACTCCTCATGTAGGATCTTTGTCCTTAGTGTGCTGTACATTGAGATTTAATGCTATAACTAGTATTCAAACAGTTTTTTTCACTTTATGTTTCTGTGTGGCAGCAAACTGTTGAAATCTTTACTTAATGTATGCTAAACTGATCTTCTGTATATAAAGAGAATCAAAAATGAATCTTGATGTGAATGGAAGGGGAGAGGGAGTGGGGAAGGGGAGGGTTGCGGGTGGGAGGGATGTTATAGGGGGGAAGCCATTGTAATCCGTAAGCTGTACTTTGGAAATTTATATTCATTAAATAAAAGTTAAAAAAAAAGATATTTCTGTACACTCCAAGAAAACTGGACAATTCAACCCTATTGCCAGCTTATACTGTCCTCAGTTTTGAGGGAAAAGTACAGAATAATAATAAAGGACAGAGAGATGAGCACTTGGTGCTGCAGCCAGAAGCTGATCTTCTCTCATCAGTTTTTGTTACAGACCTCAGATCAGTCTTAGGAGGAACTCTATACCCGGTGTTTAAAATGCAGATTTAACCCCCAAACTGCCTGGGTTAGAATCAGTTCCTCTACTTATCTGCTGGGTCTCAAATTACTCAAAGTCATAGTGCCTACCTCATAGGGTTTGTTATAACAATAAATTGATATGTGTAAATGACTTCAATAATGCTTGGCCAACAAATATGAGTTAAATATGAATTATGTTAGGGGGATTTTATGCTATTGCAACAGGTTTTAGTTTGGAGGTCACCTTGCCTATATTTCTTTCTCTTTCTTTCTTCTCCCCCTTCCCCATTGCAAATCTGAAAGTCCGTCCTTTACAGGTTTACATGGGCAACATGACCCCGTAGGGCCGTCTTCTCGTGCTCAGCCCGCATGGTTATCAAGGAAATGCTTCCGAGCTTTTGTACCTGACTTATTTATTGTTGCTCCCTGGCAGCCTTCCCTTGGCCTCCTGGCAAAAATACCTGGATTTCATTAAAATTCAATCTCTCGTGATACCATCTCTGGGGGATATTGGAAGGAACTGCTACCTGGAGCTTTAGCAATCTGATTAGCGACAGAGTTGGGCTGGAATGTTCTAAGTGCACTAAAATTACCAATTATAAAGTTTCTCTTCTCGTCTGTTTGCTTCCTTGTGTCCTTAGCTCCCTGTCCCTCCCCTGCCCATCTCACCCACTCCGGAAACTCAGCCAACAGTCCCAGGGCATCCTCAAGCTGGACACTGACACGAGTCTGTCTTCATGTTTCAGGTGCGCGTCCCCACTCCCGGGCCCTCTGTATGAATGACACCTTGGTCTGCCATGGAACCTGGCCCTGCCCTGGCCTGGCTCCTGCTGCTGAGCCTGTTGGCCGACTGTCTGAAAGCTGCTCAGTCCCGAGACTTCACGGTGAAAGACATCATCTACCTCCATCCTTCAAGTAAGACTGTTCTCTTTGCTGTGGAAATGTTGCTTTGCTTCAAATGAAAAGGAGGTTGGAAAAACAGCCAGGAGAAATCAGCCTTCAATGCCCGACAAATGTCCTGCGATTTAACTCAGGGGACGATCCTTAACCAAAGGCGCTTTCTGTTTTATCCTCACCTCTTCGCAGGATGTTTGGTTTTTATTTTCAGCCCAATTATTAGGCATGTTCTCTCTGTTCCCTACACAATCACTCTGATTCTGAATACTCATCCCTCTTACTCATGCCAGCCCTCAGTCAGTCATCAAAGTAAACCGCCTCGTCCCAGGAGGAGGATTGTTTGTAACTGATCAGTCCTTTATAGGTAAGATAATAGCTGGCCTTCCTCTCCTCACATTTAATTCTCAGTTTCAACGTAATTGCTTCCCACAACTTCCTATTCCCTGTGCTTTGGCTTCCTGTGTTTAAGAATTATCTAGGGAGTGCATAATAGTGTAGAAGTCCACATCCCCACCCTTGTGTTTCTGATTTGCCTCTATCTGGGGCTGTGGATTTCTGCTTTTAGCAGGAATTTCAGTACTGCTGCTGCTGCTTTCCTAAGCGCCACATTTTGGGAAACTGTAGTTTGTCTTCCTCTTCTGGTCTCCATCTCTGTATTGATCTTGCTTCTCCTATTTCTGGGTGATTCGTCTGTATTGTCCCAGTGGTGGTGACAGTTGGGTATATTGTATGAATTCTGACCTTTACCTCTTGCCCCAAGGTACATTACTCTTTTGAAATGTTCCTTTTGAAATGTTGTTGAAGCATCCACTGTGTGTCAAGCATTGCATTAAGCATGAATGGTATACAAGCAAACAAAACAGTCTTTGCTTTTGAGGATCATACAACCGACAAAGAGAGGCAGTCACAGCGACTTTTCCATCCTAATGGTTGGAATATTTAGTGTCCTGATGTTCTGGCTTACAGATGGTGGAGGGGACTCAATGGAGCTTGGAGTCTACCTGGCCCTGGGTCAGCAACCAGCTCAGCTGCTTTAAAGGCCTTTTGACTTGAAATAAATTTTCTAAATGTGTGATTAAGTAAAGTAATGCATATGAAGCATTTAGTACTAACAGTGAACTGCAGTAAATGCTCAATGTTAGAGGAATATTTGCATTTTTAATTTTAATTTTCTAATTTATGAAGGAGGGAGGGCGAGAACTCTCATTTGCTGGTTCACTCCTCAAATGCTTTCAGTGACCCCATGCTGGGCCAGGCTGAAATCAGGGACCCCATCTTACGCTCCCATGAGGGTTGCAGTAACATGGGATGGCTGGGTGCAGGTTCTTCTCCTACACAAAAAAGGAATTCGAGGACAAGATGTGGGTAAATGTTATCAGAAGAACAGTATTTATTAGCATGCAAAGCGAAAAAATACTCGAAGATGAGCTACACCCAACAAGGTTCAGGGTCATCTCCTTACCTGCTCTGGAGGCATACGAGCTGGTTTATGGGGGTGAGAGCTAATTGAATATTCATGGTTGCAGAGTTTGGGGGCAGAGTTTGACAACCATTCTCATCCTTGTCCTTTTTTGGAAATCTTGTAAATGTCGTGGCATTAAGTATATGATGGGAATAGGAGTCACAGGGAATAGGAGTGTCAGCCAATTATAATTTTATTATAATGATGTTACAGTTAGCTGTAGGTCATCACTGGGACATATTTGGATCCCAAGTTGGTTATTTTGGCTGAGTAGCAGTTTCCTGGCAGTTATGGTTTTTGACAACACAAAGGAGGTGAGGTTTGGAGAGAGCAGATGAGAGAGCAGGTGAGACAGCAGGGAGGGGCTGGCAACCTCAAGTTCTTCTTGCTAGCTTCCTCCTTCCTATATCAGAAGAAGTTCAATTACCTGAGCCATTACATGTTGCTTCCCAGGATCTGCATTTTCAGGAAGTCAGGAGCTGGAGCCAGGTATGGAACCCAGGCACTTATGTGAAATGTGGGTATCTTTTTTTTTTTTTTTTGACAGGCAGAATTAGACAGTGAGAGAGAGAGAGAGAGACAGAGAGAAAGGTCTTCCTTCCAATGGTTCACCCCCAAAATGGTCACTTAGGCTGGTGCTATGCCGATCTGAAGCCAGGAGCCAGCTGTTTCCTCCATGTCTCCCATGCGGGTGCAGGGCCCAAGCACTTGGGCCATCCTCCACTGCCTTTCCGGGCCACAGCAGAGAGCAGGACTGGAAGAGGAGCAACTGGGACAGAATCCAGTACCCCAACCGGGACTAGAACCTGGGGTGCTGGCGCCGCAGGCGAAGGATTAGCCTAGTGAGCCACGGCACTGGCCTGAATGTGGCTATCTTAACCAGCATCTAAACCACTAACCCAAATCTGCCCCAAATATAATTTTGATGGACAGCAAAAAAATTTCTTCAAATTTATTGCTGCTGATTGTCTCATCAGTACAGTCTGATGTCTGCTGGATAACTGTATGGAAAACTTGTCTGACTGCTTGTTCTTATGAGACTTTTTATTTTAAGAATATCCAGGATACTTGCTGTGTTTTCTAGAGTGCATTTGGTTCTTTTCTCCAAACAGCCATGGTTTTTAATTAGACTTAGTGAAACAAAAACCTACATTTCAGTCTCTCAGGGTCGATTGCCAAGATTTTTGGCTCCTGTAGGGTTCTTTGTGAGCTTTGGTGAGAGACTTGGTAGTAACTGTGCTATGTGATTGCACATCTTGGGTGGGAAGGAGAATTGAGGCCATTGGATTTAAGTGAACCAAAACAAAACAGCACTTCGACCTCATTGGTGTGGTGGGTCTTTGCCTGAGTTTAGTAGGCCCCTATTTGGAAATTTGATTTCAGAATGGGGTTTTTGAAGGATGAGCTCTGCTAGGCCAGAGTGAGAATCACTTCTGCTCTTTAGAAGTTGATGTCAAAGTTCTGCATGTGTGACCTGTGTTAACTAAACAAAGATACACCAGAAAGATGGAATTGAAAATGAGTTTATATCATTGCAAAAATTTTTTTAAGTCCATGAGAAGTTTTTATGTTACATTTTTTCCATGAAGTTTCTAAAGACCCCTTTTAAATCCATGGCCTGACTGGAGGGAACTCACCATTTGTGAAGGATTACATTAGTAGGATTTTCTGTTATGATTTTGAAATACGTAGAAGAATAAAAGAAGTTGTGCCTAAACTGTAATGATAAGTAGATGATTGCTGTACTTGAGCAAGTTTGCAAGTTGTTTTTTTAAAGATTTATTTCATTTTATTTGGAAGTTACACACAGAGAGAAAAAGACAGAGGAAGGGAGAGACGGAAGGAGAGAGAGAGAGAGAGAGAGAGAGAGAGATCTTCTATCTGCTGGTTCCCTTCCCAACTGGCTGTAACAGATGAAGCTGAGTCAGGCTGAAACTAGGAGCCAGCAGCTTCTTCCAGGCCTCCCACAGGGGTGGCAGGGCCCCAAATGCTTGGGCCATCTTCCACTGGGTTTTTTAAACTATTAACATGGAGCTGGAACAGGAGTGAAGCAGTCAGGTAACAAACTGGCACCTGTATGGGATGGTGGTGTTTCAGGTGATGACTTACAGCTCCGGCCCCCAAGTCTGCAAGTTCTAATCTTCAGGGTCACTATCACAGATCATAGAAAGGATAAATTCTTATCAGATTGAAGTTCCCATGATTGTCTCCTACTTGTTCAAAACTTTGTTCTGCCACTTTAAATCAGAGTTAGCTCCCCACTTCACTCAGCTTTTTAAAAGTTTGAGGTGTGTGTTTGTTCTTTGTTACACTTTGTTTAAATGGCATGGTCTGTGCCCTTGAGCACTAGACTATGTTTAGATGGAGTGATTTCCCTGCAAAGAAGCAGGTTTCTGTTGAACATAGACCATAAAAAATATATAAGGGAAGTGTAGGATTAGTTTGATGTTGAATTATTTATATAATCACCTCGCTTTGTAGATGGAGGCACAGACAGCTTTCCTTGGGTCAGCGCATGAGCCAGATTCCATTAATGTTACATAGAGAAGCTCGGAACCTGCTCAAGGAGAAATGTGGTGATGCTGGAAGTGCGGGAAGACACACAAGTTTTCTACCCCAGACAAACATAAACTCATTTCTCGTGGTTCTGGAACAGCCATCGTTGATGATATTTGGGGTGAGATTAGAACCCAGATTGAGAAGATTCAGCCTCCCATGACCAATCTCCTCTGCCCTCTTGTACACTAGTCTTTACCTTTAAAGGAAATATGCTTTATGGCTTTCAAACATGAAGCACCATCCTCAGTAACATTCTCTTCTGTAATTTATAGGTGCTTTTTCTCAGTTTTTTCAGCTGAAAAATGATAAATTTCTTCCCAATCTGTGACTAAAGCACTGACTTCGAGTATAAACCTTCAAAACAAAGAGTTACTATTAAGAGAAACGGAGCGCCTTATTTAGCTGTCAGACGGCACATGAGACAGTAGAATGTAGCAAACTAAGGGTTGCAAACTGCTTTTGGCCTTGGTAATTTCCAAAAGAATAAAAACCTGTCTTAAAAGCATACAGTTTCTCTGTTTGCATGTTTTGAGTGTTTTCTTAATCATGTGCACCCAAGAGCTAAACCCCTGCAGGAGGCTCGGCTTAGTCATGCTCAGGTAGAGAGCCAACCGAGTTTATTCCCAATTCTATACCACCTAAGTCTTAGGGAGTAAATGGAGTTTCTACACAGGTATTAGGAATGATTAAAATTGATTTATAATATTTTTTGCCAAATGGACTGGTAAATCAACTTATTAGATTTCTAGAATTTTTATATTTGCATATAATTTCCAGAAGCAATAGAAATTAATTTGGCAAGAATAGAAAAAAAATGTTTGATGCATTACACATCTGCATTCATTTCAAAGCAAGCCTGTTCTCACCACATTTTCGAAACTAAAGGCCTTTGTGCAGGCAAAAGTTCCAAGACATGGAAACAAAGACTAAATCTTTTCTGGTACCTTGCTAATGAATTATGGTAGGCTGAACTATGGCAGATCATGAGAGTTAATGGACAGATTATTTTACAGGAAGTAACTGGGCACTTTTTTTTTCTTTATAATCACCTTGTCTTGAGGGACCAAGGACTTACGCCCTGAAATACAGAGTACTAAGCTTATTAACTCTGTGATCAAGAGCCAAATTAGATTCATTCACAGCTGGGGCCACACGATGCGAAACTCTGCTTGCTCTGCAGTGCTTTGAAGTAACAAAGAAAATAGCACATCTATTAGAAAACTGTGCTCTTAAAAAAATAAAAAAGGTCTCTTTATCAGATGCAGTATCAATTAGCAAGTTAGTGGAGATCGTTTTTCATTTGTAGACTTTATGTTTGGCTAAATATTTCCAGAGGGAAGAATTTAACCTTTTACTTAGTATTATGCTGTAATTAGCCACTTAAAGCTGAGTGTGTTTGCAGAGATTTATCACTAAACAGAATTTGATTATTCACTGACCAGTATTACCTCCTATGTGGTCATAACAATTCCTATAAGCAAATATTAACCTGTAGTAATTGAGAATGTACACAGATATGCAGCTCCAGATTTTAAAATAAAGCTCACCCAAATGAGATCATTTGGGTAATTGCCAATGATATCTGCTGACAACCTCATTCTGAAATAAATGATTAGTGTATTAGCTTGTACTTATATTTAAGTTTTGATATGAGCACTTTGGGTTAATTTCAGAGTCCAAGCTTACTTATGTAAGAAATGACAGAATTAAATTTAGTATGTCACTATTCTTGCACAGATCATTTTGAAAAGTCTATTAAATAATCCAAGTTTGGGAACACTGTAGCTTATTAGTATTAGGTTCTCAGTTTGTTCTCAGAGCAGTTGGATCGTCAATCTTCATTCAAAGTTCTTAATTTATCTCTTTGATGGGAAAGTTTCCAGGAATAACTAATCCAACATTCCAGCCAAATTTTTTACTGGCTGCAGTGACAGATAAAACTGGATGCTCTAGTGAATTAATCATACAAACTGAAGTGGTACAGCTAGCTTGCAGTCATAAACCTTGGTGAATGTGATGACCATTCCTTTAAAAAATGCTGTGCTTTGACAAATCCTTTTTTTCAAAACTCTTACTTTGATCATTGGCCTTCAGATTTTACCAGCTATTTTTTCAAGTGTTATCTTTTAAAATTATTTATATGGTAAATATTTTAAAGATAACAGGGAAACTCTTTTTTAATGTACACAATCAATATAATTTCTTGAAATACTTTGAAAGATTTTTCTCATGATGGTATTTATAAAAATAAGCTATGTAAAATCTCTAAAAGTATTAAAATGTGTTTGGAAATTAAGAAGTCCCTTGCAGTAAATTCCTCAAATGCATACTTACCTAAATATTATCTTTTCAACTCTACTGTTACCCACTTTTTAAAATGATGGGATGTGGAAACACATGAAACTACTTCATAAAATTTGGTGGAAAGATTGAACAAAAAGATAAATTTATTTTGTTGCATAAAACTGAAATCCATGCACACTTTTTTTCCACAATACACATTTTCCATTAACTTTTGAAAGCCAATTGTATGCATGGATTTCAATTTTTTTTTGCGCCAAATAAACGTATCTTTTTATTCAATTTTATACAAGCTTTTTGAAGTGCCCCAATAAAAATTATCTGTTTGTAGTTTCACAAAAGACTTCTGCTTCATTATAATTATATGGCAGAAAAGCATTTCTTCAGAGTAAAATTGCTTCATAGGAATGAGATGGTTGGATGCCTATGTCTCAGCTGTTTCCCATCATTTTCTAAGATGATCTATGCATTTGCTCTCATTCTTGTTATGAATGTTGAGTCACCAGCTATTTGGAAGGATGTAGAACTCTCAAAGGGACCCACAAAAAGTCCAGTTTCTCATCTTTTTTAGACAATTTATGACTTTTGATCATGTTAGATTATTGTATTTTGTCACAGGGAGCTATGTGAAATATTGCAAGCAAGTACATGGATGGACAGCTATTCTAGGCAAGGTGAAAATCAAAGTTATATCTGGCCCATAATTCTGGCCTTAAGCTGCTGCCTCCTCCTTCATTTATTTTTGATAACATACTTAATTGGTTCCATGTGGGCAAAGCAATTTACCCAGAGATGATTATTTCCGCCAGTGGGATAATGCAGGCTCAGCCATCTGCAAGGAGAGCAGTTGGCTTCTGCAGATGAAATGTTTGAGTGTCTGCAGCTTTCATATAGGCCAGGTAATTTTACAAATTAAAAAAAGCACAAGTTTGTGTACGGAAGGCAGAACTCTAAATAGCAAACAAAGCAAATGATTTGAGCAAAGAAGCAATTAAAAGCACATTGGTGAAAAGGACAGAGAACAGCCTGGCCTTGACGTTCCTGTTGATCTTCATCCATATACTGACAAAAAGTACTGGGTATGCTGGGTACTGTTCAGAGCATGACTTGCATGTGGCATCTTCACACCTAAGCAGAGAATCCAAGAATATGGTAGACAGTGTCTTGAGTGGGCAGGGGAAGGCAGGAGCAGAAGGGAGTGTCTTTTTGGAGTTCTGTGCCTCCCACTTCTCATCCTCTCTCCCAACATTCCCCCTACACACATGCAGACATGCACACACACACACACACACACATACACACACTGCTATCGCTAACCCCTGACAAAAATTTTTGTTATTTCAAAAATGTTATGTAGATGATACCAAATAGTAGATAACCTTGTGGGTTTGGCTTTTTTCTCTCAAAATTATTCCCTGGAAATTCATCTGAATTGTAGAATATGTTGGTAGTTCATTACTTTCTGTTGCTGACTAGAATTCCATAGCATGGCTATGCCACTGTGTAACCACTCACCCATTAAGGCCATCTGGGTGGTTTTCAGATCTGGGCCATTAGAACTAAAGTTGCTGTGGACATTTGTGTACAGACTTTTGAGTGAAGCAGGTATTTATCTCTTAGGGGATAAATGACCAAGATGAAATTACTGGGTTATATGACAGTTGAATGTTTAGAGTTTTTTTTTTTTCTAAGAAACTGACAAGCTCTACTGAGAAGACTTTATTAAACCTGAAAACATGTAACTTTATAGGCTTCTGTGTTCAGTCTAAAAAAGTCTTTCCTCTTGATCCCTTTTGTAGCCACACCATATCCTGGTGGATTTAAATGTTTCACCTGTGAAAAGGCGGCAGATAATTATGAATGCAACCGATGGGCTCCAGACATCTACTGCCCTCGAGGTAAGCTCTCACACAGATTGGGGTCCTGGAGCTGTCCATGAGGAAACAGCCAATGGACTTTGGTGCATGCTTGCAATCTTTACTGCTCTTCTTCTCTAATGCTACTAGTAGAATTTTTTTTTATCACACCCATATATTATCATCAAAGATTCTCAGAGGCATAAACTGACACATTGGGTTGTCTCTTTTCTCACCAAGTGTCTTTGGAGCTCTTTATCACCAAGTATCTTTAGGAGGTAAGTGCTACTTCCTCCTAGGCAAAGCCAAATGTAGATCAGAAAGAGAAAGGCAGCCTGTTTACCATGCTTTGAACTGTTAGTCTTTACATAGTAGCCTCTTTCATGTAAAGTATGAATGACTACTCATATAAAGATTCCACTTATTGCATATCTTGCTGGAGACTTCTATCCCGGGACTGCTTGAAAGCTGGAATTCTAAATGTCGTCATTGCACATATGAAGACCCTGAACTTTTTAAACTATTAAGTTCTCTTTGAAGGATGAGATAAAAGCACAATTGAAGCAACAAATTTTGACCCAAAGGTCCATTTCAAAATGAAGAACCATCATATTCACATCTCTTTTATTCTATCAAGTAAAAAAGATGGTTAATTTTAGCTATGGAGTCACTGTTATTTTGGTAGTCACTGTTATTTTGGTAGAAAGTTGATTTGTTTGCTGGGACAGACAGGCCACTTTACTGACAAATGTTTGAGTGAGTGGTCAGTGTGCCTTGCCACTATCTAGTTCAGTTGTTCAAATGACTGACCATGGCCGGCGCCGCGGCTCAATAGGCTAATCCTTCGCCTTGTGGCGCTGGCACACTGGGTTCTAGTCCTGGTTGGGGCACCGGATTCTGTCCCACTTGCCCCTCTTCCAGGCCAGCTCTCTGCTATGGCCAGGGAGTGCAGTGGAGGATGGCCCAAGTGCTTGGGCCCTGCACCCGCATGGGAGACCAGGATAAGCACCTGGCTCCTGGCTTTGGATCAGCGCGGTGCACCAGCTGCAGCGCACTGGCCGCGGCGGCCATTGGAGGGTGAACCAACGGCAAAGGAAGACCTTTCTGTCTCTCTCAAATGACTGACCACACCAACACCTGCCTTAGTATTTTCAGTTACCCAAGGTGATTGTAATGAACCCTCAGAGGTAAGAAACACTAGGGTCTCCTCTACCCACTAATAGAGAAGTGTGGTATTGGGGGATTTATCTCTTTACTTCTAATTGACACCTGTTACTGCCTCACATGGCAGCAGCTATAAGGGCAAAAGAAGAGGGCGGGAGGAACAGAAGAGAATGAACCCACTCCTTCCGTCCTTTCAGTAAGGGCCCTAGTCCCATTCATGAGATATCTGGCTTCATAACTACATCACCTCATAAAGGTCCCACCTCTTAATACCACCACATTGGTGACCACATTTCAACATATACATTTGGAGAGGTGGTGCATGTTCATTCCGTAACAGTGACTACTCTTCCTTCAGTATTGACTTAGCTCTGAGGTGTGTTAGCAAAGATGATGCCAAGGAAAGGAGGGCATGTGAACCGGGGCTCCCTACAGGCTATGGTCCACATTCCGTAGAGGCCCAGTCCAAATCTGATGATAAAAGGACTTTTCTATTTTTTTTTTTTTGACAGGCAGAGTGGACAGTGAGAGAGAGAGAGACAGAGAGAAAGGTCTTCCTTTGCCGTTGGTTCACCCTCCAATGGCCGCCGCGGCCGGCGCGCTGCAGCCAGTGCACCGCGCTGATCCGATGGCAGGAGCCAGGAGCCAGGTGCTTTTCCTGGTCTCCCATGGGGTACAGGGCCCAAGCACTTGGGCCATCTTCCACTGCACTCCCTGGCCATAGCAGAGAGCTGGCCTGGAAGAGGGGCAAGCGGGACAGAATCCGGCGCCCCGACCGGGACTAGAACCCGGTGTGCCGGCGCCGCTAGGCGGAGGATTAGCCTAGTGAGCCGCGGCACTGGCTGATAAAAGGACTTTTCAAAAAGCTCATGGAGGCCGGCGCCGCGGCTCACTAGGCTAATCCTCCGCCTAGCGGCGCCGGTACACCGGGTTCTAGTCCCAGTCAGGGCGCCGGATTCTGTCCCGGTTGCCCCTCTTCCAGGCCAGCTCTCTGCTATGGCCAGGGAGTGCAGTGGAGGATGGCCCAGGTGCTTGGGCCCTGCACCCCATGGGAGACCAGGAAAAGCACCTGGCTCCTGGCTCCTGCCATCGGATCAGCGCGGTGCACTGGCTGCAGCGCGCCGGCCGCGGCGGCCATTGGAGGGTGAACCAACGGCAAAGGAAGACCTTTCTCTCTGTCTCTCTCTCTCACTGTCCACTCTGCCTGTCAAAAAAAAAAAAAAAAAAAAAAAAAAGCTCATGGGAAACATGGAATGAAAACATCACACATATTTTCCATGAACTTTTTGAAGACTTCTTGTATGCTTGTACAAGTATATTCCTGTCGCAAAGAAAAAACAGGTGATCAGAGGCACTCAGCTTGAAAACCTGTCAAAGAAAAGAGAAAGTTCTACCTTGATGCTTTCTGTTGAGGTCAAAAATCTATTCTCTGAAAGTATAGGTTCCTAAAAGTATCCCAGAATGGTCTTTACACACTTTATCCTTTTACACCCTCACCCCCTCCAGTTTTAGCCTTGCATCTTTAAATGTATAGGGATAAATGGAAAGGCATGAATTGAAGTTCAGAACACAAAGCAACCATGTCGAGTCCCATGGGGGATTATATAGTGAGAGACAGGAATCTGGTTTCTCCTTTCAAGGAGCGGGCAGTCTAACCAGGCAGGTAAGATGTGAACATATCAGTGTCAAAGACAGCAGGACAAAGGTAAAGGCCAAAGGAACTTTGGCTTTAAGTGCTGTGGGAGTTGAAGAGGAGAAGAGGTTACTGAGTGATGAGTGGCTGATGAAAGCATCATGTCCTGGGAGGATGGCAGGAGCCTTGCAACTGGGAATGGATTTATTTATTTATTTGCATACTTAATTTTTAGAGGATCAAAGTTAGAGTTTATTCCAAAAATCAAAGTGTGAGTGTGTAAGCCTGGAACTGTGTTTATTGGCTGCATCACAAGCTTCTGTTTGTTGCAGATTTATACTTTTCTCACAGGGCTGGTAAATGCATTGAGTCATTAAAAAGCACACATGTATGTTGTGGTTATCAGTCACATTAAAAACCAAAGAAGGCTATCTGGTAATAGTTACAGACTTGGTCATTAAGGAGGTATACTACATTCCTAGTCTCCCCTGTTATTTATATGCATGGAGAGGCAAGCAATGGGGTTCTCAGTCATTCAGACAATGAGGGAGGTGCTTAATCATTTTTCCTATAATGGCCCTGCACTTATTCACTTCTAGAGGTACAGCAAGTGTTTCCTGGGTCACAGTACAAGTTTGTGAAAAGTCAGGCTGAATCTGTGGAGAGGACGGCAGGGTGTCTTCACTGTCTGAGTAGTGCCCTGGTTGACTTGGCCCTCATAGTCACTTTTCCATTCTGAAGGCCTCAATATTTTTTGTTTTATTTTTGATAAGCATATTCTAATTACCTTCACCACCATCCACCATCACTGTTCTCACTACTGGGAGTGGATTTAGAATGTTGGGGAAAGAACAATGGCATGGAGAGAGGAGCTCTCAGGTGTGTTTAGTGGACAGGAAGTGACTTGACCTGGTAGTAGCAACCTGCTTGTGTTAGAGAATAATCAGAGCCAAATTATGGTATCAGGTTAGTTTTGTAGGACCTTGACCATCAAGTTGAGGGTGGGAAATCCAAGCCATAACCTCTGAAAAGGCTACACCCAGCTTCCTGCTCCTTCTGCCCTATTTCCTATGAGTCTTCTGTTCTTCCCTCTGATTTTCCTGACAATGAAAAATACTGTTATTTTATTATTACATTAAAATATAAAATCTATTTAACTACCATCTAACCTTGGATTTGTTTATTGTGCTTATTATTGATCTGGAGCTGCAATAAGGGCAGCTCAGAAGCTGTGATGGGAAGGAGGCCTGGCTTTCTGAGACAGTCCTGTTTTTTGTTTGTTTTGTGACCCCTTTAAGTATGTTTTATTCATCATGTTACCAAAAACTTGATCCCTGTCCCAAGTGCCAGATCAAAACAACAAGGATAATGTTTGAGGGTAAAGGAAAGAGAGATTTTGACCTGTCAACAGATGATGGGGCAGCAACTTCCAAATCTCAAGAACTGCTTCCCTGCTGAATGAGGAAGTTTTGGGTTTTTTTAAGGGGGCTACAAGGAAGAAAGAATCAGGAATAAGAGGAAAAAAAAGACAGGGACAGCTGCATGTTGGCCTCCAGCCAGATGATAAGGGACTGGTTAGTCATAGTAGGTATCTGGTCTGATTACACATTCATCTCATGTCTAAGTTCCTGATTTGTGAGAAATTCTGTATTCTCCAGGGAATGTCTATGATGGCCACATGGGCTTCAGTGCCTGGGGGCTACATGTAGGTGGTACTTTCTGCCCCAGACCTGTAATTCCCATTAAAAAAAAAAAAAAAACTCCAAGCAACACTGATCACCAAAGTGTCATCTGTGGAGAAGCAAATGACCTCATGACCTTTCTTTAGGGCCAGCTGTACCACGCCAACAATTCAGTGAGTTAAGCTAGGGGACTGGTATCTAGTGTGTTCATTCAAGATACTGTTTGGGGGCTCAGTGTCAATCACATGGTGTGAAAATAATTCATTAAAATGAAAAGAAGATTCACATAAACACTGAATCTTATCTACATGGTATAAACCCTCACCTCAAATCACATTTTGAGGTGGTGGCATGAGCCAGTTGCAACTCTAGCTAATTTCGACTCCATCACCTCTCACTTGCAGAAAGTGTTTTGTCTAAGTCCTTCCTCCTCCACTACATTGCTTTTGCCTCTGGCATTTACAGATTCTTGGCACCATACATCCTCCCTAGAAATGATAATTTAAGATGCTCTCCATAACCAACCCTCATTGCCTCACTTGCTGGACTTCATTTAATCTCTCATCCCTGAGCACTTTCTTTGCAATAACTTTAATTTCATCAACCACTCATTGTAAATCTGTTCAATTTCCTTGAATGGGAAATCACATTATATGAGGGACTAGATGAAGTACAACAAGAGTTGAATGTCACATGCTCAGAGCCAGGTGGTTTTGCCTGCGATTTTTTTCTCTGTGCTGCAGGATTAAAAGTTCCTTGAGAAAGGGACTGTATAAATGTTTGTTAAGAGTCTGTGAAGTAAAACATCAAATCAAAAACATTACAATTTTTAATAATCTTGTTCTTTGAAGAACACCTAAGCCAAGCATATTATGTGCTTTCTTAATTATGAAGTGCAAATGCCTTCCTCCAAGGCAAAAATGTTCACCTGAGATTATGACTGACATAAAATCAGAAGAAAGTCTTGAGATAGAGGACACGTATCCTTTTGGTTCCAGCTTACGTGCTGTTCACTGCCTTTTCTGTGAAAGTGAAGATGAGACTAGACATGTCCCTTGATGGCTCTTTCTAGAAGGGTTGTCTGATGGTTCTTGGTACAAGCAGGAAATATCAATATGATCCACAAAGCAACTAAAGTCAAACGCACAGTCACACATTTTCAGGAAAGACTTCTTTATTGTTGACTTTGTTTTATACAGAACTCTGGTTGAGACAACCTTTTGGTTTATTTAACCAATTGTAGGTGTTTTTCTGTCTTTTAGACAATTTTGCACTAGGGATATAGCCCTTCTATGTTCCTACTGTTTATATATATGTCTCGACTGTAGCTGTAAATCCCGTGAGGTCCCAAGGTCTTGTGACTGCTTATAGTTTGTCTTTTAACATTCCCTCACTCCCCTTCCCAGGATGGAGAAATCCATACCTTATCCAGTATTGGCCTTGGGATTTCCCTTTCCAGAGACTTCTTGGTACATTTACAGTATCCACAGGTATTTGTTATATCTTATACATCGTGACATGGTTTTCAGGTGATCTGCTTTGTCACATTACTATCATACTGCTAAGTGAAAGTCTTGGACTTTATTCTTTTTAAAAATGATTTTAAAGTTTAACATACATACTGTAAAGTGAACAATCCTAAGTGCACAGCACAAAGTAAACTTTCTTTGTGTCCAGCACCCATGTGAAGCAATCAAACCCCAGATGGCAATGGAGTCCCCCAGTCCTTAAACTCTGATCCCATAAAGGTGGTAAAATTCTGGCTACAGTCATTAAGCCTCCTATAAATGGAACCATACAGAAGGAACTCTTTACTTTCTTTTTATTTATTTTTTTGACAGGCAGAGTGGAGGCAGAGTGGACAGTGAGAGAGAGAGACAGAGAGAAAGGTCTTCCTTTTGCCGTTGGTTCACCCTCCAATGGCCGCTGCGGCCGGCGCACCGCGCTGATCTGATGGCAGGAGCCAGGTGCTTATCCTGGTCTCCCATGGGGTGCAGGTCCCAAGCACTTGGGCCATCCTCCACTGCATTCCCAGGCCACAGCAGAGAGCTGGCCTGGAAGAGGGGCAACCGGGACAGAATTCGGCACCCCGACTGGGACTAGAACCCGGTATGTCAGCGCCGCAAGGCGGAGGATTAGTCTAGTGAGCCGCAGCGCCGGCTGGAACTCTTTACTTTCAAAGAACATTATAAATGTGAAATTCACCCATTTTTTTGAGCAGCAAAAGCGTTCTTTCCACAATTGTACTGTAGATCGTTATATGAATATACCAAAATGTATACATTTTGCTATTTTTTACAGTTGGATTATTTCCAGTTTTTGAATACTGCAAATATTCTCATACACGTCTTTTGGTACATGTTTGTATGTATTTCTCCTAGCTATGTCCCAGAAGTGGGATTGCTTGGCATGGGTAGTGTAAGTGTTGGTTCTACCATATACTACCTAATGTTTTTCAAGGTGACTGTATTAATCACAGTCTTATTGGTGGTGCTTACAAGTAGCAGCTGCTGTACAATTTTGCCAACTTAATGTTAACAGAAACAATAGAAGCTAGACACTAACATCATTTTACACTACCAAAGGTAGATTACTGCCAACCTGGAACTTTGTACTGATGCTGACAGTGTTGGTCTCACTTCTCTGGACTCCCTTCTCCTGGCTGCCCTGCTAGTTCTGAACTCCTGTTTGTGCTTCCAGTCCCCATGAGACTGACAAAGGCTCTGCCCTACTTCTCTGGCCTGTAGCAGGGCTTTCTGCATGGTTTCTCATCTCCTCTGCCTGGGCAACTTTTGAATTAGCAAATGCTTTGAGGGGGATCCAGGTATAGAACATCAGGTTCAACTCAATAAGCTTTTCTTTTGTACTCAGCTCTCTTATGCTTTACACACAGATTTGTATTGTTTCCATCAGATTCACTATTCTAATTTTCTAATGTGTCTTGGTAGAGGAATACAAGCTAGTTCAGCTCAGGTGGCAATATAATTCTCAGAATTATTAATTAGGACTTTTCCACAAATTTTTAAACAAAAGTGCCATCATATTCTATAAACTATTTTTGTTCATAAAGGCTGCTATCTTATTCTAATTTACAATGTTAATGTCCAGTTATTTTCTATTAATACGGTTGCCTTAGACAAGAAGCATCCTTTCAATGCTTTTGCCATATTTCTTTTCTTTTCTTTTTTTTAAGGTTTATTTTATTTGAAATACAGAGTTACAGAGAGAGGTAGAGACAGAGAGAGAGAGGTCTTCCATCTGCTGGTTCACTCCCCAGATGGCCACAACAGCTAGAGCTGTGCTGATCCAAAGCCAGGAGCCAGGAGCTTCTTTCGGGTCTCCCACACGGGTGCAAGTGCCCAAGCACTTTGGCCATTGTCCACTGCTATCTCAGGCCATAGCAGAGAGCTGGATTGGAAGAGGAGCATCCAGGACTTGAACTGGCGCCCACATGGGATGCTGGTGCTGCAGGCCAGGGATTTAACCCGCTGTGCCACAGTGCCAGCCCCACCATATTGCTTTTCTTTTCCCAGTGTTTACTGTAAAGTTCGAGTTATCCTCACAACCCTTATATTCCTCCCAACCCCATTTTTGACCTTTGCCTGGAAATAAGTACTTTGATTTCTGAATTCCACAATTTGCTTTAGAAGAGAGTTTCCTCATGTGAGGGTGCAACCTTTTCTTAAGAAGTGTGAATGATTTACAACAACAGAAGTCACTGTGCACTTACTCCCCATGTAGATCTCTGTCCTTAATGTGTTGTACGATGTGAATTAATGGTATAACTAGTACTCAGACAGTACTTTATATTTTGTGTTTCTGTGTGGGTACAAACTTTTAAAATCTTTACTTAGTATATACTATATTGATCTTCTGTATATAAAGATAATTGAAAATGAATCTTGATGTGAACGCGATGGAAGAGGTAGTGGGAGATGGGACAGTTGTGGGTGGGAGGGACGTTATGGGGGGGGGGAGCTGCTATAATCCAAAAGTTGTACTTTGGAAATTTATATTTATTAAATAAAAGTTTATAAAAAAAAGCATGAATAATTTTTAAAAAATTGAAAAGAACCTGATGGGCAGCTTCTTCGAGAGGTTCTGACTGTTGTGCTGGGCAATGGAGCCCAATAATGACTTGATGAAGTTGAAGAGCATTTATTTATCTTTAATCGCTGGAGCAGCCAGAACTACAACTGGCACCCATATGGGATGTAGGTGGCACTTTATTCGTAACACCACAGTGCCGGCCCTCATTTTGCCTCTTTTTGACATCTTTGTGCAAGTAGAATCATACAGTATCTACTCTTCAGTGTCTGACTTCTTCCACTCAGTATTATGTAAGATTTATTATTGCTGTTAGATCTAGTTTTAGTCCATTCATTCTCATTTTTATGTGAGTATGTTCCATCATTAATTTATTCATTGTACCACTAATGAACACTTATGTAGTTTCCAGTTTTTGTTTACATGAACAATTCTATGCGCATTATAGGACTTATCATTTCTGTTGGATATATGAAGAATGTAATATATGAAGGGACTTCAAAAAGTTCATTGGAAAATGTAATTAAATTATATTTTTATTTTGGGGAAAGAAAATAATTTTCTCATAATATTCATGTCCATAAACTTTTTGAAGACCTCCAGTATATCTATGTGTGGAATTTCTTGTTCACAAAGTATACATGCATACTTTTGTGTTTAAGAAGGTCTTGGCAAATACTATTTCAAAAATTCTATTTGAAAATGGTATATGGTATGAAAATTACACTGCTGATAGGATTATAATATTATTTTACTTTATTTTATTCAACTTTGAGATGTAGATCTTGGCTAGGTGTATCCTTCTTACCCAACCATCTTGGTTCTTAATACATTGTCTATTAAATTGTGCAAGAATTTGTGTTATTCATTGAGAGGAATACATATACCAACAAGAATTAATCATATTCTTGAGAACATTATAGTCTAGAACAGTAGACCTCAAGTAGGATGCCCCCTCCCCAGATGGGTATTTGTCAATATCTTTAGACATTTTTGGTTGTCACAATTGGGGGTGATATTGGTATCTACTGAAAAGAGGCTATGAATGCTGGTGAATACCTGCAATGCACAGAACAATCCTCCAAAGTAGAATTATCTAGCCTGCGAAGTCAGAAGTGCAAAGGACTTTTACTTCTGGAAAAATGGAACAGATGTACTTTTCTAACCCTCCTGATAAGTGCAACTAAAATGCTAATTGTTATGTATTTAAAAATAAGCTAACCCAAAACATAAAAAACTCCTGTAAGGTGAAGAGAAAATGACACATAGCTAGGGACTTTAGAACCCAAGGAACAACACAGTGGTGAATTCGCTGGATTTACCATTTACTTTCTATACTCCAGGCTTGTAGCTGAAAAATTTCGCAACCTGAAAATGTCAATGACAAATGTACTAACAAAATAAGCCACAACAAAGGTTTACCCTCTCTAGCCAAAAAATCAGGAAGGAGAAAGAGACTAGAGAGATGGAAAACTTTTAGAAACATCTGTTCTACTCCAGCTAAATACCAAAGATAAAATTGTGTCCCTTACCACCTCAGCAAAGACTGACTGGAAAACTGTATTTCAATCCTCAACAGGCTACAATGTGACACCCTAACATCTCTGTTGGTATAACAGAAGCACAAGTAGGTAGAACTTTTATACACCCTATGCAGTACTGAAGTCTCTCTAAAGGTGTCAGTAGAGACCAGTTGGGGAATTTGAACTTCCACCTCCTTTGTCAATAATGAAATGGCTCTCCCACTCCCTGGAGTTTTGTCAAAAGAGGCTTAGAAGACTCAGGACTTTAGCACCACTCAATGGTAACAAGACCACACAACCCCATGGCATTAGTAGAAGCCATATTGGGAGCATTAATGAAGTGCTGTTACTACTCTCAAACAGGGAGATACAATAAGATGTGGAGTATCATAATATAATACCAACAAAAAATCACTTATCATAATTGGAAGGCCTCAAGCTAAATGAAAATTAACAATCTATAGATACCAGCATTGATATAAACTGGGATGTTGGAGTTACTTGGCAAGGATTTTAAAGCAGCTATAATAAAAATACTTCAGCGAGTGATTAAAAACACCCTAGAAACAAATGAAAAAAAAAAAACCCTATTTGGATAAATAGAAAATATAAAGGACCAAATGTAAAATATTGGACCTGAAATTTTAAAAACCTGGTGGATATGCTTGACAGTAGAATGAAGTAAACTGAGGAAAGAATTGGTAAATTGGAAGGTGACAATAGAAATTTACCAACATGAACAATGGAGAGCAAGTAGACCAAAAAAATAAATGAACACTTCTGTAGAACTATAGCAAAAGATTTAATACTGTGTCTTTGGAGTCCCAGGAGAAGAATAGAGAGGGTCCAGCTCAAAAAAATTCAAAAAAATTACTAAAAACTTTACAAATTTTGCAAAAAAATAATAACCTACAGATTCAAGGAGCTGAGTGAACCCCAAGAAGGAGGAAACTAAAGTTATCCAGACAAAAACACATAAGAGTGTATCTTCATGAAAACTAAAAGATAAAATCTTGAAACAGCAAGTGAGAAAATTAAACCTTACATGGAAAATTGGTTGAATGATAGCAACATTTTCATCAGAATCTTTTGAGGTCAGAAAAGGGTGGCATGCTGTTTTTCAGCTGTAGAGAAAGGAGATCAATGAAGGTTCTTATAACCCAAGAAAACATTCTACAGAAGTGTAGGAGAAATTAAAGATATTCTCAGATGAAGAGAAACTGCGAATTTGTTACCAGTAGACCAAATATAAGAAAATGGTTAAAGGAAGATCTCTATGCTAAAGATAAAAGATTAAACAAAAAGGGAACTTGGAACATCAGAAAAGAAGAAAAAACATAATTTAAAAAGCTTCCTTACAATGCAATAGATTGTCCTTCTCTTGAATGTTTGTAAATTATAGCTAAGAGTTAAAGCAAAAATTATATTCTTTCTGATATAGTTCTCATTTTATTCAACAAAATTATTTGAGATAATTATATTACAAAAGAGAGAAGGTAGCAGGATATACAGAGAGATAAGTTGTTTTGCATTTTATGGGTAAAGTGATGACACTAGGATATTACAATAAGTTATGCATATATAAATACCTAGAATAACCACCAAATGCTACACAATGGGATACATTCAAAGCACTAGATAATTCACAATGGAATTCTAAAAAATGTTAATTATCCCATATAAATGTAGGAAAATCGAAACAATAAGAGCAAACAAAACAACAAAAAAAATCACAGAATTACAGGGGCAGAGCCAAGATGGTGGAATAGTGAGGGTGCACACCGATAGTCCAGGAAAAGATAATTTAATAAAAGTGGAGTTACTGTAGCCTCAGGAAAAGGCTCAGGAAAAAATTGCAGAGGAAACTCTTCTGGATCTAGTGGATGTGACACGGAGGACCTACGGGGAGAGCAAGGTCACCTACCACATGGAAGCCGAGCCGCAGAGTCTGCGCACCAGCTCTGGAAGGGGAGGTGAGACAAAAACTCCGGTAACCCAAGACATTGGCGGGAAAAGGCAGAAAGAGCCTACAGGGAACAAGGCCTGAAGCCCCACTGGGGAAAGTTCACCAGGTTGACTGGAGGAGAGAAAAAAATGAATAAATAAGGGGAACTGGCATGGACAATAGCCTCTCTCTCCACTCACCTTACAAAGCTGAGCAAGACAAAGAATAGGTGCCATCTTATGTATGTAAAGCAGCGCCTGCCATTAGCCAAGCAGAAAAACCTGACTCTGGTGGGGAGAAATAACAGGAGGTTAAGACCTAGTGAAAGTGTGGAGCTAACGAATTGAGACTGTGAAAATCTGAGGGGGGGTGAGAGAACTCACTGAGTACACAAACTTGGTAACCTGGGCAACCTGGTGAGAGACTGCGGAGAAATTTCAGACCACAATGAGGGCTGCATAAACTCTTTGTGTGATCCCAGGGGTAAGCAGACGAATACCCACAGGGGCCAAATTTCATACATCAAATACCCTCAATTCTCAATTCCACTCAGCTGTGTGGATTTACTTCCCAACTGAGTCAAAAAAAAAAAAAAAAGGAAGAGAGAGCGAGCAAGAGAACAATCTGGGTGAGTCACCTTTGGCACACCCTTAACCCTGAAGAACCAAACAGAGCTCTCTGGCCACACCCATCACAGCCTCTAAGTATCCATCAAAAGCAGACAATCCACTTAAACTAGAGTCATAGTATAATGAGAAAAAACACCACACCGAAGAAACCATCGCACTTAGAAGACAGAGAATAGGAAAATATACAGTCAAACCAAAGAAAAGAAGAGGAAATTAGAAATCTAAAAAATATTGTCGGGAATCTTCAGGATACTATTTAAAAAACCAACATTCAGGTTCTAGGAGTTCCTGAAGGCATGGAGAGGGAGAAAGGATTAGAAGGCCTTTTTAGTGAGATACTAGCAGAAAATTTCCCAGGTTTGGAGAAGGACAGAGACATCCTAGTACAGGAAGCTCATAGAACCCCTAGTAAACATGACCAAAAGAGATCCTCACCACATTGTAATTAAACTCACAGCAGTGAAACATAAAGAAAAGATCCTAAAATGTGCAAGAGAGAAATGTCAGATTACTCTCAGAGGATCTCCAATCAAACTCACAGCTGACTTCTCATCAGAAACCCTACAAGCTAGGAGGGAATGGCGAGATATAGCCCAGGTACTAAGAGAGAAAAACTGCAAGCCCAGAATATTATATCCTGCAAAGCTATCATTTGTGAATGAAGGTGAAATGGTGAAATAAAGACCTTTCACAGCAAACAGAAATTGAAAGAATTTGTCGCCACTCGTCCAGCCCTGCAAAAGATGCTTAAAGATGTGTTGCACACAGAAACACAGAAACACAGTCATCAATATGAAAGAAGGTAAAGGAAGGAAACCTCACAGCAAAAGATCACAGGAAGTTCAAAACATATATTAGAAAATATCTTTGGCAAATGGCAAGGCAAAGTTACTACTTATCAATAGTCACATTGAACGTTAATGGCCTGAACTGTCCAGTTAAAAGACACAGATTGGTTGATTGGGTTAAGGAACAAAACCCATCTATTTGCTGCTTGTAAGAAATACATCTTTCCAACAAAGATGCATACAGACTGAAAGTGAAAGGCTGGAAAAAATATATACCATGCCGACAGAAATGAAAAAAGAGCGGGCGTAGCCATCTTAATATCAGACAACATAAACTTTATCACAAAAACTGTTAGGAAAGACAAAGAGGGGCACTATATAATGATTAAGGGATCAATTCAACAGGAAGATATAACGATTATCAATGTATATGCACCTAATTACAGGGCACTGGTTTATTTAAAAGATTTGTTAAGGGACTTAAAGGGAGACTTAGACCCCAATACAATAGTACTGGGGGACTTCAATACTCCACTCTCAGAAATAGACAGATCAACAGGACAGAAGATCAACAAGGATACAGTAGATTTAAACGACACTATAGCCCAAATGGATCTAACAGATATCTACAGAACTTTCAATCCTACAGCTAAAGATTTTACATTCTTCTCAGCAGTACATGGAACCTTCTCTAGGACTGACCACATACTAGGCCATAAAGCAAGTCTCAGCAAATTCAAAAGAATTAGAATCATACCATGCAGCTTCTCAGACCATAAAGGAATGAAGTTGGAAATTAGCAACTCAGGAATCCCTAGAGCATATGCAAACACATGGAGATTGAACAACATGCTCCTGAATGAACAATGGGTCATAGAAGAAATCAAAAGAGAAATCAAAAACTTTCTGGAAGTAAATGAGGATAACAGCGCAACATATCAAAACTCATGGGACGCAGCAAAAGCTGTGTTAAGAGGAAAGTTTATATCAATAGGTGCCTACATCAAGAAATTGGAAAGGCACCAAATAGATGAGCTTTCAATACACCTCAAGGATCTAGAAAAACCGCAGCAAACCAGACCCAAATCTAGTAGGAGAAGAAAAATAATTAAAATCAGAGAAGAAATCAACAGGATTGAATCCAAAAAATCATTACAAAAAATCAGCCAAACGAGGAGCTGGTTTTTTGAAAAAATAAACAAAATTGACACCCCATTGGCCCAACTAACTAAAAAAAGAAGAGAAAAGACCCAAATCAATAAAATCAGAGATGAAAAAGGAAACGTAACAACAGACACCACAGAAATAAAAAGAATCATCAGAAATTACTACAAGGACTTGTATGCCAGCAAACAAGGAAACCTATCAGAAATGGATAGATTCCATTTGGAAGAATCAACATCATCAAAATGTCCATTCTCCCAAAAGCAATTTATAGATTCAATGCAATACCAATCAAGATACCAAAGACCTTCTTCTCAGATCTGGAAAAAATGATGCTGGAATTCATATGGAGACACAGGAGACATCGAATAGTTAAAGCAATCTTGTACAACAAAAACAAAGCTGGAGGCATCACAATACCAGATTTCAGGACATACTACACGGCAGTTGTTATGAAAACAGCATGGTACTGGTACAGAAACAGATGGATAGACCAGTGGAACAGAATAGAAACACCAGAAATCAATCCAAACTTTTACAGCCAACTTATATTTGATTAAGGATCCAAAACCAATCCCTGGAGTAAGGACAGTCTATTCAATAAATGGTGCTGGGAAAATTGGATTTCCATGTGCAGAATAATGAAGCAAGACCCCTACCTTTCAGCTTACACAAAAATTCACTCAACAAGGATTAAAGTCTTAAATCTATGACCCGACACCATCAAATTATTAGAGAGCATTGGAAAAACCCTGCAAGATATACGTACTGGCAAAGACTTCTTGGAAAATACCCCAGAAGCACAGGCAGTCAAAGCCAAAATTAACATTTGGGATTGCATCAAATTGAGAAGTTTCTGTACTGCAAAAGAAACAGTCAGGAAAGTGAAGAGGCAACTGACAGAATAGGAAAAAATATTTGCAAACTATGCAACAGATAAAGGGTTGATAACCAGAATCTACAAAGAAATCAAGAAACTCCACAAGATCAAAACAAACAACCCACTTAAGAGATGGGCCAAGGACCTCAATAGACATTTTTCAAAAGAGGAAGTCCAAATGGCCAACAGACACATGAAAAAATGTTCAAGATCACTAGCAATCAGGGAAATGCAAATCAAAACCACAATGAGGTTTCACCTCACCCCAGTTAGAGTGGCTCACATTCAGAAATTTACCAACAACAGATGCTGGAGAGGATGTGGGGGAAAAGGGACACTAACCCACTGTTGGTGGGAATGCAAACTGGTTAAGCCACTAAGGAAGTCAGTCTGGAGATTCCTCAGAAACCTGAATATAACCCTACCATACAACCCAGGCATCCCACTCCTTGGAATTTACCCAAAGGAAATGAAATTGGCAAACAAAAAAGCTGTCTGCACGTTAATGTTTATTGCAGCTCAATTCACAATAGCTAAGACCTGGAACCAACCCAAATGCCCATCAACAGTAGACTGGATAAAGAAATTACGGGT
Source organism: Oryctolagus cuniculus (assembly GCF_964237555.1). Taxonomy (NCBI): domain Eukaryota; kingdom Metazoa; phylum Chordata; class Mammalia; order Lagomorpha; family Leporidae; genus Oryctolagus; species Oryctolagus cuniculus. Next base: position 92,672,218 of record NC_091434.1, on the reverse strand, counting down.
TATGTACTCTATAGAATACTATGCAGCAGTCAAAAACAATGAAACCTGGTCATTTGCAACAAGATGGAGGAATCTGGAAAACATCATGCTGAGTGAACTAAGCCAGTCCCAAAGGGACAAATATCATATGTTCTCCCTGATCAGCGACAACTAACTGAGCACCAAAAAGGAAACCTGTTAAAGTGAAATGAACACCATGAGAAACGGTGACTTGATCAGCCCTTGCCCTGACTGTTGATGAACAACTTAATACGTTACCCCTCTTAGTAATTTTTTTTGTTTGTTCTACTTAATACTTTTGGTTGAATACTGTAATCAATACACAGTTATTCTTAAGTGTTGAAACTTAACTGAAAAGTGATCACTGTTAAATATAAGAGTGGGAATAAGAGAGGGAGGAGATGTACAATTTGGGACATGCTCAAGCTGACTTACCTCAAACGGTAGAGTTGGAAACATACCAGGGGATTCGAATTCAATCCCATCAAGGTGGCATGTACCAATGCCATCTCACTAGTCCAAGTGATCAATTTCTGTTCACAATTGATCATAATGATAGGACTAAGAACCAAAGGGATCACATAAACAAGACTAGTGTCTGCAAATGCTAACTGATAGAATAAAAAAGGGAGAGAACAATCCAACATGGGAAGCGAGATACACAGCAGACTCATAGAATGGCAGATGTCCTAAGCAGCACTCTGGCCTCAGAATCAGCCCTTAAGGCATTCAGATCTGGCTGAAAAGTCCATGAGAGTATTTCAGGTATGGAAAGCCAAGACACTCTGGCAAAAAAAACAAAAAAAAACAAAAAAAAAAAAACAAAAACAACAACAACAACAACAACAACAACACCCAAAACCTAAATGAAAGATCTCCGTGAGTGAGATCCCAGTGGAAAGAACAGGTCTTCAAAGAAGGAGGTACCTTTCTCTGAAGGGAGGAGAGAACTTCCACTCTGACTATGACCTAGTCTAAATATGATCAGAGTTGGTGAACTCAAAATGCTTCCATAGCCTTGGCAACTCATGACAAGAGCCTAGGGTGATTACTGATGCCATAAACAAGAGTGTCAGTTTGTTAAGTCAATAACAGGAGTCACTGTGCACTTACTCCTTATGTAGGATCTCTGTCCTTAATGTACTCTACATTTTGATTTAATGCTATGACTAGTACTCAAACAGTATTTTTCACTTTGTGTTTCTATGTGGGTGCAAACTGTTGAAATCTTTAATTAATATATGCTAAACTGATCTTCTGTATATAAAGAGAATTGAAAATGAATCTTGATGTGAATGGAAGTGGAGAGGGAGCGGGTAACGGGAGGGTTGCGGGTGGGAGGGACGTTATGGGGGGGGGAAGCCATTGTAATCCATATTCTGTACTTTGGAAATTTATATTCATTAAATAAAAGTTAAAAAAATCACAGAATTACATCCTACCACATCAATAATTACCTTTGATTTAAATGGTGTAAGTTATACAAATTTCATGTATTTCATATACACTGATTTAGGAACATAGTGATACTTCCCATTTTACCTCCCATCCATGCTCCAACCCTTCTTCCTCTTCCCTCTCTCCTTCCCACTCTTAATGTTTACAAAGGTCTACTTGCAGGTTATTTAATGATTGTAAAATTAACACTATACTAAGTAAGACTTCAACAAACAGTATGAAGAAAAAAACACTGTTCCTTAACAGAAGAGACAAGGGCTGTAAACAATAATTGAATCTCAAAGTTTCCATTTCACTCCAATACATTACATTTTAGGTACTTTATTAGTTACCTCAGATCAGGGAAAATATATGATATCAGTCTTTTTGGGACTGGCTTATTTCATTAAGTATAATGGTTTCCAGTTGTGTCATCTTGTTACGAAAGACAGGACTTCATTTTTTATAGCTGAGTAGTACTGCATAGTATTTATATATTCCATAATTTCTTTATCCAGTCAACGGTTGATGGAAATCTGTGTTTATTTTGTATCTTAGCTATTGTGAAATGAGCTGCAGTGAACATGGAGGTATATATAACCCTCTCATATGCTGATTTGTTTTGGTTTGCGTAAATTCCCAGGAGTGGAAAGGGTGGGTTGTATGGTAGGTCTATATTCAGATTTCTGAGGTATCTCCACACTGTCTTCCACAGTGGCTGGACCAGTTCACATTCCAACCAACAGTGGATTGGAGACCTTTTTCCTCACATCCTTGCCAGCATTTTTTGATTTTTGTATGAGACCCATTCTAACTGGAGTGAGGTGAAACCTCATTGTGGTTTTTCATTTTCATTTCCCTCATGGCTAGTCCTGAGCATTTTTTTTCATGTGTCTATTGGCCATTTGAATTTCCTCTTTTGAAAAATGTCTATTCAAGTCCTTTGCCCATTTATTAACTGGATTGTTTGTTTTGTTGTTGAACTTCCTGAGCTCTTCATAGACTCTGGATATTAACCCTTTATCAGTTGCATAGTTAGCAAATATTTTTTTCCAATCTGTCAATTGTCTCTTCACTTTGCTAAGTGTTTCTTTTGCAGTGCAGAAACTTCTGAGCTTGTTGTAATCCCACTTGTCAGTTTTGGCTTTGATTGCCTATGCTTCTGTCTTTTCTAAGAAGTCTTTGCATATGCCAATGTTTTGCCGAGCTTCCCGAATTTTCTCTAGTAATTTGATGGCATTGGGTCATACAACAATGCCATGGCTGAGAAAGAACTTTTAAGATCAATCCCATTCACTATAGCTACAAAAACAATTAAATACCTTGGAATAAATTTAATCAAGAATGTCACAGATCTCTATGGTAAAAATTATAAAACATTAAAGAAAGAAATATAAGAAGACATTGAAAATGGAAAAAATCTTCTATGTTCATGGATTGGAAGAATCAATATCATCAAAATATCTATACTACCACAAGCAATTGACAGATTCAATGTGATCCCAATCAAAATACCAATGACATTCTTCTCATATCTAGAAAAAATGATGTTAAAATTCATATGAAAACACAAAAGTCACCATATAGCTAAAGCAATCTTAGACAACAAAAGCAAAGATGGAGGCATCACAATATCAATTATTTTGACATACTACAGGGCATTTATAATCAAAACAACCTGATACTGGCACAAAAACACACATGTAGACTAATGGAACAAAATAGGTACTCCAGAAATCAACCAATGCATCTACAAATAACTTACCTTTAACAAAGGATCTAAGGTCAATCCCTGGAGCAAGGAAATTATCTTTAACAAATGGTGCTGGCTACAATGAATCTTCATGTACAGAAGTATGAAACTAGTCCCCTACCATACACCTTATACAAAAATCTACTCAAAATGGATTGTAAATATGTTAATTAGAAGGTATAGATTGGCAGATTATGTTGAAAAACCTGAGTATATGTCGTCAAGAAAAAATTCACTTTTGCAAATGATCTAGGCAAATTGAAAATAAATGTTGATGATAAATGAAATAAATCATGAATAAATGAAAAAGATACACCTTAATAACATTAATCAAAATATTTCAGAGTAAAAATTACTAGAGGCAGAGAGGAACTTTATGTAATAGTAAAAGGGCCAATCCACCAAGAAAATACTGCAATCTTAAATTTGTTGGCATCAAAATATGCAAAACACTATGATATAAAAGAACAGAGATACAAATAAATCTTAAGCAACAGAATCTAATTGACATTTCCAGAACACAGTAGTAGTAAAATACACATGTTTTTTCAAGTACCCATGGAACATATGCCAAGATAAACCACAATCTGGGCCATAAAACAAACTTCAACAAACTTTTAAAAATCAAAATCATACAGAATATTTTATCACATTAAATAATCAAATTAGAAATCAATGACAGAAGGATAACATGATCACCAAACACTTCAAAATTAAACAACACAATTCTAAGTAATATGGATATCAAAGACAAAGTCTTAAGAAAAATTTTAGAAGACAATGAAATGGATGAAAATCAAACACATAGAAATTTATGGGATATAGTGAAAGCAGTGCTGAGATATAAATTTGTAGCACAAAATGCACACATTACAAAAGAGAAAAATCGATGCTCTCTTACCTCAAGAACATAGAGAGAGTAAATACAAACTCACAAACGAGGCAAAACCAAAATTAAAGCAACATTAAGAAAAAGTAAGGAAATAATAAATATAGAAGGAAAAATCAATGGCAAATACTGTCCATATATCAAAATGCTATGGTGTATTCCATATACATATGTAATTGTGATTTGTCATTTTAAAAAAATCAGTAGCAAAGCCATTGGAATACTAGAGGATGAAAAGCACATAAGGGGGTTCTATGAACAACTCTACAATATAAGTTTGGGAACATAGATGAAGTGGAATATATCTCAAAAAGCACAAAATACCACAATACCCAAAATGAAATAGAAAATTTTAATAGTTTTATAACTTAAAAATTAAATTTATAATTTAAAAACTTCCATAAATGAACTCTCCAGGTTGAGATGATTTCCGTCAACCTATCAAATTTTAATAAAAGGAAGTAACACCAATTCTACACAATAACTTTCAGAAAATAGAATAGAACACTTATTGTGATTTTGTTCTATGGTTTTTCAGGATGTTACCACTTGGGGAAATTGCCTAAAAAAGGTGCATGTGGACCTCTCTGTACTAGTTCTCACAAATGCATGTGAAGGTAGGGTTATCTCAAAAACAAAAGGTTTAATGAAAATCAAGAAAATTTTACTCATTTATAAAAAAGAAATTTTGATGTAGAAGGAAAGCCAGATACACCAAAGAAGTTTGAAGAGCTGTGGCAATGTGCAGAAGAGATTGAAATTGATCATGTTTGGAGGCTAATCAGGGATGGTCTCATAGAATTTGTCACACTTCGATTGAATCTTGAAGAAAATCAGATGTCCGAGAGTAGAAAATACGAAAAAGTACTCAGATCAAGCTGAGGAACAAAATTTTTATTGTGAAGAATGGTCAAAAGGCATGATGTAATGTCTCATAGTAAGCAACAATGAGTAGTTTGGGGCCTTTGAAAAATTATTTATTTTTGTTTTAAAGGCAGAGTGACAGACAGGGTGGGGGGAGCAGAGAAGAAGAAGAAGAGAGATTTTTCCATATACTGGTTCACTACCCCAGGTGCTCACAACAGCCAGGACTGGGCAAGGCTGAAGCCAGGAACTCAGAACTCCATGTGAGTGGCAGAGACCCAAGCACTTGAGTCGTCTTCTGCCTCTCTGGATGCATTTAGCAGGAAGCTGGATCAGAAACAGAGTAGCTGGCACTCAAATTAGCGTTGTGATATGGGATGTGGGTGACCCAAAGAGCAGCTTAACTGCCGTGCTACAAAACCCACCCATAGTTTGGGCCCTTGATCCAGGAAAGCCTTGAGTTATAAGTGCAGAGTTTCCAATGCCAGGCTATGAGTTACAAATGTAAGTTATGGGTATGTAAGGGAAGTGCAGTTTTTCCTATTCTTTTGGCACACAGCTTTAGGAGCAGAGAGAGAACAACAGTCAACCTACCAGCGACTTGCATAGACTAAATAATCCTAATGACAAACAATCAGGACTCCTGGAAAATTAGGTGTCATTAATGCTTAGGTGGAGAGTAGCATATGATCTTTGTTTTACTAGTATCAAGGAATTTCAACAATTTTGTGGAAAATGGAATTAAAAATTTATTTTGGTACAAAATTTTTTGACATCTTTACTTTTTTTTCATAATATGGATTTCCACAAACTTTTGAAGACTCCTTATGTTCTGTGGTGTGTCCAACACCTGCATTAGAAAGGAGAGGAGGCTGGCACCGCTGCTCAATAGGCTAATCCTCCACCTAGCGGCGCCGGCACACTGGGTTCTAGTCCCGGTCGGGGCACTGGATTCTTTCCCAGTTGGTTGCCCCTCTTCCAGGCCAGCTCTCTGCTGTGGCCAGGGAGTGCAGTGGAGGATGGCCCAAGTGCTTGGGCCCTGCACCCGCATGGGAGACCAGGATAAGCACCTGGCTCCTGCCTTCGGATCAGCGCAGTGCACCGGCCGCAGCACGCCAGCCGTGGCGGCCATTAGAGGGTGAACCAACGGCAAAAGGAAGACCTTTCTCTCTGTCTCTCTGTCTCACTATCCACTCTGCCTGTGAAAAAAGAAGAAGAAGAAGAAGAAGAAGAAGAAGAAAAGAAGAAGAAGAAGAAGAAGAAGAAGAAGAAGAAGAAGAAGAATCAGAGACAAGAAAACAGGAAATGATGAGGAACGGAAAATGGAAGTAGAGAAGATTGGGTGGATAATGAAGACATTTCAGAGGACTTGGAGATTCTCAGATTAGTGAACGAAGTCTGGACTGATTCCAGAGTTTCTAGTGCAAGTAACATGGGAAAGATGAAGTTACTATGTCTCAAGAGGGTACTTTCTGAGATAGACACACATGAAGCCAAACAAAGGAGAAATAATGTATGTGGTTTGAGACATGGTAGGTGAAGTGATTCTGGCAGTATCCAGGAGATACCAATTTGGTCCTGCGGCTTGGGAGAAAGAATCAGACTGTAAATGTGGCTTCAGAGTTTCATGAGGTCGCTCGAGTGAGAAGAGGTTCAAGACAGAACATGGGAGACTACTGACAGGGCAGGGAAAGTGTAGGAAGAGAAGAGAACAGATATGTAGGGATGACCTAGAAGACACAACTCTGAAGTCCCAGGTTACAGAATCCCACAGAGATTATATTTAGTAGAGTCCATAGCTGTGGGAAAAGGGTGAGTTCATGGACACTTAGAGAAATAGTCATTGCCTGGCAATCAGGTGGCAGCTGTGAAGAGCTGAGTGTCTGAAAGGAGGTGGGGCAGGGATTGTGCAGGCAGGTGCCACAAGCCCCTTATTTATTAATATAGTTTGTAATATTATTATTAAAAATTTTCCTGCCGTTGGTTTTCTCGCACCTGGAGAATTGTATTCTATCATCAAGTAGCAGAGGCTCAGAGTATCAGAGCCTCAGAGAATAACTTGAGCTTTTAGAAAGGCTTTTACCCAAGGGTCAGGCATTTTAAGTTATGTTAAACAATTGTTTATTTGAGGGGCCAGCATTGTGGCACAGCACCAGCATCCCATATGGATACCAGTTCAAGTCCCAGCTGCTCTACTTCTAATCCAGCTCCCTGCTAATGCACCTGGGAAAGCAGTGTAAAATTGCCATAGTGCTTGGGCCCCTGCACTAATGTGGGAGACTTGGAGGAAGCTCCAGGCTCCTGGATTCAGCCTGGCCCATCCCTGGCTGTTGCAGCCATCTGGGGAGTGAACAAGCAGATAAATCTCTCTCTTCTCTCTCTCTCTCTCTCTCTCTCTCTCTCTCTCTCTCAGTCTCTGTATAACTATGCCTTTCAAATAAATAAACCAATCTAAAAATAAATAAAAATTGGTGTATTTGAGAGGGAGGTAGGGAGGAAGAGAGGAGGGAAAGAGAGAAAGAGAGAGAGAGAGAGAGAGCTGCTGGTTCACCCTCAATGCCTGCAATGGCCAGAGCTGGGCAGGGACCCAAGCTGGGAGCCAAGAATGTAATCCAGGTTTCCCACATGGTTGGCAGGAATCCAATTACTTGAACCATCACCGCTGCCTCCAAGGGTCTGCATTGGCTGGAGTCAGGAGTCAGAGGTAAGTACTGAGCCTAGGTACTCTATGTGAGATGTGGATATCTAAATTGACAGGTTAAAAGCCAACTCTGAGTTATTCATTGTTAATGTCTCACTTTATTTTTATTCAATTTTTTCTATTTATATAAGGTAAAAAAATTCTTATATTTCAGATATATAGAGTTAGGATAGTAGATTTAGAAAGTAGATATAGATTTAGATAGTAGTATTTTGAACCCTGCACTCCCTCCTGCCCAGGCTCCTGCCCTCTCTCCTTCTTCCTTTCTTATTCTTTCTTTTAATTTGCACAATGACATACTTTCCATTTATTTAATTATCATAAGTTTAACCCTCCACTAAGTAAAGAATTCAAGAAATAATAAGAAAAAAAAAACCACTGTTCTTCAGCAGTAGAGATACAGGACTACAAACAATAATGAAATCTCAAAAGGTCAATTTCACTCACATTGCATATTTTTGTACTCTATTAGTTATCACAGGTCAGAGAGAACATATGATAGTTGTTTTTTTGGGACTGGCATATTTCCAATTGCATCTATTTTTTGGGGAAAGACAGGATTCCATTCTTTTTTATGGTTGAGTAGTATTCCATTATATATATATATATATATATATATATATATATATATACATTTTCTTTATCCAATCGTCAGTTGATGGATATCTGGGTTCATTCCATATCTTAGCTATTGTGAATTGAGCTGCAATAAATGTGGGGGTACTCTTTCATATGCTGATTTCATTTATTTGGATAACTTCCCAGGAATGTGATTGCTGGGTCATATGGCATATCTATTTTAAGATTTTTGAGGAATCTCCATAATGTCATCTAAAATGGCTGTACTAGTTTACATTCCCACTAACAGTGGATCAGGGTACCTTTTTCCTCGTATCCTCACCTGCATTTATTGTTTTCTGGTTTTTGGGTGATAGCCATTTAACTGGGGTGAAATGATAGCTCATTGTGGTTTTTTTTTTTTAGCATTTCCCTGATGGCTAGTGATCCAGAGTATCTTTTCATGTGCCATTTGAATTTCATCTTTGGGGGCTGACTTTGTGGCATAGAGGGTTAGGCTGCTGTTTATGAGTTTGGTATCCCATACTAGAGTGCTGGTTCAAATCTTGGCTACTCTGTTTGTGATCCAGCTCCATGATAATGCACCTGGGAAGGAGTGAAAGATGGCACAAGTGCTTGGGCCCTGCCACCCATATAGAAGACCTGGATGGAGTTGGCCTGGATCAGCCCTGGTCATTATGCTCATTTAGGGAATGAACTAGCAGATGGAAGATCTCTGTCTATGTCTTTCTACCTGTCAAATAAACTATATCTATAAAAGTAAATAAGTATTTACTTTTAAAATACTTATTTTTATTATTATTTTAATTGTACATATTTATGGAGCACAGTGTGATAATTTGATACATTATTCAATATCAGAACAGATTGGTGAGCTTTTCCATCACTTTAAATATTTTAATATCTCATTTTAATTCAAATTATCTTATGAATATTTTGTTTAGATATAATTTTTGTTACTGCAAACTGGATATCCCCAGGTAAATGAAATTTTGCATTTTACCTTTGGAACATTTTAAAATTTCAGAAGCAGATTATAGAGTGTGTATGTGTGTCCACATTTCATGAAAATTATATTTTGCGTCTTCCAGTAGCTGATTAAACTCTTTCCATTTCTGGTTCTAGTTGAATGCTTGTGAGTCTTCATAGTAAAAGACTTTGTTTCACAACCTCTGGGAATACCATGCAGTTGCAGAATATGAGATTTCAGAGGGTGAAATTAACCTGGTAGAAATTCAAATCTCTTTTATCTTTCAGATAAAGGCCTTTGAAATCCTTTTAGTGTGAAGTTATCAGCAGGCCAGATTCTCATATAACCTCATTACTAACCCAGGAATTATTCAAGATGCAGGGAGAGCAAGGCTCTGTGGCAGAAACTCTGTTTTTATCACTGCTGCAGTCCAGTGATAAGCTACATGTGGTCCACGGAGTTCTGCTTGGGAAATTCTGCCTGCTTGCCCCAACCCGCCCTTGGAGATTGCAAGACCACAATACGTATCCAAGACTCTCATAAATTGTGCACTAAAGAAATCTGCTCAACTTTATCTGAGAATTTCTAAAACTTATTTAATCACAGGACTTTTCTGCACATTAACATTTCCTGACTCACCTGGGGGTTTCATCTGATAAGAAGTGGAAAGGATACCTGGGAAAGATGGAGGCTTCAGAGCTGAGAGCTGTACTGCTGGGAGCGATGGTGGGGTTCTCAGCCTACGTTTGTTTTATGGAGTGAGTTTGGTAAAGCAGGAGAAACAATTCTCACTGAGCATCATCCCTGTCCTCATTTCTCCCCCGCAAAACAGCAAGAACTGGCTCGTTAGATACTAGGGTTTTGCATTTGTTCCTGAAAACATATTTCCTTCTGTTGTTACCTGTACTTTGTTCAATGGAATGAGCTCCCCATTAATAAATTAGTTTACTATAGACAGAAAAAAATGGACAAAGAACAGTTATATAAAGTTCACCAATTGTTGTAAGGCTTACCTAAAGCAAGCAAATTCACTACTTGAGGGGACAAACCTAATTTTTGAAACTGAAACCCAGTAGTGATTTACTTAGTCCATAAAGGCATGATCTTATCTGCTCAGATTTACATTGGAGCAATAAAACCTCTGGCAGCCACCCCTAGTTGTGTGAAGAGGAGACAAGAGATAAGAACATTCCTGTTTTTATTGCTTTCTAGAACATTTGAAGTTGGGGTGAGGGTGAGGGTGGGAAAGGTGTACCCACCATGGCCCTAACCATCTATTGAGGCTGATACGAGAGAAGTAAACCAGTCCTCCTTGGAAGATGTGGTAAATCTCTCAGGACGCCGGCCTCTGTTTGTCAAACCTGCCAGAGGCTTGAACAAAAAGCACTACCAGAGGAGAGACACTGCCTCCTCTTCATCAGATAACATAACTTCTCCAATTTGAAATATTCTAGGGCTTTGGGAGAATCATTGCCAGCTGTAAAACTTTCAAGGATTTTTATAGGCTGCAAGGGATCTTACCTCACTTCTAAAGCTCCTGAGCAAGCTGGAGATGTCCTGCACTTGGTTCCAGTCAACAGCATCTGGCTGAAGTGCAATGAGGGGCCAGCACTTGGGCTCTAGCATTGACACAGCTTTGCCCAGAACACTCACCAATAACCTAACCATGGGGAAATGTTGCTGCCCTGAGAGGCCTGAGATCGTTCAAGGTTTCTGTCAGGAGGAGGTGCACTGAATTCCCATGATTCCCAAGATGTCGCCATGTGGACTGTCTTAGCTCATACCCGGGACCTAAGATTCTTAAGCTGTCTTCTTTGGATATTAATAGCACTTTGGTTAAAAGCTGCCAAAGTCATGACAGACTCTGGTGGGGGGAATTTTTATTGCCTAATAAATAATATCATGGAAGGTCATAATTCCATATTAGCGACTAAATACCGAGCTGTATAAAGCATGCAAAATTGGGGCCAAGATATGGATGAAAAACAGCTTCATGACATGTCTTAAGAATTATTCATTTTCTTTTTTAATGTGAAAGTAGAGCAGAAACATTCTTCTAAAACCCAGGATTAAAAAGCTGAACAGAGCCTGGGGACCTTAGAGAGTTACATTGATAAAATCGTTTTTTTCTTTGGTTTTAAAATTACCAATAAAACCATTCTCAGACCCAGAAGACATGGAGGGACCTGTAACAACTCCCACCATGGTCTTCACCTGCCATTCTGGAAAGACACTGAGGTCATCCTGGGGAGGCAAAGCTCCTCCACTTTGGGAAACACTCAGCGTTGGGTCAGTGAGCTTCCACGATGCATCTTTGCATCCAGCCATGCTCCTAGGCGAGCACGTCTTTCTGATGGATAGACATTTTCTCTAGATGGAATGAATCCCATTTTTAATTGTTCTGTCTTACATGAGAATACTTGTTACAAATAAATACACACACACACACACAGTCTCTGCTGTAGTATTTTTTTTTATTTCCTGCAAGAGCATTGTTAGCTGTCTACAATGTTTTCTTTTAACATTATTTTCTTTGAACATTTTCACCCCTTCATCTTCCCAATATTTGTTATGACTGTCACCTACTAAATTATCCCTTTGAACAACTAGCCTAAAAATAAAAATTTGTGAAAAAAACTAAGAGCAATACCCATGGGTCTTGCTTTGTGGGGATCATGATTGGCAAAAACAAAACAAACAAACAAAAAACAACCAATATTCTCAGAGAGACTATCTTCCCACAATGGCAGAGTGAATCTCTCTAGAGAGAGCTTTGGGATTGGATATCAATGTTGAGGCAGTGTTCACCCCCTGTACTCTTAGGTCTTTTCATTCATGTTGTTCTCTTTTTAGGCACGTTGGGCTACCGTTTCCTTTTCATTAAAACATATTCTTTCTGTTTACAGAGACTCGATATTGCTACACTCAGCATACAATGGAAGTCACGGGGAACAGCGTCTCTGTCACAAAGCGCTGTGTCCCACTGGAAGAGTGCTTGTCCACTGGCTGCAGAGACTCCGAGCATGAAGGCCACAAGGTCTGGGCAACAAAGCAAATGACAGCACAGCATAGTCAACTTCCCTGTGCTTCAGATGTCTTCCAGCGCTCATGAGCAGAGCCGTAGAGCTCACGTAGGCCAGCTTTTGACTGTCTATAATGAAAAGATGCTTCCTTTTCTGTTGCTCTAAGAGAACACAGATTTATAGGAGAGCACAGGACAATCACAATCAATTGTGTAAGCACAGCAAAAGGGTATTGAAAATGATTGTACACCCTTTCCTCACTCAGATGGAAGTAATAAAGTACTATAGGGAAAAGGAGCAAGGAAACAGTTATGTCCATCATGGTAAAGCATTGCAGATGCAACAACAATTCATTCACCTGAGGAGAGCCAAGGCAATGTAGCTTTGATAGCTTTTGTAAACTGAGGGCTCATGTCTTTATTTGGATGCAGGTTTGGGGGAAAGTCTCTAATGGCTCCCAAGCCATTTGATAAATGACAAAATAATCTGCTTGTGGATTTGCTCCCTTTAAGCCTTATCTGGTGCCTGTGTATAGAAGCATGCTATGTAAAATGAATGTTGGGGCAGCCTTAAAGGAGAATATAAAGAACCAGAGAAAAGTGGCCTGACTCGGGGTTGTGGAGAATGCCCCTGTTCTGCTGGTGTTTCAGAGCTGGCTGTACATGTGGTCTTAACATATCAGGCTTTGGCCTTTGTTTAACATCTTCTCATTTCTCCTCCAAATACCCTGGATAAGGATTTCTTTCTCTTAAGAATGCAGACGTCTAATTTTCATGCCACTTCTCAGATATACCATGAATTAAATGATCTGTTACTTGCACTTAGTTTGAAAGACTATTTAGGAACCGTGTAGTAGGAGGTAAACTTTAGGCTGGGCAGTTTACATTGTAACCATATCTAGCTGAAATTTCAATTTTATAGACTTGTTCAATGTTTATTAAATAGTAAAACATATAATTTATAGAGAAATTTACCCTCAATAATCAGAAAATGTACATTCTTTTCAGTGCAAATAGAAACAGTCACAACATTGACCATGTACTAGGCCTTGAAGAAAGCATCAATATATTCATATCCCTATTCCTTTTAAATGTGAGATTGCCAGCTCTTCTGGGTAGCAGGGAGTGTTCACTGGATCCATGTCATGAGGCCTTACCCTCAAAAACCCTGCCTCCGCCCAAGCAGCCTTCTTATCATCCTTCTTTTTTTCTTCCTTTCTTTCAGGTCTGCACTTCCTGTTGTGAAGGAAATATCTGTAACTTGCCAATCCCCAGAAATGAAACCGATGCCACATTTGCCACCACGTCACCTATAAATCAGACAAACGGGCACTCACACTGCATGTCCATGATAGTGTCCTGCTTGTGGGTGTGGTTAGGACTCACGTTATAGCAGCTGCACAGCACCATGTGTAGTTGCGATCCCTGGGGCTCTCTGTGTCCACACTCATGCATGAGTCATTGCCCTGACATTAGTTGCCGGTGTGAGACCCCAGCAACTCACAGATGTCATCGCCACTTATCATGAGAAACAAACATTGCTTCAGCATAGTCATTTTGAGTCTATCCAAGACCTCAGCAGAGTCAGCCTGTCCCCAATGCAGATCCTGAGTTCCATACCACACCTTTGTTTTCACTCCAAGAAATAATCTGCATTTGTCAAGAGCTGTGGTTATTAATTTTGGGATACATGCATGAGATGCAGGAGGTCCTGGACCCTCTGAGATATTAGGGATATGATTTATGGACATGAACAGATGTGTGTGTTTTGGGAGAAAGGTGAAGAACCACTTGTTTAAACACAATCATGAATTCTCTCATGGCTTTAGAATTTTAAAACTTTGATTCCCAAATATATCGACTGTATCCCTGGAAATCCTTATCAAGTTCCTGGAAGAGTAGTAAGAAATTTAGTCTTCCCAACATTCTTCTATCAAAATTGGGAATCATATTCGCTTGGCTCTGTGTGTCAGATTATAAGGTTATCATAAAAGCTTAATATATTTGTGGGAGTGGCAGAAGTATGGTCCCTAACTTAATGGAGCTAAGTTTATCCCTTCATGTAATTGGTGAGATTGACTTGTTACCTAGTATGCTGGATGAGATCCTGGCTTCCACCTGGGTTGGTGGTATCCAAAGATTTCCCAGCAATATGGAGCTATTTTCACTAGATGTGAGATTCTATTTAGCCATAGCTAATCTGGACAGAAAGACAGCTTTAGAATTAAAAGATGTGTAGAGGTTAGTTTTGGTTCATTTTAAGGATACAGTAAGTGGCTCAGTCCAACCCTTTCTCCAGCTGCAGTTAACCCTGTCCAAGAGCCTTTCCCTTGTAAATCATGGTAACTCTAGGGACAAGATTCTGCATAAAATGAACTCTAGATAGATAAGAAAAGAAGATGTAATAGGCTAGGGTGAAAAAAGTAAGGAGACCCAATGGGAACTTTGAGTTTCTTTTAAGTATTGCTTTTGAAGTAGATGGTGAAATTTTTGCCATCCTACCTATATTTTTGGTACCCACATAGTTCCAGTTTTCTTCTTCCTTGTAAATCATTTAAACAATATTTATTTTTATATGACATAACTAGAAACTAAAATATATTCTAAAAATCCTTTACTCCAAATGAAACAATCAAATTAGAATAATTATTTTTCAATGGTGGTAGAGCTTGTAGTATGTTTGTTGAAAATAATCTATAAAACTGGCATCAGTATTGGGAAAAGTTAACATGTGGTGAGCAACAGCAATGTATTCTCCTCACGATTTTTGCTCGTGATTTCCTCAGTGTTGATGTTCCAGCAGGATTCAGGTAGTGATGCTTGTTGGTCCACTCCATGCAGGGCTGTGGGGCATATCTGTGTGAAACTTGGTGGAGCTATGGCTGATAAAGAGGCCAGTGCCATCAGGGTCTCTCTGTCCTGCACAGAAAAGTGTCTCTAGCCAATAAAAGGAGACACTCCCTGCCGCCACCTCCCTGTCCCACATCCTCAGGGACCGTTATGAACTGACAGTGGTGACTCTAATAGAAAATAGTCTAAATTGCATCAGATGACCTTAATTCAGAGTTTGGTAGGCTTATCAATATATTACCTATAATTGGGATAGAGGGAGAGAAACAAAACATTTATTAAGCACCTCTTATGTGCAAGCACTATGCTAAGCACTTTACATAAGTTAGGACATGCAATCCCTACAAGAACCCTGGAAGGAACACACCAGTATTTACACTTTGCAAATGAAGGTACTGAGGCCCAAAGAAGCTCAATAGCATGACACTTTTTCCTTCAGATTTATGTTATGTGAGATGAGGTGGGATTGAAGATGGAGGGGAGGTGGAATTACCCTCTTAGGAAAACTTCCAGGCCTGACTTCATTGGAATTGGTCCATATACTCATGAGAAGTTGATTTAATTCTGCTTCTGCAGGATGCCATTTGCATGTGTCCCTGGATGATGGTTTTACTTTGGGGATGGGGTATGGCTTCCTCATTCATCCCTCTTGCTGAAAGAGGAGACAGTTGATCTTGCATCTAAAGATGCTTTAAGGCAATGAAATTTGATGTACATATCAACGAGTACCATTTTTGTGCATGGTCACATTCCACCGGCATCTTCCAAGTACTGCATGCAATTTGAATGAGACAAGAAAGTGAACACATCTAAGTCTCCCTGGCTGATGTCCAGGGATCAAGTCCACAATGGTGCAGATTCATCCACCACTGAGGGAGTTATTGCTGACTCTACAGAGATGCTGCTGCATGCATCCTATGTGCCTGTCAGAATGGCTTGTGTTTAATTCTCCTGAAAGAAAGTGGTTTGCTCACCATTCCCAGCCTCGAGGAGACAAGCAAGGGCCATTCATGTGGAAGGTCCAGGACTGGTCAGCCGTCTGACTTTTCTACCACGTTAAACTTTCCATTAAATCTCACCATTGGTGATGGCTTTAAGTGCAAAAATCCACGATGTGTATATTAACCTATGTGCCACATATTTATTTTTAGACTCCCCTCAGCAACATGTCATTATGGGATTGTTTAATGCCTAAACTTTGTAAATATTGTACATTTTGTAAATCAATGAATAAACCTTTTAAGTGTATTTCACTGGTCTCCTCCCTGCAATTGCACATGTCAGTCAATGATTAATACACTCAGGTTATGTACAAGGCACTGGGCCTGGCACCACAGGGAACTTCCTTCCAGGAGCTCACTTTCTAGTTTTACAGGCAAGAAATACATGCATGAAAAGACAGAAGAGAATTCACCCATGCCTAATGATTCAAACCAATGATCAGTGCTGCAGAAAACTGAAGCAAACACTACCAGACTTTTCAATCATGTCTACAGTTTCCGTAAACCATCTTTGTTAAATCAAGAAATAAAAATTATTACTGTGTGTAAATATATATTTGTATTATAATATATTTTATATATTTACATATCTTCTATTTATATATACATATTTATTATATGTATATATTTATACAATACACACACATTTATGCATATATACAATATACATAATAGAAAATATTTTCCCTTAATGGTTTCTCCTGCAACAGAAAACAAATCTTGGACTAAATATCATTTTTATCCAGACAATGAATTTATTATTTTTAGTATAATTATAGATGTTTAGAGTGACTTTGAAAAACCTCAGCTTGTTTATGGTCCTGGTTACCTGTCAACACACTATATTCTGAAATGTTCAGGTATACACACCTGTTCCCCAAGGTTAGAGGTTCTCTGTTAGGTTCTGGAGCAGTGATATGGTTGGTGGTCTTTAATGTGTGGGACTTACATGTGGGTAGCTCTTGACATTAGCTTCTGTGAAGAACTCTGTGCATTTACCATAAATGGCACTGCAGGTGCCCTGTGCTTCCAGGAGATCTGCTTTTGAAGACATGGACTTACATGTTATCCAGTTTGGGAGTTTAAAAGGGAGACTCGACTTTATAAATGTGATTAATAGCTTTTTTCCTAACAGATCTATAACACTTCATTTACAAACAAAATATAGGCATACTGATGTATAAAGTCAAACATGATGATGTGGCTACTTTATAGTACCATATCTTTTCTTTTTTATTTGACATATTTAAAGAGCATTCACAAATGTTTTCAATAAATTTCCTTTAATTTACCTACTAGGAGTGCAATATGTAAAAATGCTTTGAGCATCTGTAATTGGGAGGACTTGACCTTCAAAATTCAGATAGTCTTCTAAGATTGCAAAGTGATCTTGTGGCAGGACTAAAAATGAATATGAGGCATCATAACTTGAGCATGGAGAACTCTCCACTGGAATCTACTGGAAAGCAGTCCTGTTTGCTAATTGCTATTATAATTTGGTGTTTCAAAATTAATATAGTTTCTAAAATCAAGCCACCATTTTCAGTATTTTCCCTCTTAAGCTAATTTTTAAAAACCATGGATTCTCCCATTTGCAAATAACTGTCATCTTGCTGTTACTTTTCCCAAATATTAATTCCACTGTACTTGCTGGATTGGATGAGATGTAGGAGAATTCTTCATGGTTATTTTAAAACTGAGACCTAAAATCCATACACTGAGTGCCAGCACTCAGTAGTATGTTAAACCTCCACCTGTGGTGCCGGCATCCCATATGGGTGCCTGTTTGTGTTCTGGCTGCTCTACTTCTTATCCAACTCTCTGCTATAACCTGGGAAAGCAGTAGAACATGGCCCAAGTGCTTGGGCCCCTGCACCCATGTGGGAGACCTGGAAGAAGCTTCTGGCTCCTTCTTCAGATTGACCTAGCTCTGGGCATTGTGGCTTTTGGGGAGTGAATCAGCAGTTGGAAGACCTCTCTCTGTCTCTCCCTCTCTCTGTAACACTGCCTCTCAAATAAATACATAAATAAATCTTTTTTTAAAAAATCCATACACTGATAAATGCTTCTCAGGGGTTCTCTTTTCTATTCTATAAACAACTCTGGTTTGTGTATGTGATTTTATTTTCAAAGCAGTTTCATATGCATTGTTTCAATTGATCAACATCACCTCATAGCTAAAGCTTTGAGTGGTTAGGGCAGACTGCCTGGGAGTTTGGACTACAAGGACTTTGATTCGTGACTCAAGACTGTTTTATACACACTTGTTGCCAGAATGACATGTGTAATGGCCCTGCCCTTCTCTGGCACTTTTACAAAAATGCCATTTCTTGGTTCACAGAGTTAGAGGCGAATAGGAACCTAGAAAACATCTTTGTTTTATTTAGGAAGGAAAAGAATCCCAGAGAATGTACACCATTTTGTCTCTAAGAATACCCCATTGCTGTACTGAAGAAAAGATCGAACTCATCCAAATGCCCCTCCTTTGATGCTCAAAGTAGTTAAGACCTGGGTGATGGGAACAATTTAGAGATCTCTTCTTTCTTCTCTCCCTGTGGGGCTTAAGCACCAAGAGGATGGCCTCATTAGGAAGAGGCAAAGATAAAAGTTAGAAAGGGCAACTTTCAGTTATTCAGAAACCACTTTATCAAGTTTGTTGCAAGTGCAGTGTCAGAAAATGGCCTCCGGAAGCCAACTGTGTTATCCATATGCCTACAGTTCAGACCTTCCATGGAGTCGTCCTGGGGAGGTGACAGGGATCTTGTTGTCAAAGTGGGCAAAGTCTGTCTGAAAAGCGACTCTGTTGAGTTGACACAAAGGGAACAAAATATCATCAGAATGTTGTCATGATACAAAAGGAAGTGCTAAAAATAAGTCACATCAATAAGCCCATTCACACTTGAGAAAAATTTAAAATTGACTTCTTCCCTAACCCTGTTCTAACTGCAAATAAAGGTGACTATTTGAGTCACATGGAGTCTGCACCCAGAGTCTGAGCACATCCCATCTGTCTTCTTAGTGGTGCTCACTGGGCCATTGCTACTGATCCAATTTCACCTGGCTGTTGGAGAGACTTTGCTCCCACCCCCAACCTCTCTCAGCAATAAAAGAAGACCATGAGCAACTTGGGACCTGCATCACACAGCAGCAGGTGGAGATGAGTTATCTGAGGAGAGGCACTGGGTTGGAGAAGCTCTGCATGGAGATGCCTTGGGTGAGAAATTTCTGTGTGAAGTTTCAAGGTGGGAGAGAATTTCTTGGGCTCATTCATGACTCACCCAGCTTGGGTTGTCAGTGACACATGTCAACACTGTGTTTATCCCAAACTTTAAAGACTTTTAAATACTCAGAGAGTTGGGCCCATCCCTGCCTTTATGTGTAATTAATGACCCTGTGTATGTTTTGCCACTTACCTAAATACTGAATACTCTGTAGAAACATGTCCTCCTTGATGGAAGAAAGCTTGAGATCAAAGTACAAAACATGATAAGACCTCCCATGAACTCTTTCTTCAAAATCAGGTGATCTAAAGAGAACTGAAAGGGAAGTACAGTATTTGAGAGAAAGCACAGTTGGTGTGCTTGGGGAAGATCAGAGATGAAGATGTTCAGAATAGAGTATAGGCAACAGCTTCATTTTAATTTTTAAAACATTTATTAGAGAGAGAGAAAGAGAGAGAGAGAGAGAGAGAGACATCCCATCTGCTGGGTCACTCCCCAAATACTCTTAACAGCCAAAGAGCCAGGCTGAAATTGGAGCCAGGAACTCAATACAGCTCTCACATATGAATGACAGGAACGCAATCACTTGAAGAGCCATCACCAATGCTTCACAGGGTGTGCATTAGCAGGAAGCTAGAGTCAGAAACAGAGCTGGAACTCAAACCTGGCACTCCAACATGGAACGCAGATTTCCCAAACAAGCATCTTAATTGCTAGCCAAATAACCACCCTTGGCTTCTTTTAATGAGCAAGAGAGGACACTCTAAGGAAAATGTTATTTAATCCAAAGCACACAAAAATATAGGTGTTAGGCTGGTGAAAAGAATTCGCTTTTGAGGGAGAAAATTCAGAGGAAACTCCAAGCAAATTAGGTGAATAGTGTGGACCTATGTGGAGGATGTGGACGTGCACAACTCAGGATGCCAGCAGCCAAGAACCTCAGCACCAGCTTTGGAGTGAGGTGAGGCTAGACCTCAGCATCCCAAGCCACTGGTGACAAAGCTGTGGGAAGAGCCTGGCAAGAGTCAGCTCAGAGCCCTGTGGGGGACAGTGTACCTGCTAACATAGGGGGAAACAGAGGGGGCACGTTTCTCTCTCCTTGACCACCCAGCTTCGACCTCCTGTAACTTTAGCTGAGACAGGGCAGGTGCCATTTTGGACATGCACAACAGCTGCACCAGCTAGTGTCCACACACCCAGCAACCAGCTGAGAGGAGACACCTGAGTCTGGCTGGGAGAATTGACAGGGGGCTGGGAGCTTGTGACTGTGGGAGCCTTGTGTGCCAGGACTGTGAAAACACTATGGCTGCATAGGAGGGTGCAGGGTGTGGCTGGGATTTTGGGCAGTCGCGGTGGGTAGTTCAATATGCTTGGGGCTCCCTGATTCCCTTGTGAGGGTCATTGCTGCAGGATACATGCTCACATTGAGGACTGCACGGATCATTTGTGTGGTTCTCGTGGCAGCATGGATGAAAATTGTACCCACTGGGGCTAGCACCCAGGCATGTCTCCTTTGAGCAGAGGAAGCAAGTGGAGGGGAGATTTACCATGCCCAACCTGGGTGTCACCTTAGACACTCCTCTCACGATGAAGCACTGAACAGAGCTCCTTGACCACACCTATCATAAGCCTCTCAGACACTTAGACACTTAAAACATTTATTAGAGAGAGAGAGACAGACAGACAGACGTCCCATCTGCTGGGTCACTCCCCAAATACTCTCAACAGCCAAAGGGCCAGGCTGAAATTGAGCCAGGAACTCAATATAGCTCTCACGTATGAATGACAGGAACACAATCACTTGAAGAGCCATCACCGGTGCTTCACAAGGTGTGCATTAGCAGAAAGCTACAGTCAGAAACAGACTAAGTGTCTGAAAGAGCAAACACTCCAGTAATCCACAGAGGCATAGTCCAGAGATAAAAGCCATTACAGTGAAAAAAATAAATAAATAAGCCAACAAGCGTCTCCACAAATGCCTATAAATATGCATAGCAATTCAAGAAACAAGAATAAGGAACACATCATGATGCCTCCAAAGGAACACAACAACACTTCATACTAGAGTGTGAAAATGAAGAGAATGAAGAAATGCCAGGACCCTTCCTGAAGAGTCCTAGCAGCCTCATTCTATCCGTTAATCTCTCATTACACACACACAGCCTCAGCTTTATCCAGTGTGTAGCATTTTTACCACTCACATTCGTGCATCACAAAAGCAAAGCTAAGCAAATCTACATAAACACTGCTTCCCCTTCAGCTATCCCCTCTCTCTTTATGGCACTCCTACCTTTTTAGAAGATATCCATGATTGCTGTCCTACTTCACAACCCTTAATCTCAATCGTTAACCTATTCTAATCTATTCTGATCCCATAGTGTCTTCACTGAATTCATTGATGAAGGACAAGTTGCCTAGCCTAATACTGATTTCTCAGTCCTTTTATCACCCAACTTCTTGGCATCATTCAACACTTCCACTACTCCTTCCTTCTAGAAATAACTTCCATGATCTCAGTGGGCTCACGTAAGCCATCCTCTCCTAGGGAGCTTCCCTAGAGGACTCTCTTTTGATGGGTTATCCTCCACACAGAAATTTAAATATCAGAATCCCCAAGTTTTGGCACTAAGCCTCTTTCTCATTTTGTTGTCTCTCGTAGGTGATTTTACCATGACTTTTACTTAAATTTCCAGCTATTTGCAAGTGACTGCCAAGTGAATATCTCACTGTCAGACTCCTCAAATACTTCCCAAATTACCTATTTGACATATCATTTTTATGTCACCTCAGCCACAAGCACTTTAAATTTAAGAGCAACTAAAAGCAAATGTATCATCTACTCCAAAGCTAACCTCCTCCAGTGCTCCACCTTGTGAGTAGCCTTGATGTCATCCAGTTGTGTGGGCTGGAACACCGGGGTCATCCCTGGCATCTTCCCATACTACACTAATCAAATGTTATCTGTTTTATAACTTTCTTTTTAAAAAGTTTTATTTATTCTTTTGAAAGACAGAGTTGAGAGAGAGAGAGAGGAAATCTTTCATCAGCTGGTTCACTCCCTAAATGGCCACAAGGGTCAGGACTGAAGGCAGGAGCCAGGAGCTTCATCCAGGTATCACATGTGGGTGGCAGGGGCCCGAGTACTTGGGTCATCATTCACTGCTTTCCCAGGTGCATTAGCGAGGAGTTGGATGGAAAGCAGTGCAGCCAGGACCCAAACCAGTACCCATATGGGATGCTGGTGTTGCAGGTGGTCGTTTAACCCATTGCACCACAACATCAGCCTGTTTTATATATTTCAAATTGACCCACAGTTTTCCATGTCTACTGTCACCACTCTGGCACAAGCTATGATGGCATCTTTTCTAGCAACTCAACTGTTCTCTCTCATCCTTTTTTGTCCTGTTTCAATCCACTTTTTCACAGCTGTCTGTAATTTTAAAAATACAAATCTGATTTTGTCACTCCTCTACTTAATATTCTTCAAAGCTTGCACACTGTTCTCGGAGTAGAAAACAATGCCCTCTCCATGGCTTGAGAAGTGCTCTTAGCTAGCCACAGACTTTCTCTGTCTTCATTCCTATGACATGCCCTTGACTCTCAGCACAGTCTGATTGCCATTAAATTTTTTCCACCATCAATATACGTCAGCCAAGTTCTTTGCATAGGGGTTCCTCCCTCTGCCTGTCTACTCTTCACCCTTGCTCATTTTTGACCCTATTACTTCCTTTTTCCCCCCATATCTCACCTATTATATCACTTCCTCAACGGCATCTTCCTTCACATCCCCGGATTTGTGACCCATTATCATGACACCATGAACTTTGCCTCCACAAAGATTTTCAGTGTGTGTGTGTGTGTATTGTAATATCGGTGACTGTTTATCTCCCTGTCTTTCTGAAAACTCCATGGGACAACTGTCTGCTTTGTTCAACACTTGTAGTGGCACTGTGTGGGGAGCAACTTGGACTAGACTGTTACTGGAATTAAGACTTATTCTACGCATCTGCTCTCCCACAATATGGCGCTGGGAGAGGAGTAAACAGCTTCTACACAGCTGCCTCCAGTTTAACCAATAAACTGTAGGACCTGCTCCTGATTGGAGAAGAGCAGCGTACTCTGCATGTGGGTAGCAGAGTTGGGATTGGTGGAAGAGGACTATAAAGGAGGAGAGAGACAACATGCACCAGGAACATCTATCCGAATAACATCTGAGCAGGCCCCGAGAGAGCCGGCCGGCGGTGTGCCGCTCCCCCGCGGAAGTGGGGAAAGTGGCAGGGGGAACCGCCCTTCCACGGAGGTGGAAGGGACGGTAGCCAACCCGGGAAGAACTAGCAGCAAACCCGGGAAGGGCCGAGCAGACAAAAGAACAGCGCAGGGTCCTGTGTCGTTCCTCCACGAAGAGGGGGAGTGACAGCACTGTGTTGAGCATTGCCAGCTGACAGCATTTGGTCTTTCTCATACATTGACTGTGGTAAAAAGAGTGGCCTCATCCAACATTCTACTTCTCCTTCCCCAGGCAGTCTATCTCCAGTCACTGAGCAAAATGGGGACAGAAGGGCCCACT
This sequence comes from Oryctolagus cuniculus, assembly GCF_964237555.1. Lineage (NCBI taxonomy): Eukaryota > Metazoa > Chordata > Mammalia > Lagomorpha > Leporidae > Oryctolagus > Oryctolagus cuniculus. The sequence goes on along the minus strand of NC_091434.1, from coordinate 92,648,364 downwards.
ACCCTCACTTGTCCTTGGGATATTCCAAGTCTTCAGATCTGCACATGTAGCTGACTCTGGCTTCATTGAAACTTCCTTGCAACCCAACATCTCCCTCTGTAGATTCCTGCATCTGTTGTCTCCCTTCCATGAGTGTTGGTCCCAAGAATACTTGCTAATCAATCTCTTCTACACTAATCTCCATCTCAATCCACTTCTCAGAGATCCAAATCTACAATACTACTATGTTCCCAGCGATGAGAACACAATAGGTGCTCCACAAGCATTTGTTGGTTAAATTCACAAAATGTGAGGATGAAGGCACAAGCCCAAACCATGGTAACTGGTGATAGAAAAAGAGTTAAAACTAAGGCTGCCCTTCTGATAGTCCTGGCCTACACTTCTGATGTATTTTCACATATTAAATTTGTACTACAAACTTACAATGTCAACTGCTGGCAAACTAGCATCTGTTTCTTGCTGCAGCAGAAACTGTTAAAGCTCTTCTCTAAAGCAATTTGTTTGTATGTGTTGAGGGTTACACAAATGGGCATATCCTGTTCCAATCATCTTACTTTTGCAAATGGTCTGAAATATAGATATACACTGCTATGAGCAAATTTGTTCCTTGCAGCATTATTTGTAACTCAAAAAATTTCAGGATAACCTAAATGTGCAGAAGTAGGGGAATAGTTAAGTCAATGACAACACATCCACTTGGAGTGGTATCATCAAAAATGATTGCTGTAAAGACATTTTCAATTTCAATTGAAAATAGTGGCACTAAAGGCATGTGTTCAATGTATTATACTATCTGGGAAGCAAACATGTGCATTGAAAAACACTTGGAGGAAAGAAACACAGATACTCTCATAGTTTATGTTACAGCAATAACTTTTTATTTGCCCTTTAAAATATTTTCCAATTTTTATGCAATGTGGTTATATTACTTTTATAATGAAAACTATAAATACAATCAATGGTTAAAACTATGTATATTAAGTTAATGGTTGTTACAACTCTGGCAGCTCTTCTTCAGTGTAGATGTTAGCCCAGAGGAAGGCCCAGACTCCTTAATCTTGGTTCTCCAACTTGGGTGCCCATCACGGTCCCTGGGGAGCCTTGAAATCTGTGGATTCATGGATTCCACTCACAGAGATTGGGATTATATTGATTTTAGATTAGAAGACCTGGAGATCATGAGTTTTTTAAAAATTCCTATCTATTTGAGAGGTGGAAAGATAGGAAGAGAGGGAGACAGCTAGACAAAGAAAGCTCCCATCTACTGAATCCCTCCTCAAATGCCCAGAATGGTGAGGGCCAGGCCAGGCTGACACTGAGAGTCAAGAACTCAACCAAGGTTTCCCAGTTGAGAGAAAGGAACCCAATTACTTGAGCAATAATCTGCTGACTTCTTGAAGTGAATATTAGCAGAAAGCAGAGCTGAAACTCAAACCCAGATACTCTGGTAGGGGATGCAGACAGCTCAAGAGATGTCTTGCGGCCAGTGCACCACACTGATCCGAAGCTAGGAGCCAGGTGCTTCCTCCTGGTCTCCCATGCAGGCGCAGGGCCCAAGGACTTGGGCCACAGCAGAGAGCTGGACTGGAAGAGGGGCAACCAGGACAGAATCTGGCGCCCCAACCGGGACTAGAACCCGGGGTGCCGGCGCTGCAGGCGAAGGATTAGCCTAGTGAGCCGCAGCACCAGCCTAAAGTGGTTTTCAAAGAAGGATTTTTAAAAACTCATGATGTCAAGGAAGACATTTGGCATAGTGGTTAAGACATCACTTGACATCACTTAAGACATCACCTGGCTTTGCACTGGCCGCAACGCACCGGCCAGAACAGCCACTTGGGGGGTGAACCAACAGTAAAAGGAACACCTTTCTCTCTGTCTCTCTCTCTCTCACTGTCTAACTCTGCCTGTCAAAAAAAAAAAAAAAAAAAAAAAAAAAAAAGAAAAGAAAAGAAAAAGAAAACCACTTTAAAACAAGTCCAAATATATAAAAAAGTTTCCACAAGAGTCACTGATTTTTAAATTTTTGCCACATTTGATTTCTCTAATAGTAAAATTAGCATTATTTATCTTCGAACAATTTTAATGAAGGGTACAAATACTACCCTCTTTACCCTCTAACACTTCAGCATTTCCTAAGAAGTTATATTGATTACCATAACCATTTCGCAGTAACCTAAATCAAGAAATTAAACATTAACACAATAACTTGTAATCCATATTCTAATTTTTTTTTTAAGATTTATTTATTTTACTTGAAAGTCACAGTTACACAGAGAGAGGAGAGGCGAAGAGAGAGAGAGAGAGAAAGAGAGAGAGAGAGGTCTTCCATCCACTGGTTCACTCCCCAGATGGCCACAACGGCCAGATCTGTGCCGATCCAAAGCCAGGAGTCAGGGGCTTCTTCCGGGTCTCCCACATGGGTGTAGGGGCCCAAGGACTTGGACCATCTTCTACTGCTTTCCCAGGCCATAGCAGAGAGTTGGATTGGAAGTGGAGCAGCTGGGTCTTGAATCGGCGCCTATAGGGGATGCTGGCACTGCAGACTGTGGCTTTACCCACTCCACCACATATTCTAAGATGAGTACTTGACAAAGTAATTATTGCGGAGGAACTGACTGCCTTTACTCAGGCTACAAAAGGCAAAGATGCAGAAACCAGTCCTTATTCCAGGAGCCAGCCCTGTCCTTTGTTATCTCTCTCTTCAGAATCAAAGTGAGCTCCCCATATCCTTTTTTTAAAATTTATTTGATGGGTAGAGTTATAGACAGTGAGAGAGAGAGACAGAGAGAAAGGTCTTCCTTCCATTGGTTCACTCCCCAAATGGCTGCTATGGTTAGTGCTGCACTGATCTGAAGCCAGGAGCCAGGTGCTTCTCCTGGTCTCCAATGCAGGTGTAGGGGCCAAGCACTTGGGCCATCCTCCACTGCACTCCAGGGCCACAGCAGAGAGCTGGACTGGAAGAGGAGCAGCCGGGACTAGAACCGGCGCCCATATGGGATGCCGGCACTGCAGGCGGATGATTAAGCAAGTGAGCCATGGCGCCAGCTGCACCCTCCCCCCCATATCCTTTTAACCAATTCCCTTGTAGTCAAGTAAAGCCCTTATGCTAGTTGCGGTCAGTTTCTCCTGCTGGGTCAGAGTAATATTGTCTAGCTAAGATTCAAAATTAATATTTCAGGCATTCTAAACTCAGACATATACAAGACAGGCAACATGGTAAAAGCTTTATTTAAGGGACATGCTGATCAGAAAAATGAACCAGGAGTTTCATACCATGCAGAGAACAGACCAAGGGCCACTTGCGGGCAGTCACAGGCTGGAGCTGAGTGGAGAGAAAAACCATGCTAGCTGGAATGACTGTAAACAGTGCAGTGCGCGGCAAAACAAGGGGAGAAGCAGCCAAAAGGCGGGGGAGAGCAAGGGGCAGGTCCAGCGCGCCCCCAACCTCTCTTATCCACTTCCAAAAAGGGAGTGGTTATGTAGTCTGATTGGCAGGTGAGTGCATACAGATGAGATCACGTGGGGGTGGGGGCGTGGTTTCCACCTCATTAATCTAATTAATTGAATCCTGGCTGCCTGCTTATATCAAGAGTAGTTGAGCTGGAATGGTTCCTAGACTCCTTAGGCCTTTATGGGGCTCTTAGGCTTTTAGGGGCTTTGCTAGAACATTTCTGCCTCTCCTTTTCAGGACACAAAATATTGCATGATGCAGAAATCTGTGGAAGGCCAGTCATTCCTGTCTACAGGGCAACACATCTGATCAGGATTCTGGGGATGAAATCTTGACTTGAGAAAAATCTTAATAGGCTAGGGCAGACAACAAGATTGGAAACTCATGTGTACAGGCGCCTGAGTAAGCCATGGCCCAGCACCGCCTGCAGATGCAGAACTGTTAAGTTCACTGCTTTCCCCCTGGGTATGGAGAGTCCCTGAATGGGAGCCCAGTGGAGATTTGCCAAGGGTGGGCGGGTCACCGACACTCCCTCCAGTTAAGTCAGAGGGAAAGTGGTGTTGGTTGGTCCAGAAGACCCAGCAGCCTGGAGGAGGGGAGCCACGTTGGTCTGGAAGTTGCCCCAGGGCATGCGGGTGTGGGGCTTCTGCAGCTGCATGGCAAAGGAGCTGTGACCAGGGAGGCTCTGTAGGGCCTGTCTGCTCAACTCTAGGAGGCCTGTCTGCTCAGCTCTAGGAGTTGCAGGCCCTGGACGAGGAACAATGCTGAAAAATTTGTTTCTCAAAGAAGAAAAGAGAGAGAGAAAGAGAGAGAGAGACTTCTTCCCACTCTCCAACATGTGTTAGCTGAACATGATGAAATGTGCTGAGAGGCAGATTTTAAAGCTGGAGTTGAACTTTTGTTTAACAAATTTTGTTTATTTATTTGAGAAGTAGAGTTACAGATAGAGAGGTCTCCCATCTGCTGATTCACTCCGCAAATGGCCACAACAGCCAGAGCTGGGCTGATCCCAGGCCGGGAGCCAGGAGCTTCTTTTGGGTTCCCCACATGAGTGCAAGGGCCCCAAGCATCTTCCACTGCTTCCCCAGGCCATTAACATAGAACTCGATCAGAAGAGGAACAGCAGGGACAGGAACTGGTGTCTGTATAGGATGCTGGCACCCCAGGCAGAGGCTTAGCCTACTGTGCCACAGTGCCAACCCTTTCTGGGCTTTCTCCTCTCTTCTCTTCCTCCTGAAGTCTTCTTTCTCTCAAGTTGTAAACCACTGTCAGGAACGATTTGAAAGATTCAGAATTAAGAAGGAAAAAGGCCTAGGCTCAAACTCTGAGTGGGAATATTATGCAATGGAGGGGCTGAATATATGTTATTTGCCATTGATTTAAAAAAAAACAAATTTGAAATTTCTTCACCACAAAAAAATCGATAAGAATGTGAGCAGGATAGATATGTTAATCAGCTTGATTTAATCACTTCATGAAATAAATATCAAAACATCACCTTATATTCCAAAAATATATATAATTGTCAAAAATAAAATCGCATTTTAAGTTTTTGTTTCCTGAAATATTATTAAACCAATATGTATTACAATCTATTGTTATAAATCCAGAAAACATAATGTATGGAAAGAGGAATTTGTGAAATGGAATCAGCTTTGGATTTGGATCAACAGGTTTGGATTCAAGTCATAGCCCAGCCATTAAAAAGCCAAGTGACCTCACTTAAATGTCCTCACATTGTGTTGAAGCTAAAAAGAGATCATGGAACAGTTTTAGTGCTGGACTTGGTAAACAGTGTTACTAGATTTGTGTGTGTGTTGATGTTTCTCTCTCTTAGCAACCTTTTGAGGACAAGAACTATCATTTAAAAAAAAAAAAAAGGTTTGTTTATTTATTTTGAAAGAGAGAGAGAGAGTATCTTCCATCTGCTGGTTCACTCTCCAAATGACTGCAAAAGCCAGGAGCCTGAAACCTGGAACTCCAACTGGGTCTCCCACTGGGTGGCAGGGGCCCAACCACTTGGGTCATCTTCCTCTGCTTTCCCAGGAGCATCAGCAAACAGCTGGATTGGATGTAGAGCAGATGAGACTCAAACCAGGGCTCCTATCTGTGGTGCTGGCATTCCAAGTGGTGGCTTAATCTGCTGCACCAAAATGCTGACCCCAAGGAACATAATTTTTGAAGCTTCTGCATTTAGCACATATCTGGCCCATGGAAACTGCTTAGTAAATTTTCACTGACTTGAGTTGTATAAACATACGATAGTGTCATCTGATTGGGGTTAGAGATTAGTAAGACTATTTATTTCAAATAGTAGAGGAATGAATTAGAATAGAAAGGAACTTAACCTGACTCTTTTAGTAAGGATTGATTATCCCTAATCTGTACCTTATTTTGAAATGAGTGGCCTAGTGCCAATGCCAGTAGCTTGCAGTTTGGGGTTAGTGCTGAGATATGTTTAATGTTACACAAAAATTGTCATGATGCCAGGGTTTCTAGGCAATAGGAAGTTTATTTTCAGACCAGACAGGAGGCAGAGATCTAAAATACCTTTCATGGTAACAGAGCAGAGAGCTTTGCAAGATCATAAATGGCAGAGAGAAATGAGATACAAAGGTGGAGCCTTAATAGATTCTGAGTTCCCACATAGTTCATGCACACCAGTCCTACAGAATTTGGTTTATGGGACCAAAGCCTTTTTTGGAAACAATGGGTCAAGTCTTTCAAGTGGATAAGAAAATATTGAAAATGGGAGCCTAAATCAAGAAATGGATATTCTAGCTCAGGCCAATCCTAGCAGGACCAGAGCAAAGTAGAGTACAGAGAAGCATACTTAAATGAAACTGATTATAATGAGGCAATGAGTTATTTAATTGAAAATTTCATAGACTACAAAAAAGTACTGCATTTTTGATGTTATTATTTCCATGTGTGCCTTTAAGGAAGTCTTCAGCACTGCTCATACCCAAACCACGAACTGCCTTGGCCAATAGTGGGAAAAAAGCAAAAATTGAAAACTCAATAATCTAGCAATGTCTAGTTTCTCAGCCTTGTTCTGGGTTTGAGTGCAGAGATCTTGTCTTGGGATAGCCCATATCCAGCCACAGTGTTTCGCTGTGCATTTGACATGCCTGGTATCAGATCTACAGAAAAGAGCCCTACACAAATCAAAAAGACTCTACACAAGGGGTTGTAGTGAAGGGCCAGGGAGGGCTGAAATGTTTGCATTTTAAGCCGGCAGAGGAAGGCCCTTCCTTAGTCTGATGAGGAGAGAAGAATGCTTGCAAATTCTGTGATGAAATGGTGCATTAGTAGACTAAAGAAAAGTAACAGTTTTTGCCTAGCACAGAATGGAGTAGAGCAATTCATGGACAAAGCGTTAGAGTGGATCACAGTGACAACTTTCTTGTTAATTTAGGATACCTGTTGAGGTTAGTAGTGGACAACTAGAGCCAGAATTGGAGTTAAAAGGGAATTGTGTTCAGGAATTTGGAGGACAATGATGCTGGATGTTCTATCAATACTCACTGTTGTGTTATGTTGCTCATGCTGTGCCACACGCTTCTCTTCCAGCCTGTGGATGGTTAATAAATTGGAAACATTCTTAAGTCATGAGCACCGATGGACATGGAGTCCTCATTTTGCGTGTCATGAAACCTGCTCTGTTTGTCTGGTACTGAGGCAATTATTTTAGATCCTGTCATAGCTCATCCTGTATTAATAATAGGGCGAGTCTTAAGGGGTGGGACTTCCATATTTATATATATTTCATCTCTTCAAAACACTTTGAGATAATTTCATTTCCCTAATGGCCCTGTCAGGAACGTGGGCTCAATATAATTAGTTTGATTAGAAAGATATACATATTAAAACACAAAGAACACCTGTAGGTGGGAAGCTCAAGAGGGAGTCAGGTAGGTGGGTGGACACTGTGGTTTCAGAGGAACTACCTCATCCCTCTAGACCCCAGGGTCACCATGTAATGAAGAGCCAGAAATTGAATCAGTGGCTGATAGACTTTACTGGCTGCCACTTATACTAACACATTGCATGTTGAATCAATTCACACGTTTCTATGTATATAAAAATATAATTGAAATATACCTGACAAAAACATATAAACCAGGGCTGGCCTTGTGGCGTAGTGGGTGAAATTACCACCTGTGACCCCAGCATCCCATACGGGCACGGATGGGTTCAAGTCCTAGCTGCTCCACTTCCTATCCAGCTCCAGGTTAGCACTGGGAAAAGCAGCAGAAGATGGCCCAAATGCTTGGGCCCCTGCCACCCAAGAGGGAGACACAGAGGAAGCTCCTGGCCCCTGGCTTTGGACTGACCTAGCTCTGGCTGTTGTGGCCACCTGGAGAGTGAACCAGCAGATGGAAGATTGATATTTGTCTCTCTCTGTCTCTGTCTCTGTAACTCTGCTATTCAAATAAATAAATTAATAAATAAGCCTTTAAAATATGAATCTTCACAATGTGCATTAATCTATTATGTTCTAATATTTTATATCTCCCATCTATTTGTTAATATTTTTTAAATTGTTGGTTTTTCAACCTCTTCATTGATTTCATGATTCTCCAATAAATTACAATTTAGAGATCATGAAACAGTGAGCTGCACAATCACATATGACCCTTCTGATGTTGGTTTCCTATTGCATACCTGAAGTCAAGGAATCTCTAGCCCTGGTTTAGAGACCATTCCTCTCACTGTTGTGCTATGATAGGGTAAGGATTTTGTTCTGAATTATCAGTTCTGTAGTCACTCATGCACTAATGCCATCTAAGATAGTCCTGTAATCTTTTTGCAATTGATTCTGTCAATTTTTGATTTGTTGATTAATTTATTCCATAAATCTCAATCCGGAAAGACAGATATCTAAGCTTCACTGGTGAATCCAGGCTTCACTAGTGAAAGACTCTCCCTGTTTGTCAGTCTCCTTGCTTATAAAATGAGGGCACTTGAGCTTGCTGGTAGGATTAGCCACACACTACAGAAGCCCATGGCACAGTGCAGGCCAGATTGCAAGCATTAGATGAATGGCACTTTCTTGACAGGGGTGCTGGGCACCATGCTAAGTTTTTTTTTTTAAAGATTTATTTATTCAAAAGTCAGAGTTACACAGAGAGATAGAAGGAGAGGCAGAGAGAGAGAGAAAGAGAGGTCTTCCATCCGCTGGTTCATTCCCCAGTCGGCCACAATGGTTGGAGCTATGCTGATCCAAAGCCAGGAGCCAGGAGCTTCTTCCCAGTCTCCCAAGAGGGTGCAGAGGCCCAAGCACTGGGCCATCTTCTGCTGCCTTCCCAGGCCATAGCAGAAAGCTGGATTAGAAGTGGAGCAGCCGGTACTCGAACCAGCACCTGTATGGGATGCCAGCACTGCAGGAGGTGGCTTTACCTGCTGTACCACAGCGCCAGCCCCAACCATGCTAGTTTTGATGTGACAAAGAACACAGCCTGGGGGCCGGCACCATGGCGCTGTAGGTTAATCCTCTGCCTGTGGTGCCAGCATCTCATATGGGTGACAGTTCTAGTCCCAGCTGCTCCTCTTCTAATCCAGCTCTCTGCTATGGCCTGGAAAGCAATAGAAGAAAGCCCAAGTCCTTGGGCTCCTGTACCCATGTGGGAGACCCAGAAGTTCCTGGCTCCTGGCTTCAGATCGACACAGCTCTGGCTGTTGCGGCCATTTGGGGAGTGAAGCAACGGAAGAAAGACCTCTTTCTCTCTCTCTTTCGTCTCTCTCTCTCTCTCTTTATCTCTCTCTCTCTCTCTCTCTCTCTGTCTATAACTCTACCTCTCAAATAAAATAAATAAAAGCTTAAAAAAAAAACACAGCCTGAAGTGCATCCTTAAGGGAATCCACTGGTTCTCACATTTCTACTCTTGCAATTTTTGTTGTGTAAACTACCTTAAAATTTAGCAATATATTGCAAACAGTTTTCTGTCAGCAAGTAGAGTTGCATAAGATAATTTTCAATGGTTGATTAGGATTACATTTTATGGTTGTACTATAACTTTACCATTAATTTTTACCATTTAAACATCCTCTATTTTTGGATGTTTGTAGGTTTTTACTTTAAAATTTTTATATACAAGTAATACATGAACTTTGAAATATGAATTAGCTCAATGGGAAATTTTTAATCAGAAGAGTAGTCTTCCTCCCTTTCTACTCTCAGCTTTCCCCATTCTTTAGCAACTGCTATTAATAGTTTCTTGAGTATACTTTTATGTATTTCTAATGACTACATAAACAATTTTGAATATATTTATATAATTATATAAAGGGCTGTTAGATACATGTAGAAAACATGTTCTGCAACATGTCTTTTAAAATGAGTCATTTGCAATATGTTTTACTCTCAGCACATGGAGATCTATTTCATCCTCTACATCGTAGACAGTGGCTTTATCCACTGTACCACAATACTGGCCCCATTTTCTTTTTAGTTGTAAGCAAAGTAGCAATGTTTAATAAAGAGAAATACATTTGTCAGACTATGTGAATGCCTTAGAAAAGAACTGAGTGCCCAGTTTGCATTCAGGCTGGTATTGAAAAGAGTAGAGCCAACAGACCAGGTGGGTCTCTCAGTGAAGAACTGAGAGCAAATAAATAGTTTCTTTTATTTTTTAATTTTTTAAAAGATTTTTTGAATTTATATGAAAGTCAGAGTTATACACAGAGAGAGAAGGAGAAAGAGAGAGAGAGAGAGAGAGAGAGAGAGAGATTGCTTTCCCAGGCCATAGCAGAGAGCTAGATTGGAAATGGAGCAGCCAGGTCTCGAATCGCCCATATAGAATGCTGGCACTACAGGCGGCGGCTTTACCAACTATGCCACAGTGCTGACCCCCAACAAATAGTTTTTTTTTTTTTTTAAAAAGGATGAAACCAACATCCTCAAGACATTTTATAGATAAAGGTGTGAGTAAACCAACATACTGCGTAGCCTAGGACAAGTCATATAGTACACACATGTGTACTCTCTTGAGATAACGCTAGGATAACTAAAATAATTGGAATGGTTTGATGAATTTAATGTTTTGATCTATCCAGAAAGGCATGGCAATTTAGGCTTATACCAAAGTATATGAGTGTCTACATTTGCACTCTCTCTCTATGGGATGTGACTTGTCATGGGTCGCACACTCATGAACTATGATAACAGCAAATGAAAATGGCATGCTGTATTGTCTAAGCATATACATGTTTGGTTGCTAGGTATGTTGAATATATAAAATGTTGCTAGGTATGCTGAACAAAATGTTGACTCCACTGAAATGCAGTTGACACAATATCCAGCTCATTCTACTTCCAGTGTTGACCCAGCATTTTTATCACCTTCCCTAGTCAAGCTTCTGCAGCCTCAGAGCAAGCCCCTGCTGAGCACTGTTGTTTCTCCCTGTAAGGAAGAAGTCTTGTCTTACTCCTGTAAAATAGAATGACCACAGACATCCTCTGCACTATAATCACATCCACGGAATATTTTATGAAAGACCTTTTATCTTTCTGCAGAAAACACCGTTGTCATGGTTAGTAAAATCAATACAAAAAAATAACTTTAATTTGGGAAATTCTAGTATTCCCAACCAATGATACAAAAAAGATAGGGAATAAATCTGCTCCGCGTCAACAACAAAGGTCACTTGCACCTGAGTGAGAGATGTGCTAAAGTTCTGCTTGAGAAGTTAGCTGGAACACTGGAGCTTGCCCTGGACTCTGACAAGCCAGAATCTTTGAGATGAAAATTTAAAAAAAAAATCCCTTAAAGGCTTCTTTTCAGCCTCTGTGGAATATTTACTGCAGCGGGCCTTGCAGAAGAAAAGCTGAGGGCTCAAGGCAAAGCTTCTTTTCACCTTTTGCAGAGCACCTGCTGCTGGTGGTGGTGACGTACCCTGGTGCCTACTTTGTGATCACATGTAAAATTTGTCATTGCTTTTTTAATTCACTATCTGTCATCCTTTGGAAAGTTATTCTGTGTTAGCCAACAACCATATCTTAGTGGCTTAAGCCAGAAAGATTTTTAAAAAGTTGTTGCTGTTTTCTTTCTTTGCTTACATTATATTTTGGCTGCAAATTGGCCCATGGGTCTTCTTCATTCTGGAATTTAGCTGAAGGCACAGCCTCTTGCTGAAACATGGTGTTCTCTTGGTAGAAGGCAGGAAGAACAAAACAACAGTAGGAAAGCCAAAAAAAAAAAAAAAAAAAAAAAAAAAACTTCTTAAAACTTCCTGTATAGAACCACGCATTTCACTTCTGCTGCTTTTCTTTGATCAAAGCAAGTAATATGCCAAACTGCTATGAACAGAGCAGGGGAGGGCAGTACATCCCTCTCCCAACAGGTGGCATGGTGGGGACAAGCAGAGCATGGGAAGGGGCAGTGAACACTCAATAGCAAACACACAACCCACTACTACTTGAGTTTAGACCCAGCTATATGTCTGACTGCCCCTGGAAACTCAGGGTCAATTTCAGTTCTTCTAATGAGGTCTAACTTGTCGCTCTCAAGCTAAGGAGCATCAGTATTAAGTTATTACTTTAAAACTAGGAGTGGGGTAAGGATCAGCTTCAAGAAGCGTGCATTTTTCACTCTATGCCACCAACATTCCTCCCCCTTTCTCTCATTACTACAATGGATAGATCATAGTTCTGATGTTTTCCAAAATTGGACAAGATGGTAACAATAGGAAAGTGTCTAGGATGTTTTCCATAGGGCTGACTGAGGCTTGTTTTTTTTTTTTTAATATGGAAAAATTGTTAAATGGGTATTTGGAGGTAGAAGCTATAAAAGAAAAATCATTTTTGAATGATTTCTAAGCCAATTTTTCCTACTTGTGTGTTCAGATTAAAAAAGGAGGAAAAGCAAACGTGAAGATCAGCTGCTTTTTGAAAAACAAATCATTTTAGTTTGGTTGTTGTTCATGAAAATACAGCTTCAGACATGAATGATTCTGAAACTAACAGCAGTTCCAGGAAAAGGCTTTCAATGGATGGTGTGTCTTGACTATTTCCTGCGGATATCTTTAGGCATTTGGTACCTTGTTCTGCCTCTGCCAGCATAGATTCCCACTGCAGTGTCCTGTCTGGACCAAGAATCTACAAGATTCAGCACAAATACAGGACACATTTCCTCAGGGTTGGGAACTGGGCCAACTGGAGCTCTATCAGTGAATCTACACAGCCTCTTCCCCAAGGAGCTGGCAGTCTCAGAGGGAGACAAACAAGTAAATGGGAAATTATACTAGAGTGATAAGTGCTGCAAGGTTGAGAGAACCACAGAAATTTTTCAAGTAGAAAGCAAGGAGGTATATAAACTCACCCTAACAAACAGGAAAAGTTTCCCAGAGAGAATATTGTGCAACCTGAGAAATGCAGGGTGACTTGAAGACAGCCTGGTGAGAGGGAGAGGCTCAGACTGGAGACCCCGAAATAGCAGGGGATGGGGGGTGAGCCTTGTAGTTCACTCACTGCTGCATCCCTGTCACTGAGTTCGTAATGATGATTTGTACCTCGTTTAAAATATATACACATATAAATAATGGGGTACAAATCATATATCTATATTTATATCTATACCAAAGCATCCCATATCTGAGTGCTGGTTGGAGTCCTGGCTGTTCTGCTTCCCATCCAGCTCCCTGCTAATATGCCTGGAAAAGCAACTGAATATGGTCCAAGGCTTTGGGCCCCTGACACCCACATAGGAGACCCAGACAGAGTTCCAGGCTCCTGGCTTCAACCAGACCAGCCCTGGCTGTTGTGGCCATTTGGGGAATGAAGCAGTGGATGGAAGATCTTTTTCTCTTTCTTCTACCCCTCTCTCTCTTATCACTCTGCCTTTCAAATAAATAAAATTAATCTTTTTTAAAAATTTTAAAAATCTCATCTCCAGTTTTTGTGTTTTTTCAAAGTATGATAGATGATTGTAGTATTTTGGAAAAGTGATTTAAATATTAAAATATGATATATTCATGTGCCAAGCAACAGAATTAATAAATATTAATATTGTCTTTCTTTTGACAGGCAGAATGGACAGTGAGAGAGAGAGACAGAGAGAAAGGTCTTCCTTTTTTTGCCGTTGGTTCACCCTCCAATGGCCGCCGCGGCCGGCGCACTGCGCTGATCCAATGGCAGGAGCCAGGTACTTCTCCTGGTCTCCCATGGGGTGCAGGGCCCAAGCACTTGGGCCATCCTCCACTGCCCTCCCGGGCCACAGCAGAGAGCTGGCCTGGAAGAGGGGCAACCTGGACAGAATTCGGCGCCCCAACCGGGACTAGAACCCCGGGGTGCAGGCGCTGCAAGGCGGAGGATTAGCCTAGTGAGCCGCGGTGCCGGCTAATATTATCATATTTTCCTTAATTTGTTAAGACATAACTATCACCAATAAAGTTGAAGTTCAGTATCAACTTTCCCTTAGTCATATTTCTTTTCATTCTTCTCAGAGTTAACTGTTCTCATGAATTTTATAATTTTAATCCTTCTTTTATAAGTGTTTAGTAAATACACAACATTGTTTTGCGCATGTAAATGTTATGGAAATGATATACTGTGTACCATCTTTTGCAAATTGAATGTTTCTCAATATTATATTTTCAAGGTTTATGTTTATACTAATGAGATCCACTGTACACATATACCAAAATTACTCTGACTGTACTTCTGCTGTCAACATATGGGTTGTTATCCGTTTCTTTGCTCTTCCTAGGAGGACACAGTGAGTGAAAGTCTTTGCATGATTATTTATGTTTCTTTCTGTTTACACATTCAACACATTCAGGCATTCCCTGAAAATGAGATTATGGTGTCATTGAAAATACATATTTTGTTTTTAGTAGATGCTAATATCTCACAATAAGTAAAGTTCTTATTTATTTTCTTCCTGAACTCTTGGTTAGGACATTCTGTTTCTCTTGATATTCTGTGTGTTTTTTTTTTTTTTTGAGGTTCTGTGTTAATTTCTTTTAAAATGCTAATTCTCTGATGTGGGAAGATCTATGCAGATAAACTCTTTGTCTAATGATTGATTGGATATGTCATCTCCCTCCCTTTGGTGCTATTCAATTCATTTGTCATATCTTCTGGTCCAACTCTGTCTTCCTTCCACACTCTCAGTGGATGACTTCACCTCGTAGTTCATGGAGAAAAAGCAAAATCAGAAGAAGCAATCTCAATAACTACTTCTAAATTTACAAATGTGCTTTGGCTGCAGGTCAAATACAGACTTCTACTTACTTTTTAAAATAAAGTTTCACTGAAATATAATAACAGACTTCATAAGGGCCACAAAGTCTAAGCTCTTACCATCTGGCTCCTACTAGGAAAATAGGAGATAGAGGAAAAACAATGAACTTGAAGTGATGAAAGAGGGAATTCAAGGGTGCAGTGCTCTTCCTCAGGCTCCACATTGGCTTCTTACCTCACTTTTCTCGATTCTTTTCTCAAATGTCACCCATCCCCATTTTCTCATTCAGAACCAATTTTCCTCACAGTATTTAATGTTAAAAAGAAACTTTTGTTTTTCATTTTGCACTTGAAGATCAGATTTTTTTTTCCCACTTGAAGGTACCGCCAAGAATTGTAGTGGAATATAGTAGCCACTCAACAGATATCAACTGAATGAATGGGTAATTTTGTCCTTGAAGGAAGGATTTAAAACACACTGTCAAGACTAATTTCTTGTACCCCACACATTTTCCTCCAGTGGGACTCCATTATACTGGAGTAAGGCGCTCTGACACTCTGAACATTTCAAATGCATGCAGCATTACTACTCTCAACATAAAATGTTCCTGCCATTATTCATGCCTACCCTGGTTTTTCATCACCACCATTCAACAATAGCCCCTCTCACTCTTTCCACCTTTGTGCAGAGATAGCACCCCATTTTCTCTGGCCGGTTCAGACCTTGCCTGCTGTGATAGTGACAACCGTTAGGGAAAAATCTTTCTTTGCACAGGTGAAGACTTAGAAGATTTTTAAATGTTTTTCTTTTTGTTTGTTTGTTTGTTTGACAGGCAGAGTTAGACAGTGAGGGAGAGACAGAGATCGTTGGTTCACCTGCAAAATGGCCGCTATGGCTGGCGCACTGAGCCCATCTGAAGCCAGGAGCCAGGTGCTTCCTCCTGGTCTCCCATGCGGGTGCAGGGCCCAAGGACTTGGGCCATCCTCCACTGCCCTCCCGGGCCACAGCAGAGAGCTGGACTGGAAGAGGAGCAACCAGGACAGAACCGGTGCCCCAAATGGGACTAGAACCCAGTGTGCCGGCGCCGCAGGTGGAGGATTAGCCTAGTGAGCTGCAGCACCGGCCAATTTTTTTTTTTTTTTTTTTTTATCTATTTCCACCATCCTTGTAGTTTATGGAAATTCCTCCTAAATTTGGACAACTTGTCTGTCATTATTGGCTCTGGCCAATGCAAAAAATTTACATTTTTTTCTAGGTTTTCAGGAATTTTGGTGAAAAGCTGGGAGAGTCTTAAAAGTGCATTTTGCTGTCAAATATAATTTCTTTTTTTAAAGACTTCCTTTAGGGGCCGGCGCCGTGGCTCACTTGGTTAATCCTCCACCTGCAGTGCCGGCATCCCATATGGGTGCCGGATTCCAGTCCAGCTCTCTGCTGTGGCCCAGGAGTGCAGTGGAGGATGGTCCAAGTGCTTGGGCCCTGCACCCACATGGGAGACCTGGGCGGGGGGGGTGTGCCTGGTTCCTGGCTCCTGGCTTCAGATCAGCACAGCACCAGTCGTGGCAGCCATTTGGGGAGTGAACCAGTGAAGGAAGGACCTTTCTCTTTGTCTCTCTCTCACTGTCTGTAACTCTACCTGTCAAATAAAAAAATAAAAAAAAGACTTCCTTTATTATTTGAAAGACAGAGTTACAGAGAGAGATAGAGACAGAGAGAGTTCTTCCATCCTCTGGTTCTACCCAAATGGCCACAATGGCCAGTGCTGAGCTGATGTGAAGCTAGGAGCCAAGATCTTAGATCTTCCATGTAGGTGCAGGGGCCAAGGACTTGGGCCATCCTCTGCTGCATTCCCAGGTGCATTAGAAGGGAGCTGGATTAGAAGTAGAGCAGCCTGGAGTTGAACCAGCACCTATATGGGATGCTGGGACTGCAGGCTGGGGCTTTAATCAGCTGCATCACAATGCTAGCCTCTAAATATAATTTCTTTTCTCATTTTATTTTAGAAAATTGAATAAATTTTCCTTTTTCCTCCACACCCTCCTATCCAGAAGCTAGAATTCAAAGGCAATGAGTAATCAGGCATAACTAAGCATTTTCATTAAAATGTTTGTTTGTGCATGTCCTGAAAACTACTTTCAGAAGTATGTAACCACTAAAAGGAAGTTAATTTGGAAACTCACTCTTTTATGAACCTAGTTTGAGCTGAACACAGTTCCATCATGAGAATGCGGAATGACAGGCGGCACCTTCTGGGAGATGGGCTGTGTCTTTGCCTGTTTGTCCCTTTTCACCCCTACCCCCAGCTATGACTGTAGCATCTCTGTCCTGTAAATATACATGACAAGTGAAGACATGGCCTCTTCCAGGGCTTGACACTGAGGATGGCTGCAGCTGGGAGACCCAGCCTAGGGAGAGGCAGATCATTCAAGGGGAACAGCAAGCTCTCCTGTGTAATGGGTCTGGAATGCAGACGTGGATCTGTCAAAAGAGCTTCTGTGTTCTCCATATTGACAGCTCATGGTCCCTCCATGACATGTGTGCTGCAGAAACATGACCTGGAACTGATGTGTTCTGACAGAAACAAGCTGGGAGATTTCAAGCTCTCTGTCTCTCTCTGCCTTTTTCTCTCCTCCCCGGTGATGTGGAACTGTTGCAGGGGTGCAGAAAGGCATGTAGTTGTCACGAGACTGTCCCTAGCCCCACCGTCACAGCCAGCCTGGACATGGTGTGGCCCATGGAATATATAGATATATATGGAAAGTGTTCCTGAGATTTTGGAAGTTGACACTATTCTCTGCATGCAGAATTTTATTATCCATGGAAGCAAACTGTGTGGAGATATCTGTGAAATAAGCAGCAGAAGAATAAAAAACTTTGTAGACACATGTAAATGTGGTAACCAAGATAACAAGGAAGCAATGCAGAACAAAAGTCTTGCTTATTCACTTCAACATACAGTCAGTTTTGTTTTTAAAAGATTTATTTATTTGAAAGAGCTATAGTGAGAGAGGGAGACAGAGAGATCTTCCATCTGCTGGCTCATTTCCCATATGGCCACAATAGCCAGGGCTGAGCCAGGCCAAAGCTAGGATCCAGGAGCTTCATCCAGGTCCCCCTTATGGCTGCAAGGGCCCAAATACTTGGGCCATCTTCTACTGCTTTTACTAGGCCATTATCAAGGAGCTGCATTGGAAGTCGAGCAGCTGGGACACGAACTGGTGCTCATATGGGAGCTGGCATTGCAGGTGGTGGCTTTACCTGCTATGCCACAGTACCAGACCCCACAATCAATTTTAATGGTAGAAAATAAATATCAATAATGATGAAGCCTGGGGACTTATATTAATTACATTGATCTCTCTTTATATATTTAAAAATTTCTGATAGTGGGTGGGTGGATATTGTGGTGCAGCAAGCTATGCTGCCACACAGGACATCCACAGCCCTTCACTGGATTTGGAGTGCCTGGATTCAAGTCCTAGCACCTCAGATCCACCTCTTTGCTAATGCATCTGGGATGCAGAGGAAAATGACTCAGTGCTTGGACCCCTGCCACCCATGTGGGAGACCAGATGGCTCCTGACTTCAGCTTGGCCCAGACCTAACTGTTGTGGATATTTGGGAAAATGAACCAGAAGATGGAATCTCTGTCCGGGTCTCTCTCTCTGCCTTTCACACAAATTTAAATAAATACATAAATAACCTTTTTAAAAGGAAGATACTGAAAGCAAATTGTATTTATTTTTAAATAATTTCTTTTTTGGGAGTGAGGAGAAATCAAGTTTTGATTATAAAATTCTGCCCTGGGCTGGCACTGTGGCATAGTGGGTAAAGACACTGCCTGCAGTGCCAGCATCCCATATGGGCGCTGGTTCGAATCCTGGCTGCTCCACTTCAGACCAGCTCTCTGTTATTTGTACTGCCTAAGAAAGCAGTACAAGATGGCCTAAGTCCTTGGGCCCCTGCACCTGTGTGGAAGACTTGGAAGAAGCTCCTGGCTCCTGGCTTCAGATTGGCACAGCTCCGGCCATTGTAGCCAGTTGGGGAGTGAATCAGCAGATGGAAGACCTCCCTCTCTGCCTCTCCTTCTCTCTCTGTGTAACTATAACTTTGAAATGAATAAATAAACCTTTAAAAACAAAGTCTGTCCAAGTGATGAAGCAGAATATGAATTCACTCACCAAATATGGAGAGGGCTCACTATGTGTTATGTACTGGGGATTAATTGGAGTAGAGGAGAAGAATGATTTCCATGATTTTCTTTATCAGACACTGATCATTATACAAATACAATACTGAAAAATTTGGTAAGTATATTCAGGAAACAAATGAAGAGCTGAGGCAGAGAATAAAAACAAGAGATAGAGGACTTTATAAGCTGCTATCCAAGCTGAGTCGAAGGCTGAGGGTGGGACCATCATGTGAGGGGTAGGGAAAGAGCATCCCAGGGAGAGGCGGCAGGGAATCCAAAGGCCCCCTGATAGGGAGAGAAGAGCAACGTTTGTTGTGGGAGTGGAGAGAAGAGCAGCAGCTGAGTCAGGAAAGCTGAGGGAGCATAGGGAGGCTGGGGCATGATCAGAGGCAAAGCATGCAGGGTGTGCTGCAGAGTTCTAATTTTGTTCTAAGTGATGGGAAACTAGAAAGGAGTTTTAAATGGATGCTTTGGTTTGACTATGTTTGGTGCCTCCAAACCCATGCTTTAGCTTAGTCCCTGGAGTCATATGGTAATGGTCTTAAGAGGGTACAAGACTGGGGCCTTTGGAAGTGATTAGGATTAGATAAAGTCATTAGGGTAAAGCTGCCATGATCCAGTTCTGGTGAATTTATAAGTAGAGAGAAAGAGACCAGAACCACAGTTACATACGTGTACCCTTCCTGCCTCTTGCCACTTGTGCCCTGGGCCGCATCAGAACTCTGCTAGCAAGGAGCCCAGTGTCAGATGAGACCCCTGAACCTTGCACTTCTAGAATCATGAGCTTCATTAGGGAGCTGGATCAGAAGTGGAGCAGCCAGGACTTGAACTGGTTCCTGTATGGGATAATGGTGCCACAGGTGTCAGCAGTACCCACTTCGCCACAACACTGACCCCTATTTCTCCTTTTCTATCACCTGGCTTTTTCTCCCTTGCTGACCTTCTACTGTATGGCTAAATCCCAACTATTATTGTTCCAGGGTAGAAATGGAGGCAATTACCTCGGGTATACCACACATAATGGAAGAGAAGAAAATGATGTGACCAGAGTTCCTGCCAGGCAAGCAAGAGAAAGGACACTAGTGAGGAGAGGAAGTTTAAAATAATCATCCGTATGAAACTTCTTGGAGTTTAACCTGACGGTGTGTTACACTGGAAAGTTCCACATAGATTTGTGGAAAATAAGATCTAAAAGGCTGCTATTTATTTACTTTTCTAGGGGACAGCCTGGGGCAGCTGAAATCCTCTCAAAGAAGCCCTCCATTTGACAAGGGATCTTATCCAACAAGGCTCAGGAATGGGAGAGAAATCTAGCTTGAAGAGATGCTTGAGAGCTGCCTCGCAGAGCTTTTCTACCAATACCACCGACTCCCACAGGTGTGGGAAAGCAGCTTTCCCCAGCTCCCTCGGGGGATGCAGGTGCTGAGAGGAACAGAGGCTCAGAATAAGCCTTCGATTGGAATGAGGAGTCTGATGTGATAACAAACCAGGACATTGTCTGTGGATGCTGCGGGGTAGCCAGGAGCCAACTAGTACTCATCACCTAGTAGGGATCAATGAAAGGTCAAAGGACAGCAAGTGTACCAGAGACCTCTGTCCCACTGCTGTCAATGCACTTGAACTTCCACATGTCCAGATGCTACCACAGGCAACAGGAAATGGAAAAAGCACCTTGAAAGATGACTATGTACTCAAACAGAATATTTACTAAAATTATTTTAAATTGAAAGAGACTAAATTTCATTTAATAATAAACTTGTTTTCTTTTTCCCCATGGAAATGGGGATATCCTAGAGAGAGGACCTCAATTAGAAAAAATTTACAAGACCACTATTTCCCCAAGCATCATGTTATGGTCTGTATATAATTTGAAGGTCCCTCAAGCATTTGTATGTCAGAGGCTTGGTCTGTAGGTTAGAGGCTTGGTCTTTGGGTTAGAGGCTTGGTCTGTAGGTTAGAGGCTTGGTCTGTAGGGTGACGGTATTGGAGGTGGTAGACCTTTACAAGGGGAAGCCTCATGGAAGGATTTGGAGTCTTTGGAGGCACTGCCCTCAGAAGGGATTAAGGTATTTCTTATAGGTATCTCTTGAGTTCTCACAAGATAGTTTTTTTGTTTGTTTGTTTGTTTTGTTTTGTTTTAAGCCTGAGTTTGGCACTACTTAATTTCTTTGGATTCCTGTCTTGAGATGTTCTCTCTACCCACATGGTGACAGTATGTGCCATTTGCTATGAAGCCCTTATTAAAGCCAAGCCAGTGCTTGTGACTTCTTGAGTGTCCAGAACTGTGAGATAAATAAAACTCTTTTCTATTTATTTATTTATTAGAATTTTATTTATTTGTTTTATAGGTAGAGTTATGGGGGGCAGGTGAGAGAGACAGAGAGAAGAAAGAGATTTTTCATCTGCTAGTTCATTCCTCAAATAGCCACAACAACCAGGGCTGAGCCAGGCCAAAGCCAGGAGCCAGGAGCTTTTCCCTGGTCTCCCATGTGGATGCAGGGGCTCAAGTATTTGGGCCATCTCCCATGGCTTTCCCAGGCACCTAGGCAGGGAGCTGGATCAGAAAAGGATTAGCCAGGACTCAAACCAGTGCCCATATGAGATGCTGGTGCCAGCTCTACTCCCTATGCCACAGCATCAGCCCCAGCTTTTTTCTTTTTAAAGTTATCCTGCATCCAGTGTTTTGTTATAGTAACAAAAAACTAAGATATATGAGCTGTAGAATAAGTTTTGATGGAAATATGATAGGTGTATTGGTACAAAATGAGTGAAGTTGTGTGAAATATCTTCCATTTTCCCATGAAATGTCAAGAGGAAGTGCCAGTTTGAGAAGGAGTGCTAAGAAGGAAGTGTTCAGGGGCCAGCACTGGAGTGTAGCTGGTAAAGCCATCACCTGCAGTGCCAGCATCCCATATGGGTGCCAGTTTGAGTCCTGGCTGCTCCACTTCCAATCCAGCTCTCTGCTATGGCCTGGGAAAGCAGTAGATGATGGCCCAAGTCCCAAGATCTGGAAGAAACTCCTGGCTCCTGGCTTTGGATCAGTGCAGCTCTGGCCATTGAGGTCAGCTGTGGAGTGAACCAGTGGATGGAAGACTTCTCTCTCTCTCTCTCTCTCTCTCTCTGCCTCTCCTTCTCTCTCTGTGTAACTCAGACTTTCAAATAAATAAGTAAATATTTAAAAAAAGAAAGAAGTGTGCAAATTTGAGAAAAGTGAAGGTATAAAATTTTTGTCTCATGGATATTTAAATGTACAGCAACATCTTAAACTGTTTCTTGGTGGGGTGGTGGGGGTGAGGGAAGGGGTACCTAATCAAATCTATTCACAGGTTGTGGCTTATTCAAGTTTGGTAGATTACAAAATATATAGAATTAGAAAACCTGAAAAATTATGAACACATAATTTAGAACAGGGTTTTGGAAGGGATCTGTGGAAACAAGGATCCCTTAAGTTTTTTTTTTTTAACTTTTATTTAATGAATATAAATTTCCAAAGTACAGCTTATGGATTACAATGGCTTCCCCCCATAATGTCCCTCCCACCCGCAACCCTCCCCTTTCCCACTCCCTCTCCCCTTAAGTTTTAACTTCATTAGTTTTATAGTAAACCTACTTCTACCTGTACATTAAAGGAATGCATTTGCTCTTGGGAAAACCTTTCCTTCTCTTACCTGCTAAAAATCCCAGATAGGCTTACCAAATGTCAAATTGCAGTGAGCTGGCATAGACTGTTATGGCTTCTCCTACCTTGTCTCCCTTCTTCCAATTCCTACCTCAGTGATCAATACACCATTCCATAGCTGCTCATTAGTTTCCTAGGACAGCAACCTCATCTCTGAACTCCACCTTTCTCCACACTTTAGATTCCACCTTATCTACTAGATGTCGTCCAAACTTTTTAGGCCAAAACTCCCAGTAAGAAATATATTTTATGTTGTAGTCCAATAATCATATGTGTATATATATATATAAAATTGAAGAGAAATTTCACAAAATAAATTCTAATTCTTATACATATATTATCCTTGAATATTTCATAGATGATACATTATGTTCTGACAATTGTGTCTACATACTACATTGAATCTGTTAAAAACTAATTAAAAGTAAAAATTTTTTAAAAAGTGATTCTTTTCTTTTTTAAAGACTTATTTATTTATTTGAAAGTCAGTTACAACAAGAGAGAAGGAGAGGCAGAGAGAGAGAGAGAGGTCTTCCATCCGCTAGTTCACTCCCCAATTGGCCACAATGGCTGGAGCTACGCAATCCGAAGCCAGGAGCCAGGAGCTTCGTCCTGGTCTCCCATGCAGGTGCAGCGGCCCAAGGCCATCTTCTGCTGCTTTCCCAGGCCATAGCAGAGAGCTGGATTGGGAGTGGAGTAACTGGTACTCGAACCAGCATCCATATGGGATGCTGGCACTGCAGGAAGTTGGTTTAACTGCTATGCCACAGTGCCAGTCCCTAAAAAGTGATTCTGATTGGGCCACGATGAAATGATTTTTATACTGGTGGGTTGAGAAGCACTGTCTAGTCAGTCCTGAACCACTAATGCTTTTTTATGCTCTTAATCTTTGTTTTTGAGTTCCCTCCCTCTGGATTTTCCTTTGCTTCTGCTATAAGTCTAGAAATATTTTGCATCCTTCCAGTCTCAGGTAAAAGTCTTTCATACAAGGGGTCTTCTGAAGTTCATGGAAAATGCACATTATGAAAAACTATGAATGTCATTTAAAACATTTTTGCATCAAAATAAGTATTGCTTTCAATTTAATTTTTTCATGAATTTTCAAAATATTATCATATAAAATCATTCATGGAATCCTCTGTGCTCTCCTGTGTTTTGCATTCACATCACTATGGGAATTATTTTATTATGCTTTTGATTATATTAATTATGTAAAATTGAGTTGTTTTTCCTTTATTGCAAAGTCCTAATTGTAAAGATCTAATTCTGATGTGCTTGTTTCTATGAATCCTACATCATCATGTACCTGTTATCTTGAAAATTCAAAAAGTAGGAAAAAATGGTAGAAGTTTACCTGGTTGTTTCGCGGACTCATGAGGCAACACATTTAAATTATACTGATATTGCTAACATTTATTATATCTTTTTTCCCCAACAATAAAGGATTGCTTAAGGTCATGCAAGTAGTAACTGATGTAGCCAGGACACAAGGCAAGTCCTAGCCACCATGGTATTCTGTCTTATTGAAGGATTGAACACATAGGAGACACTAAAAAGCTCGCAACTATTACTTCCATTTAACAAAAGAGTGTTGGATCAAAGCTGAATGAATGAATTTGGCAGAAACTGTAGATTCTCTGTGGTGAACTATGATCATTGAAAGTATAATCTTAAAGTGTAGATTATTTGTAATAGCATTTTGGGTTTAGGAATAATCCCATTCATCATTCTGCTATTGGTTTCTTATTTAATCTGCTGTTTTATTTTTCTGTGAGAGGCTGTGATTATATGATTAAAAATCATCAGATCAGAAAAAATGAATTCACTGTCTTCAATGGTCTTAACGACCACATAAGATTAACTGCAAGACTGATTTAACTATGAACAAATTAGATATTAAGATAAAAGTATCCAATGTGACCAAGAAATGATTTTGAGACTGCATAGATCAAACTAATTTTCTTCCTTTGTGCAATTCAGTTCATTTCAGTTCTTCAAATACATGGCACTAGATGCTGCAGGGGAGAGCAGAACAATAGCAATGTCCCTTATTGCCAAGGAGTTTATAATCAAGTATAAACATTGTGGGAGCTAGTATAGAGGGAATATGATGCCTATTCAAGTAATGCTAACAGAAAGTAGAGCACGGTCTATTTCAATGAGTTCTGAGTTTTCAATGAGTTCTGAGGTTTCAATGAGCTCTGAGTTTCCAGAGAAGAGTGGGTTGTTGCCCAGTGAGATAATTGTGGAGATGAGAAGCATTAAAAGTCTGGAGATGGGATTCTGGTTCTCAGGATGAAAAGGATGAGCCATTCTCCTCACTACAGATAGTAGTCATGTCATAGGTTCAAGTGAGGATTGATTATTAACAAGCTGGTGGGAATGCTAAATACAAGAGGAATTTGGTGATCACTAAATATCATTGAAAAATTCTTCTGTGGTTTGAATGTTTTTTTTTTCTCCAAATTCACATTGAAACTCAATCCTTAATGCAGTAGGGAAGTATGTCCTTTAAGAAGTAATTGAGTCATATGGGCTCTGCTCTTATGAATTGAATGAGGAAGTGCCCTTATAAAAGGTCTGGACAGAGGAAGTTTGCCCCCTTTTGCCTGTCTACATTCTGTCGTATGTATACACAATATTCCTTTTCTTTGGAAGACACAGCATACAGGATGCCATTGTGGAAGCAGAAAGCAGCCCTCACAGGTCCCAAAGCCTTGATCTCAAGCTCTTCATTCCCTATAACTGTGAGGAAAAGAATTTCTGTTTTTATTAATTACTAAGAATGAAGTTTCTATTATAGAAGCACAAAATAGACTAAGGCAAAAATCACACCAAGCTAATTTTTTTCCGAAGGGAGACAGTCCTCATTACTAAATGGGTGCAAATCAGAAATGCAATATCTAGAGAGCAGCTCAACTTCAGGATAGCTTTGGGAACAAATCAGTAAACAAATGAGAAACAAAAAAATTGATGAACTGAACAATTATATCCAAAGCATACTTATTGATAGATGCTATTCTGAACACTCTTTAGTGTCTTTCATAGACTTTTAACATTGTTTGATTAATATTTATCAGAAACTTGGAAGAAGATATAGAAGATACGTTCATTAAATTGCAGATGAATGGAGTTAGAAGATGAGCAGTGACAAAATCAGGATCTAAAATAATCTTCATTAGATAGATACAATGTCTCAAATCTACCAAGTTAAACCTTAATGTTCTTGATCTTGGTCCCAATGTCAACAGTACATAAAAAAAAAAAAAAGATGATTTGTCTTAGCAACAACAAAACAAACTTCTAGTTTTAGATAGTTAAGTGTAATAAGTCAAGAGCATTATATGATCACTGGAGCCATCACCACACCCACCTCCACCTACACAATCATCAGCACAAGCACTACCAACCCTGTCACTGCCATCACCATCACAAACAATACCACTGTCACTACCACAATCACCATCACTACCACCACCACCACAACCATCACTACCACCGTTACTACCATCATCACCACCACCACTGATATGACTACCACCACCACCATCACTACTGTCACTACCACAAAAACCACCAACACCATCGTTATCACTGTAAGTGTCACTGTCGGGACTATTATGACCATCACAATCACCACCACCATCATCATCATCACCACACCATCACCAACATCATCACCACAACCACCACAACTTGTGTTGTGCTCTCACAGAGTCTCTGGAGGGGAGGAGGTAGTTCCAGGAATCACATCACACTGAGAGCAATGTGCACTGTTCTATGGTCCACAAGCGCAGTCTAGGGAATGCTCAAGAGGAGGGCATTAGCCGGCGCTGCGGCTCACTAGGCTAATCCTCCGCCTAGCGGCGCCGACACACCAGGTTCTAGTCCCGGTCGGGGCGCCGGATTCTGTCCTGGTTGCCCCTCTTCCAGGCCAGCTCTCTGCTATGGCCCCGGAGGGCAGTGGAGGATGGCCCAAGTGCTTGGGCCCTGCACCCCATAGGAGACCAGGAGAAGCACCTGGCTCCTGCCTTCGGATCAGCGCGGTGCACCGGCTGTAGCGCGCCGCCTGCGGTGGCCATTGGAGGGTGAACCAACGGCAAAGGAAGACCTTTCTCTCTGTCTCTCTCTCTCACTGTCCACTCTGCCTGTAAAAAAAAAAAAAAAAAAAAAAAAAAAAAAGAGGAGGGCATTTATATGGATGAACAAAGTCCCAAATAGGTTATATTCAGAAAACTTAATGACCTGAAGTTGGTTAGTCTTGGGTAGAGAAGCCTTAGCAGATATATGTTAAAAGTTTCTGAAGACTTCAAGGGCTATTGCATGGGAAAAGCAATTTGGTTTCTTTTGTAGAGCTTCAAAGGGCAGGACTAGGCTGGTAATAATAATTGTAGAAATATAGGCTTCAACGTATTGAAAACTCTTCTTAGACCAAGAGTTGGAAAATAAATGGAAAATGTGGCTTTTGCTGTCATGAATTTTGTATAACCCTATTGAGGGTTGCATTAGGAGTTTGACCATTTGCTAGGTCATTTGACTTGTTATTTCCAGTTCTTAGACTGGCATCACTGATCATGTTGGGAACCTGGAAGCTCAGAGGAGAAACTGACAAGAGGACGTTATCAGTAGTTAGTGGAAATCCCTCCAGTAACGGAGGGAAGACAATGCGATGATAATCTGGAGATGGCTGTAAGGGGTTTGCAGATCCCAGCTCAGGACATGGTGATGGGGTCCAGGATGGGAGAAATGGAGAGACTGATGCCACCAAAGAGATTCCCCTCCATTATGGAGGATGAAGATAAGGGCAGATTTTATAGGAAGTTGTATAAGTATTTGAAGAAATGTTTAATACCCCAGCAGGCTGTTTGCAGCATTAAAGAGGTATAGGAGGCTGTTGGAGGGATGGTGGGGGCAGATGAAGGGTGATGGGATCTGACCTGGAAAGCCTGAGAGTCCTGGAGCAGGTGGCAGAAGTATTGACACTGGGGCAGCAAGGTCACCAGAATTAAAAAGGCGGGGTTGGAAGACCAGTATGAGTGTCATGCAGGCCAGATGAGGAGTGCCGAGAGGCAGGATGTGGTTAATAGAAAAGCCTCCAGATCCCTTCCCATTAGTGCCCTTCATTCACCCTGAGTGTTCATACAACAGGAAGTCGGGCTCCACTTCACAACAGCTTGCAGCATGCTCTGAACTCTTGGCCATGTAAACAAGGCAACAGAAACTGACTTCACAACCCTCCCTTCTTCTCTTATAGGTTTCATATTTGCTTTTCTAATCTTTTGTTTGGGGAACTGAATCTAGTATAAATCTTGAGAGTGTTCACCATCCTGACAACTACCTAGAGAAGATTTCAGACCCTGTGGAGCAGGAGGAGGGGCAGGGAAGTGCTCCTAGCACTGGTGAAGAGATGAAGCACACTCCAGAGCCATGCAACCTCTTTTATAAAGGACACTTGAACCCTTTGAGAGTGGAGTGTGTGTGTGTGCGTGTGTGTGTACCTGTGTGGCTTCAAGGTTTAGTCCAGTGCCTCTCACATATGCTATATGGTTAATGGTGAACTGGATCAACACATGAATTTGCCATCCCTAGAAGGCTGATTCTCAAAACTGATCATTTTGTTCCCTCTTTCACTTTTCCCTTCCTTCCCTGTTCTACTTCATAAAGATATAGACTCCACAATCTTAAATGCTGTACCTAAAGCAAATTTGTATACCTGAAGTATAACAATTTATTTATTTGAAAGGCAGGGAGAGGGAGGGGGAGAGATGAAGAGAGGGAGAGAGAGAGAGAGAGAGAGAGAATCTTTTATCCACTGGTTCACTCCCCAAATGGCTACAATGGTTGGGGCCAGACAAGGCTGAATCTTGGCCAGAAACCCCAGCCAGGTCTCCTCTGGGGGTGGCAGGCACACAAGTACTTGAGCCATCATCCTCTGCTTCACAGGTGCATTAGCAGGGAGCTGGGTCAGAATCGCAGTAGCCAGGACTCCAACTGGCATTCCAATATGGAGTGCGGGCATTCCAAGCTGTGCTGAACCCCCTGCACCACAACTCCTACACCTTGAAGCACTGATGCTGAAACAAAAAGAACTCACTAGCAAACAGGAATGATTTTTTTTTTCAAATCATGGGAATTTGCATCCTAGTAATAACTGGATGAGTAGCAAGCAAAAGATATGCAAAAGGCTATCTCTATTAGAAGCATTTTTGAAACGTTTAACATATACGTGCTCCTCAGAAAGCTCTCGTGTAACATGTGACTTTACAGAACAGCTGAAGGACTGCTAGAAACCATCTGGAGATGTCATGTAGAAGGAAGGTGAATCTTCTCTCACATTTCATTTGGACTTCAATTCTTCCTAGCCATGGGATTGAATTTGTCTTCTCTGCTAATTAGCCACATTTTGCTTGTCATTGAAACTACAGATTATCTTGTAAACAGCTGTACAAGGCAGCTGTCTTCAATTTTTATACATTTTCTTTAAAATATTTTTATAGATGGTTTACATTGTTCCCATTGCCATAAATAATCAAATTTAAAGTATAGAAGAGGGGCCGGCGCTGTGGCTCAGCGGGTTAATGCCCTGGCCTGAAGCGCTGGCATCCCATATGGGTTCTGGCTTGAGACCTGGCTGCTCCACTTCTGATCCAGCTCTCTGCTGTGGCCTGGGAAGCAGTGGAAGATGGACCAAGTCCTTGGGCCCCTCCACCCACTTGGGAGACCCGAAGGAAGCTCCTTGCTCCTGGCTACGATCGTCACAGCCCCGGCCGTTGCAGCCATCTGGGGAGTGAACCATCAGATGGAAGTCCTCTCTCTCTGCCTCTTCTTCTCTCTGTGTGTAACTCTGACTTTCAGATAAATAAATAAATCTTTAAAAGTATAGAAGGGGCCAGAACTGTGGAGTAGTGGGCTAAGCCTCTGCCTGCTGTGCTGGAATCCCATATGGGTGCCAGTTCTAGTCCCAGCTGCTCCTCTTCTGATCCAGCTCTATGCTGTGGCCTGGGAAAGCAGTAGAAGAGGGCCCAAGTCCTTGGGCCCCTGCACCACGTGGGAGACCTGGAAGAAGCTCCTGATTCTGGATTGGTTCAACTCCGGCCATAGCGACTGTCTGAAGAGTGAACCAGTGGGTGGAAGACCTTTCACTCTGTCTCTCCCTCTCTCTCTCTAACTCTGCCTCTCAAATAAATAAAAGTATAGAAATAACTGTTTGAAGACCTTATATCATTTTAATTTGTCTTCAAAAGTAAATTACATAAGCACTTCACAAGTGTATTCTGTTACAAGTAGTGGGCAGGTAGAAATCATCATAACCCACTGGCTGTTAGAAAAAGCATTTTTTTCTAATGTCATTTTGTCTCTGGCAGAGGAAATACGAACAAAAGATTATTTCCTGTCTTTCTGCAGCCTGTGAAAGAAAAGCATTTGCTCCTCTGCGGCTGAGATTGCGAACACTAGTGCTGACTGTGAGTAATCTGTTCACACTCCGCCCATCATCCTAGACCCAGGTGCTGTCCCCGTACTTGATGCTTGTAGGCTTTAAGTAATACTTATTTATGTTGAGGGAATCCCACTAGATCAGATTCTTCCCAGGGGAAGTCTTCTGATGCATCAAGAAACTATTTTCATTATTAGATTTGCATGAAAACGAGACTTCTATGTGGGACAAAGAAAATCTAGTCTCCCATCTATTCAGAGTCAGAGTCCTGAGTCCCAATAAAACTAACAAATACTACACCACAGAAAGTGGCTTTGTTGGCCGTTACTTTGAATCATCTTGTGACCATGAAGGAATGCTAAGCCACATACATAGAAACAGCCTAATAAAGTGGATGGCAGAGGAGCAGAAAATCTGATTACATGACGGCCAGGCCTAATCAGAAAACAACCACACAGGCTGAACACAGCCCCGCTGTTCTCAAGGGATGCACTGGAGGCTCTTTCCCACGAGCTTCTCTCCCCCCACATAAACAAACCCACTTTCTCTCTCTTCTCCCACCTCTCTTCCTCTTTCAAGGTCCTGAGCTTAATTTTGTAAAAAGGTTGTTCTGTGATCATTGTGATTCTGTTACCAGATGTAAATGCAATCCTAGCTGTGTGGCAGGGCTAAAAACAGCATCTGTGTAAATATGTTGGATTTGTAATCTCATCCCACACCCAGCCTACAATCCTTTATAGGATTAACTGTAAAACTAGTGCCCAGCTAAATTTGCACTGACTAAAATCCATCTGCATCCCCGGTGTGTTAATCAGACCGTGGTAATCAGGTTCCCAAGCATGAGAGGTGTGTTGTTTGGAAAGCACTGCAGGGTGAGTGTTCTCTTTGTGCCAAGCAGGTAACAACAGTCATGGATGAACTTCATGTCTTTCATCACTGGATCACTTTATAAAATAAACCATGTGCAAAGTGACCCAGAAAAGCTGGGAAACAAGCTGATCTATGGGTTAGATGGAGGCCAGGAATGAGAAAGTAAGTGCAGGAAGCGTCTGGCAAGGTTGTTGACTAATCTTCACCAAGAGGTGCTGGGACAGACTTGCCAGAGTCACCAGGGCAACTGCCTCTTCTCTACAGACGCACTGACTGGAGGGTGGATGTTCCAAGCTGCCCACCCAGCTCTGGCCAGCGTGGCTTGTTGGACAGCTCTGTACGCTGCACTCCAAGGAAAACAAGACTGATGGTCCTACAATGATCATGTGTATTCTGACTTAACTCACTGAATGGAGTTTGTCTTAGTCTCTTGATTGAAATCTTTCTTGCAAGAACTATTCAGCTTTATGAAACATGAAACTTACACAGTTTTAGAAGTTCCCCTTTAGGAGAAAGCATACAGAATTGGATGCAGGAGTTTCCAAGAATGTTAAATGTACACATAGTCTGTGATCTGCTGGTTTCACTTGTGGGGAAGTGAACCAAGAGAAGTTTAGTGTATGTTCACAAAAAAAGACTAACACAAGAATCTTCATAGCAGCTGTATGCACAATAGCCCCATACTATAGGAGTTTTTTAGCTGTTTGATATTATAGAACACCAATTTTGCACTTTAAATTTTTATTTATTTATTTTCATTTTGTTTTAATGAGAGAGAGAGAGAGAGAGAGAGAGAGAGAGAGAGAGGTCTTCATCTACTGTTTCACTCCTTAAATACCCACAACAGTCATATCTGGGCCAGGCTAAAGTTAGGAGCCTGGAACTCAAGCCCACATGAGTGGCAGGGACACAAGTACTTGAGCCATCACCTGCTGCCTCCCAGGTGTGGGAAGCTGGGATCAGAATTGGTGTCAGGATTCAAACCCAGGAACTCCAACACGGGATGTGGGCATCACAAGCAACATTTTAACCACTGTGTCAAACATCCTCTCCCAATTTTGTATTTTAGAGGGTGATTCTGACCAGAATTCTCTGCTTTATCAGAAAATGCTTTTGCTTGCTCTTAGCTAGAAGAATGACTACCTGCCAACTTTGTATATGGTATTTGTTTTTGACATACAGAAGATAGTACACTCATTGTTGATTCTGGAAGACTAAAACAGCAACAAGACACTACTGAGGAGCTTAGTAACCATTATTTGTTTACAGCTCAAATGTTCATCGACAAGTGAATGCATAACATCAAAAAGAAGGTATATATCCATAAAACAGACTACTCCAAGCAATAAAAAAGAATGAAGTGTTGGTATATGTTATAATGTGGGTGAATTTTACACTAACTATACTAAGTAAAAGAGGCCATACAAATGATTGCATTTATTTGATGTTTTACAAAGGCAAAATTAATCCAGGACATTATTCATTAGAATAGATAAACTAAAAAAGAAATCGTAGTCTGGTGGGGATGAAACAGTCACTTTGGAATACTGTCTGAGTAGTTTCTTATAAAGTTACACACACACTTAGTTCACAAACCAGCAATCTTATTTCTTGTTATTCACCCAAGTGAAACAAAAATTTTTCAAACAAAAATCTTCACATGAACTTTTAGAGTAGTTTCATTCATAGTAACTAAAAGTTAAAATCAACTCAAATGTCCCTCAATTGTGGAACTAGTAACCAAACGGTGATACACTAATGTAATGGGATACAACTCAGCAATAAAAAATAAACAGATTACTGATACATACAGCAACATGGAGGAAGCCCAAATGTTCTATGTTAGTAAAAGAACAGGCTACACACAGACTATCATTTCATTTATATGATATTCTACAGAAAACAGATCAGTGGCTGCAAATGGCTTGCTACCAAGACCACGAGGGAAATATTGGAAGTGATGAAAATGTGCAATATCATTATTGTGATTGTAGTTTCATGACTCCATTCATTTGTGAAAACTCACAGAATCTGGTCTTAACTCTCTGGATATTTCTCTTTCAGCCAAAGCTGAGTATGTTTTAGAAACTATGAGAGAAACAGCCTGGGGAGAAAAATACAATAAATTACAGGGAAATATCCACCAGGAGACTTAGCTACTAACAGTCACGCAAAACTCTTCCCTAATTCTCCACATCACAGACTCTGTGGGCTGCTAATAGTAAGCAGTGCCTTTTCTCTCTAGGAAATTCTGCCTCTTGCCTTGGCAACCTGAGCGTCTGCTTATTAGATTATGGAAATCATCTATCTTGGTTGAGAGACACCTGAATTGAAGGAAAAGAAGTAGTTCTATTTTTTATTTATTTTTAAATGATTTATTTACTTGAAAGGCAGAGTGGTGCACGCACAAACACACACACACATATTGGGAGCCAGGAACTCAGTCTAGATATCTCATGTGGGTGGCAAGGACTCAACTGTTGAGCCACCATTTGGTGCTTCCCAGGTACATTAGCAGAGAGATCAAAAGCAAGTCTTGAAACAGCTCTGCAATATAGGATGCAGATACCCCAAGTAGCCACTAAACCCTCTGTGTCACAATACCTGCTCCAGGGAAGTCCCCTTGTTAATTAGGCTACACCAAATTAAGGTAAAAATTAGACCTGAATGCTAAATGGTCCATTACAATTATATAATTCAATACAAGTGTGGTTACCTAGAGCCCAGTCTGGCTACCCAAAACCAGAAGGTAGGTTTTAAGGTCAAGTCTAGCTATCTATCAAAAACAAGGGGAAAAAGAGATTTTTTTTAACATTTTTTTTAACTTTTATTTAATGAATATAAATTTCCAAAGTACGATTTATGGATTACAATGGCTTCCCCCCCATACCGTCCCTCCCACCCACAACCCTCCCCTTTCCCACTCCCTCTCCCCTTCCATTCACATCAAGATTCATTTTCGATTATCTTAATATACAGAAGATCAGCTTAGTATACATTAAGTAAGGATTTCAGCAGTTTGCTCCCACACAGAAACATAAAGTGAAAAATAATAGATGATTTTTTTTAATGATGATGAAATCAGATCAGACCTATTGTCATGTTTAATCCCAGTGAGAGTCAAGTTGGGAGTTGATAATTTCTTTTTTTTTTCTTTTTTTTTTTTAACAGAGGATCAGTTTAGTATACATTAAGTAAAGATTTCAACAGTTTGCACCCCCATAGAAACACAAAGTGAAATATATTGTTTGAGTACTCGTTATAGCATTAAATCTCAATGCACAGCACATTAAGGACAGTGATCCTACATGAGGAGTAAGTGCACAGTGACTCCTGTTGTTGACTTTACCAATTGACACTCCTGTCTATGGCATCAGTAATCTCCCAATGCTCCAGTCATGAGTTTCCAAGGCTATGGAAGCCCCTTGAGTTCTCCGACTCTTATCTTGTTTAGACAAGGTCATAATCAAAGTGGAGGTTCTCTCCTCCCTTCAGAGAAAGGTACCTCCTTCTTTGAAGACCTGTTCTTTCCACTGGGATCTCACTCACAGAGATCTTTTGCCAGCGTGTCTTGGCTTTCCATGCCTGAAATACTCTCATGGGCTTTTCAGCCAGATCCGAATGCCTTTAGGGCTGATTCTGAGGCCAGAGTGCTATTTAGGACATCTGCCATTCTATGAGTCTGCTGAGTATCTCACTTCCCATGTTGGATCACTCTCCCCCTTATTTATTCCATCGGTTAGTGTTAGCAGGTACTAGACTTGTTTATGTGCTCCCTTTGACTCTTAGTCCTTTCATTATGATCAATTGTGAACTGAAATTGATCACTTGGAATAGTGAGATGGCATTGGTACATGCCACCTTGATGGGATTGAATTGGAATCCCCTGGTATGTTTCTAACTCTACCGTTTGGGGCAAGTCAGCTTGAGCATGTCCCAAATTATACATCTCTTCCCTCTCTTATTCCCACTCTTATGTTTAACAGGGATCACATTTCAGTTAATTTTTAACACTTAAGAATAACTGTGTATTAATTACAGAATTAAACCAGTCATATTAAGTAGAACAGACAAAAAGAAGGGGAAAAACAGATTTTGGTGGACAGTCAGCATTGCCTTTTGGGATCTGAAACTATTTAAAGTAGCAAATGATACTTCTAATTGTTTTATCAAAGATTCAGCATAAATATGGACAACAATTCACTTGATTGTATTTTTAGAAGAACTTTTGACTTGTCATAACCGGTTTTATAAAAAGGAAAAAGACATGGACAAAGAAGATGAGAAACCTAAGTATAAGAGGGTTAAATAGTGAAAGATCTTGTAATTATTTGTGGGTTTGATGATGACACAGCTCTGTTTGTTCTCTGTGATCATAGATAATTGATAAGGTTGAAAATTATCTATTTTTTAAATTCATTTGAATGGGAGGGAGGGAGAGAAAAATATCACTTGTTTTTTTTTTAAGATTTATTTTACTTGAAGGTCAGAATTACACAGAGAGAGAGAAAGAGAGAGAGAGAAAGAGAGAGAGAGAGAGAGAGAGAGAGAGGTCTTCCTTCCTCTCCAGTTGGCCGCAACGTCTGGAGCTGCGCTGATCTGAAGCCAGAAGCCAAGAGCTTCTTCCAGGTCTCCCATGTAGGTGCAGGGGCCCAAGGACATGGGCCATCCTCTACTGCTTTCCCAGGCCATAGCAGAGAGCAGGATCGGAAATGGAGCAGCCAGGACTTGAACTGGTGCCCATATGGGATGGCGGCACTGCAGGCGGCAGCTTTACCTGCTATGCCACAGTGCCGGCCCTGAGAAAAATATCACTTGTACCCACCAATTCACTCCCCAAATGCACCCAACAGTTGGGCCTGGGTCAGGGCCAGAATTGAGAGCTGAGAACTCAAACCAAGTCTTCCACATGTATGGCTGAATACTTGATCACCCAAAACCTGTTACCTTCCAGGGTCTGCAATGATAGGAAGCTGAAGTCAGAAACCAGAGCTGGGAACTGAACATAGACATTCCAATGTGGGACACATTGTGGGCTAAACTCCCACACTGGACAAATGATTGGGAGTGCTAAATTCTTATTTGATATGGTAGTTAACATTCAAATCAAGAACTATTAGGTGTAGCTGCTTCTGAGTTGACTTGAAATTAGGAGGCAGAATGGGATGAAATCTTTTAAACAATAACATGTTTGTTGGTAAGATCTTTTTAGGTTTTGTTAATGGTTTTTGAAACATCAATGAATTTCAGTATGATCAAGGGGAAAGTAATGGCACTGGAAAAAAGTATTCCAAAGGAGTGATAAAGTCCTAAATAATCAGACCCCACCTATGGAATAACT
The DNA here is from genome assembly GCF_964237555.1 of Oryctolagus cuniculus. Classification (NCBI taxonomy): domain Eukaryota; kingdom Metazoa; phylum Chordata; class Mammalia; order Lagomorpha; family Leporidae; genus Oryctolagus; species Oryctolagus cuniculus. The sequence continues at coordinate 92,612,214 of NC_091434.1, read as the reverse complement.
CTACCGATGACTACTAATACTGCATAGGAAACAGATATGCTCACAGTTGTAAAAGACCATCAAACCCCTTAGAGGGAGAGAATCAAAAAATAAAATCCTATCTTTGCATAAAAATGCTGGGATACTGTGGGAAATGCTTCCTGTACTTATGGAGAAAGGCATAATCCTATGTGAAACAGCACAGTTAAGGATAAGTAGATAAACAAGGAGAGAAAAAATAGTTTTGTCAAGGTAACCTATGATTTAATATGTCTAATTTCTGTCATAGTGTTTCTTAAGCAAACATAAATTAATCAAAAGCATAGAACAATGATTTGTTCACTAAATTCTGGAAGTTAGAATTAAAGAGATAAATTTACCACACTCAGAACAAAGGAAAAAGTATGAGAATAGTAATCCCAAGGAACACGTTTCCTTAAGAAGAAGAATATTAAAAAATTAGGAGGACTGAGTGTGCATAAAGAAATGTTCGAAGGTTCTCTTTAGAGACTGCTGCTAAAATATAATGAAATGCGGGGAAAGTATTCCACACCATCTTTCCTACAAGTCATCCTTCCACGCTACCGTCAGAAAGAGGATAACGGGGTGAGTGGCCTGTGTGCCGTTATGAAAGTCCCTTTATGAAACAAGCTCTGCACGCGAGGCCTGACGAGGAGGCGGCCTTTGTTGCTCTCAGCACTCCTTGATGGAGCCTGCCTGCTGGAAGGTGCTCAGGAGTGCGGCGAGATTGATGACCACTTCTCTAGACAGACATCTCAGAAAAGGGAGGGCTGGGGTCTCTCAGGAATCAGCTTGGTGCCCAGCTGTGTCACGAGATCCAGTCCCAGGAATAAATAGGACGGAGTTTGCTCAGCCTGAAGGGGTGGAGTTGGCAATTAATTACTGTTTAGAAACATTGGAAGTGTGCTAGCTGTTTTTGGCTGCTGTGTCTGTCTGGAGTAGAAGGTTGGGCAGCCAAGGAGGCAGGAGCTGGACAGAAAAGACACACAATGAGCATCTGGAGCTATCCTCAGTACACTGAGTTTTTGTGCTAGAAATCACAGTGTTGCTGTTTCCTACAAGCAAGAGAAAAGCATTCCAGCCCACGGAAGCACAGGCACTCCAAAGCTGTAGGACTACAGCCAGAGGAAGGCAGCATAGCATCCTGGAAAACGCAGGCTAGGACTGCGAGAACAAAAGAATGACCCAGGCCTATGTGCACAGCTCTGGTAACATGCTTTGAAATCCGGCTTCCGTTCTGAGATTTCCTCTTTGATCTACCAATTGAAAAATCTGGTCCCTATGAAACCCAAATCCCTTGTGCTGGGATATCTTGCCATTTATCCAGTTTCGCATCTGGACAACTTGTTTCAGGACAAAGGTGTCAGAGATGACTACCAGCAGGCTGACTCCTGAGCCTTCCTGGCATGAACCATGCTGTGTGCTTTAGACGTAAGCATTGCTGGGATGCTAGAGCATATGAACAAAACATGCTTTTCTTCTCCTTTCTCTGGGGTTATTTTTCTTTTTCCTCTGCCTCTCTTCAGACACCAGTCTCTCTTCCCCTTCCCTCCCTTTGCCCTCATTCTCACAGTAGCTCTCTAAGACATTTTTTTAGTCTGCAAAATGTAACAACATATTTATTACCCCTAGGTAAACCCACAATCAAGAAAATGCATTTCAGCATGATGAAGTGTCATGCACAATGAGAGTATAGCAAAATAAATTACTCTATAAACGAGGGAAAACATTTTGCTAATGCAGAGTCCAGGAATATCTGAAGGTAACAATTTACTTCAATTAACAATTATTTGACAAAAAACTCTCATGAGTCAGAATGTGCTATTTATAAAGGGTTTCAGATTTGTGGAGGGCAATTATTCAGCCAGTGCATTTGTTAGGATTGAGGGCAGGCTGCCATCACTGAAGGCTGCTCATCCTTTATGTCCAGTAACCTTATGTGACCCCAAGCCCTGGATAGGTATCCTCTGCATTTTCATTACCCAGGTGCATAAGTTTCTTTTGCATTCTGCACATTACTTTGGGGTTGCCATTTCATGCACATATATCTCTGGCTAGGTGCCAACCTTCTTGAGCCATATGTAGGACCTTGGTTGGTTAAGCTCTGCTTCTTGTGCACCTGGCACAGGGTTTCAAACATGGCGGACAATACACAGTTGATGAATGAATGAATGAATAACTGGTCTTGGTTGATCTCTGCAAGGTGTCAAGGTGCAGAAACCAGTGCCTGGTTTCAGGCCTTTTGTGATCTGAGAGATGTGGGTCAGAGATGTGGTCAAGTGGTCAGCAAACCAATTACACTGTGGATTCTCTGCAGATAGCCTCCAGGTCAACCTCTTGTAGGGTAGGTCTCAGCAGCAGTTATTTAGCATGAGTTCATGTACCTTAATTCTAGTACAGAGTCACCTTCAAGTCTTTGCTGGCATCACCCTCTCAATGAGGCCTCCTCTGATTACCTATTCACAGTTGCACCTGCCCCACCCCACACCAAGACTCCTGACTTTTACTCTGTCCTGCATTTTCTTTCATAGCTTTTATCTCTTCCTAATGTGTTACACAATTTATGTATTCTTTCTGTTTATTGTTTACTATTGGTCTTTCCTGCTGGGAGGTAAGCTCCACTATGTGTCTGCTCCACAGTAGATGCTGGATAAATATGTACTGCATGCATGTATACTACTCTGTGACACCGGTCAGGAAACTAAACTGCAGCCTACAACAATGGCTCTTCTACATGTGTTCTTTGGAAAATAGAGTCCCACAGCAATATTTCTACCTGCAGGAAGCTGAGAAGGAGGCCAAACGGGCAGGGTTTAGGAGTCCATGCTGCATTCAACTACTTTCCCCTGTTTCATATATTGAAGTCCTATAAAATATTCCTTTTGAAAAAAGAATTCTACTGTTAATAAAACATGTTAGAAGCCCACGGAGGTATAGAAAAAATATGTGAGAGTATATTTTTGCTTATGAAGTGTCTTTGAAAGGTTCATGGAAATGTATATTATGAAAAAAACTATGCATGGATTTCAAATTCATTTGTGACAAAATAAACATTTTTTTTTACTTTTTGACAGGCAGAGTGGACAGTGAGAGAGAGACAGAGAGAAAGGTCTTCCTTTGCCGTTGGTTCACCCTCCAATGGCTGCCACGGCTGGCGTGCTGCAACTGGCGCACGGCGCTGATCCGATGGCAGGAGCCAGGTACTTATCCTGGTCTCCCATGGGGTGCAGGTCCCAAGCACTTGGGCCATCCTCCACTGCACTCCCTGGCCACAGCAGAGAGCTGGCTTGGAAGAGGGGCAACCGGGCCGGGACAGAATCCAGCGCCCCGACCGGGACTAGAACCTGGTGTGCCGGTGCCGCAAGGTGGAGGATTAGCCTAATGAGCCGCGGCGCCGGCCTCAAAATAAACATTTTTAATTCCACCTTTCCAAACTTTTTGAATTAGCCTTCTATATTTTTCTGTACTTTAATAAAAATGTACCATGGAGAATACACACACACACACACACACACACTGTAAGAGAATGGATTCTTAACTATCACTTATCAAGGTCTACCACAGTTTTTCTAAGCTTTGGTTACTTTAAATATGTGTATTCATGGACCAGCCACAGTAACATTCTATGGGAACTTGTCATAAACGCGGATTATCAAGTCCTACTCCAGACCTACAGATTCGGAAGCTGCATGTTAACATGATTCCTGGTTCATTCTAAAACATCTCTGAGTTGTAATTTCCTACTTTTTCTACAGTGCTGTGAATTCAATGAAAAGCTAGAATTAGAGTTATCAGTGAATGATCTTGCTTTCAAAGCTGGATAGAGGAACTGTTGTAGTGGCATAGCAGGAATAACCTGCAATGCAGGCATTCCATATGGGCGCAGCTCCACTTCTGTTCCAGCTCCCCGTTAATGTGCTTGGGAAAGCAGCGGAAGATGACCCAAGTCCTTGGGCCCCTGCCACCTGCTTGGGAGACCCTATGACTTGGCTCCTGGCTTCAGACCAGCACAGCTCTGGCAGTCGTGGTCATTTGGGGAAAGAACAAGCCGATGGAAGATTCTGTCTGTCTGTCTCTCTCTGGTTTCCCCCTCTCTGTCTTTAACTCTGCATTTGAAATAAATAAATAATCTTTTAAAAAAAGTTGGGTAGATAAGAGTAGGCAAAGAGGAGAGGAAAGCAGTGTTTGTGGACACCATGCACTTGGGATAATTGTACTTGAATAGCTAACTGCATGCACAAGACTGGATTATGTGGCTAAAGAATAGAGTGAGAGCACAAGTAATTGAAATATACTGTATTCCCTGGACTTCATCTCAGCCAATACTTTCAACTTCTTCCTGTAATAAATCTTCTACCATTGCTGCTAGCAAGAAGTAAAACGAATGGAATTAAGTTTCGGTTCCTTTCTCTGCTCCCTTGCCAAGTGGAAGCACTAACAAGGGATGGCATATCTTGAAAATAGGCAGTACAAAAAGAAAAAGAAAAAGTAGAGGGTCTGTAAAATCCAAAAACATTAGTACCAAGCTATGGCCTCTGAAAAAGGAAGAGTCCACTGCACATTAATTTGAATGTACACACATCCTGAAAATCAAACTTGGTTAATTACACTTGGAAAAAGAAGTTGAGTAAGGAAGCCCACCTTTCACCCACAGTATGTTTTTAAGCTATATGCAATCAAACAGAAAGATACTTTAATATTTCTTGAGCAATTGTAAGAGATGTTATAAATACCTTTAAGCTCTATTTTTATCTTTCCTATAACTTAGGGCTGTGGTTCTTGAATGATTGGTTATCTGCCTATATGAGTTTGATCATATCATTTCGTAGCTCCATAGGAGGACACTTAGGTGGTTATCTCTGAAGCTATCCATTAAGAGATGAATAAAAAGTCAACAACATTATCCACATCATTAGTCTCTGTAATAAAAAGTGATTAAATACAGCTAACTTTCAAATGCATGTAAAATAGATCTAGCTGAAAGTATAAATTTTCATAATGTTTATGTTGGATTGAATTACCTTAAATAACAGAAAATCACCATCCTACCTCATTGAATACTGTCAACACTGAAGTCACTATTGGGTAATGATAACTTTGCTAAAATTGTTGGCTGATGCTGTAATGGACATTGTTACACTTCTAATTGATACCCCCAGCCCCCAAAAAAGGACCAATTATATTCTCAGCAAACAGGATTTAAAATATAACCTTTGAGGCTTCTGGAGGTTGGCGTGGGATTTGCGTGAGAGAAAGATAAGCTTATTTAAGAAATCCAAATTTTTGTGCTACCAAAACATTTGATGAATCAAATGTGGGTGTTTACTCTCTCTGTTTTTAGAAACTACCAGAAATTGTGGGAATTCCCAGCTCCTCTCCAAATTCCTGGCTTTCTTTGGGTGAAGATTCTAGGAAAGGAGGAGCCAGGATACTAAGGGTTTGGAAATTTCATCTCTGGAACACCCTCCAGGTGGTTGAATCATGGCTTATTACTAACACTACTTGGAAGGCCCCCAAGTCTCTGTTCCCTAATCATCATCAGGAGCTCTTCTTAACATTCACAAGCCATGTTCATCAGCAATCATCAGTGGTTGCCCTTCTCATTAAAATGTTTGAGTTTCATTGATTAATCTATTTTTGGCATAGTTTTGCCAAGCAACATCTTTTAGTTTTATCTGTAATGATCTCTTTTTTTTTTTTTTTTTTTTTTTGACAGGCAGAGTGGACAGTGAGAGAGAGAGACAGAGAGAGAAAGGTCTTCCTTTTGCCGTTGGTTCACCCTCCAATGGCCGCCGCTGCAGCCGGCGCACCGCGCTGATCCTGGCAGGAGCCAGGAGCCAGGTGCTTTTCCTGGTCTCCCATGGGGTGCAGGGCCCAAGCACCTGGGCCATCCTCCACTGCACTCCCTGGCCATAGCAGAGAGCTGGCCTGGAAGAGGGGCAACCGGGACAGAATCCGGCGCCCCAACCGGGACTAGAACCCGGTGTGCCGGCGCCGCAAGGTGGAGGATTAGCCTATTGAGCCATGGCGCCGGCTTTGTAATGATCTCTTAAAAGCACCCAAACCATCCATATTTTCTGGTTGCTTCTTTCGCTTTGAAACACTCTTTCCTTGGTTTCTCAGACACCGGATTATATTAATGGTACTTCTATTTCTCTAACCAAATTCCTCTCTCTCTCCCTCTCCCTCATCCTCTCCCTCTCATCCACCTCAGTGTTTCCTTCTCCTCAAAATGACTATTAAATGTTGGTGTTCTGTAACCTCATTGTGGTTATACATCTTGTAGTTCTAGACAGGTCTTGTTTGCACCTCACCCCATTCATTTTTTCTAATCAATTTTATTCATTCCATGGCTTCAAGACCATCTGTATGATGATAATTTCATAAATATTGTCTTTGGCTCAGAGCTATCTGCTGGGCAATGGTCCTATATGATCAACTTTCTTAAATATTTCTGCTTGGATTCTGAGAGTCACTATTTTTTCCCTGACAATGTTTTCCTTTTCTATCTATTCAAGGGTACAACAGTCCATTTAAACAAGAAAGCAAGACCTATCCCTTGATATATGCCTCTTCCTCACCATCCATTTTCTGCCATTGCTAAGTTCTAATCTCTGAAATCTGTCTCAAATCTTTGCAACTTTATGCTGGTCACCATCCTAGTCCACATTTGTATCTTCCAACAGGATTAGTCAGGTTGACACTCTCCAAACCATTCTCCACATTAAAACTATAGCAATATTTAAAAAAATTCAAATCAAAACATTACTCTTTCTGTTTAGTAGTTCTGTATCTGGGAAAAATTTGTCTCATTGACTAAGATGCCTCTTGGGATGCCCACATCCCATATCAAAGATGCCCAGCTCCACTTCTTTCGACTTCTTGCTAAGGCATACACTGGGGCAATAATGATGGCTCAAGTAGTTGGTTTCCTGCCACCCATGTGGGTTCCAGATTCCAGGCTCCTGGCTTTTGGCATGACTGTTGTGGGCATTTGGGGAATGAACCAACAAATGGAAGATTTCTCTCTCTCCTTTTCTCTCTCCCTCCTTCTCTCCTCTCAAATAAATACACTGAAACCTTACGTACTGCTATTAGGCTGAGAATCAAGCATCCCTAAACCTAACAAGTTTATATAAATTCAGCTCTGAAGGGTCATCTAGTCTTATCTTTTTTCCCTCTCTTACCTCTGAGCTCTGCCAACTAGCTTTATATTTCAGTTCTTCACATGCTCTGAGCTCTTTCTTTTCTCAGGTATTTTTTCACATTGCTTTTTTTGAAATTCTGTTCTCTTCCTTGTTGCTTTTCCATAACATTTTCCAAGACTGTATCTTTCCTTGATCTTGGTTCACTTTTCCTACTCAGGTTCATCCATTTCTATGGTATCTATACTCAGTTCTGTATGGCAGATACTCAAATCTACCTTTTAAAAAAGCTGCAGGTGAACATTTCCCATGATGGCTATTTACACCTCAGTGTTTTGTGAATGTCTTAACTTTAATATGCAGCAAACTCATCTTCCTCCTAAATTCATTCCTCCCCATGCCCACTATATCTTTGTAATAGTATCAGGAAACTCAAAGTCATTTACTTTTTAAGTTTTTTTTTTTTTGTATTTGAAAGGCACAGCTAGAGAGAGAGAGAGAGAGAGAGAGAGAGAGAAACTTCCATCTACTGTTTCACTCCCCAAAAGGCCACAGTGACCAGAGCTGAGTTGATCTAAAGTCAGCAGCCAGGACCTTCTTCTAGGTCTCCCATGTGGATTCAGGTGCCCAAGCACTTGGACCATCTTCCATTGCTTTGTCAGGTGTATTAGCAGGGAGCTGGATCGAAAGTGGAGCACTGGGGACTCAAACCAGTGCCCATCTGGGATGCTGGTGCCTCAGGTGACAGCTTTACCTGCTGCACCACAGTGCCAGCCCCAAATTCATTCACTTTTAAAAATAACATCTTCATTAAGATACAATTCATATACCATAAAATTTATCCTTGTAAAATGTACAATTCAGGGATTTTCTTCTATATGCACAAAGTTGGAAAGCCATCATCACAACCTAATTTTAAAACATTTTCATCATTCTAAAAGAAACCCCAAACCCATTGGCAGTCACTCCCCCTCCCTCCAGCCCCTGAGAATCATTATTCTGCTTTCTGTCTCTATGGGCTTGCCTGCCATTGACACTTCAGGTACATAGAATCTTATGATATTTAGCCTTTGTGTCCAATTTCATTTGCTTAGCATGTTTTTTTTTCTTTTTTAAAAATATTTATTTATTTGAAAGAGTTACACAGAGAAAGAGAGAGAGAGAAGGAGAGGCAGAGAGAGAGAGACGTCTTCCATCTGCTGGTTCACTCCCCAGTTGGCCACAACAGCCAGGGCTGTGCTGATCTGAAGCCAGGAGCCAGGAGTCAGGAGCTTTTTCCAAGTCTTCCACGCAGGTGCAGAGGCCCAAGGACTTGGGGCCATCTTCTACTGCTTTCCCAGGCCATAGCAGGGAGCTGTGTCGGAAATAGAGCACCCGGGACTCAAACCAGTGCCCATATGGAATGCCCGTTATGCCACAGTGCCGGCCCCAGCATGTTTTCAAGATTTAGTACTGTTGTAGCATGAATTAGGAATTTATTCCTTTTTAAAGTTTTTTCTATTCTATTCTGTGTATATACTACATTTCCTTTATCTTTTCATGAGTTGATGAATATTTGAGATGGTTCTACACTGGGCTATTTATATTGATGCTTCTGCAAATATTCCTATATAGGTTTTTTGGGAGGAGTGGACATAAATGTTTAGTTATCTTGTGTATATACCTAAGAGTGGAGTTGTAGGATCTTCAAGTAACTTTATGTTTCACTTATTTGAGGAGCTGCCAAATAGCTTTTCAATATAGCTGCACCATTTTACATTCCCACTCACTTTTCAGTCTGTGCTCATTCTTGTATGTAGAAACAAAGAAGACAGTAATTTGTTATTTTGTATCATATATTCAATCTCTGCAATGTCCCTTGAGTGTGCCTCCTGTTTTTCACATATTCTATCACTACCTTAGATTTAGATTCTTATTATTTCCTCTGGGAGATGGAGAGACTTTCAAAACTTCTTCTCCCCCACAACCCCCTTGTTTTCCTTATTTTATCTCTCCATGCGGTAATTTAATAATGCACAAATTAAATCTCTAATTCTGTCACTCAAGTGGTCAAAAATCCCTCAATGACTTCCTAATGCCAACTGAATTAAGCTGAATTCCTTGGATGGGCATTAGGGGCCTTATCTTTTGTGGTTCTTGCCTAGTATTTTATTCTTAAATCCAAGTATAGTAGAGCGAAAGTTGTCCTATTTGTAAAGCCCTTCCTGGATAACGACAATCATTTCTCAAATTAAAATCAGATGAACTTTCCTAACACTTTCCTAACACTTCCATAAACACATTCATTTGTATTAAAACATGTTTTAGGGGCCAACGCTGTTGCATAGTAGATAAAGCCGATGCCTGCAGAGCCAGCATCACGATTTGGTGCTGGTTCGATCCCAGCTACTCCATTTCTGATCCCAGCTACTCCACTTCCCTGTTAATGTGCCTGGGAAAGCAGTGGAGGATTGCCCAAGTGCCTGGGGCCCTACACCCATGTGGGAGACCTGGAAGAAGTTCCTGGCTCCTAGCTTCAGATTGGCCCAGCTCTGAGTGTTGCGGCCATTTGGGGAGTGAATCAGCAGATGGAAGATCTCTCTCTCTCTCTCTCTCTCTCTCTGCCCCTCTCTCTTTGCCCCTCTCTCTCTGTAACTCTGTCTTTCAAATAAATAAGTAAATATTTAAAAAAAAGTCTTAGAACAAATGTGCTAGACCCAGAACAATATATGGTGATTGTTCAATAAATATTAATTGAATGAATGAAAAAAGTATGAAAAAGTATTCATTTTTATCTCTCTTTCTTATGTGTTCACCAAATTCATTCAACACCACTGTGTGGCAGTAAAGATCCCAAGTGATAGGGCTGCAGTTCAGGCATCCTTGAACCCTCATCAGGTAACTCAATACTTGGTATATAATAAGTTTTCAATAAATACTTGTGGAATGAATAAATGGATGACTCAATCAATCCAAGCCAAAGCACACTATTTCTTAGTCTTTGGACATGCTCTGAACATCCCCACCATCTTGCCTTTGTGAACAGAATCTCTCTTTCCAAATGCTGTTTCTCTATTTCCAAAAGGAATCATTTCAAATAACACTTCTTCTGTTATGCCTCATTAAAGATTTTATAGCATTTCTTTAGTACCTCTCTCATGGCTAATCCTGTCCTTCCTTCCCTTCTAGGCACCTCTGAACTCCTGTTATCCAACACCACTCATACCTGATCCTTCTCTTAATTACATCTGTGTGGGATGAGGGGATATATATTATTTTATTTTTTTAAAGATTTATTTAATTATTTGAAAGTCAGAGTTACATACAGAGAGAAGGAGAGGCAGAGAGAGAGAAGTATTCCATCCACTGGTTCACTCCCCTACTGGCCGCAATGGCTGGAGCTGTGCTGATCTGAAGCTAGGAGCCAGGAGCTTCTTCCAGGTCTCCCATGTGCAGGGGCCCAAGGGCTTGGACCATCTTCTACTGATTTTTCAGGCCATAGCAGAGAGCTGGATTGGAAGTGGAGCAGTCAGGTCTTGAACCAGTGCCCATATGAGATGCTGGTACTGCAGGCAGTAGCTTTACCCACTATGCAACAGCGCTGGCCCCAGGGATATATATTATTACTGCTAACAGAATGCTTTACACAGAAGTAGAGATTTAAAGACTGAATCAGAAAATAGTGTGTTGATTTTTAAAATAAATTTTTGTTTTCACTTTATTTGGAAGAGAGAGAGAGAGAGAGAGAGAGAGAGAGAGAGAGAATAAATATGCCTAGGCTAGGCCAACATGCAAAAACTAGGAACTCAATCTCAGTCTCCTCTGTGGGTGACAGGGATCCAAGTACTTGAGCCATCACCTGCACAAAATGCACATTAGCAGGCAGTTGGATGGGAAACTGAGTAGATAAAACTTGAATCAAGACACTCAGATATGGCATGCAGGCATCCCAAGCAGCATCTTAACTGCTATGCCACATGTCACTATATTAGTTCTTAATTGATGAGTTGAACTTAAAATACACAGAACTTCTGATGTTCCCATCCTTGTTTTTTCCCATATTGGTACATAGCATCATTACGCCAAAATCTGGGGTTAACATTTGATGCCTCTATTTTCCTTGCCCACACAGTAAGCCTATCAGCAAAATCTATTGATTGTAACTCCTAAAGTAGATCATGAATTCCATCTTTTTTGTTACCACTCGGGTGACCATCCTGGTTCAATCTGGCATTCTCTCACCTTTACTACTACAACAACCTTGCAAGTGATCTCTTTACTTCCATTCTTATATCTTTGTAAGATTATAACTGTATTGTCATACTATTATGTTTATATGAAATTTATATACTTGGAAACATAAAGAAGATTCATGGCTTCCTATTGCACTCAGTTTAAATCCAAAACTCCTTTATGTGGCTGAACCCTCTCCTCTATATGTTCTCATCTCCACTCGTTTCTCCCCATGCTCCCTTCTTACCGTCCATCATGATACCAGCATGAAGTACAAGGTAGCAGAGGTATTTTACTTCCCACCCTGCTACTAAAAACTGTGAAACTTTGGATAAGTTTCTTTACTTTTGGTGCTCAATCACTTATCCCCAAAATGTGGGGAGTTGATTAAATGGTCATAAATGGTCCCTTCAGTTTAATTATCTTCCCTGTTCTTGAAGTCACTTGTCTCTAAGGTCAGGATGTGTTATTAGTAGGAATCATTTTTAAAACTCCTAAACAACGTTATAAAAAATGTTGCTGATTCTGAGGCCAGAGTGCTGTTTAAGACATCTGCCATTCTATGGGTCTGCTGTGTATCTCACTTCCCATGTTGGATCGTTCTCTCCCTTTTTTATTCTATCAGCTAGTATATCATGCGGACCCGGCTGAAAAGCCCATGAGAGTATTTCAGGCATGGAAAGCCAAGACACTCTGGAAAAAAAACAAACAAACAAACAAAAAAAAACCACCTAAATGAAAGATCTCTGTGAGTGAGATCCCAGTGGAAAGAATGGGTCATCAAAGAAGGAGGTACCTTTCTCTGAAGGGAGAACTTCCACTTTGACCATGGCCTTGTCTAAAAATGATCAGAGTCAGTGAACTCAGGGGGCTTCCATAGCCTTGGCAGCTCATGACAAGAGCCTAGGGTGATTACTGAGGCCATAAACAAGAGTGTCAATTTGTAAAGTCAACAACAGGAGTCACTGTGCACTTACTCCTCATGTAGGATCTCTGTCCTTAGTGTGCTGTACATTGAGATTTAATGCTATAACTAGTACTCAAACAGTATTTTTCACTTTATGTTTCTGTGTGGGAGCAAACTGTTGAAATCTTTACTTAATGTATGCTAAACTGATCTTCTGTATATAAAGAGAATTGAAAATGAATCTTGATGTGAATAGAAGGGGAGAGGGAGTGGGAAAGGGGAGGGTTGCAGGTGGGAGGGACATTATGGGGGGGAAGCCATTGTAATCCATAAGCTGTACTTTGGAAATTTATATTCATTAAATAAAAGTTAAAAAAATAAAAAAAAATGTTGCTAATGCTATGATGTTACAATTTAGTATGCTCCAACCAATACATCTTCTGATACCAGGAAGATGAAAGCAAAGCAAGTGCTTTATAAAGTATAATAATGGCTAAATGATTCTGCTTTCTTTTTAATAAATGAGGATTTCAGACAATCCCTAAAGTGACTTCTGTTCATATGCCATATTGATTTCTTTTGTTCACCTATAACTTCACTAGAAGAAAGCTTAAATTTTTCCTTTTGTTAAAAAGAAAAGAACTGGTAGAAGGTGTATTAGTTTCCTATTGCTGCTGTTCACAAATTCACCACAAGGCTGGCCACTTAAAACAACACAACGTTATAACCCCACAGCTCTGGAGCTTACAAATCCAAAATATGTCTTAGTGGGCTAGTTTCAAGGTATTGCCAGGATTGCTTTCTTCTGAAGGTTTTGGGAAACAATCTGTGTCTTTGCCTCTTTTGGCTTCTACAGGTTGCCTGCATCCCTTGGCTCATAATCGACTCCCTTGTGTCTTCAGAGCCAACGGTGGAAAGTTGAGTTCTTTTGATTCTGCATCAACTGATTCAAACTCCACAGCCTTCCTTTTCCCACATTTAAAGGCCACTTGTGATTTCAGTGAGTCCACCTGGATAATCGTCTTTTAAGACAGTTGTTTAGCAACCTAATTCTTTCTGCAATCATAATTCCCTCTTGCCAGGTAACAGCGGGGACAAGGATGCTGACGCCTTGGTGAGACTATTGTTCTGCCTACAATGACAGCACGAGTCCAGGAGACAACTGATGAGGATCTGAAGTAGGCAGTGATGGGGTCGATCCTGATTTAAGTGGCATTTAGGATGTAAAATAAATAGGAAGTAGCAACTGCTGGATCGCCTTTGAGGAGGGAAAGAAAAGGACACTTCCAAGATGATTCCTGGGTTCACAGCTTAGGTACTCCCTTTCACAGGGTACAGGCTTCTGGTTTTTTGTTTTTTATTTTTCCCCCTGCCACCTCTACAAATAGAAAAATAATCATCCACCAAGACCAAGTACGATTCATTTTAGAAATGTAAAGGATTATATAATATTAGGACACCCCCCCCCCCACCACGCACACAGCCAAGATATATCTACGCAAAGCTTTTAAAGAAACCATGCTGTGGTAGAGACAGCTAACTGCCTACCCAAATTCTATGTCCCTCATTACACTACATAGAGTAGTTACTAGAAAGTGATTCCTGATGGGGCCAGTAGACAAATTTTTGGCAAAGAAATGTGAGTAGTGATGATGTGTGTTCCTCTGCCCCAGAGCCTTTTAGGAAGCTGGTGTGCTTCTTTTATACTCTCTTTTTCCACCAGTAAGACATAAAAAGCAGCAAGGCCTCAGGAGCTAATACAGACAAAATACATAAGGAGCTGAGTCCCTGAATTACTTTATGGAGGAGAGCCACCTGCCTCAGCATTACATAATTGAAAAATAAAACTCAGTATGTTAGACAGCAAGCTGTATACCAGCTCTGTTTGTTACTGTACCTTAAATGTTACAGGAATTATTATAGTAGACTCCTTAAAGCAAGCGATAACGGTGGATGACTATTGCTGATGTAAATTTTCAAAACAATTAATTAACTTGCAAGGAAGAGAGAGAGAAAACACCTTCTCAACTGCTGGTTCACTCCCAAAATGACTGCAACAGCTGGGAAAGAGCTGAGACTGAGACTGAAGCCTAGAGACCCAGTGTGCAATCCAAGATCTCTCATGTTGAGGGCAAGAACCTTTTATCTGAGCCATCATAGCTGTCTCTCAGGTTTTGCATTATCAGGGAACTGGAGCTAGAAGTCAGATCTGATGTGGGGTGTGGGCATTCTAACTGCTAGGCTAAACATAGCCCCCCAAACTTAAAAAATGCAAATTAGTTATATGCTCTGTTAACAAGGGGTCCATTGACCCAGACATGCAAAGAACAAAGTTGGTTTGTGAAAAATTTTATCTTTATTCTCACTAGCATTCAAATGAAATTCAGCATTTCTTTCCATTATGAAGAGGCAACAAATCAAGTATTGTTAGCAGCTCAAGGGACTAGTCACCAATAGAAAATGCAATCTTTTCCTATAGCATTCTAGTTGTTGCAGATATATCAAAGGATCATTTATCCGTATCACTAATTCAAAATGACAGTAACTATTAGATTATCACTAGATCGATCTTGTATTTGAATGTATTAATAAAAGGACATAGCTCACAAATAATATCTTAACAAATATATTATAAAACAACTGAATTTTAATAATCATATCTAGTTCATGCATTTAAAAACATTTTTCTGAAAATGGATCTATAGCATTAAAAATGGATAGGAACTAAAAGATGAGTAGCACTGATTGCAGCTTCATGCTAATGTGAATCCTGGGAAGCAACAGGGGTTAACTCAGGATGATGGGTCTCTGCCACCCATGTGATTAGACATGAATAGCCATTGTGGAAATTTAGGGTGTGAATCAGCAGATAGGAGCTCTCCTTGTCTTTCAGTCTGTCTCTCTTCTCTCTCTCTCAGGAGAAGGAGAAGAACAGGAGAAGTAAGGAGAGAAAAAGGAGTAGTGTTGAGTTATAGTTGCATCTCCACCATTTATCCCTTTTGTGACCTTAAAATGACTCTGGGCAAGTCATTTAATCTTTGTTAGTTTCTACTTCCTTACTTGTAAAACTATGATAATACTTTCCATGCCTACTTTACTGAGTAGGAGAAGATCTTTATGAGAAAACTGTTAAAACCTGTTAAGTGCTATATAAGGGATTATAATTATTTATTTCTTTTTGTATTCTAATATCTAATTCAAACTTGTTTAAACATAATAAATAATATTTACTGACAAAGAAAAAAAAAGATGAGTAGCAATATAGCATGTAGCCATAGAGCAATGAGCATCTAAGTAGCAATGAATGTAGTCATGAATATCTAATTTAAAACAACAAATCCGCTACACCCAACTTTACATTTCTAGTTTGAATACTAAGATGGAATAAACAGAGACAGAATGATAATTAAAAAAAAAATAACAACTCACAGGAGTAGGCATTTTGCCTGGCAGTTAAGATCCCAAGCCCTCTCATCAGCATGACTATGTTCAAGCTGCAGCTCCAGCTCTGACATCAGCTTTCTGTCAGTGCAGACCCTGGAGGACATTGGTGATGGCTCAGGTAATTGGGTTCCTTCCACCTGCAGTGGGAAACTTGGACTTCATTCCCAGTTAGGAGGCCTAGCTTTGGCCCAGGCCCAGCCTTTGCAGGCATATGGGGAGTGAACTAATGGGAGGGAATTCTCTGTTTGTTTCAACCTCTTAAATACAAAATAATTTAAAAATTTCAAAAATCTCACAGTATTCTTAAGCATTGGAATAATAAATAATATAACATGATCAAATAATACCAAGAATAAAGGAACCTGTTAATATGTGTATGTTTAGACACATGGAAATTAAGTACTTGTAATCTTTTTTACTGAGGGTAAGCATTGACATTTATATTTATTAAGACTTCTTTTAAATGGGCCATTAAAGAAGGAGGTACCTTTGTCTGAAGGGAGGAAAGAACTTCCACTTTAACTATGGCCTTGTCTAAATGAGACCGGAGGTGGTGAACTCAAGAGGCTTCCATAGCCTTGGCAACTCATGACAAGAGCCTCGAGTGATTACCGACGTCATAAATAAGAGTGTCAATCATTAAATCAACAATGGGAGTCACTGTGCACCTACTCCCCATGTAGGATCTCTGTCCTTAATGTGTTGTACTATGCAAATTAATCGTAAAACTACTACTCAAACAGTACTCTATACTTTGTGTGTCTGGGTAGGTGCAAACTGTTGAAATCTTTACTTAGTATACACTAAGTTGATCTTCTGTATATAAAGATAATTGAAAATGAATCGTGGCAAGCGCCATGGCTCAACAGGCTAATCCTCCACCTGCGGCGCCGGCACCCTGGGTTCTGGTCCCGGTCGGGGCGCCGGATTCTGTCCCGGTTGCCCCTCTTCCAGTCCAGCTCTCTGCTGTGGCCAGGGAGCACAGTGGAGGATGGCCCAAGTCCTTGGGCCCTGCACCCGTATGGGAGACCAGGAGAAGCACCTGGTTCCTGACTTTGGATCGGCATGGTGTGCCGGCTGCAGCGGCCATTGGGGGGTGAACCAACGGAAAAGGAAGACCTTTCTCTCTGTCTCTTTCTCTTTCACTGTCTACTCTGCCTGTCAAAAAGAAAAAAAGAAAGAAAATGAATCGTGATGAAGAATGGGATGGGAGAGGGAGTGGGAGATGGGATGTTGTGGGTGGGAGGGAGGTTATGGGGGGAAAAGCCGCTATAATCCAAAAGTTGTACTTTGGAAATTTATATTTATTAAATAAAAGTTGAAAAAAGACTTCTTTTAGTATGTTTCTTTCTAATTGATTATGATCATTTTACAAATAGTAGAATTCAAGTTAAAGAGCTTACAATATTCTTGATCTTCACCAAGCCAAGTTAGCAAGTGCTAAGAATTACTTCATCCATGAATCATGTTGGAGATTACAGTATTAAGCGTTTTAATAATAGTGATCTTTTTCTAAAATCAGAACTTAAAGACTTCTTGAACTTTTTTCATTTCCAAAGGTAGCAGAACATTCTTGGAGCACCTGCCACGTAAACATTTTTACTAGAAAGTCTCTCCATTTAGGACTCCTAGGGATATACGAAATCATTTATTGAAATCACATTAAATCATGTTTACATCACTTTCCAATAATTGTCAGCTCCACTATCCAATAAAAACAGCCACAATTTATTCCTAAAGAGAAGATAGATCAGTGGTTTTCATGAGGCAGGAGAGCATGAAAGAGTGGACTTTTCATATCAAAAAGACCTGTGTTTGGATTCCCAGTCCACTACTTAAGATTGTTCATCTTAAATAATTTACTTATTTTTTCTATTTTTAAAAATCATGTATTTATTTATTTGAAAGAGACACAGATCTTCCATCTGCTGGTTAGCTCCCAAATGCCTGTGATAGCCAGGGCTGGGCCAGGCTAAAGCCAGGAACCAGAAACTCAATCCAGGCCTTTCACATGAGTAGCAGGGACCAATTAGTTGAGCAATGACCTGCTGCTTTACAGGGTTCACATTAGCAAGATGCTAGAATTGGAAAGGGAAGCAGAACTAGAACCCAGGCCATGGGTTGTGGGTGTCCCAACCAGCATTTTAATGAAATGCCCACCCTTAATTACTTTTTTCCAAGTTTCACTTTCCACTGGACAAACCTGAGATACAATGATTTAATCCATAGTACTTCTGTGAATACTGAATGAGATACTTCAGTAAATTTCAACAGGAACGTGTGTGCAAAAACCACTGATTTCTGATCTATTGATTTATAAAACAGTCATCACAATAGACGTGAACAAGTAGTTTAACCTTTACAAACCTTAGGAAGATCTCCACAAAGGGAGTTATCTTGTGTCAGGGAAGTACTTGGCTATACAAACACATAGCATCTGTCACTATAAATATTGATACTCTTAAAATCTGCTTCTCTCATAGTATGTGTTCCTAAACTTTTGAGGTAGAATGCTGTTGGATCCAGTGTTTTTGGGGAACTGCTCCTCTAACCAAAGGGAAACTATGTCAGATGCCAATTAAACTTTCTGACAATATCTCTGGGTATGTACTATCTGATTAAATCTATCCCAGTGACTCCCATGATTTCCCAACTTAACACTATCTATATATGAACAGCTAGTAGGGGTACTCCTTTTATTTGTCTTGGATGTGAAGAATTATTTGTGATGATATTATTTTCTTTTCCAAAGTTGTGGTTGTATAAAGTGCTAAAATGTTCTGTCCAATATATCTCTGCCTGAAGATGTGTGCATTATAGTTTAGAGAAATGCATTTTTTGGGTAATTTTTACTATTTAGATGTCTACCAAATTTGTGTACAGTCAGTAATCAGGTAATAGTAGTAGCTAATGGCCGGCGCCGCGGCTCACTAGGCTAATCCTCCGCCTAGCGGCGCCGGCACACCGGGTTCTAGTCCCGGTTGGGGCGCCGGATTCTGTCCCGGTTGCCCCTCTTCCAGGCCAGCCCTCTGCTGTGGCCAGGGAGTGCAGTGGAGGATGGCCCCGGTGCTTGGGCCCTGCACCCCATGGGAGACCAGAAGCACCTGGCTCCTGGCTCCTGCCATCGGATCAGCGCGGTGCGCCGGCCTCGGCGGCCATTGGAGGGTGAACCAACGGCAAAAGGAAGACCTTTCTCTCTGTCTCTCTCTCTCACTGTCCACTCTGCCTGTCAAAAAAAAAAAAATAGTAGTAGCTAAGATTTACTGACTTCGTCCGTAGTACTAGGATCAGAAAATGATACCTAAAGCAAAAGCTTCAGGAAGTGCCTGAGGAGCAGGGGTTTGCGCTGACCTTCTCCTGTCTTCCTGTCTCTCACCTCTCATTCTCCTTCAAGGCAGACTAGGGAACTAGAGCTCCTGTTCTTCACGATGGGTCATAGAAACCAGACTCTTTTCCCCAAAGTCAGCCATAAAACCTGAAAATACAGCTCTAACATTGCCCTGCTTTTCTAAGTAACAGCCAGCCATAAAAAATTTCTTTGAGCTACTTTGTTGGATTGTAGATTATAAGACTATTCCAGAAAGGGTCTGCCCCCATATCTTGGAAGAAGTGCTGCACAAAGAGGTCAGGAAGAATCTGGACAGACAGGCATTGCTGGGCTTTCCTTCTGTGTCCATTACTATTAGACCATACCTTTTTGGTTCATTCATATTTCTACAGGATTGTCTATGCTTCATTGTTCCCAAGCATAGAAAAGGGTAGCTCAGCCTGTATCTGTGTCTTTAATCTTTTAAAACAGTTTTATTTCTTTGAAAGTCAGAGAGGTACCAGTGCGGTGGCGCAGCGGGTGAAAGCCCTGGCCTGTAGTGCCAGCTTCCCATATGGGTGCTGGTTCAAGTCTGAGCTGCTCCATTTCTGATTCAGCTCTTTTCTATGGCCTGGGAAAGCAGTAGAAGATGGCCCAAACCCTTGGGCCCCTGCACTCACATGGAGTCCTGGAAGAAGCTCCTGGCTCCTGGCTTTGGATCAGTTCAGCTCTGGCCGTTGTGGCCATCTGGGGAGTGAACCAGTGGATGGAAGACCTCTTTCACTCTGGCTCTACCTTTCTCTGCAACTGCCTTTCAAATAAAGAAAATAAATATTTTAAAAAAAAGAATACAAAGAAAAAAAGAAAGAGAAAGACACAGAGATTCACTGGTTCACCTCTCAGAGCCTGCAACAGCTGGAACTGGACCACGAAAAAGCCAGAATCTGGAACTTAATCTAGGTCTCCTTTGTGGGTGGCAGGAACCAAGTACTTGAGCCATCATCTGCTTTGTCCCAGGGAATGCATTAACAGGAAGCTGGAATCAGAAGCAGAGCTGGAACCTAGGCATTCTGATAGCAGGCATCCAAAGTGGCATCTTCACCACTATGTCAAAGGCCCACCCTGGGTCTTCAGTCTTAAGCCTCCTGTGTCATGTGACATTATGATAGAAAAATTTCTCATACTTGTTTTTGGTTGTTAATATGTCTTTGTTATAGGAGTGTTGGCAGGAAAAGGATCACTACCTGTTTTGCCTCTACAGAAAGAAGAGTGACATATGACTTGCATATGTCATCCCTGCTAAACCTTAAACCCTCCTAAGAGATGTGTTGTCAGAGATGGAAAGAAATTTGCCTGAGGTCAGAAAACTCATAAATGGCAGAGCTGAGATTCAAATCCAAGTGTCTTTCACATCCCATTCTCTCAATCATGATGCTATGCAGTTCTTTGATTTCCTGATGAGAGTCTGGCTAACTGAACTCAACATGACATCTCACAGCATGTGGTAATGTTGAACACTTCAGAATCCTAAAACTGCTAGTAATGTTTGGAACTTTAAAAGTGAGCATGAGAATAGTATAAGCCACCTGATTTCCTGTAACCAAATGGAATGAATATAGTACAAGATCAAATAGCAAATTATTAGAATGCATCAGAGAACAAAAGGTAACAATTTCTGAGCTCTGGTGAAAATGTCTGTCAACACTCTTTCCAATAGCTTTGAAAAAAATCTTTATTGCTTTGACCCCATTCCCACTCCACCCTGTTTCCTGAGCTATGGAAAACAAGTGGGCCAAATTCTAATGTCAAATTCAATAATAGATTTTTTCAAATATTTCCATTGAGGTATATGTGGCATTCAATTCCATATCCTCAAGCCTAACTGCTCTCAGAAGTCTCCTTTCCCATCTCCAAGTATTTGCTACATCATCCCACTTAACTTGTCACACTATTTCAGCATCAATATGTAGGTTTAAGAGGGCTACATGCCACTCTGGTACTATTAATGAGACCACCAAGAGGTGTTAGTCCCCCGGGCTCAATTGCTTGTGTTCTAATCCTAGCTCTGCCACTCATAATCTGTGATTTTGATCCCATCATCTAACCACTGATGCTTCAGGTTTCCCATCTGTGAAATGGGAATGAACACTATGTGAAGTTCTTAGGAATGTGTTATATGTAAAGCACTTCAAGTGCTGGGAACGTAGTAAGTGTCATGGAAATGTTGGCTACTGTTATTATTGCTGTTGTTTTTATTCCCTCAATCATGCAAGGTGAGAACTGTGGTCTCTTGTTTGGATTGCTAGAAATTGGAAAGATGTGGCATAAAGGCACAGGGAGTAATAGTCACCAAATCCTTCCACTTCTTCCTGTGGAATGTTGATTGCATTCTCACAACCTCACACTGAAGGCCTCTACTACCTCTGATCTACCCCATTACAATAGCAGCCTTCTTGTTTCCTATTACTTTTCTTCTACAATTCATGTTATACATCATCAGCAGATCTATCTCTTTAAATGTTGATTTAATGAAATTATTTTACTATTCAAAAACCCTCAGCATCTAATGTTACAGCATATAAGGTAAATTCCTCTAGGACGGAAAATTCTTTCAATCCAACCCCAATCTATCTTTCTTAACTTCATTTCCCACTCCCTAGAATGTCAAAACAAGTCTGGACAAACCAGTCCACTCACTTTGTGTTTTTTACACAAGATTCCTAGGGCTTGGGATATCCTTTTCTCACTATTCAAATCCTACCTGTTCCCCAAAGTCCAGTTCAAATTTCCTCTTGTCCAAGGGCCTCTAGACATGACATAGACTCTGCAATGTGGAGCAGACACAAAGGACATCAGAAGACAATGTCAGTCTTTACTGATCCAGAGTGGACATATTCCTGTATTTGGTCTGAGTATATAAAAGCAAAGCCAAGGTACAGAGCTTGAGTGATACTTTATGAATTACAAAACTTTAGAATTATTCAATTATTTTCAAGATTTATATGGTGTCTTAGCTACTTTAACAGAACACCACAAACTTGGAATTTATAAATAATATAATTTATTTATCATGGTTCTAGTGGCTGGGATGTCTAAAATTAAGGCACATGCAGGTTTAGTTTCTGGTAAGGATTCACTTTGTTTTCAAGATAGCTCCTTGATTCTGTGTCCTCTGGAGGAGAACACTGTCCTCACATGGCAGAAAGGATGGAAGGGCCAGCCAGGTATCTGAAGCCACTGTTAACAAGAGCACTGATTTCATTCAAGATCCTTTTTTTTAAAAGGCCCCACCACCTTTTAATATTACCGCCTTGGGGATAAAAAGACATGCATTTTAAGGCCGGCACCGCGGCTCACTAGGCTAATCCTCTGCCTTGCGGCACCGGCACACTGGGTTCTAGCCCCAGTCGGGGCGCCGGATTCTGTCCCAGTTGTCCCTCTTCCAGGCCAGCTCTCTGCTGTGGCCCGGGAGTGCAGTGGAGGATGGCCCAAGTGCTTGGGCCCTGCACCCCATGGGAGACCAGGAGAAGCACCTGGCTCCTGCCTTCGGATCAGCGCGATGCGCCGGCCGCGGCAGCCATTGGGGGGTGAACCAACGGCAAAAGGAAGACCTTTCTCTCTGTCTGTCTCTCTCTCACTGTCCACTCTGCCTGTCAAAAAAAAAAAAAAAAAAAAAGAGACATGCATTTTAGAGGGAAACATACATTCAAACCATTGCATATAGTGATATCAAGCAAAGATTGAAGTAATTAGCATAGAACATGCTTTAATCCATTTTTATAGGTAGTATTGTATATGAGGGAACTATTAAAATAATTGGTCATCATCAAACTAGTAGCCCTATTGTCTCAACTGCCTGTTCCGCTATCATGAAATAGGTGCATTCATACGGAATCTTGCATGATCAAAATAAAAAGTCAATGTAAAAAACAGAAGCTTCAGATTCATAATATTGTTTCTAAGGAATTTCAAAAATAAAGGTGCTTCTTATAACTATACATGTGTAACTACAAAATGTAAACATTATTGAGCAAATTGAATATTTTATCATATCTAGGATCTTCAAAAACTTCATAAAAATGTATTACCTCTTACCTCCTTTTTCCATGAACTTTGTGAAGTGCTCTTATATCAAAGGTATTGGCCTTTCTCTATTACTTCTTATAGCCTCATTAAACAGAACCTCCTGCCATTTCTATCACCACTGATGAAGCAGAGCTGCTCAAATAAAGCAGGAGTACTATGAATTGCCTCTTTAAGGGTAGGGAAGGTTTGTAATTAAGATTGTATTACAAATGTATGATTATGCAATGCACACTGATGATGTTATAAAAGCCCATACTGTACTTGAAAATTTGTTTTTGCATAGAGAATAAAACATTAATTTTAAAGCCACTCCATCAAATCATCAAAAATGGCCAATTAGAGAAGAGGTTCACAGACTAAGACCCGCGGAATCCAGATTCTATTGCAACCCTGGACAAATTCACTTGATTTTCTCATCTGAAAAATAAAAGACTAGATGATTTCTGAGACCCTCCCCAAATATTCAATGCTTTTTTTTTTTATTGCCTACAGGTTATTAACTTTGTAAAGTTCTGTTACTTTGCTTGACAAAGTTCAATGAATGTGTCTATTCCCACATGGCTTATTTTTCAAAGAATCAGAATATAATCTTAGTAGTAAAATAATGAATAATTATAATTGACTCTCTGCATGCATTTTTCTCTGTATTTCATGTATCATATATATTTTTTATCTTTATTTTAAAAATTTATTTATTTATTAAAAATCTTTAAGGTAAACAAATTTCATGTATTTCATATGTACAAATTTAGGAAAATAGTGATACTTCCCACCCTGCCCTCCCACCTGCCCAGGCTCCTCCCCTTCTCCTTCTTTCTCTCTTATTCCCTCTCAAGTTTTACAATGACTACCATCAGTTTACTTTATATTCGTATTTTTAATGACTGTAAGGCCATAGTACATTACTATAATTCTAATACCCAAGAGTTTAACTTTATTAGCTTTTTGCTTACATAATATTTCAAATACACAGCCTCATCTGGGGGAGAGAGCAGGTACTAAAATACACAATTAATTTCAAATTTGAGATCCTATCAGATCTTTTAACTAAACAGCACTCTCAGACTTACAGGATTTCTCTCTTTCTCTCTTTCTCTCTCTCTCTCTCTCTCTCTCTCTCTCTCTCTCTCTTTCTCTCTCTCTTTCTCTCTCTCTTTCTCTCTCTCTCTCTCTCTCTTTCTCTCTCTCTCTCTTTCTCTCTCTCTTTCTCTCTTTCTCTCTTTCTCTCTTTCTCTCTTTCTCTCTTTCTCTCTTTCTCTCTTTCTCTCTCTCTCTCTCTCTCTCTCTCTCTCTCTCTCTCTCTCTCTTCTTTCTTTCTTTCTTTCTTTCTTTCTTTCTTTCTTTCTGACAGGCAGAGTGGACAGTGAGAGAAAGAGACAGAGAGAAAGGTCTTCCTTTACCGTTGGTTCATCCTGCAATGGCCGCCGCGGCTGATCCGAAGGCAGGAGCCAGGTGCTTCTCCTGGTCTCCCATGGGGTGCAGGGCCCAAGGACTTGGGCCATCCTCCACTGTCTTCCCGGGCCACAGCAGAGAGCTGGCCTGGAAGAGGGGTAACAGGGACAGAATCCGGCGCCCTGACCGGGGCTAGAACCCGGTGTGCCAGCGCCGCAGGCAGAGGATTAGCCTATTGAGCCATGGCGCCAGCTTCTTTTTAAAAATTTAATTAATTATATTTATTTGAGAAGCAGAGAGGCCCAGAGATAGGGACAGACGGACAAAGCTCCAAGCCATTGGGTCATTTCTCATTGCCCACAATAGCCTGGTCTGGGCTGGGATAGGCTAGGCTGAAGACAGGAGCTTGAATTCAATCCACTTCTCCCAGGTGGATGGCAAAGACCCAACTACTTGAACAATCCCCTGTTATTTTATAGGGTCTGCCTTAGTAGGAAGCTGGAATGCGAAGCAGAGCTGGGACTTGAACCTAGATACTCCAATATGAGATGTGGACATTTCATTTCAGCCAGCCAAATGCCTGCCCTTCCAGAATTTCTTGATTGCTTTGCTATTGAATAGTTTGGCTACTTCACAGATTTTTTTCTCTTTCCTTAAATATTAGTAGCTATGAGTTTTTCTCTCCACCTTTCTTCTGTGATTCAAGACATTAGATTGCACTACAACAATCATTTTCCACAACTCATTTTTTTTAAATGAAATGCATGCAAATCATTTCCTATCTTGAAGGCTAGTTTCATAGCCCAAATAATGGCACCTGGGCAACAGCAATAGGTGGGGAAGGTCATGTACAAGAACAAACAGGTAGAATTGATAAGTTTGATCATTCTTTATAAAACTAGATGCCTCCAATTCTTTGCAAATGGTTAAGTCCCAAATTTGAAGAATTTCTAGGTAGTTAAATGGTGACACCTATTGGCCAAATATATCACTGCTGCCAATCTTTTAAAATATCTACAAGTAGAGGATTAAATAAAGTTGGCAAAGTCACAAGCACAAAATTTGAAGTTCTTTTATTTAAATGATCTATTTATTTATTTGAAAGTTGGAGAGAGAGAGAGAGAGAGAGAGAGAGAGAGAGAAAGTTTTATCTGCTGGTTTGCTCTCCAAATGGCTGCAACAGCCAGGTCTGGGACATGTTGATGCCAGGAATCAGAAACTCCAGTACTTGAGCTATCATTTGCTGCTTCCCAGGTGCATTAGAAGGGAGCTGGGTTGGAAGTGTAGCAGTAGGGATCAAATTGGCACTCTGATATGGGATGCCAACTTCTCCAATGGCGTTTAAACAACTGTGCCACAAACCTGCCCCAAATTTAAGGTTCTTAATCATTTAAGATATTCACATTTGTGGATACATTTTAATGTAGTATTTTAAAATTTTCTAACATATCCAGGTATTTTACTGTTAGACGTTTTTGTTCCCATTGTGTTCATTAAAAGGCACTCATTGCTACTAGTAGGTTGTTTTTCATTACACATGGATTTACATGGTGGAAAAATTAACAGCTAAAGCAGCTTCTGCAGTAACCATTCAGTATTCACAACAATGGTATCGACTATCTAAATGTTTGTAAAGTAAGGATATTGATTTTTACATATAGCTTATATATTTATCTCAGTGCTTTCCAGTTATCCTGTGTAACATTCAGTGTCAGAAAAGGGGCTATCATATTAAACTTCTACAGAGTCTTTAATTGCCTGTGAAAATAAACTTAACTGAAAAACAGAAAACAGGATTAATTCTAGAAGTAGGCCAGGAGTTCTAATATCTGAAATGATACGTTACTTCTTTTACACTTTATGCCGCACTTTTAATATGCTGAGAGGAACTTGGTGTTTTAATTGTCACCAACAAAACTTACATTTTTTCCAAAATGCTATGGTGATTTTTGCCACTTGGGGACATTATTGTCTGGAATCAAAGTAGAACTTCGGCTTTTCTGCATAAAGTAATACTGTGGTTCATGTACTTTTGATTCCAAGGGAACTATAGAGAGTAATCTAAAAGCATGTGCTCATCCATTTGAGATTAATTGCCTCTTCCAGGTCACTAATTCATGCTTCCGTGTCCCAGGAGAGTTAATTTATTTCCCATGAGTGACCATTTGACTCTGAGAAAGTATTTTTGGCTCATCGGGGCTTAATTTAAGATTAATCTTATTATTATAACTTAGTTACACTACAATAAACATAGTTTCCCTTTCTTTCCCAGCTTATTTACTCAGTTGCAGAACTAAGTCTTCCTTTTGACCCTACTAGTGATTCAAGGCAGTTTAAATGGCTACATATACTGCAACTGGCATTTCAGATTGTGTGACATTGAAGACAGCGTTCTTACTACTTAAAATAACTTAAAAAATAAAGGTAAATGATGTCGCATGCTCTGTAAGCAAATAACAAATCTTATATCATTCAGTAATCAAGTAAGATTGTGAAGAATAAAATTCTTCTAAAAAATATTGTTGATTTCAGTGTTGAGGATCTTTGTCCTGATTTTAAAACCAGGAGAATGAGATAGCAATCAAGCAAACAGTAACCACTCAAAGGTAAAACTCTGGAATTATAAACTGATGATCTGCCATGAAGTCATTAACCCTGAAAGCCTAACTTTTCAGTATACTCACAGCTTGTACCCTTTTCAATTTTAGTAGATATTTAAATTTCTGATGAAAACTATTGTTTAATAGTGATGTCACTTACACAGGGTCAACAGATTGCTTAATAGTGATGCTATTTACATAGGGTCAATAGATTAACAAACAAAAATCAGTAGATAGTAAAATATATTTGAACATCAGATAAATAATTCTTTGTATAAATATCAATATTTGGGAGGTAGGTAATGTATTTCATTAAATACACCATTCCAAATAGGCTGATTACATAGTGCTACAATTGTAAAACAGGTTGAACATCTGAGTCTAACAGGAAATTAATCTGAAACTTACAGGAAATATCTCTGTAAGAGGTTTTTGGAATAAAGTGAATACCAAGACAAAGCTTCAGTTAGATTTTCTAACAATTAATAAGTTAATCAGCATCTGTTTCACAGCATCTATCACCGAATGTCTAAGTAACAGGAACTACACTTGAATATTCTATAAGCTACAAAACAGAACCATTTGGCTGATACTTTTTCATGAGTCTTGTGACAAGGGTGGCTTTGTACTATTCAAAAACTCAATTTGTAAAAAAATTCAATTTGAGCAAAATGACATATAAACTTGAAACAGACTGAATACAAATCAGTGATTAAAAAGTTTAATGCCTATTTTTGTATCATTAAATTGTCACTCATTTTAAACAGAGTGGCAATTTAATGATACACAATGATGATACATAATCTTTATAATGGAATTTAAAAGAAGTTATAACAGAATGAAAGCAATTAGAAACTCTGTTTTTATAGCATTGCAATTTTATCTGTTAAGCTCATTTTCATTTTAGGGAAGTAAAGTTAAAGACTACACAATTCCTATAAAGACAATGAAACAAAATTGTGAATGTGCCTAACAATTAATCAATAATTGAAAATGATGAAAGAACTGTTATATTGTTTAAAGACTGATGGAAGAAAAATCTACAATGACTCAATGTGGGGAACTGTAAGAGACAATGAATTTAACTATCCAAGGATTGAGAGATTCTCAGAAAACTTACAAAATTCTGGGAAAACTTACCATGCTACAAAAAATGTAAAATTATGTCTAATGACACAGCATTAACAACAATGAAAGGCTTTGCCAACTTGATGTTTTGCTTAATGTAAGCATTAATGTATAGCTGAAATTATGTATTTCATAAGAAAAACTGTTTCATAATTCCCTTCCAGTTAACTATAAATTTCTTTTTAAAGGCTCTTCTCTTCACTGATACAAGTTATCTTGAATAGGTTCCAGCACTATTTTAGGAGATTTGATTGTACTTTTAAGAACTTGCTATTAAAGTATGTTACAACGTATGTATAAGTTTGCACAACTAAATTAAGCAGTTGAGGAAATTCAGAAAAAATTACCCACATTCCGGAACTCACAGTTATTTCTACCAGTCATACCCTTCTTGTCTGAAGGATAAGCACCATCCTCAATTCCTGCACCACAGTTTTCTTTTTGCACCTTATATTATTGGAATTATATAGTGTTTCATGTCTGGCCTCTTTTGCAGTTTCATTTCACTTTTGTTGCAAGCAGCCAAAAAGCATTTATATTCATTACTATGTAGCATCCCATTATGTGAATATGTCACAATTGATACACCCATTCAAGAGTCAATGAGCCTTTGAGCAGTTTCCTACTTTCACTAGTACATTTAATGCTGGTATGCATTTTCACAATCTTGATGAATATACAGATATATTTCTGTTCAATCTATATATTAGAGTGGAATTACTAGGTCTGAGGAATGTTAAGCCTTAGAACTGAGTTTTCAAAATATTTGTTAACATTTTACATTCCAAACAAACACACTATAAATCGCTCTATAGTCCTGTCAATACTGGGCATCTTATTATTATTATTATTATTTTATTTTTTGACAGGCAGAGTGGACAGAGAGAGAGAGACAGAGAGAAAGGTCTTCCTTTGCCTTGGTTCACCCTCCAATGGCCGCCGCGGCCTGCGCACTGCGGCCGGCACACCACACTGATCCGATGGCAGGAGCCAGGTACTTCTGGTCTCCCATGGGGTACAGGGCCCAAGCACTTGGGCCATCCTCCACTGCACTCCCTGGCCACAGCAGAGAGCTGGCCTGGAAGAGGGGCAACTGGGTCAGAATCCGGCGCCCCGACTGGGACTAGAACCCGGTGTGCCGGCGCTGCAAGGTGGAGAATTAGCCTAGTGAGCCGCGGTGCTGGGCATCTTCTTTATTATTTTAGCCATTCTGTTGGGCATGGTATTGTTTAATTTGCGTATCTGATGATGGAGTAGAACATCTTTTCATGTCTACTGGCCATTTGGAGATCTTTGTAAATGTTTGTCATTGTTTTTGCTTTCTGATTTTAGTTCCTTATATATGTTAGATTAGTCCTTTGTTGGGTATGTATATGACTTGATTGTTGGATATGTGTATAACTTCACTTGTTACTTTCTCCTTCAGGGTGTTTTAATTGAAAGTACTTAGTTTTAATATGCCACAATTAGCAAACTGCTCCCTAGTTACGTCATATTGTGCTTTAAAAAATACTTGTTGGAGCAAGTGGAGGCTAAGAAACCCACTTGAGATACTTCTAACCCACACTGTAGTGCATGGTTCCAGTCCTGGCTCCTCTTCTGATTAAGCTTATAATAATGTGCATTCTGGTAGGCAGCAGGTAAGAGCTCAAGAACTTGCATCCCTGCCACCCACATGGGGGACATGGACTGGGTTCTGGGTTCCTGGCTTTGGCCTGGTCTAGCTATGAGTATTGCCAACATTTAGGTGAGTGAACCAGTAGATGGAAGATTCTTCAAATAAGAGTGAAAATAAAATTTAACAAAAAATGTCTCCTCCAAGGTCATAAAGATCTTGTTTGTTCCTAAGTGCTTTATTTCACCTTTCATATTTAGATCTGCAATCCATTTTGGAACAGATTTTTGTGAAACATATAAAGAAAATAAAAATGCACTATTTTCCTGTATGAATTATCCATCAACCCATTAATACATATGGAACACATCATACTTTTCTCACTGCAGTGTCCCTTTTGTCATAAATTAAGCAATTACTTACGTGCTTCCTATAGTAGTGGCATGGTTTTACGTGATTACAACTTCCCGTAATCATTGGAAGTCAAATGCTCAAAGCTCTACATCTTCTGTATAATTTACAGCTTACATGTACTTCTATTGACACAAAGAGGGAAGGGCAGACCAAAAATCTATGAATGTTTAAAATATTCTTAGTCCCTATTTCCCAGATGTGAAAGGCAAAATTTGAGGAAACATACCAAAGAACTGTGTACTAGTATATAACCTAATGCAAAATGGTGTGGTTTAAACCAAGTACAATACAAAGAAAAGAAAACACAAGTGAAAAGAATAGTCGGGAAAGTTTTACAAAGGAGGACTCAAATAAATCCTTGAATTGATCTGGGCTCTGATTAGGACACTCAATACAAAACATTATAGAGACCCCCCATTTTGTTTTTAATACATTATCCTCACTCTCTGCTTTTATTTCCTTTGATACCTATTTTACTACAATAAGTTTTAGAATATAATGATTGCAATCCTGACTGTATACTGAAACACTTAGAAAGGTTTTTTTTTTTTAAGATTTATTTATTTGAAAGGCAGAGTTACAGCGAAGCAGAGGCAGAAAGAAAGAGAGGTCTTCCATCCCCTGGTTCACTCTCCAGATGACCGCAATGGCTGGAACTGGGCCGATACAAAGCCAGGAGCCAGGAGCTTCTTTCGGGTCTCCCACTTGAATGCAGGGGCCCAAGGGCTTAGGCCATCTTCTTCTGCTTTCCCAGGACATACCAGAGAGCTGGAAGTAGGGCAGCCAGGACTCAAACTGACACTCAAATGAGAAGCTGGTACTGCAGGCAGCAGCTTTACCCGCTGCATCACAGTGCCGGACCCTAGAAAACTTTTAGCGATGCTCAAACCCCACTGACTAATGAAATCAAGTTCTGGATGTGGGGCAAAATCTTCTGCATTTCTATCTCAGTTGATTCAAACACACAGCTAAGATTGAGGAGCATGAATCTAGAAGTTGCCTCAAGTCAGTGGTTCTTGACCAAGAATAGGTCAACAAACATTTAACTAACAAATTTAACTTCAGAAAAGGAAGCATTTTTTCCTCTAGGAGTATTACAGCACTGTTTGGAGACATTTTTTGTCATGACCAGCAAATGCTGCTAAATAATCTACAATGTACAGGACAGCCCCCACAACAGATAATATGGTTCAAAACATCAATAATGCAGAGGTGGCTGAATACTGCTTTGATGCAACAAGAGAACTGGTTGTAGAAGAGGAATCAAAGCTGGAACTAAATGCAGGATTTGGTTCAAACATAAGGATTTTGTTGATGTTACAAGTGATAGAAGACCAAGAAAAATATGAAGGTTTTACACTTGAAGCCAGAGTACTACTTCATGAAGTGGCATTCTATAATTAAACTTTTAGATACATATTTTAGTGAATTTTCAAAGAAATTCAGAGCATGGAGAGTTCAATGGAATGAATTTGTAACTCAAAACACAGCAGCTGTATTAGTTAACCCTAACATTCTTTGACCTTAAATTCTGTAACTCTGATATTTTTAGGCAGATACATAATAGTCTTGATGATAATAAAACAGCAAATATGAATCACAACCTGTTTCAGTGGTGGGTCTCAATACTAGCTGTGTGTCCTCATGCATGTTCCTCAGCTTCCCATTTTACCTATAAAATGAGGGGCATGGATCAGATGATCTGAAAGACATCTTTCAGGACTTCCATGCAAAAGTTTTCAAGTTTTTATCAAAACATAAATTTCACAACAAAAATTTTTTCCCAGTGAAAGGTCTAATATCAATTTACCTTCTATTAACAGGTAGAAAATTTAAGATGGCTAACTTTGTAAATTCTTCCTTATTCATAGGTCTTGATCAAGCGAACATGATGGAGGAGATATCTGAGGTATTTTCTTACTGTAGTATACAATACTACACTATTTTCTACTATTTTCATACTTAATTGGCAGTTACTATTTGTCATGTTTTTTGTGTCTAGAAATCTTGTTAGGAACAAGGTAATAAAAGAAGTTCCATCATTATGTATATTATTCCCCAATCAGCAGTCACCTACAGGGAATAAATATTTTCAATCAGTAGAGGGCACTTCTTAATTGTTAAAGCAAATGTTCAAGTTTCAAAGAACACAGCTCAGAACGCGACAATGTAGGAAATACCTAACTAAGTAATATCCATGTTAGAAATACCGAAACCACATCATTCTCTGTTGTGTCCTTTGCACTCTGGGATGTTTAGCACTATTACTGGTCTCTACTTAGTAGATGCTATAACACAATTTACTCCCTGCATTCCTTGCTCGACCGTTGTGGTAATCAAAAATGTCTCTAAATACAGGGCTAGCATTGTGGTATAGTGGGTTAAGCCACTGCCTCCGATGCTGGCATCCCATATGGGCACTAGATGGTAACCTGGCTGTTCCACTTCCAATCTAGCTCCTTGCTAATGTGTCTGCAAAAGCAGCAGAGAATGCCCCAAGTGCTTGGGCCCTTGGACCCATGTGAGAGACTAGGAAAAAGCTCTTGGCTTCAGCCTACCCCAGCCTCAACTGTTGTGGCTATTTGGGGGAAGGAACAAGTGGATAGAAGATCTCTCTCTCTCCTTCCCTCCCATTCTCCCACCCCACTACATAATTCTGGCTTTCAAATTAGTAAATCTTTAAAAAATTAAAAAAAAATTAAAAAACTGACTCAAGGGCCAAAACTGCCCCAATTTAAAAATCACTGAGAAGATAACACCTCTCTCAACAGGTTATCTATAATGATACATGATAAGAATTAATTTCACAATGTTAAATCAAAGAGGT
Source organism: Oryctolagus cuniculus (assembly GCF_964237555.1). Lineage (NCBI taxonomy): Eukaryota > Metazoa > Chordata > Mammalia > Lagomorpha > Leporidae > Oryctolagus > Oryctolagus cuniculus. The sequence goes on along the minus strand of NC_091434.1, from coordinate 92,579,137 downwards.
CAGCCACAAAAGTGAACATTTTATATAGTTTCATGTATCTATATGAAGCACTAAAGCAGGCAAAACCAATCTATGCTATAGAAATTCAGATAGTGGTTACCCTTGGGAGAGGCAGAGATACTTGTAAGGGAGCAGGATGAACCTGACGTGTTCTGTGGTTTGATCTGGGTGCTGGTTACATAAATAGAAACATATACTTTCAAAATGTTATGGAAATCATTACTCATCTTTTTCTAAAGACAGAAAACTTTGTGGTTTTTGTTTAGATTATAATATCCATTATCAAGTGATTAAAAAGTTGGTCACCTTCATGTAAACACTGAAAAACATTAAAAATATAGAAAATTATCCATTATGGTTAATTCATTTGGTACAAGTTCTTTTTTCTTCTGAGATCTATTTTTACTGGCAAAAGCCTATCAAAAAATTCTTTTGATGTATATCAAGCTAAAAGAACAAGCTTTTTCACAAATGAGGCACTTCAACTGCAAAAGCTGGAGAAGTATGATTTAATGGCTGAGGCATAGTTTTAACTGAAAGCAAAGTATATTTACCTGTCTTACGGAGTTATGGTTTTTTTTTAAGATTCATATGCTTTTATACATAAAGATATATTGTCTTTATGTTTCCATTACATTATTTCAAAGTAACAGACTGCATTAGAACATTTAACAGATAAGAAAAAAATTAGAAATGGGAAAACCTAAAATGAATTAAATTCTCAACTGCGTTGTTAAAAAACACATTGTAGCTTCTTAACAATTTTTAAGAATCATATTTTTAAAATATTGCAGTGAAAAAACACATTATCATAACCAAAAGTGTGATTTATTTTTGGAGAAAAATAATTAAAAATGAAGTTTTTCCAATAAAGGGGAGAAATAAGACCATACCCTGGTTACATGTTAACTGTCACATTCTGTGCAATATGGATGTGCTCAACATGTATTCAATGAAAATATCAATAATGAAGTTTGCAATTTAGAACCTCAAACCACCTGCCAATGTTGCAAATTCAGAAATATTGAAATAAATACCTACAAAATAAGTATATTTTAAAACTTGAAGTCTTGACAGTATTTATAGATCAATCCATCATATATAAACAGTACAGCAAATAAACTGATGTTACTGTTAGTTTCCACTTAATTTCTTCATAATATGGCTGTCTGGTGTTGCATTAGTGAAAATACTTCCTACAAATACATGGGTGCCCCAGAGACTATGACGAATCACTTTACAGCAGCCAAGATCATCGACAGAGAAACCTAAATGTCGGTAGCGTTCATCTGTTTCAAAAAGAGTGTTGTTTGTATATGGTCCAAAAAACTGGAAGAAATAAAATACAAAGTAATATTTTCATTAGGAAGAAAGGCAATGTAGTAAAAGTTTTCATGTAAACATGAAGATACAACTACCAGTACTCCAAATATTTCAAGTAGGAAATAAAAAGGTTATATTCAACATCTGAATTACTCCCTCCTTCTAAATACCTATGCATTCTGAAAAGCTACATGAATGATTTAGCAGATTTTGTGTTTTACCTCAAATGTGTAATATTACATAACCTTTAAAGATAAAATGAATCTTAGAGAAGTTCACTATCATTTTCATTATAAGGAAAAGTCCAGAGCAAAAGTTTTTCATTTCTAGTCCATGGTTTGTATCTTACTTGCCTTTGAGAAGAAACAGTACTTAATCCCATCTTAAGATCCAAAAAATGATTTTATTACTACTTGTAACTGAAAGATACATCCAGAATTTAAACTCTGATCACAATAACAGTGACATTTTCTTCAAAGTATAACCTTTAAAGTTTATAGCTAAACCTTAAAGAAACTAGACTATATTTCCAATTCTCAGTTTACAAACAGTAAACATAACAATAAAAATCAAAAAACATCTACTGGCAAGAGTAGTGATTAATAACTACTTTGGTTATTTTTAGTAGGAAAAAAAAAGTTGCAGTGATGGAGAAACTGAACTGTGAGTAACAGAAGGCTCTCAAAACTTGAATGCAACTGACCTATAATAGCACTTCTTGGGTAAAATTGTGATATTTTAAAAAAGTCATAAATGATCTACTTTTACCAAGGTTATAATAGTCATTTTACAATAAAAACCACTGCTATCTCATAATTTGGTTTTAAAAATGCATTTAATTACTCACTGCCAAGCCAGATGATGGGTCAATAAAGTCAGCCCAATAGCCTTCTGCTCGAAGAGCATAGCAGATTTCCTTAGCACCACTGATGAACTGTATAGAGAAAGCACAAATAATATATTCAAGATAGCATCACTGTAGATTGCCTAATTTTTTGAAAAAAAAAAAAAATTTAAATGGATCTCTGCTTATGAAAGAAAACTCAGTAAGGTTAATAAAAAATAATAATTAAGATTGTAATGTTGTAAAAAAAATTTTTTCCCATTCCAAAATATTAATGGTTACTATAACATTTTAATTTCAAGAAGTCTTAATTCTCTATTTTTTCATCTAAATTATTTTCTTTATGAAATATTTCTGATTATTTCTATACTGTAACTTCTGAATTTACCATAAACTATAGGTTATAGTTGCTATTTTATATCATTATGGAGATATCAGATAACAAGAAAATAAAATGTAAGAAAAGTTCTGAATCATTCTTTAGTTTAAATGATAGCTGTTTGTCTAGGCCAGGGCTGTGTAGTAGTGGGTAAAGCTGCAGCCTGCAGTGCTGGCATCCCACATGGGCGCAGGTTCAAGACCTGGCTCCTCCTCTTCCGATCCAGATCTCTGCTATGGCCTGGGAAAGCAGATGAGCTAAGCCCTTGGGCCCCTGCACTCGTGTGGGAGACCAAGAAGAAGCTCCTGGCTCCTTGCTTCGGACTGGTGCAGCTCTAGTCATTGTAGCCATTTGGGAAGTGAACCAGTGAATGGAAGATCCCTCTTTTTCTCTGCTTCTCTATAACTCTGGCTTTCAAATGAATAAATAAATAAATCTTTTAAAAATTGATAGCTATTTGAAAACATCTTCAAAACATCTCTCCACTCCCATATTTATGAAATTTTTCTGAAAAAGGGGTTATACACCCCTGTGTATCTTTTGCATACCACAGTGCATAATGACTGCATACCATGTGCCTATATCACAATTTTAGTCTTTCAAATCTAATGTCTGTCTTTATTAGCTTTATCAGAAGTTCAAGTAATGAAAAACAAATACTAAGACTAGATTACAATGCTTGAAATAAAAGGCCTAATCAGTTAAAAACAAGGGTACAAAGCATACAGTTCCACTTCTAGTCATGTCAGCATAAGTAATGAATTCACTATCCTATTCAGTAATTATAAAAATTGATCAAAATATGGGGCAATTAGTTTCAGATTTTAAGTAACTGCCAGACTATAGACTTTGAGAGAAGTAAATAAATGAAGTAATTTCCATATTTGCTCCCTTTGTTTGGGGACATTTTTTTGTCACAGGACAAAGATAAGGAGCCCAAGCAAAGTGATGGTGCTGAGGGAGGTTAGGGTGGGAAATAAAGAATCCTAAGTTTTAAATTGAGCACAGCTCTGAATAGCATGGTGTATCTCAGTTTCTCTTGCTTCTTCTGTTCCCTTTGTACAGCATATCCACACTCCAAATGCTACCTGCCTGTTGAGTCATTTAGTTAGCTGCTGAGGTATCACAGCATTTATGTTCAAGTCAACCTGACTTTACTACTTTACTTAATAATGGTCCTCAAGCACAAAAGTAGTGATGCTAGCAATTAGGTTATGCCAAAGAGAAGTCATAAAACACCTGCTTTAGACCAGGATAAGCACCTGGCTCCTGCCATCGGAGCAGCGCAGTGTGCCGGCCGCAGCGCGCTGGCCGAGGCGGCCATTGGAGGGTGAACCAACGGCAAAAAGGAAGACCTTTCTCTCTGTCTCTCTCTCTCTCTCACTGTCCACTCTGCCTGTCAAAAAAAACAAATAAAAATAAAAAAATAAAAGTGAAAAGAGCAAAAGTACAGTAAGACATTCTGAGACATTTATGTAACTTTTATAACATTTTTGTCATCACTGTTCTATTTTATAGTATTATTTTAATCTCAACGTGCCTCATTTGTAAATTAAGCTTTATTAAAGTTATGTACATAAAACATAAAATAGTTCAGTACTATCTGGGGGCTCAAGCATCCACTGAGAGTCTCAGACTATACCCCTCAATGAAAACAGGGGACTACCATATTTGCTGACTAGGCTTTATTACACAAAGTTTATGGCAGACTACTGTTTTAGACTAGCCTCATGTATTAGTTTCCAGTAGGCTAGACCAAACCAGAATGGTAATCATTCATGCTAGGTGCCATGTAATTAACAATTAAACTGACCTTGGCAGAGGCCAGTTTAAAAAATAAAAACAAATCTAAAACTCACAAGATTCATACCAATTAATTGAAGGGGTTCAGTTTACCTGAGCCAGCATGGTAAGAAAATTTCTGTCTATTTTAGTCCCATAAGCAAAAAACAATTTCGAAAGGGCTAACGCACTTCATTTTTCCTGTTTGTACTTCAACCCTTTTCTATCTATAGTGTCAAATTCCTTTGCTTGCCTCATAGGAACATTCATTCTAGAATAGAACTGAGGTGAATAAAGTGCTGTCCAATACTGGAATGGCCAATAAAACCCAATTAGATCTTTAAATAGTTAAAAGTTGGTCCAAGGTAAACCTCCAAGCCTTGGGTCTTTAGTTAACATACTGTAACCAATCTTAGTACATAAACAAACTGAAAGCCCAACTTAGAAGTGCATTTCTTTCTTTCTTTCTTTTTTTTTTTTTTTGACAGGCAGAGTGGACAGTGAGAGAGAGACAGAAAGAGAAAGGTCTTCCTTTGCCGTTGGTTCACCCTGCAATGGCCGCCGTTGCAGCTGGCGCACCGCGCTGATCCGATGGCAGGAGCCAGGATCCAGGTGCTTTTCCTGGTCTCCCATGGGGTGCAGGGCCCAAGCACCTGGGCCATCCTCCACTGCACTCCCTGGCCATAGCAGAGAGCTGGCCTGGAAGAGGGGCAACCGGGACAGAATCCGGCGCCCCAACCGGGACTAGAACCTGGTGTGCCGGCGCCGCAAGGTGGAGGATTAGCCTGTTGAGCCATGGCGCCGGCACTAGAAGTGTATTTCTTAAGAAATATCAAGGGTTTCAGCCAATCACAGTAGCTGAGTTTCAGTCAATGGTGGTATACCCTGAGCTATAAACAATGAAGTTGTTTCTGTCCTGGCTTCTGCTTTCCATCTATAAATATTTCCTGGCCACACGGCAAAGTAAAGCTCTCTCTGAAACTCTTCATGTTCTAAGAGCTGCCTGATTCCCACATCATTCTTTGCTCAAATAAATAGTTAAAACTGTCAGAAATTGTTTTTACAGGGCCGGTGCTGTGGCGCATCAGGTTAAAGCCCTGGCCTGAAGAGCCGGCATCCCATATGGGCACCGGTTCTAGTCCCAGCTGCTCCTCTTCCAGTCCAGCTCTCTGCTATGGCCTGGGATAACAGTGGAAGATGGCCCAGGTCCTTGGCCCCGCACTGGCGTGGGAGACCTGGAAGAAGCTCCTGGCCCCTGATCAGCACAGCTCCTGGCCGTTGTGGCCATCTGGGGAGTGAACCAATGGATGGAAAACCTCTCTCTGTCTCTACCTCTTTCTGTAACTCTTTCAAATAAATAAAATAATTCTTAAAAAATTGTTTTTATGAAACTAAATTTGTTGTAACCTTATTTTTTGATATTCTTCACAGTTTGTTGATAGGTACACCACCAAAGCAAACTTCTTTTTAAAGATTTATTTATTTATTTCAATGGTAGTGTTACAGAGAGGCAGAGAGAGAGAGCACGCACACACGCGCGCGTGCAAGAGAGAGCAAGAGAGAATGAAAGGTCTTCCATCCACTATTTCACTCCCTAGATGGCTGCAATGATTCGAGCTGTGCCAATCCGAAGCCAGGAGCCAGTAGCTTCTTCCAGGTCTCCCAGGTGGATGCAGGAGCCCCAGCACCTGGGCCATCTTCTACTGCTTTCCCAGGGCTTAGCAGAGAGCTGGATTAGAACTGGAGCAGCCAGGACTTGGACTGGTGCCCAGATGGGATGCCAGAACTGCAGGCGGCAGCTTTACCCGCTATACCACAATGCTGGCCCCAAGCTAACATTTTTTCTCAATACCTTCATGTAAACTAATGATGAGCATTAAACATTAAAATAATTCTGTATTCTGTAGATTGTATTCAATATTTACATTATGGTTATATCTAATTAACCCTCATAATTCTCAAAAGTACTGAAACAACTGAACATAGTACAGAAACTAGGGATAACATATTTCAATTTAATAGATATGTGCTGTACCTAAAATCTATAAGCAGAGCGAAGCAATATAATGTAATGCAAATGCTTAGAAACATTAACTAAAAGAGCACCAAATTAGCATAAGAAAAAACAATTTAAATATCTGTTTCTGTTCAAGGGGCTGGTGTGGTGGAACAGTGGGTTAAACCACTGCCTGTGACACCACCATCCCATATCAGTGAGCCAGTTTGAGTCCTGCTTGCTTTGCTTCTGATTCAGTTCCCAGCTAATGCCTTGGGAAGGCAGTGGGAGATGGCTTAAGTACTTGGGCACCTGTCACCCACATGGTGGATCCTGATAGAGTTCGAGGCTTCTGGTTTTCGCCTTGTCTAGCCCCAGCTGTTGTGGCCATCTGGGAAGTGAACCAGCAGAGGGAAGATGTCTCTCTGTCTCTCCCTGTTTCTGTAACTCTGCCTTTCAAATAAATACATTAAAAAAAAAATTCTCATCAACACCAAATACATCTGCTGGAAAAAACTGGAACAGATTTAAACTATATAACATATATTATCTACTTGGAGAAAAAACTATGTATGATTCTAAAATAATCACTAATATATCTTCAATACACTTATCTTTTTTTCATAGAGAGTGAAACAGCTACAGCCACTATAAAATTAAATTTCAATAAGAAAGATGTTGTCATTTCAAAATCCTGAAACTAGTTATTGAAAACTGACTTAGAACTATACCAGAGTCAGTTACACATTAGGCTCAGAATTTAACCGATCAAAAATTAGGGCCACTAATGCAATGCATATGTGAGAGTTCCCTGGCCACTCAATGACAATGATAAATTAAGTACTTACTAAGCTTTATGTTAATATACAAATAAAGTATTTACTGTTAGTTATTGCCTATTCCAATTCTCTAAATCAGATGTTCTTGAAATCACTGACAATGTTTTATGCCTTTCTGTAATTTCTTTTTTGATAAGCATTTAACTAATATGTTCACGACTGTTACAAACCACATGAAAATTATTAGATAGCTTTATGTGAGACAGAGGTATGATGTCATTATCATAAAATACTACTAAATATATGAATTACAGTAATGCTACAAATGATAGGGACCATACATCCAATCCTAAAGAAAATATAATTCTAAACATTATCCTAAAAGGAAATCAGTAAAGGAAAATTTTCAACTCAAAGTTAGCTAAGGTACTCAAATGAGTCATTCTTAGCCTGTCATACAGAGGAATATTCCTTTCTGTCTTTCAGACAAAGAAACTGATAGAACCCAACATTAAATTCTTAGAAACATAATTATACAGGTTTAAAATATAACATGAGAAAGTACTACTTATCACTTCCCAGACAGATAAAAATGAAAAGAATGTTAACACATAGGGTAAGTTAGGGTGATAGCCATATACAAAAAAAATCTTTTTGGTGGGCAAATTAGCAGTGTGTATCAAAATTTTAAATCTAATTATCCTTTGATTCCTCTCTACATAGGAATCTATAGAGAGATTAGTATGCATTAAAACATGTACAGACTTTTTTTTACTAATGTGTTGCCTATAAATGCAAAAGTTTGATTTTCAACCTATAAATCATTAATGAAATTTAAAAAATAATTTAAAAACCTCCTGGTTTAGACATGCTTTGTAATACTATGCAAATTTTAAAAAGAATGAAATATATCAATGTATAATGATATAAAAAGTACTCAAATATATGCTTATGTAAAAGTAAAAGAGGAAAAAATATAGGCAGGATCATCATATTGTTCACTGTTAACATTTATTCTTTGGAGAGGGTTGGGGTAACTTTTACTCTTTCTTTTTGTTTCTTTCCTTTTTTTTTTTTTTTTTTTTAAGATTTATTTGAAAGGCAGAGTTACAGAGAGAGAGCTCTTCCATCTGCTGGTTCATTCCCCAAATGGCTGCAATGGCTGGAGTTGGGCTGATTCAAAGCCACGAGCTTCTCTCTGGTCTCCCACATAGGTGCAGAGGCCCAAAGACTTGGGCAATCTTCTACTGCTTTCCAGGCCTAGCAGAGAGATGGATTGGAAGTGGAGCTGCTGGGAGTTGAACCTGTACCCATATGGGATGCCAGCACTGCATGTGGCAGCTTTACATGTTCTGCCACGCATCGGCCCCATAACTTTCACTTTTTACTCAACATGCATTAAATGAGGGTAGTGGAAGAGATGGAGGGAGAGAAGGATTTAGAGAGGGAGAGACAGGGTAGAAGAATAAATTTTATTTTTGTGTCTTTTTTTACTGTTATTTTCCAAATTTCTGCAAACAGACATACATTTTTTTTTGACAGGCAGAGTGGACAGTGAGAGAGAGAGAGACACAGAGAAAGGTCTTCCTTTGCCGTTCGTTCACCCTCCAATAGCCGCCGCGGCTGGCGCGTTGCGGCCGGTGCACTGCACCGATCCAAAGGCAGGAGCCAGGTACTTATCCTGGTCTCCCATGGGGTACAGGGCCCAAGCACTTGGGCCATCCTCCACTGCACTCCCTGGCCACAGCAGAGAGCTGGCCTGGAAGAGGGGCAACCGGGACAGAATCCGGCGCCCTGACTGGGACTAGAACTCGGTGTGCCGGCGCCGCAAGGCAGAGGATTAGCCTAGTGAGCCACGGCGCCGGCTCAAACAGACATACATTTTAAAACATTCAGAAAAGCAATGAACATAATCTAAATTTTTCAAGAATATTTTAAAAAAACTGTCATTTTTATTCTGAAAACAGATGTGAAGTCCTTTATAATTAAAATACTTCAGCAGAGAATGAATAAAGACTGAAGATCATACTCATAATTGTAAAACACTGGCTCTATGGTATATAAATAAGATCAAAATTAAACCATGCATAATTGAAAGAATTACCTTTTCTAAGAGCATTTCTCTTTCAGTTTCTACCTCTTCACTCCAAACAGTCATATCATTCTGAGTTTTCTGTGTTACAGTCAGAATCATTAGTTTGCTATTAGACATTTCTGGAAATAGTGATTCAAAATCTACAAATAAAACAAAAATTCAAAGAAGAATATAATTTGTTTTGTGAAAAAACAGTGTATAAAACAGTTTATTAAAATACTTTAGAAAAATGATCAGGTTAAATCATTGTGATATTACATTATTTGTATAAATGTATGCAATTTTTTGAAATGAGTAAAATAAACTTCGTTTTGTTCACATCTGCTTTTGTTGGATGAGCTGAAATATTACCACCAAAGTTCTGATGAATAAACAGGGTTAAAAAATGTTATTGGTGTTAATATAATTTTCAAAAAAGTTTATTACCAAGAAAAGAGTTTTCTCAGTAACATTTACTAGCTCATGAAATAATAGCTATAAGCACGCAGGAGGAAAACTGACTTGAGCTTAAGAGAAAACGTTATTGAAAATAATAACACTCTGTCTACCAGCAACAGAACATAGATGCTAGGAGACATCTGAAAGCCTCCATCTTGGCCAGGCAATCATATCTAGCCAGACCTTAAAATGTAAGGTACAGCACTACAATTCCTATGGAGTACATTATTTAGTATACATTAGTATTTCAATGTATAAAGCACAACATACCTCTTCGCAGCAATTCTGGACATGTTTGGATTGCACACTCTACCCTGGCACTTTCAAAGTAAGTTTCTGCACTGTTAATTTCCTGTTCAACAGGTGTATTATGACCCTATGAAGAACAGGGATATATAAGTGAAAATAATGTAGGGTTCAAATAAAATGTATGCCTTCTATGTACTTACCAAGTTAGAAAGTTTTTAAAAAAATAAATTCTAATCTAACTGGAAGATGAGGTAATAATATTTTATATACTTAAAACTCTTCTCTGATGAAAGATTTTAAAATTTTCAATGAAATAGAATATGTGCATATATATATTGATATTTAAACACATGGTATGAACTGAAATTGGCTAAAACTCTAACTACTATGACTCTATCATGATGTCTTTCATATTCTGTGATAAATATAATTTTTCTTTTGTGCAATCATCTATAAAATGGGGATAGTAACACTAACTAGCAAAATACCATGATTCAATAATAAGGCTCTCCTACAGGGAGAGCTGAGGCTTTTATTCAACTGAAATTTATTGGGAGCCTACTATACATCAGCCACTAGAATAGGAGCAAACATTACACAGGTAAAATTTCAGTCTTCACTCTCAGGTATACCAGAACTAGAAGAAAAATGAACATAAAGAAATTAATTCAACTGAGTATTAAAAGTGCTACAGAGTTATGAAGAAAGTCTTCTGGGGATGGAGGAGGAAGGAATTTGCTTTGCAAGGAGGAATCAGGAAGAAAGTTGAAATGGTAATATTTGAGCTCTCTATTAACTTATGTGTTTATCTGTTAAGTAAAGAACAGGTGGAATACAGGATAGGAATTCAGGAGGAAAAGCAGATCAGTAAAACCAAATAACAGTATAAAGGCATACAGTGGTGTATTTAAAAAAGGTAAACTGTGGATGGAGTGCAGATGTAGTAGGAGGTGGTGGGATACAGGGAAAGGTTCAAAATTGTGAAATGAAATTTTTTTTTTTACTTTTTTGTTTCTATAAAGGGAACAAATTTCATGTTCTCTCCCTCCTTCACTGTTTCCTCCTTCTTAAGCAAAAAGAAATAGTAAGATCACATACAAAAAATGAACATAACTATTAGTGAAGTACATATGCTAATGAGAAGAAGCAGATGATAGATCAATTGTCAACATTTATTATTGGTGTTTTAGGGTAGTTAAGTGCTTTGTACATATTACCATATTTAATCCTCACAGAAATCTTGTGAGATTGGAATATTATCCCTATTTTACTTACAAGCAAAAAGTGATTCAAATATATTAAGTAACTTCCTCAAGGTCACAAAATTAAATAAGTGGTAGATGTGGGGACCCATGAGCCGGCCATGGGCCCACATGCTAAGGCTTAGCTTGCTGACCCATTGCAATAGTTACTGCTGTGTGGATGTTTATGGTTTTTGTTGAGCTGAGATATCAGGACCGTTTCATAACCCCAGGCTAGAGTCAAAACAACTATGGCCTTGGGGCTTCCCGTACTTCTTTTCCCACTGACCAAGGCTGAGAAAACAACAGGTGGAAGCTTGTGCTTAGCACCTGAGTTGCCTGCTACGTGACCAGGAGCTTGATTGGATGAAGGCGCATGATCACCTTTATGGTTGGACAGGGAGCGCATGGACTGTGAGTGATCAGGCACCCGACTGAAGCACCACCGCATGGACTGTAGCATGGACTAAGCTTGCTTACATGCTTCAACAAAGTTATACTATATAAGCTGTTTGTGATATGGTACGGGAGCTTCCCCTTTCTTTCGGAGCTCCCCTTGCTCAAGGGTTTCTTTTTCTATCCTGTTTAAATAAAAGTCTACTGAAGACCGATCAGCTGGGAGCAATGTCGTTCCTTTGCGGGCAAGGGAGCCAAAGGTAGAGAAAATTTTTGAGCCTAGATTTATTTTATCACCATAGTCCCTGACAATATAATGCCTCTAAGAATTCATATGATGTAAAGAGCCCTTGAACTTTGGCAGAGAACTGAGAAGACACTAATAACTTAGGAATAAATTCAGGGATAGGAGTAATATGATTTTGATACTACTTATGGTGACATGATAAAGAAGGAAGCGAAGCTTGGTACTACTTTGGGACAGGAGGATGGTTCTGCCAATTTGGTTACACAGGTTTTAGGAGAAAACAGGACTACTTCACATTATTTAATATGGAAAATCTAGGAATTTGTGAGACATTCAAATAAAAATGTTTGGCTGGTAGAAAGAAATATAGAGGCAGACATGTCAGAAATAGAAATACTGAGTTAGGAGTTATTAAAAAATAGTCTGTGTAAGAAGCCAAGAGATTAAGTGACCAATACATAATTTAAATGAGTATGAAGGACAAAATTCTATGAAAAGTGTAATTTAATTTGTATGCAGAGGAGAAACAAGGAGCCAAGAAAGAAAAAACAGTTATTTGGGACAAAAAAGATAGGGGAAGTCAAATCCAAGATTTGGTTATGTACCTAACTCCTAGTTGTGAGGGACACTGCTGCTTCTAATAATACGGCTTTGATCAAAAACTCAGCCTGAAACCACACAGAAATGTGAAAAGTGGTAAACATCAGGGATTTGACAGAAACCCTGAATTTTATTAGCTTTTACCCAAATGAGCCATGACACAAAGCAAGTTTAAAAAATTCAAATAAAACTTAAGAAACATTCCCCTCCCAAACTCCCAGATATTGTTTTATAAAAAGTTATTACTCTTCCTTTTCAATTTACTATATTTTAACAATTTCAGGGATCTCAAACATTTCTTAAGCCTTTACATGGGCAGGGGAGTATTAAAAGTAGCTGGAAGTAGGCCCATATCCAAATTATAATTGAGATTTATAAAAGTGAAAAACAGAATATAAATTTCTAGTAATCTAAAATAATAATTATCAATATTTGAAATAAGTAGTTATTATAAAACATATTAAGACTTCTATGAGGGCTGGCGCTGCGGCTCACTAGGCTAATCCTCCACCTTGCGGCACCGGCACACCGGGTTCTAGTCCTGGTTGAGGCGCTGGATTCTGTCCTGTTTGCCCCTCTTCCAGTCCAGCTCTCTGCTGTGGCCCGGGAAGGCAGTAGAGGATGGCCCAAGTGCTTAGGCCCTGCACCCACATGGGAGACCAGGAGGAAGCACCTGGCTCCTGGCTTCGGATCGTGGCCGTGGCAGCCATTTTGGGGGTGAACCAATGGAAAAGGTAGAGCTTTCTCTCTGTCTCTCTCTCTCTAACTCTGGCTGTCAACAACAACAACAACAACAAAAAGACTTCTATGAGTACCTAAAAATTATATAACAAAAATCATACAGGACAGTAACCAGTTTTTAATGTTTTTTTCTGTATATACTGGAAGAAGTTTGATTTCTTTTTTATTTTTCAATGTGTAACATGCTTATAGTAACTGAAAAGTAATATAGCATCAACTGGAACACAAAAAAACAGTATTAACAACTTACTTGAAATTCATTTACATATTGTGCCATTACGAATTCATGTCTTTCACTTGATAATGGTTCTGCTAGAACATCAGGCAAAGTTTTATTAACTTGGTTTTTCTTCTGTGAAGCAGTGCCATTGAGGTGACAATCAAATCCTATGTTTCCAGGAAGCTGGAATCTCTGATCCTGAGGTCCAAATGGTCCCATAGCTTCATCAGGCCATACTGTTCGAGTGCCTGAAGAGGAGGAGCAACAAATGAATCATATTTTCTATGATAATTAAGTGCATTGGCAAAGTGAAAGAATGCTCTTCTTAAAACTGTGCATTTTTTTCCTGAAAGATCTTTGAAATTTTGCTTTCTCTGTGAATATAAATTATTTTGTCATATCCAAAAGTCTAATCAAGCAACTAGTGCATTTAAAAAAAAAAGCTAGGTCAAAGAATATATATGTACGAAACATGTTTTTATATCTTCATATTCATATTTTTAAATAGCGAAAAAATATTTAAAAGGAAAGACATCAAGCTTAACAGCAGTGATCCTTGGGGAGGAGCATTCAGCTGCTGTTCCCTAGTGATATCTGTATCAATGGGCTGGGAAAAAAAAAAAAAGAGTTGCACATTATGTGACAAAACGCTCTATTTACAAATCACATGAATTAATACAGATTACAAAGCAGAAGAGACCACATTATTTACTTAAAGCTTAACAAATACACTAGCTTATAAAAAATTTAAAAAGATCAAAAAAAAGAATAAAGTAGAAAATCAAACTAATAATTACTCAGAATAGGGGGTTAATTTAGAGAAACTTAAGGACAACTGTTATTCACATTACTTGGCAATAAAAACAGTTATTTTTTAATACCCTGCCAGAATAGAATGACTGAAAAAGGTCATGTAAATGTGGCTCCCTCTCTGCTGGATTGTGAGTGTGATTACTTCTTTCATATGCCATTATCACCTATCAGTCATGGAACTTGTTCCTGCTGAACCTTGATACCTTCTCAAAATTATCAACACAGACACCTTAACCCAATGTTTCCCAGACTTTAAAGGACTTAAGAAAAATGTGGGATCTTGTTAAAATGTAAATTCTGATTTAATGGCTTGGGGTGGGGGCTCAAGATACTATTTTCCTAACAACTTCTCAGATAATAGCAAGGTTGATCATTTTGAGTAACAAGACTCTAACAATTGCAGCTCATCACAAGATAAAGTCTTTTAAAGCATTTCTGAACAAGATGAGTTTTAAAGACTATTCATGTCTATGAGCTTCTAGTACTCTTCATAAAAAATAAGTGCCTCACAATAATATTGGATTTGATTAAACTTTCATATAGATTTAGGGTCATTTAGTATTTCTCTTCTGTGAAAGGTCTGCTCATATCTTCATTTGTTGTGCTTTCTGGGTTTCCACTGGGTTCTTCTTCCCACTAATCTTTTTTTTTTTTTTTTTTTTTTTTTTTTTGACAGGCAGAGTTAGACAGTGTGAGAGAGAGAGAGACAGACAGAGAGAAAGGTCTTCCTTTTCTGTTGGTTCACCCCCTAAATGGCCGCCACGGCCGCGATCCGAAGCCAGGAGCCAGGTGCTTCCTCCTGGTCTCCCATGTGGGTGTAGGGCCTAAGCACTTGGGCCATCCTCCACTACCTTCCCGGGCCACAGCAGAGAGCTGGACTGGAAGAGAAGCAACCAGGACAAAATCCGACGCCCCAACCGGGACTAGAACCTGGGGTGCGAGCGCGCAGGCAGAGGATTAGCCAAGTGAGCTGCGGTGCCGGCTTCCTACTAATCTTTAAAAATGCTTTACATATTCAGGATACCAATCCCTTACATAACCTGATGGCAAGTCTTTCATTTATGATAACTTATGATTTACCTGAAAGTGACATAAACTGAATAGTCGTCAAAGATGGTGGGGGATGGGAAGCTTTGAATGCCCAGGTCAATGTCAAATACATTGTGTTTCATGAAAAAGTGTTTTTCATGAAAAAAGTGATTCCACGCATGACAACTTTTGAACACATTAGGTTAAATTTCTAAGAGTCTTTAACATTTTAGTGTGCATTACAAATTTCTAAGACAGGAATATAGAAGGTAGAATTTCTCAAACTTAACACAAAAATCTTCCACCTTTTTTTTTTTTAAACCGTGAAAAATGATTCAAAGTTTGAGGATGGTTTAGGAACTGCTGATAAAAGTCATGGTGTAACCAAAGTTTATGAAGAAAATGGCATGATTAAAATATTTAGAATGATTAGCCTAACAGTGGCATACAAAATAAATTCAAAGATGTAAACTTTATAGATAGCAGGTGAGTTACTGAATATACACTAATATATAACATGTGCCAGCTATATTTAAGAAACTTAGTGGGGGCTGGCATTGTGGTGTAGTGGGTAAAGCCATTGACCGTGATGCTGGTACCGATATGGGTGCTGGTTCAAGTCCCAGCAACTCCACTTCCAATCCTGTTTCCTGCTTATGTACTTGGGAAAGCAGCAGAGGATCATTCAAGTGCTTGGGCCCCTGCACCCACATGGGAGACTTGGATGAATCTCCTGTCTCTTGGCTTTGGATCAGCCCAGCTACGGCCATTGAGGCCATATGGGGAGTGAACCAGTAGATGAAAGGTATCTCTCTGTCCCCCTCTTTCTCTGTAACTCTGCCTTTTAAATAAATATATCTAAAACAGGAAAAATAAATTAGGGAAGAATATCAGGAAGTAGCAGCACAGGTTACCATATCAAAAGGAGAAATGTTTCAGGGAGACTGTGGGACTGAAGATAGAAAGAAACTAAAATTCGAGAAAATAAGCTTTGGAAACAAGTACATATGGTCCCCATTTTATGATAGTGCAAAAGAATATATATTCAGTAGAAACTGTATTTACATTTTGATTTTTATCTTTTCCCGACCTACCAACATATAGTATAATACCTATTGCTGAACAGGCAAGTAAGCCACAGCTCCCAGTCAATCATGCATTCATGTGGGTAAATAACTGATACCCTTACAGAGTACTACGTTGCTGAACTATGATATTGGGCTAGATGTATTAAATGCATTTTTGACTTACAGGTATTTTCAAATTTAAAGAGTATATCAAGACATAGCCTCATCATAAGTCAAGAGCATTTGTATTCTTTTTCTTTTCATATTGTAGCTTTCTGGTATAAATTATTTATGCAGAACACATAAACACAACTTAAAAAATATCCATAAAAACCCAAGAAGAAACAGTAGAAGAAATACAACTCAAAGTGTTCTGATACAATTATAAGTAATAATAACCTTTACTTACAAATATCTGGAGGTGCAGTAGCCACATGAGATTCATCGGAACCTGAAGATCCTGCAGTTGAAAAGGCTCTGGGGTTGACAACCCTCTTAACTAAAGAGCAAAATCCCGGGAGATAGGAAACCAGTCTGGCTCTGTTACAAAGCACCTAACAACAGCACCAAAGTTAAAAATTATTTATTCTAGATAGTAATGCTATGTTTACATAGATATTCTCTGCAAATCATCATACTGATTTTTACTTTTATTGATCATCTACTACGTGACAAGTTTAAAAATAAATAATAGGATCGTTGTTAGACTCAACATGGAGTCACTTTTGTCAAACCCTAATAAAATGCAATTGGAAAGTCATGAAGTTGGTCCTTTTGCATATTTGCCTGACAACAGAATAATCACAAAAATGTATGCCAAATGACAACATTGCACAAGGGCTACCACAACCTTACACACCAAAAAATTTGAAAAGGATTCTTACACAGCAATTGTTTGTTCAATCTTGGACTGACACTAGCCTTGTTACTAATCCTCATGGCCAACAATGATTGTTTCAAGTAACTATGAACTCTTTCTCATTTTACCTTTAAAAACTTATTTTTAAAATATTTATTTGTTTATTTGAAAGGGAGAGTTACAGAGAGGCAGAGGCAGAGACAGAGGGAGGTTTTCCAACCATTGGTTCACTCCCCAAATGGCCGCAACGGCCGCAGCTGCGCAGATCCAAAGCCAGGAGCCAGGAGCTTCTTCCAGGTCTCCCATGTGGGTGCAGGGACCCAAGGGCTTGGGCCATCTTCCACTGCTTCCCCAGGCCATAGCAGAGAGCTGGATTGGAAGTGGAGCAGCCGGGACTTGAACCAGCGCCCACATGGGATGCCAGCACTTCAGGTGGCAGCTTTACCTGCTACACCACAGAGCCAGCCCCTAAAAACTCTTGTCTTCCTTTGCCTGCCTGAGTATATCTATGGCTCCCACAGTTGGCCATATCAGGGATTACTCTTGGATATACTTTGTTTTTTGAGAGCCCCTTTCTCTGCCACACATTTTTGGGTTGATAGCACCAATATTAAAACAAACAAACAAACAAACAAACAAAAAACAGTAGCTTACTTTGGTTAAAAGTGTGTGTCTTTTCTGGTAAAAATTAGAATTAAGAATGCCATACAAGAAAGAAATGAAAACCCTATGTTCATAATTTCCTAGACTGAGCTTAGTTACAATGGACAGATGTGTTTCACACATAAACTTTCAGCAAAATAGTTGGCTCAGACGAATATAACACAGGAGTTGGCAAACTATTTTACAATACAGCCTACTGCTCTAGTAAATAAAGATTTATTCTAACATAGCCATACCCATTCATTCATTTATGCTTTCTCAACATAATGGCAAGAGTTAAGTAGTTGCAATAGAGATGGGATAGCCCTAAAAATTACAGGAACAAGTGTATCAACTGTGAAATGCTATTAAGAGTTAAGTAATTGGGGCTGGCGCTGTAGCCCAGTGGGTTAATGCGCTGGCCTGAAGTGCCGGCATCCCATATGGGCACCGGTTCAAGATCCAGCTGCTCCACTTCTGATCCAGCTCTCTGCTATGGCCTGGGAAAGCAGCAGAAGATGACCCAAGTCTTTGGGCCCCTGCACCTGCATGGGAGACCAGGAAGAAGCTCCTGGCTTCAGATTGGCGCAGCTCTGGCCATTGCGACCAATTGAGGAATGAACCATCAGATGGAAGACCTGTCTCTGTCTCTGTCTCTCTCTCCCTCCCTCCCTGCCTCTCCTCTCTCTAACTCCTTCAAATAAATAAATAAATCTTTTTTTTTTTTTTTTTTTTAAAGAGAGTTAAGCAATTAAGAGACCAGGAGTAGGGGTGTTGGATAAGGAGAATAGCTTTGAGGATTAGTGAGTAAAGCTGCAGCCTGTGATGTAGGCATCCCATATGGGTGCCAGTTCATGTTCTGGCTGTTCCACTTCCAATCTAGCTTCCTGCTAATGTGCCTGGGAAAGCAGCAAAATATGGCCTCAGTGTCTGGGATCCTGACACCCTATGTGGGAGACCCAGATGAAGCTCCTAGCTTCTGGCTTCTGTTTTTTACTTTCATTTATTATCTACTATGTGACAAGTTTATTGCGGCCATCTTGGGGGTGAACTAGCAGATGGAAGATCAATCTCTCTCTTTCTCTCTCTCTGTAACTCTGAATTTCAAATAACCAGTAAAGGCAATATGGAGAATGGACTGGAGTGTGGAGGGTAGAGTAGCATGAAAATTAGTCACCAGGATAGGATGCTGGATCAGTATAGACATTCGTAAAGTTCAAAATCATCCCTTTTTCTTTTATCTAATATTCTGAAATCCAATCTAGCTGTTCTTACTTTGTTTCTTATCCTAATGTAGCATCCTAGAAATGGTCTTCTAGCTCTCTGACATATTCCCTACAAATTTTACCTTCCTTTTTCTTATTCTATGCTGTAATCATGTAAGAACATCTTATCAACATCTCTCATATTACTCTGTATTCCTTTAAACCAGGGGTAGGGAATCTCTTTATGGCCACGGGCCATTTGGATGTTTGGAACCTCATTTGGACACACAAAATTTTCAGCTTAATTAGCCTGCTAGAGAACTGACTGACTTCCTAGTCTTGTGTTAGACTGCCTTGGTAGGGACAGACCAAACAACTTCACAGGCTTTCAGCCTTATACAACCCTTAGGCCGGACATTCCCCACCCCTGCTTAAATGGTCATAGGATTTTTTTTTCTCTGTTAAAAATGCTTACTTTCCCCTTCCCTTGAGGCCTGGCAAACTCACACTGTCAAGACTTGGAGAAATATAAATTCTTGGGTGATATGCATCTACAAAGCATATGGCCTGTCTCCAGAGAATTCTATATACCTGAAAATTTAAGTGTCCATTCTTTGGGCCTGGACCCAACCTGCCCAAAGACACAAAAATAGCAATTATAGCAATTATTTGGCTTTTTACTTACTAGACAAATGGACTTTTGGATGTCTATATAATACAAATTAATCATTATAATAATAATATAAATTAACCTTTATAACTGAAAATAATTCAGGTTTAAAGGTAATTAAAGTTTTAAGTTCTAAACTATTGTGTAGAAAGGCTCAAAATAAGAGGTTAAATAAGAATATTTGAACATTTTTAAAAATTTAAAATCTAATTAAGTAATTGAGAGGCAAAGAGTCTGAGAGAGCAAGTGTGAGAAAGCATACTGTCATCTGCTGGTTTACTCCACAGATGCCTGCAACAGTAAAGGCTGGGTCAGGGTGAACTGGGAGTCAGGAACTCGACCCAGATCACCCGTATCATATGGATGGCAAGGATCCAATTAGCTGAGTCACTACCTGCTGCTTCCCCAAGCGTGGATTAGCAAGATTGGAACTGGGAGCAGAGACAGGACTTGAACCTCAGGTACTTCAACATGGGATGCATGTGTCCCAACCAGTGGCTTCACTGCCAGGCCAAATACTTGTCCTGACAACATTCATTTGAAAGCATGTGATGGTAAATAAACAAGATATTAACTGTTATGGGGCCAGGTCCAGTGCTACGTACTTTACATGCATTGTTTTATTTAATTTCTACAACAATTCTACATACTATTAACACTATGTTTAGTATAATTACTAAAATATGATTCATGATCATGCACATTCACATTGCTTCAAGGCAAAAACACAGGGAAAGATCATTCAAATTAGTTTAGAAATTGTCTAATGTTATTTATGATTATTTTAGGCCAAGAATTAAGGCTACTAGATTTCTCTTAAGCCAGTTTTCTTCTTAATGATCAACATGTAAAGAAAGTATATATTAAAATGTGAGTTTTGTTCCTACCCTAAGAAAACCCAATTACGAAATTTCATTTTAATGAAAAATGGCCAGTATTGAGTTTGCCCAAAGAAAAGGACAGCTGAAGATAGTACTAATTTGTTTCAAACCTTACCCTTTAACCTGTTAAGATTCTTAAATCCCTTACTTAGGAGGTATAATGTTTTGTGACAACTTGACAGACTTTATGACATTGGGTCAGCTAATGAACATAATAATCAAAAGTGACAGTTAATGAATACTTCCAAAACTGTAACAGTTGAGTTCATTTTTGTTGGAGGATAAGTCACAAACAATTCACTTCCAACAAACCTAAGAGGTCTAGACTTGGGAAAATATTAGGCTATTTAGATTTAATTGCAAAATCCTTAGTATAAAAAGAGAAACAGCTTTCAGGCACACCTTTAGGGCTTAGTCCTGTTTCTTGGTCATGTGAAGAGAACAAAAATGTCTATTCCAATTGCTAAAAACTAATGGTGTAAAAAGTACATCCACACCCATCTACAGATACGTCTTGTGCTTATTTTTCAGTGTTTTGAGAAGTTTGAAGTGGTTATCAACACTGAAAAATTGCAAGATTTCACACAAAGTCCAGATGTTTAGCCTTTCTTACAATCTCAGAAGATAAGGCAATAGATTTATACATGCAAAAGGCATTAATTAATGAATAACAGATCACTGCAACTAAGGGAAGGCTACTCTTTTCATATCAGAGACACATATTTCAGTTTGTCATAGTCTCTACCATTGTTGTTTATGATCCTTGTTATGCTTGTTAATTACAGAAGACCCTCATATCTGCATATTTTATTACTATCCATTCAGAATTTACAAAGCAAAAAAATTAACACAAAAAGTTCATTTTAATACTAAAATTTAGTTGTATTTTAATATAAAGTCACCTAACTCAATTTATTCAGTTAAGCCAATATAAGTCAAGAGAGATACTAGCATTTTAGTTTATTTCAATTAATTTCCCTTCCTTGAAAGCACCATATAATTTTTTTTCTTTTTAAACAACATTCCCTTTCTGTGCAGGTTACTGTTCGACAAAAATTTACCTTAAAAACTAGTTCAGACTGATGGTTCCTGTTTATTTCTGGACAGTTATACCTTTAGGCTTTATTTAATATATCACCTTCAATTGCTAGAGTAGCAAACCGGCTAACTGTTGGCACATATTAATGTTCCTAACACAAATCATAACTTAAAGAATAAACCTTAAATTACCGAGTCTAGCACTCAAAGGTATTAGTTTGTCCCCACTTCACAATCCAACCTTCCCTTTCCATTAATCGTTTTCACACATCTTTTATTTGAGAAGGCAGAATGACTTCTTAATATTTGAAGCGCGTTCTCTAAATATGCCCCCTAGTTTCCTCACCTACACCTTCACTCTCTCAAGTGCCATCCATTTTCAAAACTCAAGTTAAAAGCTCTGACCACTAAATGATCCCAACTCCCTGCTATCCCCTCTCCACAAAGCTCTGAATCTGCTTTTTACTTTTTCAAAGCTTTGTAAATGGCACGACTGTACTCTTTCTACACCTGTTTTCCTATGTTTCATGTGCCCTTATTACATGAACGCCTACGGCAGGATCTTTCACTCACATGAATAGTATGTGCTCTTGCTCTCATTTTGTGGAATCTGAAAGGTCATTTCTTATACTGAAACTGCTACAGAGAAAAAGGGGCTTAAATATTCTAATCTACTGAAACAATGTCTTTAAAAAATATGGAAGGGGTACTTGCACTGAGTTTCTATATAAACCTGAAATTAGAGAAGTGCACACGCATTTAAAAGAATGTGCTCAAGTTACCTCCAAACATAACAAGGATTTCACACTTCTTGCTATCCTGGCATTTTTGAAACCTTCAGTAGAACATGACCCCGCCAACGCCATCATAATCCCTCCCTTTCCTAAGAAGTTCCCAAACCAGATGACCGATTTTAAGGGACTATTTACTCACATTGGCCATATCTGGCAGAGCAGGCAGACGCAAAGGCTCCCCTGTTTGTAAAGTTACTCCTGGGAAAGGACAAAACAAAACAGGTTCGTGACAGACTGAACTCTTAACACGGGCGGCTCGGGTAAGGTCCACGATTTCCTCCTCCGTGTGCCTCGCCCACCGCAGGACCAAAGTCTGAGCTCAACCCGGACCCAACGAGGAGGTGGCCAGGACCCGTCCCCCGCCCTCAGGAGGCTGCGCAGAGCGCCCGCCCGGCGGCGGCGGCTCGCCTCGGACTCGGACCCGCCAGGCCGGAGTCCTGAGGGCCGAAGCAAGTGTTTGAACACAGATCCGGGTCGTGTGGCGACAGCTCCCAGCTGTTCGGACCGAGCTGAGGGCGTGAGAAAGAAGGGAGCCTAAAAGTAGGGTGACAGGACGACTAGGGCCTCGTAGGCATGGGGGCAATACCCAGGGCTCTGGCCCGAAGGCAGGGGAATGTGGAGAGGCTAACGCGAGAGGAAGCCGGCCGCACCACTCACCACCGCCGCCTCCACCTGCCCCAGAACCAGACTCTTCCCGCCGTGGAAATGGCGGCGGCGAATACAGCGACAGCAGCGACTACGCCGGCAGCGGCCAGGCTAAACTAGTCACTTTCGAGCGCATCGATGAGAAGGATCGTCGAGTCGGTGATGCGCACGCGTGTCACGTAGGCCTACGTGGCGCTGACTTTCGGTAGGATGCTCCCGGGCAGACGACGTGGGAGGAGGAAAGGTGGGGTGGAGAGGGCTACAGAGCTTGCTCCTTGACTCCTTGAACCCCTTTCAGAATTCCTCTCACCGCAAACTTTTCTGATTGCCTCCAGGAGGCGCAGTTTCCTGTTTTTCTGTCAGAATCGCGTACTTCATTGACCTGGACCCTGGGTTGTGAGCTAATGGTCATTTCTGTTCCAGGAGCCTTCCTGAATTCCCTGTCACATTTACTTGCCGTGGCTCCACGGACTCTAAACTGTGACAGTTCTTCAGACCTCCCCCACACCCCCCAGTAATCTTTACAGTTTTGAAACATCGTCTTCAGGCATTTTGTCAAAAGTCCCTCCCCTCGGGTTTACCTGACCTGTTTCTCATGATGGACTGAGGTGGCGGATTTTTGAGTGCGGAGATACAGCGCCCCTCTCAGCACAACGTATCAGAGACTTATCATTATGATAACAACACTACTGGCTTACCGTTGTTGGTGCTAACTTTCGTCGCTTAGTGCTTGTTCAGTTTCCGCACTGTGAAGTTTCTCTTTCTCCCAGCCTGTTCCGTGACACCCTTTGGAAGGATGTCCATGTGCGTTCCCAGTTGTAGGAGTGGGAAGTTAGGCTCACCCTCTTCTGAGGGCAGTGTATCTTCACAATGATTTGAAACACCTCTGCATGAGAGAGTTGGCTGTTTTCCTCATTTACGTATTCTTTTGTTTGTGTCAGTATCATTTGACATCTCAAAGGCCCTCTCAGAAAATTGTCGCTGCCCAACACTCCGCATGGTGCACATTTATTTCCTCTTTTCCTTTCCATCCTAGAAATTAGCTTGTCAAAATAGAATGGAAAGCAAAAATGCTTCTTCTCAAATTGTCTTTTTTTTTTTAAACTGGTGCTTTTTAATGCTGAGGATTTATTGTTCTAAAGTTGGTGAGTGACTAAGTCATTATACTCAAGCTGAGAGGTGGGAGAGAAATGAGTGTTTTCTCAGAGAAAATATCAGATACACAGCAAGAAAAGGAAGAGAGGAGCTCTTTTTCTTTGTTGGTCTCTTATCAAAATCTGGATGTCAGGTCCTTCAGGAATGGAATTTGCAGAAAAGCTCCAAAGAAATTGGTCATTTGGGGCCTTTACATTGCAAACATAAGTGACATAAAATAAAATTATTTCCACTTTGACTATGACCTTGTCTAAATAAGATCAGAGTTGGCGAACTCAAAAGGCTTCCATAGCCTTGGCAACTCATGACAAGAGCCTAGGGTGATTACTGATGCCATAAATAAAAGTGTCAATTTGTTAAGTCAACAACAGGAGTCACTGTGCACTTACTCCCCATGTAGGATCTCTGTCCTTAATGTGTTGTACTATGTGAATTAATGCTATAACTACAGTACTTTATACTTTATGTTTCTATGTGGGTGCAAACTGTTGAAATCTTTACTTAATATATACTAAATTGAACTTCTGTATATAAAGAGAATTGAAAATGAATCTTGATGTGAATGGAATGGGAGAAGGAGCCGGAGATGGGAGGGTTGCGGATGGGAGGGAAGTTATTGGGGGGGGGGGGGGGGAAGACCACTGTAATCCAAAAGCTGTATTTGGAAATTTATATTTATTAAATAAAAGTTAAAAAATAAAATTATTTCTAGCTCTGAGGAGATAATTCTAGATTATCTCTTTAACATAAATATAACTAGGAGTAACCAGTCTGAAGAATTTTACTCCCCCTACAGGTGCCATTTTAGAAAGGCAGGATATATCCTGAGTTAACGTCCAATTTGATATTTGTAGCTGGGTCATGCATCAGGCTAAATTACTAAGTCTCTTTATGTTTTAATTTCCTTGCTTCTAAAATGAATTCTGTGAAGAGTAAATGGGTTAATATATAGGCAGTACTTATATAGCAACACACACACACACACACACACACATGAAGCTGAGGGTGGGATAAAACCCAGAAGTCTTCAGAGAATGGAATACTTAACTGATCATTGAAGTTACTTGAAGCTTTGTGATTCTAAAATTTCTCTTTCTATTTGACTTACTTGTCCATATTATATAGCAGGATTTCTGGTGAAATGGTGACTGTCAGCTTTTTGAGACTAGGAACCATGTGGTACTCATCTTTACTGTGATATAAAATCTTCTGTCATATACAACCAGGATATGAAGGAAGTCAGCCATCAACAGTATCGCAGGAGGCTGTCAGGAATAACTTCATAGTGGATGGTGATGCTTGGACTTGCTTTGAAGGATGAGTAGGTGCTTGCGTAAATGTCAAGAGCAGATGCAAAGGGTTGAAAGCATTTTAGGTACAGGAAGCAGTGTGAGTAGGAGCATAGAATCCAAAGTGCTGTGAGCTGCTTGGGAGCTCCACGATTATTTTAAGTGACTAAATTGAAGGTAAATGGGTACACGATCACAGTTGGCCTTCAGTGCCACAGTAAGGTAGGTGTAGTGCTGGAAGCAATGGAAAAGCAAGCAGGAAGATTTAAGCAGAGTCATGCCATTTTCAGAGTGATGTCTTTGGAAAAGATCCTCTGGCAGCTGTGCAGAGGATAGATAGACAGGGTGTGGGACTGTGGTTGGGTCAGCCAGATAGGAAACATTTGGGTATCTATGAGAAAGAACACAAGAACCTGAACTAAGCACAGGAGGAAGTTAAGAAGTCACCAGCATTGCCATCTGTTTGTTCCAGATGAGGAACAGGGGACAAGTAGAAAATGGTTCCTAAATTTCTGACTAAGGATACTTGGTGAATGGATTTGCTTTTACTGAGCTTAATAATCCAGTAATATTAGCATTTGTGGAATGCACACCACATGGCAGGTACAAGGATAAGCATTTTTCCCATCATTTATTTTAACCCAAGTAATACTACAAAAAAATGGAGATGTTATATTATCCTTATGTTATAAATAAAGAAATTAAAGCATAAAGAAGTTAACCATGCTGCTGGAACTTCAGGGGCTGGATTTATATCTAGGTCTGTTTGGTTTAAAAATAGCGTTTACTTCCCCATAGAATTCTGCCTCTCAGGAGGAGAATAGCTTTAAGGATAAAGATAATGAGTTTCGTTTGGGAGATTTTGAGTTTAAGATGCCTGAAGGACATTTGTGTGGAATTGTCCAAAAATAAGTTGTTTGGAAACAGGGCTGTTGCTTAGGGAAGTGAACTACGTAGGAGATGTTTTTGAGGATCATTCCAAAGCCATAAGGACACCTTGAACTGGTGTTCAATGAGAGACTTTGGGGGATGAAGAATGTTTATAAAACTTTTGAATAAGTATGTAGGTTTTTGTATATTTTTCAGTAAAGCAGTTCCTCCACCAACCTCCCAAGATCAGTGTGTACAGTTTCTTCAAACCTTTAAAGCGTCCCTGCCTCTGAAGATATCAACAGCAATTAGTAGAGAATATAAAAGAAAGGAGCAAAAGTCAGAGCTGTAGGAAATATTGATTACTTAAAGTGACAGAAGTAGAAAATGTGGCAACTTTCAGAGAGGTTTCAATCTGAGAGTAGGTTGTGAGTAGAAAGACAGAATGAGAGGGAGGAATGGAGAGAGAGAGAAAGGGGATATTCTTGATATCAAAAAGGTGGTTTCTCAATAGTATTAGGTGCTCCACAAAGGTTGTGTTGGGAACCAAGGGTCCATCCTATCTGCGAGATAGGGTAGGGGTGACTTTGCCAAAGGACTTTCAGTGGCGTAGCGGGGAACAGATGTTTCATTACCATGTGATTCAAAGGATGAAGCATGAATAGCTGAGGACAGAGCTTTAATAATAAGCTTTAATAAGAAGAAGAATAAAGAAGAGATCTGTTGTATCTCTTGGGACTTCCCTATATTCTTTCCACAAAGAGGATATTGGTAAATATGTGTAGAAAGTTAAGACAGATGAAGAAGTAGTGGCAGCTACTCTTAACAACAGCTGTTCTTTGTTCTATTTCTAGACTCCATACCTACCTAACATCTGTCTTCTCAGTAACTCTGCTGGGGAAGCAGTAGTCCCTGCCTGTCGTAAGTGAGGAAACTGAAGGAGACCCTGTGGCTGAGTAAACTGCCCAATGCCATTGAGATGCATAGTGATGGATATGAGATTCAAACTTGGATTTTTCTGGCTTGAAAGTCTCTGTTCCTTTCACCACAGTAAAACTAAAGAGAAGAGAAAGAGGTGAGTAGCTGACTTGCAGCTGTTGTTGCAGTTTTCACTTGTCTATTTGCTTTCCTCCTTCCACTCCCTCTTGACGTGGTGTTGTCTTCAGAGGCAGAGCAGAGCTTTCAGAACTAGCAAGGTTGATCACAGTACCAGATTACAAGATTATTCAGAGGCTAATGAGTAATCCTGGGGTTTCCTTTCTCATCACTCTCACAGATGCTTCTACTAATGCTTTCTGATAATCAAATGACTTCCTTTGTATTCTATGAAACACTAGTCCTCAACAACAAAGGGTACATACTTAAGGGGCTCAACCTGGAAATACTATTATATTCCTGCCTACGCTTTCTATAAAGGCAATAATACTATAAAAGCAAAGGACTAAAGAGGGGTTATTTTCTGCTCAACTAAGCATCTCTACAGCACATTAGAAGCATGGAAACATTACTTTCTATTATTTAAAAAAGTTGCATAGATTTTTGTTACCTGGTTCTAAGGAAATAACATGTAAAGGAAGGGTAATAATAAGAAGAATAAACAAGAGATTAGATTCAAGAAAAGTATGAAACAATGTTGTTTCAGAGTTTCAGAGTTCTGTAACTCAATACACCATTGTAAGTTGGCCACATGGAGGGTATAATACCTGTTTAGTACTGAATGCATGAGACAGGCATATGCATAGGCCATTTCTAGAAAACCCAAGATTTTCCTGGGTATCCCTTGTAGTATTCCAGACATCATTGCTAGATGGTAACATAGGAATATTACAGAGAAATGTGATAGAGAGAGAATGTTACATTTCTTTAGGGCATAATGGAGGAAGATCCCTGATTTAATATTTTGACCTTTACATTGTGACTCATATAGTCTATCACTGAGCTTAAAATATGATACATTTTTAAAATTTTTTTAAAAAGACTTATGTTATTTATTTGAAATGCAGAGTGACAAAGAGAAAAAGAAATGTTTTCTATCTTCTGGTTCATTCCCTAGATGGCCAGAACAGCCAGGTCTGCTGGGCCAGGCTGGAACTCCATTCAGATCTCTGTAATGGGTAGCAGGGGACCAAGTACTTGGGCTACCTTCTGCTGCCTTCCCAGGCACATTAGCAGGAAGCTGGATCTGAGGCACAGTAGCCAAGAGCTACTGTACTGGTACTTCCATATGGCATGCCAGCATCACAAGCAGTGGCTTAACCAGCTGTTTAACAAGGCCTTCTCCTAATTATGATATTAATGATTACCTATCTACTCTTCTCTGTCTCTCTCCTTATCATTAAAATGAGGACATGATGTTATCTACCTAATGGCATTTTGAGAACTATATAGATAATCCATATAAAGAATTTAACACAGTGCCTGGAACTTAGCAAGTACCCAGTAAATGTTAGCTGATATCATATGATCATTCAATTCCTTTAAACTCCATTCTGGGAGGAGGTGATAATGTGGTAAGGAGCTTTGGCTTTCAAGGACATGTATAACATTCATAAAGATTGTTACTTCCCTGGGCCTTTTTGTCTCTTTGGTACCAGAAATGATTTGTTCTAGATAGGAAAAGGCATAGGTTTAGGTGGGATTCCTATCAGAAACTTGGCCTGTTTTCTTCCTAGCTATTTCTGGAGGTGACTTTGGCTATCCCTTAGGACTCTGAGTATGTGGACAAAGTAGAGAACAGAGGTAAGGATAAGATTAAAGCAAAACCTCTTTAACCAGTGAGCAAGAAGCATCCATCATTCACATTTTGTAAATGTGACTATAGTAATCTAGCCACATAAACAAGAGGAAATTAATAGGTTTAAAATGGGGGTATAAAGTTACCCAGAAGTTTGTTAGAAATGCAGTCTCTGGCTTCATACCCAAACTACTGTCTCATAATCTGTATTTTAACAAGATTTCTAGCACCTTGTGTTTGTTGTAGAGTTTGAGAAACACTGTTATAGTCCCTTGAATGAAACTGACCAAGAGGTGGGCTTAGGGTTGGTAGCAGTGGGGCTTGCAAAATGAACTTGGCCTCGTATGCACAGAATCAAAATTTATGAGAGTATACTCTTAGAAATTTGCATTTCAAAAAGCTTTTCAGAGAACTTACTATGAACACTAGAATTTGAGGATCACAGGTAAAAGGCAAACACTGAACTGAAGGAAGACATGCAATACACACTATGAACACCAGGTGTCACTATTCTACAATTTAAAAATGAGTCTAATAGTTAACAGCAAAAAGAATTATTACAAGCACATTTTCTCAATTTGACTTGTAAAGATCTAGGGAAAGTGACTTATAGATTAAACAAGTTCAGATTTTATTGAAGGTCTCCAGGATATATAGATGGTTTACAAAGAGATTTAGAGATTTTGGATATATGTGAATAAGCTTGCATCAGAAGAATAATGTCCTCACTGTACTTGGGGAAATTAAATGAATGTTTTTGTGGTTTAAAAGCCAAACTGAATTCTGCACTTTGAAAGTAGGTAAGGTGGTTCAGTAACTTTCTGAGGATATCTTTTCATTTTCCTGGACAGAGGTTTTGAAATTCTTATGTAATGCTCACATGAGGATTTTCTTTATTTGTAAAGTTTGCACTATACTGGTAGATTTGGATTCACGTTATAGCTTTTCCATCACCTCCACGTGGATTATGATGACAGCTCTTAGACATCTATTTTCATCATCTAGAATTGTGAAATGGGCATGTGAGAGTTTTCATGAGAATAATACAGATAATATAATTAATGATACAGATAAGATAATTAATAAATTTGAACAGATTTTATTGATTACAAAGCATTAAATAAGTGCAAGGTGTTATTTGAATGCTTTGTTGTCGAGGCTTTACTTTGTTATTTGATCATTTGAACTCCCCTAAGTGCCATTTCCATAAAGACAGCGCAGGTCTTTGCTAGAAGCCTAGTTGTTTTTCCAGGTTGGGATTTTCGTACTCCCCCAGGTAGGTTTACCTGACAAAGTACAAAGTACAGGACAACCAGTTAAATTTGAGTTTCTTTCCTTCCTTCTTTCTTCCTTCCATCCTTTCTTTCTTCCTTTCTTTCTTTTAAAAAATATTTTATTTATTTGAAAAGCAAAGTTACACAGAGGCAGAGAGAGAGAGAGAGAGAGAGAGAGGGAATCTTCTGCCCACTGATTCACTCTCCAAATGGCCACAGTGGCTGAAGCTGTGCAGATTCGAAGTTAGGAGCCAGGAGTGTCTTCCAGGTCTCCCACACGGGTGCAAGGGGACTTGGGTTATCTTCTACTGCTTTCCCAGGCCATAGCAGAGATAGATTGGAAATGGAGCATTTAGGACTTGAACCTGTGCCCATATGGAATGCTGGCACTGCAGGTGGTGGTTTTATCTGCTGTACCACAGCACAGGCCCTGAAGTTTCAGATACACAGTATTTTTTAGTATAAATATGGAAGGATTGAATGGAAAACTCTAATTGCTCACTTCTTCAATTTTTGCCCGATAGAGAAAACATCTGATTCAGATAGGAATATAGATCTAAAAAGGCTTTGAGATAAATCATTGCTGTCTGAAAGTTTACATCTTCAAAAATTTTCATACCTTCTATTTGAGATTATTTTTAATTTCTATTCTGCAGTTATGTTGATTTTTGATTGTGCATTAACACCTCTTTCTCTGCCCCACTGTGTGGTTATGGGAGTAGAAGGAGAGAAAAGGTAAATTTACAAAATGACATAATTCTACAGCCTTAAAATGTTATGAACAATTCTGATTCATTTCTTGTGCAGTCTCTGTCTAATTATATTTTGTGCAGTTAATAATGCTGTTACTATATATAGACTATACATAAAGAGAGCTCACATCCCAGTGCTGGAGGAGAGTAGAGAGGTGGAAGGTGGAACTTTGATATATGCTGAGTGGATAGATGTCACCCTGGGAAGAGTTTGCAGATTCACAGTACTTGGGACTTTAACAATAAAAAATAAAACCATATTTACACTTTTTGGGTGTGTGCTGAAGTGGAGTGAAGAAACACTAGGAACCCTGGTGTACAGGGTGGCCGAGTCTAACAGGAAACCCCTTGATGACTGAAGAAATGTCACCTTTGGGCTTTCCTGACTTTGGACACTAGGTGTCAGCATAAGACAATGCAGAGCTTTTAGAACTTGAGGTTGTGGTGGATGGACTGAAATAGTGAGAGAAAAGAGTTGTGAGATGAGATTTTGTTTCCTGCTGTTAACACAGAGCCCTTCAATTTGTGGTAGAATATTGAATCTTCACTAGGGACAGGAAATGTGGCAGATTCACTTCTGGGGATTTTCTCCCTTTTTTTCCATTCTAGGACTGATTATTTCTCACTTCTGCAAAGTACTTAATTAGTCTCATCAGGCCTCCAAACCTGATACCTGTGCCTAAATTTAGACATGGAGATGGAGAAGGTATTTAATTGGTAGTTAGACCCATTAGAGGGAATCAGGAGAGCAGCAGAGGGACATTGTGCTGGGGTCATTTGAGCTGAGCATGAGGGTAAGGATATAATACTGGGCTGTGTACTCCCGTCACTAAGAACATTTGCTAATTTGCTAACAGATTGCAGTGGGAATATTCCTGGAACCCTGAAGACCCAGTGGCCTGTCATTTGAGCATAGCAGGCATTCTCCCATCCCACAGGAGTATCGATGATGATGTTTGCTGAGATCAATGATGTTTATTAATTGATTAAAGATGCTTTTGTACTTAAAAATACCAATAGAATCTTGGATCAGGTAAAGTTTTCCTATATTTGATTTTTATTGATACTTCTGAATTCCAAGGAAATTATATGAATATTAAATGAGCTTTGAGACCTGTTTTCCTATTGTTTTGGGCATTCTCTGCACTCCATCTTGTATTTCTGTCCTTTCTCCTATGGAGTAAAGCAGAATGATTTAGAATGCTTAAGAGTTTGTGGATGTAAGACATCAAGCCTTTATTTGTAACAATAATCTGAAATTCAGGTTAATTTTCATGCCCTGATTCACATTCCTCCTGCCCCCTTTCCACATTTAGGTTTGTCTTCAGTTGTCTTATAACAATACTTTCCCTTAGCCAGAGTAAGGATCAGTGCCTCCTCCCTGCCCCCCGCCCCCCCACCTTTACTTGTACACATGGGCCTACTGTTTTATACATGCAGTGGACACCAAAGTCCACAGATGTGCAGATCCCTTATGTAAAACAAGCAGCACATGTTCAGTATAGAAACATTTTTTTTTCTGAATATTTTTAGTCTGTGGTTGGTTGAATCCATGGATGCAGAACTCTTGAAGGGAGGGCCAACTGTAATATTCAGTTTACCCCATGATTATAATCTAGTCTTAGTTGTTTTTTAATAGATTAACACATATGTACATGCATGCATGCACACATCCACATAATACCCAATGAACTGGATTCTAAGCTTTTTGAAAGCAGGACTGTACCCCAATGACAACTAACAATATGGTGTGTGTTGTATATACATTCTCAGGATAGCCATCTTCTGTTCATCTCTCTGGTCCTAGAGCCAAGAACACAGTAAATATTAAAAAATGTTTATTGAGATAGCTGAGAAATGTGTTCAAACTATTCTGCTGAAGTTCTAGATATTTGATAGTGGTAGATTGTGACATATAGTGTGAAAAACTGGTGCACAACCCTTCTAAAAGCTTGCTGAAGTCTTTTCTCTTCCATCACAATTTCCCCAGGCTGGCACAATCCGCACTTTTCTCCCCTTGTTCATGACTTCTCCTTTTGGTTCTGAATTAGTAATGCATTCTATATCTACACTGGGAAAAGCTCCTCACTCAGGATATCATATCTGTAGGATAGGGTTGATAATATACCTACCTAGTTGGAGTTGTCTTGTGATTAAATGACTTTATATATATACTGTACGTATATACACACACACATATGTATTTAGAATTTTTATATATATGTATTAAATGCACATATATAAATATATATTTATTTAGAACTTTTCCTGCATATAAAAGTGATCTATAGGTGATTATTTTTATTGTTGTGATTATAACATTTATTTTTAGGTGTGAATAGAACCTTTCTGAAGGGGCAGGCATCATCCCCTTTTTCATTCCTGGTATTGGTAAT
The DNA here is from genome assembly GCF_964237555.1 of Oryctolagus cuniculus. Taxonomy (NCBI): domain Eukaryota; kingdom Metazoa; phylum Chordata; class Mammalia; order Lagomorpha; family Leporidae; genus Oryctolagus; species Oryctolagus cuniculus. The sequence continues at coordinate 92,545,694 of NC_091434.1, read as the reverse complement.
TTGTGTCTTTATGTTTCCTCATCCGTTTAACTACAGATTTATCAATTCTATTAATTTTTCTTATACTATTAGTTTTTTTTCTTCTTTGTTTTTAAAACCATTGATTTCTTTATACTTCTTCCTACTTGTTTTGGGCTTTTTTAAAAATTCGTTTTGTAGTTTCTTATGATATATAATTTGTTGGAGACCATACTTCTTTTCAGATGCAAACATTTTTCTTAATTTTTCTTATACTGTTTCAGCTGCATACTATACATTTCAATATGTTGTGTTTCAATTTTGTGCTGTTAAAATATTTTCTACTTTTTTGTCATTTCTTCTTTATTTATGAATTACTCACAAGTGTGTTGTTTTATTTGCAAATATTTGGAGATTTTCCAGATTGCTTTCAGTTGAAATAGCAACATAACTTTGTGTGATTTCAATTCTAAATTTCTTTTGTGTGTGTGTGTGTGTGTGTGTTACTTAATTTTTTAAAACTTTTATTTAATAAATATAGATTTTGGATTATAACATTTTCCCCCCATAACCTCCCTCCCACCCATAATTTCTTAAGACTTGTTTTAAGGTACTAAATGATGTAAACATACAATGAGTTCTTGCAAAATATGTATATTATGCTTCAGTTGGTCATGGTGTTTTATGAAAATGTCAGTTAAGTGAAGTCAGTTGATAATGTTGTTCAAGTCTTTTATATCCTTCAGATTTTCTGACTCCTTATTCTATTAATTATTGAGAGAGAAACATCAGTCTTCAGATAAAGCTGTCTCCCTTGATCCATGGGGGATATATTCAAAGACCCCTAGGGGGTGCCTGAAACTGCAGATAGTGCTGAACCATGTCTATGTCTATATGGATACGGATATAGATAGTTATTGTTTTTCCTATATACATATTGATGAACTTTCACCTTTTCACTTAAAGTAAGCACTTTATAGTTTTTTTTTCATATCTGCATTGCCAGCAATATTACTGTTTTACTTTGGGGGCATTATTATTAAGTAAAATAAAGGTTACTCGAACACAGAAGCACTGTAGTACCTGACCTTCAATGTGATAATCAAAATGGCTACCATAATAGCATAGACATGCTGGACATAGGAATGATTCATGTTCTGAGCAGGATGGAATGTGATTGCCTGAGATTTCATCAAGCTACTCCAAACAGCATGCAATTTAAAACTATGGATTGTTTGTTTATGGAATTTTGCCTTCTATATTTTTGGACATAGTTGACTATGAATATCTGAAACTGTGGAAAGTGAAAGTATGGGTAAGGAGGGACTGCCGTATAAGGGAAGATCTGTATATGTCTCCTTTCGGTGCTATCAGTTGTAATGCTTGTAGTTTGAAGTCCTGTTTGTAGGTGTTGAATACAGGCTGCCATAACAGTGTAACATAGAGTGGTTGACTTAAATAGAAAACACATTTTTTCACAGGGCTGGAGGCCAGAACACACAGGATCACAGTGCTGACATAGTTTCTGGTGAGGGCTATCTTCCTAGCTTGCAGATGACTGTCTTCTCACTGTGCCCTTCATGGCAGAAAAACACCTCCAAGGTCTTTCCTCTTTTAGATAACACTTCTAATAAATTAGGCCTCAGCACTTATAACCTCATTTAATGTTAATCACTTCTATAGCGTCCTTATTTCCAACACAGTCACATACATGGGAGTCAAGACTACAGATATGAATTGTGGGGCCACACAATTTGGTCACACATATAGGATTGTTGTGCCTTCGTCATGAATTAACTTTTTCTCACTATGAAATACTCCTCTTTTAACCATTATAATTTTCATTGATCTAAAATACTTTGATATTAATAATGCCACTCAAATTTTATTTTTTTAAAGATTTATTAATTTATTTGAAAGGCAGAGTTACAGAGAGGCAGAGAGAGAGAGAGAGAGAGAGAGAGAGAGAGATCTCTTTGATCTACTGGTTCACTCCCCAAATGGCTGCAATGGTTGGAGCTGGGCTGATCTAAAGACAGAAGCCAGTAGCTTCTTCCAGGTCTCCTATGTAGGTGAAAGGGCCCGAGGACTTGGTCCATCTTCCACTGCTTTGCCAGGCCATAGCAGAGAACTGGATCAGAAGTGGAGCAGCTGGGACTTGAACTGGCACCTACATAGTATGCCAGCACTACAAGTGGTAGCATTACCTGCTACACAACAGAACTGGCCCCTCAAATTTCTTTTGATAAGTGTTAGCATGGTATGTACTTTTCCATCCTTTTATTTCTTGTATTTTTGGTGCAGTGCGGCAAATTTTGCCTTTTAAATGGAATCTTGAAATTATTTTTGTTTAATGTCATTATTCAGTTGGTTAAATAAAGCCTACCAACTTGTTATTTTCTATTTGCCTTTCCTGCTCTTTGTTTTGGTTTCCTGTTCCTCTTCCTTTTCATGAATAAATTGACTATTTTTATAGTCATATTTTATTGACATCTTTGGGGGTATACCTTCTTGTTTTGTTTTTCATTGGCTTTTCTTGAGTTGCCAATATCCACTTTTAACTTGGTTTATATCAAATAGTATTAGACATCCACGTATGTAAAATAGGAAGTTTACAATATTGGATTTTGTTCTCATTATCGCTTGTGTTATTGTTATGTATTTTTTTTTAACTCTATCATTTGGGGCAAGTCAGCTTGAGCATGTCCCAAATTATACATCTCTTCCCTCTCTTATTCCCACTCTTATGTTATGTATTTTGTTTTCAGATATGCTATAGAACCCACACTATATTATTCTAATTTTTGCTTTAGTCACTTAAGTTTTGAAAAATGAGAAAATTATTTTTTTACATTCTCATATGTACTTCCCATTTCTGGGATTCTTCAATCTTTCATTGAGGTTTGACTAGTGTTATTTCAGCTCTGTCTAAAGAACTTCCTTTAATATTATTGGAGGGTTATTCTCGTGGTGATGAATTCTCTTCATTTTGTTCAGTTTATATTACTCTTTTTTTTTTTTTTTTTTTTTTTTTTTTTTTTTTTTGACAGGCAGAGTGGACAGTGAGAGAGAGAGACAGAGAGAAAGGTCTTCCTTTGCCGTTGGTTCACCCTCCAATGGCCGCCCCGGCCGGCGCGCTGCGGCCGGCGCACCATGCTGATCCGATGGCAGGAGCCAGGTACTTATCCTGGTCTCCCGTGGGGTGCAGGGCCCAAGCACTTGGGCCATCCTCCACTGCACTCCCTGGCCACAGCAGAGAGCTGGCCTGGAAGAGGGGCAACCGGGACAGAATCCGGCTTCCCGACTGGGACTAGAACCTGGTGTGCCGGCACCGCAAGGCAGAGGATTAGCCTAGTGAGCTGAGGCGCCGGCCAGTTTGTATTTACTCTTCATTTTTGAAAGGTGTTTTCTCTTGGTCAAGAATGGTAGGTAAACAGATTGTTTTTGCCTTTCTATATATGTGGCTTTCATGGTTTATTATTGCTGTGTATGTTCTATAACAAAGCACCTTATTTTCCTGGCTGATTTTAAGATTTTCTTTTTGTCACTAATTTTTAGCAATTCTATTATTTAGAGCCTTCAAATGCAATACCCCTCTTGAAGCTTCTACTTGATGCTCTATCTAGTTTGTTGCTGTTAGTTTTGGCGTTTATTTTCATTCTGGCTGGTGGCAACATGAATTACTACTAGTCTTCTCAGTTACAAGGTTTTTCTCACTATTCCATTCCTTTTTATTCCCCTAGATTGGGTCATTTCCTGTCATGCATGCATACACCTGTATTCAGCCAAAATATGTGAATCCCATGGCAGATCTGGGGAGTCTGTCTTTGTGCAGCTCCTTTCTCTGTGATACTGTGTCCTACTCATTCCACCTTTCTTGGTTCTCTTTAATTTTAATATCTGGTTTTTTTTCAACTCAGAGAGACTGCCTGACTCTGTTGTTGCCTGGAAGCTGCTTATAGGAGTTAAGCTGGTGCATCTTGCACTTTCATCATCTGTTTTCTTTCTTTCATGGACTGGAGTCCTGTATGCCTCTTCTTTAATGTCCGTAAACCACTATTTCTCATATTTTCTGGTTGTTTATAACGTGGGATGTGGTAACAGTGCTAAGCCCATCCCATTTTTAAAAGGATTTAATTATTTATTTATTTGAGAGATGGACAGAGAGATGGACAGGTCTTGCATATACTGATTCACTCTTCAAATTCTTTTTTTTTTTTTAAAGATTTATTTATTTTATTTGAAATTCAGAGTTACATAGAGAGAGAAGGAAAGGCAGAGAGAGAGAGAGAAAGAGGTCTTCCATCTGCTGGTTCACTCCCCCAGTTGGCCACAAAGGCTGGAGCTGCACCAATCTGAAGCCAGGAGCCAGGAGCCAGGACCTTCTTCCAGGTCTCCCACAGGGGTGCAGAGCCCCAAGGCCTGGGTCATCTATTGCTTTCCCAGCCCATAGCAGAGAACTGAGTCAGAAGTGGAGCAGCTGGGACTTCAGGCGGCGGCTTTACCTGCTACACCACAGCGCCAGCCCCTCCAAATTCTTGAAATAGCTGGGACTAGGATACACTGAAGCCAGGATCCAGGAATTCCATCTGTGTTTGCTGTGTGGATGGAGCAACCCAAATCCTTAAACTATCACCTGCTGCCTCCCAGGGTGCACATTAGCAGGAAGCTAGAATGAAAAGCAGAGCTGGTACTCAAACACATGAACTCTGATATGGGATGCAGGTGACCCAGATATCTTAAGGACTGTGCCAAAGGCCCACATTAAACTCATGCCTTTTATCTCTCTTTTGGCTTGAAGCGAAAGTATCTGAATGTATGCTGAAAGGTGATTTTTTTCTGACATCTTAACTCTATACTCTAGAGTTTATGATAAAAGAGAATAGCCAGAAATTAATGCTAGTACTAGTGCCTGTATGGATATTCTAGTAATTGCTAGATAATGATAAATAAAAATATCATGAAGATTATTTGTATTATAAAGCTATTTGACCTGTACATCAACTATGGTGCAGCAATATCATGAAATGCAGTATCCTTTTCTGCTACAGTCTGCAAGTCTTAGAATTTTAGAACATATTACTCTCACTATTTCAGATGCAGTAATTGAAGTTCAAATAGATTATTAAATTTCTGTCTGGCAGACAATTGCCAGGAAGGGTCCAAATAGAATTCATATGCCAGCTGCCTTAATGGTTTGTGAAATACTATAGGTAAATGAGAGGCAGTTTTAATATTGTGACTTCAAGGTGAAAGATTGTTGTTTAACTTCCTAATAGATAAACACATTATTGCCTTTCAGTTCACTTTTGTTTAAAAACAGCTTCTTCTGGAATTTTTCACTGATACATTGCTTTAGCTTTGACACAAATCCCCAAGGTGTCAGTGCAAAATTTAGCATCTAAATCTTCTTTAAAATGAATATAGAATTTTCATGAGCATAGTAATACCATTTAGAAATAATATAAATGTGCATACATGTGAATATGTATATATAGTTTTGAAGTCTATAAAAATTATAATTTCAGCATTTTCATTAGTCTTTTAAGGTATCGAATTTTTCAATAAAAGTACTCTCTATTATTGTGCACTTAGAGATTTTTTTCTAGGCAATATTATGTGAATTCATTGCTTTCTCAGAGCTTGCTATGGATTTTCCAATTATGCATGGAATAGATTGAATAAATTTTTCTCTTTTGTGGCAGTTTTAACTATCTTTAAAAAATAGTTTAAATCCCTAGTTACTGCATCTCAGTGTTAATTACTTTAAGAAATGCTCCCTAGAAAAAAATCTCACTATTAATAGAAAAATTTTCTTATAATAGCCAATTACAAATTTTAGCCAGGATTCTTAATAAATTTCTCTTTGATATGAATTTTTAAATACCAATTATAATGAATCTGCTTCTGTAAATCAAAGAAGTGGTTAAAACCAAATGATCCAATTACAGGTTTATTTTAAATATTAATGAATAAGGAAAACGTTTTAGCTCCTTAAGATGCTATTTTTCCCTTTATAGAATGTCAGCAAAGTAATCAATCTTACTTTGATTAGACTTGTGTCTTGTCTTCTTTTTCTATTAAATTTCTGGAGACTTTTCATTTGCTGGAGGAAAAATCACTCAGAATGGTATGGGGCAGTGAGAAATAACAGCTAGGAATTTTCCAGGGCTTTGAGGGTGGATAAACTGAGAAGACATGAGTGACTGCTGTACTCTGCGTTCAACTGTGTTTGTTGTGCTTCTCCAATTTCATTATAAGCAGGTTTGAGTCCCAACTGCTCTACTTCTGATCAGCTCCCTGCTATGGCCTGGGAAAGCAGTGAAGATGGCCCAAGTGCTTGGGCCCTGAGTGGGAAACCTGGAAGAAGCCCCTGACTCTTGTCTTTGGATCTACCCAGCTCCTGCTGTTGTGGCCTTCTGGGGAGTGTACCAGCTGATGGAAGACCTCTCTCCCTCTCTCTTTGTGCCTCTGCTTCTCTATAACTCTTGCTTTCAAATAAATAAATATATATTCAAAAATTGTATAATTGCTTTGATTGTATAAGTATCATAATTATCTAATATTAGGACATTTTCATCACCCCAGGAAAATTTTGTACCCATTTGCAGTCACTCTGTTATTCCCTATTCCCCTAGCCCATACAATTGCAAATCTACTTTTTGTCTCTATGGATTGGTCTATTCTGGGCATTTCAAATAAATGGAATCTTAAAATGTAGACCTTTTGTGTCTGGCTTCTTTTACTTAACTTACTATTTCCAAGGTTCATTCATATTGTTCCATGTATTTCTTTTTATGATGCAAAAACATTCCATTGCATGGATATACCACATTTTGTGTATCCATTCATAAGCTGATGGGCATTTAAGAGCGCTAATTCTTCTTAAATGTTTAGTAGAATATAGCAATGAAGTCATGTGGTCCTGGGCTTTTTTTTTTTTTTTAAAGTTGTATTTATTTATTTGAAAGATCAAGTGACACACACACACACACACACACACACAGATCTTCCACCTGCTGATTTACTTTTTTGACAGGCAGAGTTAGACAGTGAGAGAGAGAGACAGAGAGAAAGGTCTTCCTTTTTCTGTTGGTTCACCCCCCAAATGGCCGCTACGGCCCCTGCACCCCTGTGGGAGACCCGGAAAAAGCTTTTGGCTCCTGGCTTCAGATTGGCTCAGCTCTGGCTGTTTCAGCCATTTGGGGATTGAACCAGCAGATGGAAGACCTCTCCCCCCCACCCCACCTCTCCTCTCTCTTTGTATCTCTGACTTTCAAATAATATATATAAATCTTTTTTAAAAAAAAGGTGTAATTTTTTAAATTTATTAAGGAAATTGTTGAAGTGACTTCTGACTTAAAACTGAAAAGCTGTCACCTCTGAAGTACTCTTTGAAGGACATTTGGAAATGTTCGTCCTCTCTACAGCAAAGGAGAGCAAATGATGGAATCACATTAAGAAGTCTATTTACAGACACATGGAAAGTGGGGCAGGAAGAAAAGATTGTTAGGTCCTTTTACAAAGTGTTCTGAATGCTTGATTTGGGAGCTGTCTCTCATAAGAAGCACTGGCAAAAAATGGGAGTAAGCTTTGATAAATCATATTCTTTAAAAGAATTTTTGTGTATGTTTAAGGTATACAATATAGACAGTAATGATATGAAAGGCTTCACAAATTTTGTTTCATCTGTGTTCATGGGCCACAAAGTGCTCTGAATGCTTGATTTGGGAGCTTTCTCTCATAAGAATTACTGGAGAAAAATGAGTGGCATAAGCTTTGATAAATCATTTGTTTTAAAATAATTTTTGCATTTATCTAAGGTATACAATATAGACAGTAACTATATGAAAGGCTTCACAAATTTTTTTTTTTGATTCTGTGTTCAGGGGCCACACAAATCTCTGTATCATTTAATTGTGCTGGCAAAGCTAGCATTTACTCTTGTCAGTTTAAGTTGTGATAGGGAGAAGAAAAGGAGAAGAGCTCAGCTCACCCCCTTCATTGCCTCAGCACTTGGGCTGTATTTTAATAAGCCCCAGGCTGCCCTTGAAACCCTAGGATGAGAAGATACTTTACTTTGTTGGGTTAGCCTCTGTGTTACTTTAGGGTTCAGCCAGAAAAACAGAAGTCATGCTAGGTCCCTCTGTAGATGAAATTTTTTCCAGAGAGCAGGTTACACAGATGACAAAGAGGTAACTTGAGGGATGTGAATGGGGCTCTCAGAAGCTGAACCATGGAAGAAAGGACTACTTTAAGGGATTTCCAGGTCTCTGGAGGTATCCGAGGGGACAAAGAAAATGGGGTGCAGGGACAGATGCCCTCAAGATTACACCATCTTGCCCTCTGTCTTCCGGCAGCATCCCCCATATGCCAAACACAATCTGGCAAGAGACAGGCACACCAAGTACATTTATGCAATGGGGATTGTATGAATTAACTTATCGCCCCTCTCCCACCTGTGACAGGCTCCCTCCCGTACAACCTCACTCACTACTGTTTTCAGGGCTCATGTGTACATGTGTTTGCATATGCATATCTTAGATCATTCCTGGCTTTGTTTCCTAATCATGAGAAAAGTGCAAGTGCTAATTTAACAGTGTATGCAAAATGACAGCTAACACCCTTATTTTCAATTGGCACTTAACATTTACATAATGCCAAAACATCTGGTCCTTCCCATCAATCCAGGCATGCAGTTAGTCCAGTTGATTGCTGAACAGCTGGCTGCTTAACTGGAGTTTTGATTATGGCTGAATTGGCTGGATTTTTGGTGTCTTGTAGACTAATGTTTTGACTGGCTAAAGATGGAACAGAGCCAGTTAGCAGAGAGACTAGTAATAAATTTGTGAAATTAAACTTTCATATAGAATTTCATAGAAAAGATAATTACTTCAAGTAGTTTTCAAGACCAGTCTCAGAAGCTCTGAACCCTGGTTAAGGGTATCTCTGTTGTCCTCTGCCTGTGTGTTCAGGGTCTTGTGACTGCCTATGGCCATGCACCCTTAAGGCACCTGTTTTCTGCATGTTTTCTCCCTGGGCAGGATCTCCAGCTTCCTAATTTTTAGCTTTTCTTTCTCTTTCCCCAGCAGCTCCTTTCATTACATCCCATCTGTCCCAAGATTGAGAGGTCTGCTCTCAGTTGCAGGATCAAGGCATCCCAGAGACAAATTCTCCTGAAGTTGTTTGTGGATGAGATACATTAACATGTATCTCTTCATCTTGCCGTATGTGAAAGTGGTCACAGCTGAGACTGGAATTCAGGCATACTTGGCAACTTTTTATCTTGTGCTTGCCAGAAACATGCTTGCAGAAATACTGAGGAATATGTCCTGGAAAAAGGAGGAACTAGATGGGTTGGGCCCTCAGCAGAGAGCCTTGGCTGTCATGGAGGCAGGATCAGCATGTGTTATGGGTCCTGGACCTACAGGAATATATCTGAGCTTTGTGGTGAGCAGAGGGACTCTTCCTAAAATTTTAAGGAAAGCTGGGGGTTGAGGGAGAAGAGTAGTGAGAGAGAGAACTTCAGTTCAGTCACCTAAGCAACAGTCCTTTCGCCAAAGCAAAATGAAAGGGATATTTCTTTCCTTGAAATAGACCTTGATAGATTTGATTTTTGCAGGGTTCTATTAGAGACTAGAGTACTTATAGGAATGATGACTGAGGTCAAGGGTCATCACAGGAGTTTTCAAGGATATTATTATTTAGGTATGAGATAGCTACTGCAGACTTGCACTCATTGAAAAGATGTATACAGAAGATGGCTAGAGGCCTGAGGGCCTGTCACAAGTGGATGTACAAGCCAGGGATATTTAAATTATTCCTTTAATTGGAAATTCATTTTAACCCACATGTGTCAAAACCTAAGAAAAATGCAGATTATAGCTGTAACATGCAAGGGAACCCCCAAAATTCATGGGAAATGGAATTAAAAGAGAATATGAATTTCTGATGTGAACTTTTTTGAAGCTTCCTTGTCTTTTTTTGCTTTGTCTGTTTGGAGTCCAATGAGTAGATTGATGGTGGCTACTTCAGATCCCACCAAGAATAACTGATGAAGGAAAATACTTTTAAACAATCCTTTAAGTATCTTTGAAATAATACTTCATTAATTTTCTTAATATCTTCCTGGTTTTATTTGTTAGCTTAAGACATGGAGACTTGTAATGTTACTATACAGTTATTGACAGAGGCCTGGCTGCTGCTGGGGAAATGAAGGGTGTAACATCTAAAAACATTTATGAACTTGAAGTAGATCTTTACTACCTCAAACCTAGCAACATTAAAATGTAAATTATTTCAGTTTATAGGAATAATTAAGATAAGTCTTCAGTTAAATGTTGGTATTGCTGATTGCTCTTGCTTATTAATTCGCTTAACCAAAATTTGCTTAGTGTCTTTTTAAAAAAAGATTTATTTACTTGAAAGACAGCGTTACAGAAAGGCAGAGGCAGAGAGAGGTCTTCTACCTGCTGGTTCATTACCCAAATGGACTGATCTGAAGCCAGGAACCAGGAGCTTCCTCTGGGTCTCCCACGCAGGACTTGGGCCATCTTCTACTGTTTTCCCAGACCATGGCAGAGAGCTGGATCAGAAATGGAGCAGCAGGGTCTTGCACTGGTGCCCATATAGGATGCCGGCACTACAGGCGATGACTTTACCTGCTACACCACAGTGCTGGCCCCTGCTTAGTGCCTTTTATGTATCATGTAGGTCACTAGCCAGGGTAATCTTTAGTGAATTCAGCAGATGTAAAATATAGTGCAGGTATATTGACTTAACTTCCCTATTTGTTTAATTGAGATAACAGCTGAAAAGTATAAGACATCTTACATGAAAATGTTGTATTTATACACCAAAACCTATAATTCTTTCTAAAAAGGATTTTACTTTATATCAAGAGAAAGTAGGTTCCTGTTCCCAAGATCTGGAGTATATTTCAGTGTTTAATATGTTTGCATGAATGCATGTGTATGTATAGTATGACTTGTGTCCATATCTACTAGAGCCTTATTTGGTTAGTGAAAGATTTCAGAAACAAAAACATCCCATCAAATATGTAAGTTTCAGATGTAGAAAAAAATTCCAGTTTTTATTTAAGCCACCAAAATTGCAGTCAGCTGCTGGGAGAAAAACAAGGACAAATTTCTTGTATACAGGGCACCCAGAGTTCAGCCTTCAGATAGTTTTGGTTAAGACATGATTCTCTTCATACTAATAATTATATAAGATACTTTTTTTGTGAATCAGTGATTACTCAACTGCCAAGTGTCCTCCTTTTTCTTGTGTTCTTATGGTACCTTTATATTGATACCTTTGACTTTGGACAATCTTTACTGAAAACTTACTCCTTTGCTGCTCTTCTGTACTTTAAAATTGCATTCTAGGGACTGGCATTGTGGCATAGCAGGTAAAACTGTTGCCTGCAAAGACAGCATCCCATAGGGGCACTGGTTCTAGTCCCAGCTGCTCTATTTCTGATCCATCTCCCTGATTATGGTATGGGAAAAGCAGCAGAGGATGGACCAAGTGTTTGTTCCTTAGTCACTCACCTGGGAGACCTGGATGAAGATCTTGGCTCCTGGCTTTGGCCTGGCCCAGCCCTGGCCCTTGAAGCCATCTGGGGAATAAACTAGCAAATGAAAGATCTCTCTCTCTCTCTCTCTCTCTCTCTCTCTCTCTCTCTTTCTCTCTCTCTCTCTCTCTCTCTCTCTCTCTGTGTGTGTATGTTTCTCTCTCTGTAAAACTTTCAAATAAGATAATAAATCTTAAGAAATATTCTATAATGAGAAAAATTCTAATTTTTTGTGTGTATGTATATGTGTGGTTTTCCAGTTCTTTCATTAGACTCCTTTTGCATATCTCTTACTTCTACTGGCAAGGAGCTGGTATGAAATATTAGTTAAGTATTTAAGCTTATAATGCACTTGTCCTCACTACCTAGTCTCTGCTTCTCTGGATTGAGTGCATTAGAATGTTTACTTCTTGTAGCTACCCTGCCATGCCTAGAATAACCATAATATACTTGCTTTATGGGAAGTATACTACAGGGTGAGGTAAGCCTCACAACACCAAAGGTGAGGGAGTTAAGCTGTCTGTGAAAGGGTCAGAGCTTTCCCATGTACGTGGGCCAGAATCTGCAGGCAGGGAAACCAGTCTTGATGAGCTGTGCTGTGTTCACAAGGCCTCAGTGCTGACACATTCAACAAAATCTTCTTAACTGACTGCTTCAACAATGATAGCTTTTGATTCTTCCATGGGTTTGGATTTAAATCCATCACCCTCATTGTCTAAAAATAAGACCTCATAGACACTCGTTGCTATAAAAGGAGTCTAGTAGACCACCTATGAAATATGTTTTTGCACATTATCTCTATTAAAAACATATTTTATACCTAGAGGTAAAGCTACTCAGAATATTTAGGTTTATTTGTTTTAGATGTAGGGAAAAAATTATTCCATATGAATATAATTACTCTTCAACTCTATATTTATTTGCTTTTAATCATTGTTTCTGACACTGATTATTCTGGATCATAGCTGAAGAAGTGCTTGCCCCCTTTCAGTTGGAAAATATATTTTTTTTTAACTTTTATTTAATGAATATAAATTTCCAAAGTACGGCTTATGGATTACAATGGCTTCCCCCCCATAACGTTCCTCCCACCCGCAACCCTCCCCTTTCCTATTCCCTCTCCCCTTCCATTCATTTTCAGTTCTCTTTATATACAGAAGATCAGTTTAGCATACATTAAGTAAGGATTTCAACAGTTTGCTCCCACACAGAAACATAAAGTGAAAAATAATAGATGATTTTTTAAATGATGATGAAATCAGATCAGACCTATTGTCATGTTTAATCCCAGCGAGAGTCAAGTTGGGAATTGCTAATTTCTTCTTTTTTTTTTTTTTAACAGAAGATCAGTTTAGTATACATTAAGTAAAGATTTCAACAGTTTGCACCCCCATAAAAACACAAAGTGAAATATACTGTTTGAGTACTCATTATAGCATTAAGCCTCAATGTACAGCACATTAAGGACAGAGATCCTACATGAGGAGTAAGTGCACAGTGACTCCTGTTGTTGACTTTACAAATTGACACTCCTGTTTATGGCATCAGTAATCTCCCTATGCACCAGTCATGAGTTTCCAAGGCTATGGAAGCCCCTTGAGTTCTCCGACTCTTATCTTGTTTAGACAAGGTCATAATCAAAGTGGAGGTTCTCTCCTCCCTTCAGAGAAAGGTACCTCCTTCTTTGAAGACCTGTTCTTTCCACTGGGATCTCACTCACAGAGATCTTTCATTTAGGTTGTTTTTTTTTTTTTTTTTTTTTTTTTTTTTTTTTTTTTTTTTTTTTTGCCAGAGTGTCTTGGCTTTCCATGCCTGAAATACTCTCATGGGCTTTGCAGCCAGATCCGAATGCCTTAAGGGCTGATTCTGAGGCCAGAGTGCTGTTTAGGACATCCGCCATTCTATGAGTATGCTGAGTATCTCGCTTCCCATGTTGGATCACTCTCCCCTTTATTTATTCTATCGGTTAGTATTAGCAGGTACTAGACTTGTTTATGTGATCCCTTTGACTCTTAGTCCTTTCATTATGATCAATTGTGAACTGAAATGAGTGAAATAAGCCAGTCCCAAAGGGACAAATACCATATGTTCGCCCTGATAGGTGACAACTGACTGAACACCAAAAAGGAAACCTGTTGAAGTGAAATCAACACTATGAGAAACGGTGACTTGATCAGCTCTTGTCCTGACTGTTAATGAACAACTTAATACATTATCCCTCTTAGTAGTTTTTTTTTTTGTCTGTTCTACTTAATATGACTGGTTTAATTCTGTAATTAATACACAGTTATTCTTAAGTGTTGAAATTTAACTGAAATGTGATCCCTGTTAAACATAAGTGTGGGGATAAGAGAGGGAAGAGATGTACAATTTGGGACATGCTCAAGCTGACTTGCCCCAAACGGCAGAGTTAGAAACATACCAGGGGACTCCAATTTAATCCCATCAAGGTGGCATGTACCAATGCCATCTCACTAGTCCAAGGAAAAGATATATATTAAATGACAGGAGAAGGAAGAAGAAACCCTCCCGGCTGGCACTGTGGCTCAATAGGCTAATCCTCCGCCTGCGGTGCCAGCACACTGGGTTTTCAGTCCCGGTTGGGGCGCCGGATTCTGTCCCGGTTGCTCCTCTTACAGTCCAGCTTTCTGCTGTGGCCCGGGAGTGCAGTGGAGGATGGCACAGGTCCTTGGGCCCTGTACCTGCATGGGAGGCCAGGAGAAGCACCTGGCTCTTGTCTTCGGATCAGTGCGGTGTGCCGGCCGCAGCATGTCGGCCGCAGTGGCCATTGGGGGCTGAACCAATGGAAAAGGAAAACCTTTCTTCTGTCTCTCTGTCTCACTGTCCACTCTGCCTATCAAAAAAAAAAAAAGAAAGAAAGAAAAAGAAAAAGAAAAAGAAACCCTTCCATCACTATTGTGCTTGGATACATTCCTTTAGTGAAGTGGGAGAGAAAGAAAGGAAAAACAAAACAAAACAAAGATAACCCCATAGAGTAGCCATCTAACTACTTTCTCTTTAGTCATTGAATTTCCAAGAAAAAATTTTCTTAAAAAAATATAACAGACCTATAAAAATTATACATATTTATGGGATACTATGTGATGTTTTGTTGCATGTTTACATTGTATGATGTACAATCAGGGTAATTATATTTATTCATTTAAAAATTTAACATGAATGTAAATAAATTTATTTGTTCATTAAAGAAAATCATACTTGGTGCAGTGTTGTGGCAGAGCAGGTTAAGCTACCACTTGTGATGCCAGCATCCCATATCAGAGTACTGGTTTGAGTCCCTTCTGTCCTGCTTCTAATCCAGATCCCTCCTAATGTGCCTGGGAAAGCAGTTGAAGATGGCCGAAGTGATTGGGCCCCTGCCACTCAATGTTGGAGACCCAGTTAGAATTCCTTGCTCTTAGTTCAGTCTGGCCTACGCCTGACTGTTGTGATTATCAGGGAAGTGAACCAGCAGATGAAAAATCTCTCTTCTCTCTCCCTCTATTGCTCTATCTTTTGAATAAATAAATATATATTTTTAAAAATAAGATATTTGTCTGTAAGAAAAAGGTCCATTTGTCCAATTTCTCTTACTTTTCTTTACTTCTAAAGAAGTAAAAAAAAATCTACTTTTTCTTACATTATTTGTGATCAGTTAAAATAAAACAGTACAACACATTATATTCCAGTTTGAGATTCACTCAGAACTGAGTTTAGTGCTTTCTTCAGGGTTTACCTATAAGCACCACCTACTTCTCCATTTTGGTTCTCATCTTTGATAACAGATATTTTTTGTTGGATTTGTTAGGTAACAAATAGAATGGTAACTCTTAAATATTTTTGCTACAGATGTTTTCTAATGTTTGTAGTAAGATATTTACATATTGCTCTGTAAAACTTTGTTTTCTTCCTTGTTTCTCAGCTCTACATATAGCAACTGTTAAAACAGGTGACATTGTCTCCAGACTGGGAGAAAGTCTCCATGACCTCCTCGAGGGTAGTAACAAAGGGCAGAACCCAATTAGAAATCTTATTTTCTTCAGAGGTTGACCATCTTGAACCAGTATATTAGAGAATAGGTCTCCACTTTGGCTCATCTAAAACTCATCTTTTGCTTAATGTACAATTGCCTTGTCTCTTCTGCTTTTCCATGAGATCAGGTCTCTTGTTACCTCATTCACAGTTTGGGGCCCAATAACTTGCATAGTACCTAGAATGTAACAGCTAATACATATTTTCAAGGGGGAGAAGCAAGTGGCCACTTTTGTAAGATGCCCACATAATCTTCTCCTCACAGAGACAAGACTTTGAGCTGCTAATCATGCACCAAGTCACCTTTATGGGAAGTAACGAAGCCAGGTAACAGACCACTGTGCCTGGTTTTAGTAAAATAAGAAAAAATACTTAAAGAATATAAAAAGGAAAGAGTTGCCTGTATCACCCCTCTCCCAGCCTCCAGTAGTAGTGCAATGTGAAGAGAAATATCTCCAACTGGAGGCGAGAGGGAGGAATTAAGTCAAGACCTTAGACTTGAAATGCAATTTCAGGGGGGGGGGGGCAGTGTTATGGATTAGTAGGTTAAGCCTCCATCTTGGCTGACATCCCCTATGGGTGCTGGTTCAAGTCCTGGCTGTTCCACTTCCAATACAGCTCCCTGCTAATGGCCTGGAAAAGCAGTGGAAGATGGCACCCTGCACTCTCATGGGAGACCTAGAAGAAGCCCCTGGCTCCTGGCTTTGGATCAGTCCAACTCTGGCTGTTGTGGCCATTTGGGGAGAGAACCAGCAGATGAATGACTTCTCTCTGTGTCTCTCCCTCTCTGTCTCTCTCTGTAACTGTGCCTCTCACATAAATAAACAATTTTTTAAAAAATGGAGAAAAACTCAGTATCAGCCCTGTGACAATTAAACTTAGAGTCAGAAAGGAACCCATTGGGTCTGTTCCCAAGCCAGTATCTACAGACTGAGCCTTTGGACACCCATTGGTCGGGTGGCCATGGAACACCTCTTACCACCCCTCCCCTAGTCTCTGGCAGATCTCAGAATAAGACTCAAGCCACCTTAAATCATACTTGAGGATTATGGCAGGCAAGTTAAATTTAAATTTTTCCTTGAAGCACAGTGCAGGAGACTGCTGCAGTGAGATCCGGCACCAGAAAGCCCCAATGCCTATATCTGTTATGACTGTGCTCACAGATGCAGCCATTAGATCTGTCCTAGCATCAGGCAGAGACCTGAACCATGGTGGTGAGACATAGGTGTGACCCAGTGTAATACACTGTGATAGTCTGGGTGTCCAAGAGATTGCCTCATCTAACTCTCCCTAAAACAAGGAGTAAGAATTCAACCACAGGGGAGGTAGGGCAGGGCAATGAGCTCAGGGCTTTGCCTTGATGCTCAGTGCCAATGCTATAGAGGTGCCTATCTGCAGGTCAGTACTTCTAGACAAAGCCTCTAGACCTGTCCCAGCATCAGATGGAGAACTGCATCCTGGTAAGACACATGACTATTTTAGCTGGCATCACCCCCACTCCCAGCCTCTTGCAGAGTTGTGGTACATCCACAAGATAGCACAGGGCTCTATGGCTGTGAGACTCAGAGCATCATGTCAACCTGGAAATCCAAAGGACTGCATTCACCACCCTTTCCCTAACTTTGGGCAGACAATGAGGAGAAAGACTCTAGCCACTGTGGGATAGATCACCAAAATAGACACAGATCTGTGTCTCAGATCTAGTAAAACCATCCCTGGGCAAATGCTAACTGTTCCTATTCCTTGGCCACAGATGGAGCCTCTGGACCTGCCCCAGGCCCAAGTGGACACTCATGGCCACAGTCAGTTGGAATTTATCTTAGCCAGCATAATATGAGATTGATTGCAATAACCCTGTGCCACAAGTTCACCTCAGAGGCAGGCATCCCACAACAAAATAGGCCCTACTTGTACCCCATGCAGTGCTGGTCTTGACAGGCTGTGCTTTCTGGGTGTGATCTAGCATTGCAATATAAGTGCCATGGAACTGTTTAGTCTGTTCTTCCCCCAGCTCCAGGAAGCATTATCCAAAGAAAGAAACTGTTGGTTTATGGAAAGAAAAGGCAGATGAGTGGCAGAACTTTGTATAATCCTGAGGCTGGAAGCACAGAATCCCATAGACCCACGGCAAACTGTAGGCTGACACTATCATGACCTTCACCATGCCCTTGCCAAGGCAGGTATCTGAATGACCCCTGTAGAACTCTAAGCCAGCACTTCTTCTATCTCAATGGACTGAGGGATGGTGCCACTAGAACTCAGATCTTGCTCTCTTGGCTTCTATCAAGACCCACAGACCTATGTTGAGACCAAGAGGAGTGCCCATGTCCCCACTGCCACTTCCATCAATTGCTGTAGAAAAAAATATAGGAAGATTATACTACAACACCCAGCTGACAATAGAGACAAAATAGCCTACCAGAGCAACTCCTGAAGATTTATCTTTAGTAAAATGTCTTTTACCCTAAAGGACAATCATTAAAAGTGACAAAAATCACTAATCTTCCAGATGTACAAATATCAGTTTAATGATACAGGAAGTATACAAAAGCATGGCAATATGATTATATGTTTATACAACATTTCATACAACAGCTTCAGAACACACATCGTTTTCATCATTATCCCTTAGGATAAACAATATATTAAGTAAAGCAAATCTCATGTATTTTTCATTTTAAAAGTTATTTAAGAGGGAGGGAGAGAGAGAGAGAGAGAGAGCTCCCATCTGCTGTTTCACTCTGTAAATGCACAAGTGATCTTGCGGGTATGGATTCTTCCTAGTCTTCCTTTGTGATGAGTTTGGGCACAGTGGGCCTGCAGTTGTAGGAGTTTATCAAGGGGAAGTCCTAAAAGCAGCAATTCTAGCAGCTGGTGCACCAGATGACTGAATCTTGATGGGAGAAGTGCATGGACAAACCTGGGCCAAAGTTGGATAGTTGGGCTGTGACTATGTTGAGGGCCTTATGGATATAAGCCAATTCATCATGAATTGACTGGAACAGACCAAGAAATCCAAACTAGAAAGCCTGACTTTCTGGCTTTCTCAGAAAGCCTGACTGACCTTAGCATTACCTCTTGTAAGAGGAAGGTAGATGAAGCAACTGAAACACAATTGATGGGATGATTAAAGAAACTGCTGTGGTATCATTGGTTCCCACTTTTGTCACTCTTGGAAAATTCTGTCATTTAAAATAAACAGAGCTAATCATGTTTTTGTGGGAGGGTTTGAACGTCACATGTGTATTTGTTGTGATTTTAATCTAACCATTTGAAAATAATTGACAGATGAATGGGGTACTCTATCAGATACATATTACTACATATGGGACTGTGCTTTTCTCAGGGTCCCTTTAACTTCTTCCTATAATTTGATAGTGGAACTATTTTCTACAATTTTATAGTGGAACCACATAAGTAAAATGCTTATTTGTGTGAATTCATTTCACATTTCTGGGAGAGCATTTTACATCTGTCTAAAAGGGCAGCAGTGGAGGAAGAGTAATTTCGTACTTGACTGTTGGCTGCCTTATTGAATGTCTGACTACTAATGCTGGAAAAGCATCTATATGGTTTGTGCAGTACACTTTGTGTTTATGGTTTACTTTCCTCCCTATACTATGATTTACTTAATATCTGTATTAAAATATGTTCTCAAGATAGTATAGTCAGCCTGAGTCTAGAGGCCTCTCCTTACACAGGATTCTAGCCAGTAAATGGAATTCTCATTACTAGACTACCACAAGGGTAAAGTTACCTACCCCATAAATCAGAGTAAAAAACTCAAAGATGTGCCTAAATAAATAAAACTTTAGGCGAAAGATCACAACAATTTGGGGTAGAAGTGCATGCCTAATGTTAATCAGTATAGATTCCATTTGTTTCATTCTTTTAATCACTGCAATAAAAGCTTCCACAGATTGAAAAAAAGACAAAATGAAGGCCGCTGCCACGGCTCACTAGGCTAACCTGCGGCGCCGGTACTCTGGGTTCTAGTCCTGGTTGGGGTGCCAGTTCTGTCCGGTTGCTCCTCTTCCAGTCCAGCTCTCTGCTGTGGCCTGGGAGGGTAATGGAGGATGGCCCAAGTGCTTGGGCCCTGCACCCACATGAGAGACCAGGAGGAAGCACTTGGCTCCTGGCTTCGGATCGGTGCAGCGCGCCGGCCATAGCGGCCAATTGGGGGGTGAACCAACGGAAGGAAGACCTTTCTCTCTGTCTCTCTCTCACTGTTTAACTCTGCCTGTCAAAAAAAAAAAAAAAAAAAAAAGAAAGAAAAAAAAGACAAAATGCTGATTAGAATGTGGAGAGGGCCAGTGCCATGGCTCACTAGGCTAATCCTCTGCCTTGCGGTGCCGGCACACCGGGTTCTAGTCCCAGTCGGGGCGCCGGATTCTGTCCCGGTTGCCCCTCTTCCAGGCCAGCTCTCTGCTGTGGCCAGGGAGTGCAGTGGAGGATGGCACAAGTACTTGGGCCCTGCACCCCATGGGAGACTAGGATAAGTACCTGGCTCCTGCCATCGGATCAGCACGGTGCGCCGGCCGCAGCACGCCGGCCGTGGCGGCCATTGGAGGGTGAACCAACGGCAAAGGAAGACCTTTCTCTCTCTCTCCTCTCTCTCACTGTCCCCTCTGCCTGTCAAAAAAAAAAAAAAAAAAAAAAAAAAAAAAAGAATGTGGAGAAAAGAGAACTCTAATACACTGCTAATGGGAATACAAATTAGGATAGCTATTATGGAGAACAGTATGGGGTTCCTCTAAAACTAAAAGCAAATCTTACCATATGACCTATCTCCCTTCTAAGACTATATCAAAAGAAAATGAAATTAAAGACACTAAAGAAACACCTATTGCAGCACTATGCACTGTAGCAAATGTAAGGAATCAACTCAGGTGCCCACTGATGGATGAACGGATAAAGAAAATGTAGTATAAATACACAAAGGAATATTATTCAGCCATCAAAAAGAATGGAATCCTGACATTTGCAACAAAAGGGAAGAAACTGAGTATCATTATGTTAAGTAAAATAAACCTTGACAACAGAAATACAAATGCTTCATGTTGCCTCTCATAGGTGGAAGTTATACAAAGTGTCAATCTTAATTTAGACTTGTGATTACTAGAGATTGAAGGGTGAGTAGAGGGGACAGAGGGAGGCTGGATAATGGGTGACAGCCCACAGATAGAAGTAACACGTTCTTGTGTGCCATAGCACTATGCAGTAACTATAGTTCACAATAAGATATTGTAGACGATATAAAGAACTGAAACAGCGAAGCTGGGAGACTTCAAACACAGAGAAAAGATATGGAAATAGAAAGCTTGGTTTGATTGCTTTATGCTGTGAATATGTATTGAAATATTTCAGTGTACCTCATAAAATGTTCAAATTTTCCTTGTTATTCAAAAATTTTTAAATAAAGTAATTTAATAAGAAAAGATTTTCAAATGAATTAGTAATTAAATGAAATGAATGAATGAATTACAGAAACATGCTCAGAGTCTACTTTGAATAATAATACAATATACCTTCTGGATCCATTGCCCATATTTATGCCTATACACAGTACTTGAAAATTGAAAAAAAAATGGAGTTAGACATTAACTTATTATTTAAGCACTTGATATAGTAATCAGGCAAAAAGAACTTCATTTACAAAACCTCTATTTCTTGATTTATTCTTCCACCTTAGAAAATTACTTTCTCTGTGGGGCCTTGATATCCATCTAATTTCATGATAATCTGAAAATATTTTTTGATCTCATTCTTTTTCTATATCTGGGGTCTGCTTTAGAGGACTGGGTATGTACCTTCATTACATTTTTGAGTTGAACACATTTGAAGTCTCCACAGAGTTAGAAAATGTTACCTGAAAAATGTTACCCCTGGGAAAATGATAGGAACTTTTGAATATTTTCTTGGTACTTTTCCTTTTTAATGGTCCTTGGGGAATCACTTAGTGAACATGAGTTACCGCATTCAAATCCCTGCTCAGCCACCAGAAATGCCATTGACAATGACATCCCATTCACACAATGCCATGCTCCATCATAAAGTTTCTGTCTAGAGTGTTCTCCATATCTTATTTCCTGTGTTATGTTTTTGGAATACTTCATGCAGGCAGGCAGGAGATAATTTTTTCTTTTTTTCATTTTTGGAGTTTTTTTTACTCCCTTTGGAAGTTTTACTTGGATGATTTGTATGTGCTTGAGGGAGGGACAGCAGCCAGGGACAGAGCTTACTGGGCCTCGGAGACACCAGAGACACAAGCAGATGCTGGAATATTGTTTCCATCATTTTCATCTGAATCTCTGAATTTAACAGATATTGCAGTAAAGAGGAGTTCACAAGGAATTGATGAGAATTCTCTTCTTTCTTTCCTACTTCACTTTTCTACCATATAGAAGTTCTGCAGATTCAACTCAAACTTGCTGGCTGGAAGCCTGAATTGGATTCCTCATCGTGTGGCAGGTAGTCATAGCATTTTTATGATTGCAAGTGTTTCTTTTGGTCTGAAACCCAGGTATCTGAAATATAGGTCAGGGGTTTAAAATTAATGCTGGTTTGTCATGTGAGAGAAGAAATAATTGGCATGAAATGTAGTAAAGAATGCCTGCCAGCCTAACAGTGTAGGGTCATTTCTTGGCAATTGGTTTTGGCTGCTATTCCCAGAAAAATAATGGGCAGGTTCATATTTCTTAGAACATATCTTTATCAACACTGTCAACTGATGGTGTTATGGACCCCCAAGAGACAGCCAGAAGGTCTTTGCTGGTGCCATTTCTATGCTGAGAAAGTGACTGTACATACCGTGACAAATCAATACAGATGGAATAATGAGTTTCTCTTATCCCCAAGACCAGGGCTGCTGGGGAAATCATCTACATCCTTTGAAAGATTTGTGATTGGTATAACAAATTCTTTACAAAGATTATCATTTTAAATAAACATTTTATTTTACTCTTCTAGTACCCCTGATATATGCACAGATTACAGGAAAACTTGGTCTTCAAAAAGGTTATGTTCTGACCATTGATATTAGAGCACTGCACACATTGTCCTTTATACAGACGTGATATGCTTCAGATCCTAGGTCTAGCCTATTTAAAAATCCATAGGGGAAGCTATTATCAGAAGGCTTGACCTCCTGTACTGTTTGTATTGCATTCATTCATGATTCCAGACAACTTATTTGGTGAGAGAAAGAAGCCACACTTGAGTTTTGGGCATTGACTCCTTTATTTAGCAGGGAGAATTGATAAATGACTTAAAACATTTTGGAACAAAACAGATTTGAAAAACCTTTGGCAGATTTTAGAGATTTTTGGAGTACATTTGACCTCTTAAAAACTGCCCTTTAAAATTAGTGAACACTTACATGACCAGTTGTCCATGAAGATTTTTGAGGGGGTCAAGAAGGCACTAAATGTGGTCAGATCTATGAAGTCAGAATTTGTTGTATTGACACTTAAGTATTACTCTGCTGTTTTCACAATTCTCATTTAGAAAGTGGAGTTTCCAAACAAATGAATGTACAAATGTAAAAGTACTAGAAGCTAAATTCTTTAAAAGACTAATACATCTTATTTCTGATGTAAATGCTTGCAATTCAACTAAGAAAATTAAATATATTGATGTATTACACATTGAAATAAAGATGACTGTTCAAAAAATCTATAGAGTAGAAATACACTGTATTTTCAATGAAAAACAAAACAGTTTTAATATTGTTAATTATGCAAAACAGAGGAACAACTCATTGGAAGAAGGGTTTTTGTCTTTCTCAAATGTGGTGCTTACAGTTTGATTAGGGGCAGGTGAGTGGGGAGGTGAACTGATGCCTCCAGGTGTTATAAAGTGGCTTTTAAGGCATTCAAGGACTTTAAGTGTTGGAGGCTAACCTTTTTCAATCAAGTCTACAAATGTTATAGTAAAGAAGCATGACTCATTAGAAAAATGACCTAACTCAGCTTGCTTTTTTTCACTATCTTTCTTTCTTTTTTTAAAAACTTTTATTTAATGAATATAAATTTCCAAAGTACAGCTTATGGATTACAATGCCCCCCCCCATAACTTCCCTCCCACCTGCAACCCTCCCCTTTCTCGCTCCCTCTCCCCTTCCATTCACATCAAGATTCATTTTCATTTCTCTTATATACAGAAGATAAGTTTAGTATATATTAAGTAAAGATTTCAACAGTTTGCACTCGCACAGAAACACAAAGTGAAAAATACTGTTTGAGTACTAGTTATAGCACTAAATCACAATGTACAGCACATTAAGGGCCGAGATCCTACATGAGGTGTAAGTGCACAGTGACTCCTGTTGTTGACTTAACAATTTGACACTCTTGTTTATGGCATCAGTAATCTCCCTAGGCTCCAGTCATGAGTTGCCAAGGCTATGGAAGCCTTTTGAGTTCACCGACTCTTATCATATTTAGACAAGGTCATAGTAAAAGTGGAAGTTCTCTCCTCCCTTCAGAGAAAGGTACCTCTTTCTTTGATGACCCGTTCTTTCCACCGGGATCTCACTCGTGGAGATCTTTCATTTAGGTCATTTTTTTTTTTTTGCCAGAGTTTCTTGGCTTTCCATGCCTGAAATACTCTCATGGGCTGATTCTGAGGCCAGAGTGCTGTTTAGGACATCTGCCATTCTATGAGTCTGCTGGGTATCCCGCTTCCCATGTTGGATCGTTCTCTCCCTTTTTTGTTCTATCGGTTAGTATTTTCAGACACTAGTCTCGTTTATGTGATCCCTTTGATTCTTAGTCCTATCATTATGATCAATTGTGAACTGAAATTGATCACTGGGACTAGTAAGATGGCATTGGTACATGCCACCTTGATGGGATTGAATTGGAATCCCCTGGTGTGTTTCTAACTCTGCCGTTTGGGGCAAGTCAGCTTGAGCATATCCTGAATTGCACATCTCTTCCCTCTCTTATCCCCACACTTATGTTTAACAGTGATTACTTTTCAGTTAAGTTTCAGCACTTAAGAATAACTGTGTATTAATTACAGAATTAAACCAAAAGTATTAAGTAGAACAGACAAAAAAATACTAAGAGGGATAATGTATTAAGTTGTTCATCAGCAGTCAGGGCAAGGGCTGATCAAGTCACCGTTTCTCATATTCACTATCTTTCTAACCCATGTTTTGAAGGCCCCTTCCGCCTTTCTTTCCCCACCTCCCCTGCCTTGAATGAAATTTAGAGCAGATCTAAGAGCTTTTTAAGTTATTTTTTACTCTCTTGTCATTAACAGTTCTCCAGTCACTTTAATGATCCAGTATAATAATGTAAACCTATTGTTCTTAAATTTTCTCCTACTCCCCAGTCAGGAACTGACTTAAGAATTGGAAGCCTGGTGTGTGTGTGTGTGTGTGTGTGTGTGATGTGAATATATATGAATGTACTTTTTTTTTTAAATTTATTTGACAGGTAGAGTTATAGACAGTGAGAGAGAGAAAGAGAGAAAGGTCTTCTTTCCATTGGTTTGCTCCCCAAATGGCCACTATGGCCGGTGCTGCGCCGATCCGAAGCCATGAGCCAGCCAGGTGCTTCACTTCTTCCTGGTCTCCCATGCGGGTGCAGGGTCTCAAGCACTTGGGCTATCCTCTACTGCCCTCCCTGGCCACAGCAGAGAGCTGGACTGGAATAGGAGCAACGGGGACTAGAACCCAGCGGCCATATGGGATGCCGGCGCTGCAGGCAGATTAACCATGTGAGCCACGTTGCTGGCCCCATGTACTTCTAAGTGTTCTGGCCTTTGCAGCACTGAAGTAGGTTGGGAAAGCAGCAAAGATCTTAATGATGGGATTTGGATTTGACATCACAGATGTCCAAAGCTGACTTTATCATGGGAGTGTTTTCAGATGATTTCTCTCCTGAGACCCTCAGTTGCAACTCTTAACTCCTATAAAATGAGTGATGCTTCATGAAGCTGGTTGGTTTCTGACACTGTTCTCTGTTCCTGAACTTCACTCATCCTTTGGGCCACTTTGCCCTTCCAGATAGTCCTTTTGAGATACCATTAGATTTGTTCTTGCTTGTGTGGCACATCTGTGGTCTACAGAAAACCTGATTTTTGCCCTTTTCTCTGCACTGATTCTTTAGGCTAGTCCAGCCATAGTTTCTTTCACCAGCACATAAATTATGTTAGACTCCAGGATATACTTGTCAAACTCTCCAATTGTCCCCTTTAAGTTACTCTCACTTGTCTGTTTAAAACAAAGTAGTCTTTTCCCATACCTCTAACAACTCTCTTAACAGGATTCTTCTTCAGGTCTTCCAACTCTAGAGTTTTTATTGATTAGGGATTATTAATGCTGGCAGAAGTGGTTTCACAGTCTTAGCAATTCTGCTCAGAGTTTGTCTTACCTCACTGTTAAATAATATCTAAGTCTTTGGATCCTTGGCCAAAATTGAGGGAGGAAGAATCCCATTTATTATGTGGTTGAATGTCCAATATTACTTCAATTTATAATGTACTCTTGCCCTTTGCTATTTGCAATAATAGTGCACTAATCAGCCACATTTCAGTTCCTTAATGCTCACAAATAGCATTGTAAGAAAAGTGCAAAGAAATCGGTAATAAAAAAGAAGTGACAAAATAAAGATTCCTTTCTCTAAGATATTTTAGACAGAAACATACTACAAGGGGAAATGTAACTGGCAAAGAAATGCTAAAACCCATGGTAGTGTGGTGGTAAAAGGAGAATAGAAAAGTGAGGGTGGCAAAGGTATGTTTCCTCAGGAGGCTCTGTCAAAGGCACAGGCTTAAACCCTGCTTGTGGTGGCTTCTGAAGAAGAGGACATGAGCAGAAGTGGTGTGCAGCTAGACATGGCAGTTCTCAGCAGTCTGCTACCAACCGTAACAACTATCTTTATTTGTAAAGAAAATCATTCTCCAAACGAAGCACATGGTTACTAGTTATTTAATTCTTTTTATCCCATTCCCTGTTCTTTTCTACAGTGCAAAGCCTCCCAAAAGGTATTTTTTAAAAAACCTTATTGTTTTCTACTCTTTGAATTTCCCATAAGAAATTAATAAGAGTAAGTTTACAAAACAGTTAGTAGGACCCTCAGAAAAGACTAATTTTGGTTCTTAACATATCACTAGTTTCCTTTACATAAAGAAGGCAGAATTTAAAATCCTAACTAAATTTCCTACTCCTTGTTACCTTGTTTTCATATTCTCACTGAGAAATGACTAAAGATTATTATTTCCCTGCGTGTGCCTAAAAAGTCATTCAACCAGCATTTTCCCTCATTATAGTGGGTTAGAGTTGAGTTTCTGGTACCATTCTCAGCTTTATCATTTCATTTCAAGGGTAATAATATCCCCAAAGAAATAGGCTCACTGATATTCATAAGGATTTCAATTATATCTTAACAAATCTGAGAAACATCCCACTAAATGGTAGAAACTTTGTCTTAGAAAAGGATCAAGGAACAGATTATTGAATTGATTTTTCCTTTCAGAATGTCTAAATTAATTTCAAATAGCTCTTTAAAAATGTTCATTTTTTTACCTTAATCTGTAAGGATAAGTCCCTGTTGATCAACATTATTATTTTTTCTACAGAGAGAATAACCCCCTTCAGAGACATCTTTATTCCAACACATTAAATCTACAAAGATTTTATAAAAATATAAATAATGGATCAGGACTTCCACTGACAAGTTGTTCTTTGTAAAGTGAATCCTATAATTCTCACGTGACTAAGCCTTAAGTTGTTAAGATTCCCAAAGTATCATTATCTTGCAGAGAATCCCAATAAAAATTACTGAGTAACTCTTTGCAAATGTTCCATGAGCCCCTCTAATGACGGTGACATCTGTTGTGAATAAGAGGGACTCCACTGGCGTTTGCTGCCAGCAAGACTTGTCCTCTTTTATCTCAGAGATGGATTTGACTGAAGTCCCCCCTAGGATGAGCTGGTTGGGCAGGGGTGGAATGGAAACAGATTTTGGTGTTCACACACTAGAAAATAAGTGACAATGAGATCCTGACAACCTAGTCTACAAGTTCGGCTTCCATAGCACAGATGGACTCAGTGACAGACCAGCTCCTTCCTACTTGCTCCTGTCAGACTGCCAGAGATCCTCATCTAAATGACAGAAAAGCAGGAGCTTAATAAATGTTTGCTGAAGAAGTCATTCGAGGAGAGGTCAGGTGTTGCAGTTTCCCAATTTTAGATCCACTTCAGCCTAGACTGAGGGCCTTTGCCCACAGCTGCAGGCTTCTCTCAATATCTCCACTGCAATGCCCAACGCAATCTGTATAGCAGAAAAGAATGCTATGCCAGTGAGCTCAGTTTCAGATTCCAGAGGACTTGTGAAGCCTAGCCATGTCTGGATTTTCCTTTGAAAGGAAAAATCAGGCCTGAAGAATTATGCAGTGTATCCCTCTTTCCAAGACACTGAAAAGTGTGGCTGGAATGGCAACACACATGGATAGAACATACTTTGCGGAGTGCAGCATGTTCTACAACAGCCAGTGAGGTAGAAGAGTGCATCTGGAGGCCCAGGGTGTGGCCATGAACTGTAGAAGACCTGGAGCAAAATGAGTTTCTTGTTATTCCAGATTGAAGTTGTTTTGTGGAGATATGCAGCACATCCTCCAAGTCAAAAGTCCAGCTTTTTTTTTTTTCTTTTCTGTTTTTGCTTTTATGTATTATTTTTTCTTTTAATATCAGAATGACACCTGACCACTTCCTTTTTGTTTTATCCTTCAGTTCTCTTTGGGCTACCAACATTTCCGTCCAGCAAAAATTTCTAACCCTTGGCTTTTTCTACCCTCATCCCTTTCATGTCTGAGATTTATCCTGTCATTTTTTTCATGGCTTGGTGTTAGCTCCTGTTAGTGTTCCCTTCCCCCTCATCCTTCCGATCATCCAGTGGGCTCACCCCTGACTTCTGTCTCTCAGTATTGGCACTAAGAATGCCTGATTTCTTTTTCCTCAGACCCCAGAAAACAGGTGTGCTTGTGACTCATGATCAGTAGGAAATGGAGTGCCAGGGAATTAGTAATCCCTGAGATCGGCTCTCAACTGTAATGTCAGGAGGGGGGATAAAAATGTCCCAGTTATGCTGCCCCTTAGGAGCAGTGATTTGAAGATGTGTTTCCTCTCACAGTTTCCTTAGTAAGAATGTGTTCAAGTCATCCTCAGTGATAGATGGATTGATAAGACACCGTTCTCTGTATTTCTCCCCTACTTCTCTGCCATTACTCCCAGATTTTCCTTAAAATTTCCTATATATGAAAATCCTTTTCTCAGGATGTCCTCTAGGTAACACAAACTCAGGCATACCTCTAATATCAGGAAACTCTCTATATCCAGTCCCTTACCGTTGCTATCTTTTTAAAAATCCCTAGCCAGATCATCTGAATTTCACTTCTGCAAAAGGATGAGCAAAGGTTCAGATATAAAAGAGGACGACATAAATCTATGAGGAATTTATATTCATGCAGGTATTCAATGATTTTGAGTTGTAATACTAGAAACCTGGCTCACTAGGCTAATCCTCCGCCTGCGGCGACGGCACCCCCGGTTCTAGTCCCGGTCAGGGCGCCAGATTCTGTCCTGGTTGCTCTTCTTCCAGTCCAGCTCTCTGCTGTGCTCCAGGAAGGCAGTAGAGGATGGCCTGAGTACATGGGCCCTGCACCTGCATGGAAGACCAGGAGGAAGCACCTGGCTCCTGGCTTCGGATTGGCGCAGCACGCAGGCTGTAGCGGCCATTTGGGGGGTGAACCAACAGAAAAAGGAAGACCTTTCTCTCTGTCTCTCTCTCTCACTGTCTAACTTTGCCTGTCCAAAAAAAAAAAAAAAAAAAAAAGGGAAAGTAAGATGGTATAAGAGAGAGTAGTATGAGGAGTCTTCAGAGAGTTATGGGAAATACATACTATGAAACAACTATGTCTGGAATTAAAAATTTATTGTACTGAAATAAACTTAACTCTATTTTTCATGAATTCTTTTATGTACCTGAATATAACCGAAGTCCAAGGAATAGCAAAGGATATTGATACCTTTGTAAGAATGGAAATGCCTTGCTCTTTATTGAACACTTCTGGGCTAGAGATGATGCTCAGTCATATAAATATAGTTACCTTAGGCTTATTCTTTTAGTAAACCTGATATAAACATAACTATCCTCTTTTTATTGATAATGAATATAAATGGGGTTAAGTAATTTGTCCCAAATTAGTTAGCTTAAAAGGGGCAAAATCGCAATTCAAACAAGATACTTTAGAAGCTTTTGTTAAAATAGATATGAGATATATTATCAATTATACTGATTCAGAAATACAATTCAAGCATATTTCTATAATTATACAATTATAGTTTTTCACTAAAAAGTATTGAGTTGGCCATAAATTATGGGAGAAATTCATATCTTGATGTATTTATTTCATATCTGGAAGATACTACTTACATTAATTCTATTATAGTATTATTGATACAAAACTACAAAATAGATAAAAATTTTAGAAATATTTCTGGTTGGGCACTTTGCTGTTAAAGTGAAAATATTTTAGCAAGTTTCTATCTCAAAGTCACATTAGAACTTGAGACATTTGGTGATCCTAGGAAGGTTGAAACTTAATACTCTTTTTTAAGATTAAACTGTGGCTCCAAATAATTTGCAAAAAACTGACATCATACCTTTCTCTCTCTGTCTCTCTCTCTCACTGTCCACTCTGCCTGTCAAAAAAAAAAAAAAAAAACTGACATCATAATATACTTGAAAGAAAGAATGGAAGGGAAAACTAATTAGACTGTTCTTTCAGGTTTCAGCAAGGTTTAGAAATCTTAATTTAATGTGAACTTGGAGGTGACATGAGATAGGAATAGAATGAGAAGATAGGAAAGAGAGGCATTGATCAGGAGCAATGATTAAATTGCTCTCAGAGGTCTTCATCAGAAGTCAAGGGTCTCTAACTTACATTTATTCTATTCTGTAACTTTTAGTTTTTACTCTACCTTATAGTTTTTAAATTGTGAATGAACACACACACACACACACACACGAATGAATATTTGTTGTTGTGTTGTTGTTGACACTTGAATGTGAGAATGTCTCCAAACTGGTTAGCTGTACCCTTTCTTAAGGTGTGAGTTGTTATCACATGGGATATATATTTAACTTTTCAATGTAACCATATTGTCTGTGTTAAATAAGTTTGTTCTTGGGTGCAAGCATATTAAAACCTGAGTTAGATTCTCACAGGAATGATGAGATTTACTCTTCTGCGTAACAGAAAGTCTGAAGGCAGTCAGATGCTAGTGTTTAGAGCTTGGAAGTATGAAGGCTAATATCTGTGATTCCTGAGAACTTTCATTCCTGCATGCAAATAGTAATTGTAGCTTTAACAACTTTGTGCTCAAGGCAGACGTAAGGGGTAGATGGATGACTAAAGATTTTCAAGAATCTTCTTGTGAACTATTTTTTTTTTTTTAGATTTGTATGTTTGAAATGAAGAGAAAGAGAGAGACACACGTGGAGAAAGATATCTTCAGCTCACTGTTTCACTCCTCAAATGGTGGCAATAGCCAGGAGTGAAACTTCATCCAAGTCTCCCAAACATGTGACAGGAGCCCAAGTACCTGGGCCCCCTTCCATTGCTTCCCAGGCGCATTTTCAGGGAGCTGAATCAGAAATAGAGAAGTAGGAACTCAAACCACGCACCAGCATCACAAGTGGTAGCTTCACACACTACACAACAGTACTCACCCCTTCCTATGTTTCATTAGGCCGAACTGCATTATATTTGGAAACCCTAGCCGAACTGGATACAAGAAAGTGAATATTTAGTGCTCTTGCTCATGGCAGAGATGGTTAGGAATGGATATAGAATTATCCAACCAATCTTCTGTTATTTCAATATGTAAGTAGGATCAATAAGAATTAAGTGTAAGAAAACAGATGTCAGCAAAATGTACCAAGATAGACTTAAAATTTTCATGGCTGCCGAGAACTTAAGTGGGCTCCTGAATAGGTGATGAATTCCTCCTCATTTGTGGTTTAAACATTGGATGAATGAATATTTGACCAACTTACTGTGAAGGAGATTGAAGTAGTAGATGAATAAGTGATTGAACCTGATTTTTTTTAACTTTTATTTAATGAATATAAATTTCCAAAGTACAGCTTATGGATTACAATGGCTTCCCCCCCCCCCCAAAAAAAAAAAAAACTTCCCTCCCACCTGCAACCCTCCCAATTCCCTCTCCCTCTCCCATTCCATTCACATCAAGATTAATTTTCAATTCTCTTTATATACAGAAGATCAGTTTAGCATATATTAAGTAAAGATTTCAACAGTTTGCACCCCCATAGAAACATAAAGTGAAAAATAATGTTTGAGTACTAGTTATAGCACTAAATCACAATGTACAGCACATTAAGGACAGAGATCCCACATGAGGAGTAAGTGCACAGTGACTCCTGTTGTTGACTTAACAAATTGACACTCTTGTTTATGGCATCAGTAATCACCCTAGGCTCTTGTCATGAGCTGCCAAGGCTATGGAAGCCCCTTGAGTTCTCCGACTCTTATCTTGTTTAGACAAGGTCATAGTCAAAGTGGAAGTTCTCTCCTCCCTTCAGAGAAAGGTACCTTCTTCTTTGAAGACCTGTTCTTTCCACTGGGATCTCACTCACAGAGATCTTTCATTTAGGTCCTTTTTTTTGCCAGAGTGTTTTGGCTTTCCATGCCTGTAATACTCTCATGGGCTTTTCAGCCAGATCTGCATGCCTTAAGGGCTGATTCTGAGGCCAGAGTGCTATTTAGGACATCTGCCATTCTATGGGTCTGCTGTGTATCTCGCTTCCCATGTTGGATCTGAACCTGATTTTTTAAAGGTGTCCTCAAATCTTCAAGAATCAATGGTACTCCATAAGCAGTCCAATTTCTTGCAATTTAAAAGTTGTTTTCTCTTTGTGGCTTACTTCTCTATCATGTCCAGCAACATAAAACTGCTTCAATTTTATCTATGTTAATTTCCAACCCTGAGATATTGCCATCTCTATGAAGGAAATATCTTTACTCCCAACTGTGTTCATATCAGAAAAATCTTTTTCTTGCCCCCAGTAACGTTGACAGAGTTGATTATAGCATAATTTTTTTTAAATGGTTGTAGCTTTTAATTTGATGCATTTTAAATCTTCAAAGTCTTTACATTGTACTTACGACACCCAGTAGGAATGTCAGCTTCCATAAGAATTTCAAAGTACTTGCCTTATATTTATTCATTTCTTTTCAAAGTACAAACATAAAATTTTTCTTTTTAGATTTGGATCTGTGTTCATGAAAGATAGAAATTGTAGAGAAAATAATATAGGTAGTAAGTTGAAATTTTGAATTAATATTGAAAGGTTTTTTTTGCTGAACAAATGCCAAATGAAAATATTCCCTCTTCCTAATACTTTGGAATGAGACTGATTTCTGCTTCACCTGATGACAATCTAAACCAAAGATGTCAGGAAAAAATGTTGAAATTCATATTCAACTGAGCACTGAATTATGTTTACCAATCCCTGGGATCAAATAATATACCCTGTAAGTCTCATGGCAATGAACTTTATTTTATGCTTTTCCTTTGCACAGATAACAAGGATCGGGGCCGGTGCTGTGGCGCAGTGGGTTAATGCTGTGGCCTGAAGCACCAGCATCACATATGGACGCCAGTTCAAGTCCCGGCTGCTCCACTTCCATCCAGCTCTCTGCTATGGCCTGGGAAAGCAGTGAAAGATGGCCCACATTCTTGGGCCCCTGCATCCATGTGGGAAGAAGCTCCTGGCTCCTGGCTTTGGATCGGCACAGCTCCGGCCATTGTGGCCAATTGGGGAGTGAACTAGTGGATGGAAGACCTCTCTCTCTGTCTCCCTCTCCTCTCTCTGTGTAACTCTGACTTTCAAATAAATAAATCAATCTTTAAAAAAAGAATATAATAAGGATCAAAAGTGTAGAGAATAAAAGATAAAATATAAAATAAAACAATCAGCATTCATTTGTCAAAAATAACACAGAGGTGGGAATTTTGCCTGGCAGTTGAGGCACCTGCATTCCATATCTGAGTGTCTGGATTCATGTTGAGACTCTGGCTCCTGACTTCAGCTTTCCACCAGTGCTGACCCTAGGGAGGCAGTGGTGATGTCTCAAGTGGTTGGGTTCCTGCCAGTTAAATGGGAATGCTAAACTGAGTTCTTCACTCTTGGCATTTGGGAAATGAGCCCTTGATTAGAAACTCTCTTTCTTTGTTGGTTTCTCTGTCTCTGAAAACAAACAAACAAATTCAAATGGAGTAAAAATTGAGTTATGTTCTCCCACTCCTGTCAGACATGGTTAAAACAATTGATAACACTCAACATTCTTGGGGATTTGAGAAAACAACCCCTCTCATTTATTTCTAGTGGGAATGTAAATTGGCCCAAGTGACTTGGGGAGTAATTTTTATAATAGCTGTCAAGAGCCCTAAAAATGCAATAATCCTTGACTCAGAGGTCCCAGCTTTAGGAATTTACCCTTATGAAATTCTTATGTAAGTTGGAAAATATAAGACAAAAAACAGCAGTATAGTAAGGTTTATAATAGTGAAAAAATTGGAAAGTTCCAAGATGGCAGGGTAGGGAGGGAGCTTACTGCTCTTGTCTAGGAGAAGATAGATTTAAAAAAGTGGAGAGACTGCAGTCTCAGGGAAGAGTTAGGGAGAAAATGACAGAGGAAACTCTATGCAAATTAGAAGGACATGGTGGACCTATGTAGAGTACGTGGATGTCTACAACTCGGGACTCCAGCAACTGAGAACCTATGCACCAGTATTGGAAAGTGAGGTGAAACCAGACCACAGCAGCCCAAGCCATTGGCAATAAAGCTACAGGAAGAGCTTAGAGGAAACCTGGCTTGGAGCCTTGTAGGGGATAGTGTACCTGCCAAACTAGAGGAGAGAAAAAAAAAGGAAAAAGGAAAAAAGGAGTGACACGTTTCTCTCTCCCTGATCACTTTACAATGGCACCTATAACAAGCTGATAGAGCAGGTGCCATTTTGGACATATGTAACAGTTGCGCCAGCTCATGTCCAGCAACCAGCCTAGTGGAAACTCCTGGCTCTGGTGGCGAGAACTAGGAGGGATGGATGTTTGTGACTGTGAAAAAAACTGAGGCTGTGTGGGAGGACTCACAGTGTGGCTGGGACTTTGGGCAGTCACTGTTGGAGACTCTACACAGGGCTTCCTGGTTACCTGGTCAGGGACATTGCTTGGAAATCTGAGCTTACACTGAGCACTGCACAAATCCTTTGTTGGTCATTGTGTCAGAGCAGATGAATATTATACACACTGGGGCTAGGGCTCTGGCACTGGTCTCCTTTGAGGAGAGGAGCTCAGCTGTGCAGAATAAATTTCCCTTCTGATTTAAAAAAGGGGGGGGCAATGCTGTGGTTTAGTGGGTAAAGCCACTTTCTGCAGTGCCGGTATGCCCATATGGGTGCCAGTTTGTATCCAGGCTGCTTTGCTTCTGATCAAGCTCTCTGCTATGGCCTGGGAATGCAATAGAAGATGGTTCAGATCCTTGGGCCCCTGCACCCTCGTGGTAGACCTGGGTGAAGCTCCTGGCTCCTGGCTTTGGATCAGTGCAGCTCCGGCCATTGTGGCCAACTGAGGAGTGGGCCAGCAGATGGAAGACCTCTCTCTGTCTCTCTCTGCCTTTCCTCTCTCTGTGTAACCTTGACTTTCAAATAAATAAATAAATTTACCAAAAAAGGAGAATTTACTACTACTACAAACCTGGGTGTGTCATCTTAGACATGCCCTTCACTCTGGAGACTGAGTTCCCTGGCCACACCCACTATAAGCCTCTAGATATCACTGAAAGCAGACACTCCAATTATTTACAGAGGAATAAGACAAAGATAAAAACCACCACAGTGAAGAAACAAAGAATAAACCAATGAGTATCTAAACAAAGCTGAATAACAAACACATTAACTCAAGAAACAAGAATAAAGAAGAAAACATGATGCACCCAAAAGAATAGTACTTCAATACTAGATTGTGAAGATGATGAGATTAGAGAAATACAAGAAATGGAATTCAAAAATTGATCAGAAGATCACATAGAAGTAATCAGAAGCAAATGCTTGAATTTCTGAAAGAAAATTTCTCCCACGAAATTGAGATTATAATGAGTAATCAAAATGAAATGAAGAATTCAACAGAACAAATAAAAAATGCAGTAGAAAGCCTTAACAACAGAATCAGTGAAGCAGAAGAAAGAATATCTGACATAGAAGACAAAGCACAGGAAATTATACAGTCAAACCAAAACCAAGAAGAGAAAATTAGAAAGCTAAAAAATATTGCTGAGAATCTACAGGATGCTATCAAAGGACGAAGTCAGACTATCCCTATTTGCAGATGTCATGATTCTATATATAGAAGATCCAAAAAGATTCCACCAGGAGACTATTGGAACTCTTATAGAAGAGTTTGGTAAAAGTACCAGGATATAAAGTCAGTACACAAAAAATTAACAGCCTTTGTATACATATACAATACCAAGGCTGAGATTGAGCTTCTGAGATCAATCCCATTCACAATAGCAACAAAAAAATCAAATACCTTGGAATAAATTTAACCAAGGATGTCAAAGATCTCTACAATGAGAATTACAAAACATTAATGGAAGAAATAGAAAAAGATACAAAAAATGGAAAAATCTCACATATTCATGGATTAGAAGAATTAATTCCATCAAAATGTCCATTCTTCCGAAAGCAATTTACAGATTCAATGCGATACCAATCAAAATACCAATACAGCCTCTTTAACAAATGGTGCTAAACAAGTGGATTTCCATATGCAGAAGTATGAAGTAAGACTACTACCTTATACCTTACAGAAAAATCCACTTAACATGGATTAAAGATCTAAAGCTATGACCTAACACCATTAAATTATTAGAGAACATTGGGGAAACCCTGCAAGACATTGGCACAGGCAAGACTTCTTGGAAAAGACCCCAGAGGCATAGGCAGTCAACACCACAATTAACAAATGGGATGCATCAAATTGAGAAGTTTCTGTATGGCAAAAGAAACACTCAGGAAAGTGAAGAGGCAACTGACAGAATAGGAGAAATTATTTGCAAACTATCCAATTGATAAAAGATTAATAAGCAGAATATACAAAGAGATCAAGACACTCCACAACAACAAAACAAACAATCCAGTTAAGAGATGGGCCAAGCACTTAAACAGATGTTTTTGTAAAAGAGGAAATCCAAATGGCAAACAGATACATGAAAAAAAAAATGTCAGAATCACTAGCCACCAGGGAAATAAAAATCAAAAAAATCAAAACCACAATGAGGTTTCACCTCATCCAGTTAAAATGAGCTTTCATACAGAAATGAACAAACAACAAATGCTAGCAAGGATGTTGTGAAAAAAGCACACTAATCCACTGTCATTGGGAATGTAAACTGGTAAAGCCACTATAGAAGACAGTATGAAGATAACTCAAAAATCTGAATATACAGCTCTCTGCTGTGGCCAGAGAGTGCAGTGGAGGATGGCCCAGGTGCTTGGGCCCTGCACCCCATGGGAGACCAGGAAAAGCACCTGGCTCCTGGCTCCTGCCATTGGATCAGCGCGGTGCGCCGGCCGCAGCGCGCCGGCCGCGGCGGCCATTGGAGGGTGAACCAACGGCAAAGGAAGACCTTTCTCTCTGTCTCTCTCTCTCACTGTCCACTCTGCCTGTTAAAAAAAAAATCTGAATATAGACCTCCGATATAATCCAGCCATCCTACTCTGGGGAATTTGCCCAAGGGAAATGAAATCAGTAAATACAAATGTTATCTGCACCTCCATGTTTATTGCAGTTCAATTCACAATAGCTAAGACATGGAATCAACCTAAATGTCCATCAAAGGAAGACTGCATAAAGAAATTATGGGATATGTACACTATGGAATACTACACAGTGGTAAAAGAAATGAAATCCAGTAATTTGAAACAAAACAAATTAATCTGTAAAGCATCATACTCAGTGAAATAAGTCAGCCCCAAAAGGACAAATACCATATGTTTGCCCTGATCTGTGTAACTAATAGAGCACCTGAAAGGATATCTGTAGAAGTGAAATTGACACTCAAGAAAGGATGAGCTGCCCTTTTCTTGACTGTCAAGAAACAGGTTCGTTTTTTTAGTTTTTTTTTCTTTGTACTTTTTTTTGAATACTTAACATAGAGTTAATCATATGTGTATAAAGTCAATTTAGGGTGGATCTCAGTAAAAACAAGAGTGGAAATAAGAGAGGGAGGAAGAATTTTGTAACTGGAAAGCTGTATAGTTCTGCATACATTCATGTGGACTTCTAAGGGTACAGTTTGTTTTTTAAAAATTTTTTTTAAAGATGTATTTTATTTAGTTGAAAGACAGAGTTACACAGAGAGAGGTAAAGCCAGAGAGAAAGAGAGGTCTTCCATCCACCAGTTCACTCTCCAATTGACCGCGATGTCCAGAGCTGGGCTGATCTGAAGCCAGGAGCTTCTTTCAGGTCTCCCAAGTTGGTGCAGGTGCCCAAGGATTTGGGCCATCTTCTACTGCTTTCCTAGGTACAGCAGTGAGCTGAATCAGAAGTGGAGTAGCTAGGACTTGACCCAGCACCTATATGGGATGCCAGCACTGCAGGCTGGGGCTTTAACCTGCTGTGCCACAGCAATGACCCCAAGGGTACAGTTTGAAACTTGTCATGGGACTCTAAATCCCAAAACTTGGTGGTAAAACTGCCATCTTAATTGTTAAAGTGATCATATTAGGTGTTAAAGTGAACAAGTGAAAATATAGATAGGATTAAGTGCTAAAGTGATCCTATAAATAGGATCAAGTATCTAGTAATAATAATAGAATTAAAAGGAGAGACTGTTGCAACATAGGAAGCAGTCTACCCAGCAGACTCATAGAATGACAATTGCTTTAAGTAACACTCTGACCTCAGAATTAGCTTTAAGTCTTCCTGGTCTGGCTGAAAAGCCTGTGAGAGCATTTCAGGCATGGAAAGCCAAGGCACTGTGGCAAAAAATGTTCTACATGAAGGATCCCTGTGAGTGAGACTCCAGCAGAAATAAGTGGCCATCAAACAAGGTTGTACTTTTTTCCATATAGAAGAGAGAACTTCCACTTTGCTTAGGGCCTTTCCAAATACTGATGGAGTTTGTGGACTCAAAAGGCTTCCATAGCCTAGGCAGCTCATGTCAAGAGTCTTGGGTAGTTACTTACATAATACATAATTGTGCTAATTGTTAAATTAGCAACAGGAGTCACTGTGCACTAAGTCCCCATGTAGGACCTCTGTCCTCAGTGAGTTTTATTGTGAGAATTAACTGTAAAACTAGTTCTCAACAGTATTTTTTTGTGTATGTATATGCAAATCGTTGAAATCTTTACTTAGTATACAGTTGGTCTTCTGTGTACAGAGTTAATTGAAAATGAATCCTGGCCAGCGCTGCGGCTCACTAGGCTAATCCTCCGCCTGTGGTGCTGGCACACTGGGTTCTAGTCCCAGTCGGATTCTGTCCCGGTTGCTCCTCTTCCAGTCCAGCTCTCTACTGTGGCCCGGGGAAGGCAGTAGAGGATGGCCCAAGTCCTTGGGCCCTGCACCCACATTAGAGACCAGGAGGAAGCACCTGGCTCCTGGCTTCAGATCGGCACAGGCGCCGGCCATAGTGTCCAATTGGGGGGTGAACCAACGGAAGGAAGACCTTTCTCTCTGTCTGTCTGTCTGTCTCTCTCTCTCTCACTAACTCTGCCTGTCAAAAAAAAAAAAAAAAAAAAAAACGAAAAGAAAGAAAGAAAGAAAATGAATCCTAATGGAGAATGGGAGTGGGAAGAGGAGTGGGAGGAGGAGGAGGAGGTGTGGGAGTGTGGGTGGGAGGGCGGGTATGGTGAGAAGAATAACTATATTCCTAAAGTTGTACTTATGAAATTTGTATTCCTCAAAAAATAAAAAAAATTAAAAAATAGTGGAAAATTGTACATAACTTTAAAGTCATGGATATAGTGGTGGTTGAAAAAAACTGTGATGTTAGTAGAGTAGCCTACTATGTGGATGAAAAATAATAAAGTACTAAGAAGGAAAACGTTCCACAAGACATTATAAAAAGAGAACTTTAGTATACCATGGATAGCCTGAACCACTTTGGGTTTTTTAAAAGTGCATAATTGTATCCATTTTATAAGAGCTTTAAAGAGGGCAGGCACTGTGGCGCAGCAGGGTAAGCTGTCATCTGCAGTGCTGACAGCCCATATGGGTGTTGGTTTGAGTCCCAGCTGCTCCACTTCTGATCCAGCTCTCTGCCATTGCAGCTGGGAGAGCAGTCAAAGATGGTCCAAGTCCTTGGGCCTCTGCACCCATTTGGGAGGCCTGGAAGAAGCTCGTGGCTCCTGGCTTCTGATCAGCCTAGTTCTGCGGCCATTTGGGGAGTGAGCTAGCAGATGTAAGATCTCTCTCTCTTCTCCCTCTCTCTCCTTCTCACCCCCCCATAACTCTGACTTTCAATTAAATAAATAAATAATAAAAAAGATTTAAAAATTAATTAACACTTAAAAGCATTCTCATATTTTTGTTCAGGAGTTCAGCATTATTTTGTGGAAAATGTCGTAAATGTTGAGCTCTAAAAGTTGAGGAACATCTATCTGGTAATCTTATCTAGTAAAGGTCCGATTAAGAGGATGTTTTTCCTCTTAGGTCTCTTAAAAGCCATTCCTATTGTCCTAAGAACAGAACTACTGTGAATTAATAATAAAAAAAAGCAATTGGATATTAATTTACTTCTAGGTCTGGTCCATTCACAGAATTTTTATAATTTTCGCCAA
Organism: Oryctolagus cuniculus; assembly: GCF_964237555.1. Lineage (NCBI taxonomy): Eukaryota > Metazoa > Chordata > Mammalia > Lagomorpha > Leporidae > Oryctolagus > Oryctolagus cuniculus. The sequence continues at coordinate 92,505,243 of NC_091434.1, read as the reverse complement.
TTCAAATAAATTCAATGCTTTATCTATCTGTAAAATGGGAAAATTAAAGATGAATTGAAATAAAATAATAACAGGTACTTGCATATATAAATTTTGAGCAGTCTTTAACCTCTTTTTTGTGGAAAATTTTTCAGAGGTTATTTTCTTAAGCTATTAGAATACACTATCTTTGATTTAGGAAATCCATTGAATGATCTCTTATTAAACTTCTTCTACTAGAAGCTTGTCTTGGAGAAGATAACTTTCTTTCTTTTTAAATATTCTGTTACAGCTATTAGATGTATTTCCTTACTGAATTTTGGTCAGAAAATTGCATAGAACAATTTTCCCAATTCAGCTCTTTTCTTTTTGAGATCTATCCATTTCTACTCTTGCATGCTCTCTTTTTGCAGGCTTCTATTTCCTTTGCACAAGTGGGCTCATCTAAGTCTTATGCTTCGTTTGGACTCTGACAGTTAATAAAGGCCTTGCTGTATATCCTGGATCAAAAGGACTTTGCTATTTTGTCAAAGTTAAGCTGCCTTAAAAAATTCTTGCTTTTCAGTTCTGTGGATGGAAACCAGTGGTATAGAGTGGTTATTGGTGAACTTTTTTCATATTTTATATTTGACCTTTTCACTTCTCATTATTTCTTTTGTTTTCTTTAAGAGGATTTTTCTTGTCTTCTGTGGGTCACAAATATTGTGGTCACCCATATTTTTAGTACTTCTGATGTTTAGAAAGGTGGGCATACCTCATACATTTCATCACATATACAATGAAAGCTGAGCTTTAGAATAAATCCCATGTGCCAGGAAGAAATCTAATTTTCAATTTCTTATGTTTTGGTTTATGATGTTGTTTCGGAAGAAGTGCTATGCTATTCACTCAAAATGCATCAGTGTGTGGGTTATTGTGTTTCACTTGCTGTTTTCTATGCTCAGTGGAGCTCTAGGCTGAGGAAGCTACCCATAGGCAAAAACAATATAGAATATCTCTGATTCAGCACTTGGTACCACTTTGTATGACATAAATCCATTAATGCAGTTTTGGATAGTCTTCCAAAGCCTTTGGAAAGTCAAGATCATTGCCACTTAAATATGATTGATGACCTTAATTAGTTTAATTTGCCATTTATATTCTTGTCAATTCCAGAAGTAAGACAATAAGCACATTTTAAAAGACTTATTTATTATTTATTTTACAGTTTGAGAGAGAGGGAGAGAGAGAGAATCTTCTGTTCTCTGGTTCACTCCCCAAATGCCAGCAACAGCCATGGCTAGGCCAGGCCAAAGCCAGGAATCAGGAACTCCATACACATCTCCAATTTGAGTGGCAAGGACTCAGGTACTTTGTCCATAATCTGCTGCCTTCCCAAATGCATTAGCAGGTGGCTGGATTGGAAGCACAGTAGTCCCCCTTCAAATCTGGCATTCTAAGATGGGAGGTAGGTTCTATGCAGCACCTCAACCTGTTATGCCACACACCGGCCCAAAAAATAAATTAAAGTAAATTAAATAGATTAAATAAAATTTAAGCAAATCTTTAAATAAGAATTAATTAATAGCAGGACTAACCAGAGACACTAAGAATGAAAATCTCAAGGAATCTCTGAGCCTCTTGAGCAAAACTGTCCTCTAGAAATACAATGCAAGCCACACTGATAATTAAAAGTTTTTAATTATTACATTAAAAATAAAATGAGATGGCATTAATTTTAAGAATATATTTTATTTTACTTAATACAATCAAAATATATCAACACACAACCTGTTTAAAAAATTCAGAGGTTTTATATTTTTTCATTAGTAATCTTGAAAACAGGTATGCACATGTATTTTATACTTATAGTGTATTTTAATTTAGACTAATCGTATTTGAAGTGTTCAACAGTCCTATGTGTCTAGAGGCTATCATTAGATAGTATAGATACACATTTTTAAAAATTAAGTGAGAGATCTAGTTCATTCTTATTTGATCTTGATGAGAGACATAGAGTGGCTAGCATATTACTACAATTAGAGTAATTAAATAAATATTTTAAATGACAACCAATCTAAGGACAGATATCAAGCTACCACTTAATAAAGGATATGTAATGCATATACTGCTGATTCATTTCCAAAGCATAAAAAAATATAAGCTGCTAGTTCCTTCTATTATACACCAAATAAAACTAACCCACAAATCTGAAGGGAAAAGTAAAACACATAAGACCAATGATGGAACATGTTTGACCAAACACAAGCCTTTTCTGCAGTATCCTGGGGAGATAAATTTAAGGGCAAAACTCTGGGCATGAAGGCAGAGATCCAAAGGGTGAATCAAAGATCTTCCAAATGTCAGCTTTTATATGTTGTCCATATGTTAGTCCCTTACCGAAGCTTGCTGAACTGACAGGCAAGCTGGCTGATGGGATATACAGTGGGGATGTTACAGTATCATATTCTAGTTAAAATAGGAATATCTTGCACTTAAGCAACCTTCAGTTTTTCAGAGGGTGTTTTCATTGCACAACTGTGAAAGCAGGCTTTCTTAATTGCAGTATACTGAGCAAACTAAGACCAAAAATTTCATTTCAATGATTATTGAGCAATTAACAGGCAAGGAATCATGTTAGGTTGCATGAGCTAATGGTAGTTGTTACCTGAGAACTTAAGATAAATAGTATCTTATATATCTAAATCCTGAAAACCATCATTGGAGTCATTTAGTTTCAGGTTCACATATTTAGATCTGCTTCAGACAAATACCCAAATCTTGCTGTTTAGCCAAATCTACCTTCTTTTTAACCATGGTGATTGGGATTTATTATGGAGGAGCCTCAAGGAATCTTTGCCTCATGCTAAGGTAGGGACATTTAAACTCTTTATTCTTCTTTTCATTGATTCTTTTCAGAATTCACACAGAGCTTTCCAATGGGGACAGAAAAGATAACTGAGATGGGGTTACTTTTATTGTCTTAACAAGATCTCCTTGATCCTTAAGATTCTTGGACTTACATGGGAGCTCTACCTGCAGGAATTGAAACATCCTATGAGAGTTATGGGTGCTAATACTGATGGACAGATGGACACCACTGTTTTTAAAAAACAGGTTTATTTTTTAAAAATATTTATTTTGTTTGGAAGGAAGAGTTACAGAGAGGCAGAAGCGGAGAGGGAGAGAGAAGTCTTCCATCCTCTGGTTCATTCCCTACGTGTCCCTACGTGGGTGCAATGGCTGCAGCTGGGCTGATCTGAAGCCAGGAGCCAGGAGCTTCTTCCATCTCCCAAGTGGGTGCAGGGGCCCAAGGACTTGGAGCATCTTCTGCTTTCCTAGGCCGTAGTAGAGAGCTGGATCAGAAGTGGAGCAGCTGGGACTTGAACTGGCGTCCGTATGGGATGCCGGCACTGCAGGCAGTGATCTTAACTGCTTCATCATTGTGCTGATCCCCCCAAAATTTATTTTTTAAAAAGATTTACTTGAAAGTCAGAGTTAGAGAGGGAGGGTGGGAGAGGGAGAGAGAGAGAGAGAGAGAGAGAAAGAGAGAGAAAGAGAAAAATAGAGAGACTGTCTTCTCCCTGGAGGTCAACATGAGAAAGGACAGAATATTCTGACAAAGTATTCCCAAAGTTGTATCTTTTTTATCTTAGTCAACTGATTTAAAAATTCAAGTCTAGTTGTCCAGAAATGTCACCACCTTTTTCTTTCTTTCCTCCCTCCCTCCATCCCTCCCTTCCTTCTTTCATCTTCTTTTATTTTTTTCTTTTTCAGATTGTTCTAAGTAATTTTTAAACATTGTAGCTCTGGGGCTAGTGTTCTGGCACGGTGGGTTAAGCCACCACTTGTGATGCCAGCATCCCATGTTAGAGTGCCAGTTCAAGTTACAATTGTTCTGCTTCTGATCCAACTCCCTGCTGATGCACCTGGAAAAGCAGTGGAGGATGGCCTAAGTATTTGGGTACCTGCCACCCATATGGGAGACCTGGATGGAGTTATTGGCTCCTGGCTTTGGTTGGAGCAGACATCTGGGGAATGAACAAACAGATGGAAGATCTGTTTCTCTGTCTGTCCCTTTGTCTCTGTTACTCTGCCTTTTAAATAAATAAAAATAAATATTTTAAAAAGTTGTAGTTCTGAAGCTTTTTTAAAAAATAAATTTTGGTACTTATATATATAAGCAACAGGAACTGAAAATTCACCACACATTTACTTAATTCTTTAGCTTGACCTTCTAGTAAATCTTCATTAATTTTGAGATACTCTTTTGTCTTGGTGATTAAAGATGATAGTTCAATGATGAGCATCTTTTTTTTTTTTTTTCCTTAATTGGCAGAAGGGCTTACACTTACCGCTAATGTGCTTCTCATTTTGTCAGTTTGGATTCAAACCAACCTCTGTAATAACCACCACTGAATGCAGATTTTTGTAGACTTTGAACAACTTGTTTTATTTACATTTCATGGCTTGCAAAGAATAACGGCCCGCAAATCCTGCAGCAATAGTCAGTTCAGCTGCTACCACTGTATTGGCCATGGTTCAGGCTCAGCCCGTCTGCTTTGACTGGGAGGGTAGTTCATCCCACTTCAAAGGCTGCAGCCACCAACAGCAAGCACAAATGCCACCTCTTTTAGGAGAAATGAGTGGAAATTTCTTGTGACTTTCCAGTCCTTGGCATTGGTCCTATTTATCCTGGGTAAATATCATGGGAATTTTTTATACATATGGCTATTATAGGTTTCCCACTTTTATTGTACTCAGAAATTACTATGTCACGTAATTACTTAAATTGCCAGCAAATTTACCCTTAATTCATATTATAAATTGGCAAATAATTCAACCTTATTTTATTTTTTCTTTCAAATTGTGCCTAGCTATTGTTCTACTAAATTTACATGTTTAAGCTATATGTATCTTTACTAAATTTGTTGCAACAAATAGTATGACCAAATAGTATTTTAGTAGTAAAAAGTATCTGATATTTGTTCCCACATATATATGTATTTTGTTGTTTATTCGAAAGGCAGAATTACAAAGACACTGAGAGAGACAGACAGATGGAGAGAGAGAGAGAGAGAAATCTTCTATCTACTACTTTACTTCCCAAATGGCTGCAATGGCCATGGCTGGGCCAGGCTAAAGCTGGGTGTGAGGAGCTTCATCTATGTCTCCCAGGTGAGTGGCAGGGGCCCAACCACTTGGACCATCTTTTGCTGCTTTCTTAGGCCATCAGCAGGGAACTGAGTCAGAAGTGGAGCAGCCAGGACAGGAACCGGCTCACATATGGGATGCTGGTGTCACAGGCTATGGCTTTATCCACTATTCCACAATGCCGGCCCCAATTTGTCTTTCTTTTCAATCATTTATTTGTTCTTATCTAATACAAGAAGTTCTCTTCTTTTGTACAGGCATAGTGTATTTCCCCTTCTGACTTTACTTGGTATAAGACCTTTCTTCTGGGGCCTAACTAGAGTTTCTGGAACAGATGATTTTTCTTCAGCTTTTTGCACTTCCCAAAGTTGTTAGAGACCATCAGGAACCACTATACCAATATTGGTCCTAAGAAGACCATATTTTCTTAGAATACTGACTTTGAAGGAAAGGAAATCAATGGAGAGATGCCTCAGGGGTTAACAAGGTTTTTGGATCATTTTGTTTATCATTTAATTTTGAAATGAGAGTGACTTTCCAAGGTTGTGATCATAAAGAAAATGTCCCTTGTAGAAGGGACAATGGTTTCATCATGTTTATCTTCACTAACCTGCTTGAGGATGTGATGAGCTCTAGATAGTAGTGATATTTCTTTATCAAAAATAAAACTGATAGAAAAGAAGAAGAAAAGGAAAAGATGGTAAGGACTTGTTTCAGACTCTCATAGTCTAAGCTGGGTAAAAGATGTGATTATACTTAGAATGGGATGAGGGAAGTAGTTTTGAAAATTATGGAAAAATATGGAGCTTCTGTTTTGGAGGATTGGTTTTGAACTCTGGTCTCATGTTACAGTCACCAAACACTTTTAAGAAATACCTGATGCCAGGACCCCGCTTCAGGATAATTGAATCTCTGAGAAGTAGGACCCAGGAAGGATATTTTTCAGAAGCCTCAGAAATTTCTAATGTGGGTAAGAGTTGAGAATCTATTGTATAAATATGATAGTTCCCCACTTCATATCAGTTAAATCATAAGGTTTCATTGTGTGAATAGGATCAGTATTTTTAAAAGCTCTCCACATGGTTCCATGTATCTCTCTGAGAATCACTGCATTAGGGAACCAGGCTTAGAGATTTTGAAAGCATGAATGGTGGGAGATGGAGGGACTTGCCTCTAAAACTCAGGATGTCCGTTTTCTTTCTCTGGGATTTTCTCTCATTTTATCTCTGCTTGGTTTGTTTTAATACTTAATCTCTTCCCTGGGTTGTCTTTATACCTGCCCATGTCTGGACTCAGAAACAAATGTATTCTGTGCTATCATAGACCTATAGATCTAGACAAGTCCTGTACTTTGTCGTATCCATGTTTGCCTTAAAACCCCAGACTGAACCAGTCTTTATTCTTCCTGGTCTTCCATGAACCTGTGAAGGGACGTTAAAACATTATTATACATGATCCTAGGGATTTAAGAGTTTATACTTGCAGAGCTCCTGATGAAGAAATAAATTTCAATTTACTATGACTTGGACTTGATCTACCATTGCAGTTTATTCTTACTTTAAAAGGAGACCACATGCTATTTATTCTGTGAACTGTAAGCAGTCTAATATCAACCACCTTACTTGAACTGGTTTCTTCTTCATTCAAATCTGCTTGCTATCCATATTCCTTATCTCAATGAATGCTGTCATTATACAACATATGCCTAAACTTGCCAGTTGCATCCTAAAATGACAAATTTTGTGGTTTTTAATAAGACATTGAGTTTTCTAACAAACTGAAAATGAATCCATTAACCTTCTGTAATTTTTAATTCTTTGGAGGATTTCTTGATGGCTAGAACCCTTTAACATCCAGTCAGTCCTTAGATTCTATTAATTCCACATATTAATTTATTTCCTCATTTTTTCCCACCCTGACCATATCTGCCACAATTCAAATCAACATTTCAACTCACTCCTTTTCTTGTCTGCCAATCTCTTGTCTCTTCACTTGCCCCTCTTTTCTCCCTCCCCCTAAGCCATCCTTCTTACTGCTGCCAAATTGGTCTATCTCAAATGAAAATGTGATCATCTTTATTCCATACTCAAGTTTTTTAAATGACCATCCAATGTGTCAAAAGTAAAACCTTTGTATGGCATATAAAACTTCATTAGGTAGTCCTCCTGTTTTATACCTTTTACTGAACTAGTTGGTAGATTCCTGAACAGGCTGTGTTGTTTTGCCCAGGATGAAGCCAGGAACCAGGCACTTCTTCCAGGTCTCCCATGTGGCTGCAGGGGCCCAAGCATTTGTGCTATCTTCTGTTGCTTTCCCAGGTGCATTAGTAGGGAGCTGGATTGGAAGAGGAGCAGCCAAGTCTCTAACTGGTGCCCTTATGGGATGCAGGTTACGCAAGCTTAACCAGCTGAGCCACAGTGTTGGCCCCCACAGCCAAGCTTCTTAAATTTTAATATACATATAAATCACCTCTGAGTCCTGTTAAGATATAAACAGGCATTTGAGACAGAGGTTAAGAACTGCATCCCACAGTAGACTGCCAGAGTTGGAGTCCTGGCTTCACTTCCAGTTCCAGTTTCCTGCTAATGTACATCCTGGGAGGCAGTAGCTGATGGCTCAAGTACTTGGGTCCCTGCCACCCATATGAGAGATCTGGATTGAATTCCTGCCTCCTTCCCGGCTTCTACCTGGTGCAGCCGTGGCTGTTACAGGCATTTGAGGAGTGAATGAACAGATGGAAGATGTTTGTCTCTGACTTTCTGTTTCTGTGTTTTACAAATAAATAAATAATTTTTAATAAAGAGACAAAATTCTGAGTCAGTATGTCTGGGGTCTGTGATTCTATATAACTAATACATCCTGAAATTCTAAGAAGCTGTTTTTACGAATCACACTTTGATTAGCAAAGGTTTAGAATTCATGGCCTTGTCTAAATAAGGTCAGAGTTTGTGAACTCAAGAGGCTTCCATAGCCTTGGCAGCTCATGACAAGAGCCTCGGGTGATTATTGACGTCATAAATAAGAGTGACAATTGTTAAATCAACAATGGGAGTCACTGTGCCCTTACTCCCCATGTAGGATCTCTGTCCTTAATGTGTTGTACTATACGAATTAATGGTAAAATTAGTATTCAAACAGTACTTTATTGTGTCTGTGTGGGTGCAAACTGTTGAAATCTTAGTATATACTAAGTTGATCTTCTGCATATAAAGATAATTAAAAATGAATCTTAATGAAGAATGGGATGGGAGAGGGAGTAAGAGATGGGATGGTTTGTGGGTGGGAGGGTGGTTATGGGGGGAAATCTGCTATAATCCAAAAGTTGTACTTTCAAGATTTATATTTATTAAATAAAAGTTTTAAAAAAAAGAATTCATCATGTATAGAATTCATTATGTCAAGCATTAGATTCATTGAGTCTTTTATCTTGAAGATGAAGTCATCACTATCTCTTAAAATTTGTTTAAAAATGAAACCTGAGTATTGTTTTTGTTCTCAGATTTTTGCTCTTCCTCAGGCTTCTGAACCCAGTCAACATGTTGTCACCATGCATCCTCTTCAACTGTTCTACTCCACAATAATCTATTCTTTCTTCTAAGTATTCCCCCAGTTACCAGTAGTTCTTTTCTCATCTCGGCTAGTTTTGTTTCCAAATCAAGGTTGTAAGCTTCTTAAGGGCAAAGGTCATATCTTATTCATTCACCACCTGCACTGAAAATAATGCTGCATATCTAATATCAACAAATAATATGAACTTATAAGTACAAATGCATCCAGGATGTTCAAGGACTACACTCCATTTTTTTGTATATATTTCCTCATTTAATCTTTCACAAAACCTGTGAAGTTCCCTCCTTTTTGCTTATAAACAAAGTGAGACCCAGAGAGTTTGTTAACTAGGTAAAGTAATTTACTTAGTAGTGGCATCAAGATTTGAACTCAGGTGTAATTCCATAATTCATCTTTTCTCTCTTGTACACTATACTGCTTCCTATTACACACGCCACTTTATTATAATAATGTGAACTAATCCTGTGAACTACTCACTGGTTGAACCAGAATCAAATCAGAAGCCTTATTCAGACTTTATCTTATTTTTTTTTTAAATGGCAGGAACCTCCACATTAGGAATCAACAAGGAGAATTTTAAAAAGGGTTTCTGGTATAATTACTGCTTTTTTCAGATAAGCTACTTTCCTGGACTTTGGCTGCTTTCAGACTGGGAGTGCTGTGAGCTTTCTGAAGGGTTGGCAGTTCTGACAAGGCTGTTGTCAAGGCTTCCACCCAAATTAGTGGCTACATGGTTGTCTGATCCTCACCATCACTTCCTTACTTCATTTACTTCACTTCTGGCTTTCTGTGTTCTCAAACTGAAGACTGATATGGTGGTGGCATATTTATTCTACTGAGGTACCAGTTGACATAGAAGTAGTTGTTTTGTAATTCACCACGTTTTATGACTCACTGCCTGCCTGTCTTATGTCAATTTCACCTACAAGAGGAAATGTCCTTATGTCTAGATGGACTGCAATGTAGTCTAGGTTTTCTGATACTTATTGGTCTGTTGCTTGCAAATTAAATATAGAAATGAATAAGTAAAATTCTAAAAGGGAAAAACCTACTTTCTCCTTTTCACTTACTCAAGGCTTATGAAACGTGTTGGGTGTGTGAGGAGTGGTTCAGATGTCCCACAGTTCTTACTAGCATCGTCCATTCCTCTAATTAGATGCCCTTTTCAGTGAAGACAAACAGGAAGAATTCCACATGCTCACTGGTTTATTAACACAAAAGCACTCAAACTTCCTTAGGGATTTTCTGTTAATTTTTATAATCCAATAACTAGCATTTTATTTTTTTAAATGGCTATTGTTTTGAAAGGCAACTATGGAGTGAAGTTGCTCCTTCAGGTGGCAAGCAAAGGTAGTGTATACAAATGTGGGCTCTGGAGACTGGACTGACTGCATCACTTACTATCATAGTGGCCTGAGATAATAAACTCCAGCTGTTCCAAGTTTTCTTTTCCATCATCTTCCAAATAGGTATAATAATAACTCATATGAGGATGAAACTGGTAACTTGGGTGAAAAATTTGTGCTTATTAAGAACTCAAAAAATGTTAGCTTTTATTATTCTCCTTGATTACTTCTTCCAGAAATGAAATTTTGGAAGACTGAAGTGCTGATTAACAAAAGTTTTGGATGATTAGAGTTCTCTTAAAAGTGGTTATTTTGGGAAAAGGTGAATATTTTGGAGTTAGAATCTGATTATATCTGGATTTTCTTATTCATTTTTGATAACTTTTATTCATATGAATCATTGTAGTTTGGTTTTATTTTTACTTCATGAACAATTATTTAATTATGGTCATGTAACCAACTTTTTTTTATACTGACTCTTGAATTTTTTAGGATTTGATATTTTTACTGGGGAGAGGACTTTGAATATTTTAGCCATGTTCTCTTGGAGCTTCTCATCCACAAAGTTGTAATAAAATATGAATATATAAGCATTAAAATGACTAGAATAATGTGCATAAGAAACTAACAACTAACAATAATATTTGATAGTGTTATTCCAGATAGATTTGGAGGGTCTTATGCTACACTTATTTACCTGGAAGCTTAATAAATAACAGCCTCAGGAAATTCATATCTTTTCTTCATACATACACACACATATTTTGGACCCAAGATTACTTATATAGCACTTAAGTTAAACTCTATTCTTTTTATATGCATACTTGGACATTGAAGAATAGACCATTTGTTCTTATGGGTCAAGATCCTGTAAAAATTAATGAGATGTGTCAGAACAGTGCCTTTGGGTATGACAAAACAGGTAGTGAAATTCCAGATGGGAGACAAGGCAAGTTCTGCCAGTGGAGGGCATTACTGGCCTAGGTTGATAGAAAAAGCTTTTCAATTCTGGAGATCTCTTGTTATGGTCTGTCCATAAATATATAAGGACAAACTCAGCACACTGTAAACTAGAAGCTGGTAAACCTAACAATACCAGATTATATTAAAACATATTTTAGTCCTCTACTCTGTGATTGCAAATCCCTTTTTAAAATAGGTTCAACTTTTAGAAATATCAGTTACAATATTTAAGATAGACAATGAGTGACTTGCTTTATCAAAGGAGTATTTGTTCACTGAAATATTTCATGTAGGCTTCCTTTAAATCAAGAGGCACAAACCTAACCGCTTACAGTGGTCAAGCAGGAGGTATAAATGAGTAAAGTGGGCTGGATATAGAATCAGAGATTCTTAAATTCACAACTAGTCTCTTAAGTTCATTCACCTGGGGGCCAGCATTGTGACATAACAGGTTAAGCCACCATCTAAAATGTCAGCATTCTATTTGGGCACTGGTTCGAGTCCTGGCTCCTCTACTTCTGATCCAGTTCCCTTTTAGTGCGTCTGGGAAAACAATGGAAGATGGCCCAAGTACTTGGGTCCCTGCACCGACATGGGAAACTCAGAGGAAGCTCCTGGCTCCTGGCTTTCTCCTGGCCCAGCTCTGGCTGTTGTGACCATTTGGGGAGTGAACCAGTGAATGGAAGACCTCTCTCTCTCTCTTTTTCTCCCTCTCTCTATAACATTGCCATTCAAATAAAATAAAATAAAATCTTAAAAATATTATTAATTCGTCTTTGGCTACTGTAACCACAAATATCCATGGACCCTGAGTCTGAAACTTTGAGTTTCAGTTTGGGTTTTCCCACTTATTTTTATAGCCTTGGACATCCGTGTCTTCATCAACAAAAATGTTAAGGAGCTGGAGTGGTGGCCTAGTGGGTAAAGTAACTGCCAGTGATGTTGACATCCCATGTGGTCACTGTTTCAAGTCCTGGCTGCTCCACTTCTGATCCAGCCCCCCTCTACTGGCCTGGGAAGTGTGACAAAAGATGGCTCAAGTGCTTAGGCCCTTGTACCCACATTGGAGACCTGGATGAAGCTCCTGGCTCCTGACTTTAGCCTAGGCTGAGTGCTGGACATTGTGGTCATCAGGGGAGTGAACCAGCTTATGGAAGATTCTCTCTCTCTCTTTCTCTAACTCTGATCTGCAAATAAATATATAAATCTTTAAAAAAAAAGTGAGGCTGAAATAAATGATCTATAAAGTGAATTTTAGCTTTGAGCGTTGCAAGTTTATAGATACCAATCCCTTCATCCTCCCACCCTATAGAATTCCCTGTGGCAGAGAAGAATCAGGAGACATATGGGGCCTGCATTGTGGTGTAAACACTTATTTTGAACTTATTATGAGAAAAAAATAATTTTTACTATGAGCCATTATCTATTTATAGGCTTGTTACTGAAACTGAAGTTCTAGTACTTGAGATAGATATTGTAGATTGAGTATTTATATAAAAACCAAACCAAAATTAAACTAAAATATGTCTTAGTGGGAGGTAGGTAGGTGTTTGGTCCAGAAGTTAAGACACCATTTGGGCCACCCACATTCTATATGGGGTGCCTGGATTTGAGTTCCAACTCTATTTCTGAATCCATCTTTCTGCTAGTGCACATCATGGGAGGCAGCAGATGATGTCTCAAGTATTTGGGTCCCTGTCATGTACATGGGAGACTTGGATTAAGTTCCAAGCTCTTGGCTTTGGCATGGTCTGGCCCCAGCTGTTGTGGGCATTTGGAGAGGGAAGCAACAGAAGGAAGATCCTTGTAGCTTGTTTGTCTCTTTCTTTTCATCTTTTAAATAAAAGAAAGTTTGAAAAATGTGTCTTAATGAGGTTGACGAACCTACAAAATGAAGTTCCAAGTTATGCAGCTTTAAAACATGTAGGAGGGGCCGGTGCCATGGTGTAGCAAGTAAAGCCGCCGCCTGCAGTGCCAGCATCCCATATGGGCACTGGTTCAAGTCCCGGCTGCCCCACTTATGATCCAGCTCTCTATTATGGCCTGTAAAAGCAGTAGAAGATGGCCCAAGTCCTTGGGTCCCTACACCCACATGGGAGACCAAGAAGAAGCTCCTGGCTCCTGGCTCCGGATCGGCGCAGCTTCGGCCATTGCGGCCAATTGGAGAGTGAACCAGTGGATGGAAGACATCTCTCTCTCTCTCTGCCTCTCCTTCTCTCTCTGTGTAACTCTGATTTTTAAATAAATAAATAAATAAATCTTTAAAAAAAAGTGAAACATTTAGGAAATCTCTTCCTTGCCTTAAATTGGAAGTCAGGTCTTGTGCCTACTGAGCCTGTAACTTAGAGTGCTGAGAACAGCTAGAGTGATAGTATGTATTGATTTTTTAAAAAATATTTATTTATTTATTTGAAAGTTAGAGTTATACAGAGAGAGAAGGAGGGGCAGAGAGAGAGATAGAGAGGTCTTCCATCCGCTGGTTCACTCCCCAGTTGGCCTCAATGGCTGGAACTGCATCGACAGCCTGTGTTGCACCGATCCAAAGCCAGGAACCAGATTCCAGGAGCCAGGAGGTAGGAGCTTCTTCTGAGTCTCCCACATGGGTGCAGGGGCCCAAGGACTTGGGCCGTCTTCTACTGCTTTCCCAGGCCATAGCAGAGAGCTAGATCGGAAGTGGAGCAGCTGGGACTGGAACAGGCAAACATATTGGATGCTGGCACTTCAGGCAGCAGCTTTACCCATTGTGCCACAGTACAGGTCATATTGAATTTTAATTTGTACTCTTAAATATTATGTTGTAAGAAGTAGTTGGACTCAGGGTAACATTTCCATATCTCAGATATAAAGGAAATTAATCATGTCTAAAATTTTTAGGTCTTAAAAGTCAGGAAAGACAGCTATTTGGAGTTACAGAATTTCCATCTAATTCAGGTATTTATATGTGTCAGGCACAGCCTAATGGCTGTCAGGATTCTAATCCAAGTTCTGTCCTTCATTTTCTGCATGAAGTTAGGTGGTTTGAGTGCTCTAAGATGAAGTTAAGGAAGTTGAGACTTGGATGAAGCAGAAACTATCAGTAAGCAGGAAACCTGAGGCAAAGACAGACCATTCAGTATATACATATGGTAGGGAATCCAGTGAGTAGAGAGAAGGTAGTGTCGGGAGCACCTGAATCCCTTAAAGGGCAGAGAACTACTTTATAGATGTCCCCTTATTAGGTCTTGAGAAATGCCAGTCTCTATGAGGCCTCACCCTCCCATAGTTTATCTTCATGTATCAAATGAGATTAACCATCCCTCTTATTTCTTCTCAAATACTTCCACTTTTTATTTGAGATATTATAAGTGGACCTAACAAAAATCAATTATAATTAAACAAGTATTTTTATTTATTTAGTTAGTTTTTTACCTAGAAACCTTTATTTAAGGTATACAAACTTCATTCATTTGATATATACAAATTTAGAAACATAGTGAGTTTTCCTGCCTTACCTTCTCTCCCTCCCACACTCCCCCTTTTTCCTCTTCACCTTCCTATACCCATTCTTATTTTTTACAAAGATCTATTTTCAATTAACTTTAGATTCATAAGATTAACCCAAAACTAAGTAAAGAGTTCAACAAATATATGAGAAAAAACAAATTGTTCCTTAACAGTTGAGACAAGGGCTGTTCAAAATCATCACATCTCAAAGTGTCGATTTCACTTTTATAGGTAACCTATAGCTATTAGTTATCACAGGTTAGGGAGAACATATGGTATTTGTCTTTTTGGAACTGACTAATTTTATTAAGTATAATGGTTTCCAGTTATATCCATTTTGTTGCAAATAACAGGATTTCATTTCTAAGCAAGTATTTAACACAGACACATACATATACACACACATGGGAATTTTGGCTCTGGTAATAGATTAGTTGTTTGGCAAACTTATCAGCCTACCCTCCAGAGATATCTTTGTAAAAATGAGATGCTTATATCTAGGTATTAAATTATAAGATGCTTCTTTCATTCATCCTGAATTTCTAGATTAGGTCTTTGTCTATTAACTTGGTGATTAAGTTTTAACAAGAAAGCAAAGAATTAAAACAAAAACACACAGTAAATGTGAAAATGAAATTTTAATAGTTATATGGGTAATGTTTATTTTTTTAAGTGAAGGTATGTCAAAGTTGCCCTAAAAACCAACATCTCCTTCCTCCTTCCTCCACATGAACTTAATCTATTCATACTGTTGAATCCACCATTTTATTTTCATCATGTTCTTTTTCTTTATTTTTTTTTTTTTGCCATGTGACTCCTTCACCTGTTCTGGGGTAATGTGTGATATAGGAAGGTAAAACAGGATAAGAGCAGTTTGTACAGAAAACTTTTGTTGGGAGAACACTGGTGGTGGCAGATCAGCTCCTGTTCCTCAGCATTAGCAGCCTCAAGTCAAAGCTAAAGCAGAACGGTTGCCTGGAGCCTCATACACATTGAGGCTCTCTGCCTCACCTGTTCTCTTCCAGAATGTGTCGCTCCCCGTCTTCGTGGAGGAACGACACAGGACCCTGCGCTGTTCTTTTGTCTGCTCGGCCCTCCCCGGGTTTGCTGCTGGTTCTTCCTGGGTTGGCTGCTGGTCCTTTCCGAGTTGGCTTCTGGTCCTTCCCGGGTTGGCTGCCGACCCTTCCACCTCCGTGGAAGGGCGGTTCCCCCTGCCACATTCCCCACTTCCGCGGGGGAGCGGCACACCGCCGGCCGGCTCTCTCGGGGGCTGCACAGGTGTTCCTTCAGATAGATGTTCCTTCAGATGTTCCTGGTGCATGTTGTCTCTCTCCTCCTTTATAGTCCTTTTCCTCCAATCCCAACTCTGCTACTCACATGCCGAGTACGCTGCTCTCCTCCAATCAGGAGCAGGTCCTGCAGCTTGTCAAGTTGGTGAGAGGCAGCTGGGTAGAAGCTGTTTTTACTCCTCTCCCAGTGCCATATTGTGGGAGAGCAGATGCATAGAATAAGTCCTAATTCGAGTAACATAGTCTAGTCCCAGTTGCTCCCAGTTGCTCCCCACAGAATGAAATCAACTTTTTGTGACTTCAGATAGCTCAGCTGCACTTTTTAAATACATTTGCTGAATCTCTCAGGCTTGAAAGGAAGAACATTTATTATGTCTCTACTTTGTTCCAGATACTTTCAAATATACTCCCTGAACTCATCCAGGCAAATGAAGTAAATGAACTCTTTAGAAAGACTTAATGACTTGCCCAAGACCTTGCTTTTTTGTAAGTAGATTTCCTGACTCCCTGGTTCATTGTCATACCATTTGATTACATTACCTGGTGAGAAAGTTCTTCAGGATGCAGAGGCACTACTGGGGAGTGACAGGAAGTAGTTCTTTCTATGCTCTTTGCATTATGTGGAACATGGCAGTGATCACCACTGTTCCACTATGACCAGAGGAAGTCTAATTTAAAACACACAGACCTTACAAATGTAGCTATACCACTGTAGAGCTGAAAGGAAGTTCAGCTCAGAAGAGGAAAAGAGAAGAAAGTATGCATTTCTCCTCTTCAGGTCTTCTATGAATTTAGTTTGTTTTCATTCCTTTTCTTACTCTTTTGCTCCATTTCCTCTGATGACATTTGCCTATCATATTCCTATAATAGGGTCCCATCAAGTCACTAAAGCTCAGAGCTGAGGCTATATTCTGATGACAATGTTCATTTCGTAAATCAATCAGCAGAGTCCTAAAAATAGTTTCCATGCATCCTTGGGTCTATATTTGTCCTGGATTCATGCCAACTTAACCATGCCAATTCCTTCTTGCCCTCACTCCAAAAGCTTACAAAAATAAGAACATTCATCTTCATTACAACTTCCTTTTTATAATCATAAAAAGATTGGGGAATTTTTCATTCAAGAATTACTGAGGGGGGCACAGGGATCCACAAGTGAGGATTTTAACTTGAACTCTTCCAGTAGAGCTCCACTCCTTACACTATGCATTGAGGTTGCTGAGTAGATGACTCTTTTAATCATCAGACTGATTTGACGATTCTATTCCTATGCCTATGGGCTGGTGAGAGCTCGAACCTAGCTTGGTCATGGCTGACTTATAATATGGAGTAGATAACCAAATGCACCATAGCCAATGTTTTCTTTTTGAAAAAACAAGACCATTCATTCAACAAATAGCTGCTTGAGTAACAGATGCATGCTAGGTACTGTTCTAGGCACTTGAGTTATAGCAGAAAACAAGACAGTCAATATCCCTGCCCTCACTGAGCCTTTTTGTTCTACTGAAGGAGACAGAAAATACAGAGGATCATTTATGGTAGAAAGAGCTGCTCTGAAATCTGTAACACCAGTGATAGAGATGGGGCTATAGACAAGATGATAGGGACTATGGGATAACAAGAAGGGATGAGGATCTCACTCTAGTAGGAGTAAGATTTGGCCTGAGACATGAATGATGTGACGGGGTGTTTCCTTTGGCTGGCATCATCTCATGTCTCGATATTGTGATACCCTCTTTCTTGCCAGTCTGCTGCCAGTCTTTCCCATCTCTGTTCCATCTTATCTGGTGCTATCAGCTCACCATCTAAAATTCCATGTGATGATGCATTGAGCCCAGCATAAACTTTTTCTTAATTCTTCTGTGCCTGGGATATAAAGTTCAGATCTTATAGCAGAATTTATATGAGGCTGTAGGATCTATCTTCTAGGCTTTTTTCAGCCTGATTTTTAGTCATGGGAAATAAAGCAGATATTCAGCCAATTTTTGATCACATTTAGCATCTAGCTGCCCCTAGTTTGGTTGTGCTGATTGTTTGTCTGTACTAACTAGCCATACTTGGCTCCTTGTACACTTCTGCATGCTTCCTAGTTTTTGAAATCTCCAGGCCAGATAGCCTTTACTCCATGCATTTTTCTCTAGCCTTGTATTTCCTATATTATTACCTGGCACTTCAGGTATAAATGATTTTTTCTTTTTTTTTAAGATTTATTTATTTATTTGAAAGTCAGCATT
Source organism: Oryctolagus cuniculus (assembly GCF_964237555.1). Lineage (NCBI taxonomy): Eukaryota > Metazoa > Chordata > Mammalia > Lagomorpha > Leporidae > Oryctolagus > Oryctolagus cuniculus. The sequence goes on along the minus strand of NC_091434.1, from coordinate 92,487,246 downwards.
ACACAGAGAGAGAAGGAGAGGCAGAAAGAGAGAGAGAGAGGTCTTCCATCTGCTGGCCCATTCCCCAATTGGCCGCAACGGCCAGAGCTGCACTAATCTGATGCCAGGAACCAGGAGCTTCCTCGGGGTCTCCCACATGGGCGCAGGGGCCCAGGGTCTTTGGGCCATCTCCCACTGTTTTCCCAGGCCACAGCAGAGAGCCAGATCAGAAGTGGAGCAGCTGGGACTCGAACTGGAGCCCATATGGGATGCCGGCACTTCAGGCGGTGGCTTTACCCCTACACTACAACACCGGCCCCAGAAATGATTTCTGTCTCTGTCAATTTCTCATAGGCCATTGTGGCCCATCACATGAATTGTGGTGATTTGTTGCATATCTTTTTCACTAGATTATGAGCTCTTAAACATGTCATACATTTAATATCAATACCCTCAATGCTTTGCACATTTCCTTGCATAAATTAGGGAGCAAATAACATTTGTTTACAGTGTTAAGACATATTTGTTATGCTGTGTGCTGAAATACTTGGTGTAACCATTGCCACCTTTTAGACTAGATGATATTTTTCTGGAGAGGATGTGAGCTTTGATCATGGAACCTTAAAATGTAGGTATGGAATCTTATAATAGAGGTACAAAACCAGGAAACAAGAGTGAGGAAGTGAAAAGAACAGGAGTTTGGAGGAGCAGCCCAAAAGAAAACAAAAGTCCCTGGAGAAAATATAAATTCTGGGTTTTTTTTTTTTTTTTTTTTTGACAGGCAGAGTGGACAGTGAGAGAGAGAGACAGAAAGGTCTTCCTTTGCTGTTGGTCCACCCTCCAATTGCCGCCGCAGCTGGCATGCTGCAGCCGGCACACCGTGCTGATCCGAAGCCAGGAGCCAGGTGCTTCCTACTGGTCTCCATGCGAGTGCAGAGCCCAAGCACTTGGGCCATCCTCCACTGCCTTCCTGGTCCACAGGAGAGAGCTGAACAGGAGGAGCAACCGGGACAGAATCTGGCGCCCCGACTGGGACTAGATTCCGGTGTGCCAGCGCCGCAGGCAGAGGATTAGCCTATTGAGCCATGGCGCCGCCCAAAAATATAAATTCTTTCTGCTCTCCTAACTACTTGAAATAGCTTTAAAAACAAGGAATGAAATTATCTTTCTTGCTTTTGTTTAAATATTTTAAATTATATTATTAGTATGTAAGTTTATTCCAATTGTACAATTTAGCCACTCTTAAAAAAAAAAAGCACTCAAATTCTTCTTGGTGTCTGAGGTAGGCTGAATAATAGTCCCCCCCTCCCCCCCAAAAAGAGTAATGTCCACATCCTGACCTCTCCATCCTTACCATACATAGTAAAGAAATTTGGTTGCAGATCTTGAGATGCAGAAATAATCATGGACTATAAGCAGGTGGGCCCAATGGAATGACCAGGGTCCTTATAATTAGGAGGCCAGAGGATCAGAGTTAGTAGGAGGAGAAGGGATGATGGAAATAGAGGTTGGAGATGCCAGGAAGGGACCATAAGCCCAGGAAGGCAGGTGGTTCCTATAAGCTGAAAAAGGCAATAAAGAGATTTTGCTTGTCTGATTCTGTATTTTACTTTTATACCAGAATTCCTGAGATGGATGTATTAATCTGTTTTCTGCAATAAAAATAGCTGGGGCTAAAAACTGTATAAAGAGGTTAATTTGGCTCATGATTCTGGTGACTGTAGAGTTCAAATAGCAAAGCACACTTCTGATTCAAAGATGACTGAATATAGAAAAGACATGTTGATTTTGACCAGGGGAAATAACAGAAGAAATGTGGAAGAGGTGCATTGCTAGGGGAAAGCTGGAGAGAAGTTTGCAGTATAAATTTTACAGAAAGAATGCTGTGGAGCAGTGTGGACAGTACAAACATGCAGCAGTGATCGATGATACCACCCATGATACCCACAGCTGGAGGCTCGAGGAGACTCCAGCTTCTGAGAGCAAGGTGATTGCAAATTGTGGCAGCCAGTTTCAAGGGTGACATTGCCAGAGGGAGAACTTTGTGGACCACACTGACTTGGAGTCTGGCCCGGAACTCTAGTGGGGGACAGCATACCCACCTAACCCCATGAATGAAAAGCACATTGTTTTCTATCCAGCCTCTCACAAGGGCACCCAGTGACTAGCAGGGAGAAAGTACCATCTTAACGCCAGTACAGGCTGTGGTGGCTCTTGGATGTGCAACTAGGGGATTTGACTAGAGGGATAAATCCACATTCCCCACTGATTGAGTCTGGGCACCAATTTGGAGTGTGAGGCACTTCTATCCCCTACCTTATCACATGTTGCAGGACTCAAACTGCCAAGGTGGAGCACCCACAGGCAGCTGGCTGTGGGGATACCTCTACTCTTTCTGTAGATGGGGCAGGATCATGCGTTTGAGAGTAGAGCCCCTGCAAGCTGTGACTGTGGGAGCCTTGTGTGCTATGATCGTGGGAATACTGTGACTGCAAGATAGGACATGGAGTGTATCTGGGACTCTGGGCAATCACTAAGTCTGGCCTCAGAGGCTTAGAACTCCCTGCTTGCCTGTGGTGGGTCACTGCAGAGGGTTCTGTGCTCACATTGAAGACTACACAGATCCTTTGTGTGGTTCTTGCATCTGTGTGGGTTGGGGTTGTGGCCACTGTGGGTCTTGGAAGAGATGAGGTGACAACATCGTAATCATAGCCTCCCTCTTGCAGGCAGTAGAGGAGATCTGCCAGGCCAACCTGGGTATCACCCTGGACTCTGGCCCCACACCTGGGCACTGACCAGTGCTCCCTGAAGCCACCCAGCACATGCCTGTAGATATCCACTGAAGAAACAGTAACTCCAGTAAGCTACAGAAGCATAGTTCAAAGATAAAAGCCATCAGAGGAGAAAACCAACAAGTGTTTCAACAAATGCCTAAAAATAAATGCAGAAATACAAGAAACAAGAACAAGGAAGACAATGACTCCCTAAAAGGAACACAACAACACTGCAATGTGAGAATGTGAAAAAATGAGGCAATTGATGAAATGCTTAAAAACTAATTCAAAAGAATGATCTCATAAGATTATTCAGAAACAGAAACACAGGATAAAGAAATCAATACATGTTGTGGATGAAAAATTTTGCTGAGAGATGGAGATATTAAAGAGAAATCAATCAAATATTATAAATGATGAATTGAATATATCAAATAGAAAATATAGTAGAAAGCCTCAATAACCTCAATTACAGACTTGGTCAGGCAGAAGAAAAATATCTGAGCTAGAAGACAAATTCTTAGAAATATCTCTGATGAAAAAATAGAAGAAAAACTTAGAAAACCTGAGAATAGTTTTGAGATTCATGCGATACTACCAAATGACTAAACAATCGTGTCAGGATTTCTTGAAGGTGTTTAAATAGAGAATACATTATAGGGCCTATTCAGCAAAATGATAGCAGGAAATGTCCCTAATTTGGAGAAAGAAAGGGAAATCCAAGTACAGGAAGCATGTAAAACTCAAATTAGTATGATCAGAAAATATTTTCACCACACCAATTATAGTCAAACTTTTACCAGTGAAACACAAAATATTCTAAAATGTGCACAAGAGAAACACCAGATTACCTTCAGAGGATCCCCAATTAGACTAACAGCTGATTCCTCATCAGAAACCCTGTAGGTTAGGAGAGAACGCAGAGACATAATTTATGTCCTCAAAGAAAGAAACTATCAACCCAGAACACTCTACCCAGGAAAGCTCTAATTTATATATGAACAGGAAATAAAGAGCTTCCAAAACAGAAACTGGAAGAATTTTTCACCATTTGTGCAGCTTTACAAATGATTTTTGAGGATGTGCTGCTCACAGAGACAGAGAATCATAGTCATCATTATGAAAGAATGTGAAGGCAGAAAATTTCCTAGTAAGAGTACAAAGGAAATTCAAAGCAAACAATAATAATATTTGTGGAAAATGATAGCATATTTGTCAGTAATAACCTTGAATGTAAATGGCCTAAATTTTCCTATTAAAAGATATGACGAGCTGAATAGATTAAAAAACAACAACTATTCACTTGCTATAAGAAACATATCTCACCAACAAAGATAGACACTGACTGAAAGTGAAAGGATGGAAAAAGATTTAATATGCTAACGAGTAGCAAAAATGACTAGGTGTCCCCATTCTATTATGGCAAAATAGACTCTAACACAAAAATGGTTAAAAGAGACAAAGAAGGGAATTATGTAATTATTAAAGGATAAGTTTAACAGGAAGATATGACTATTGTAATTGTATATGCACTCAATGTCAGAGTGCCTATTTAAAACAAATTTTACAAAAGAGCCAAAGGAAACAAAGACTCTAGTACAATAATAACTAGGGACTTTAACATCCCGCTTTCATAATGAACAAATTAATTAAACAGAAAATCAAAAACACATCAACAGAACTAATCTACACTATGGACTAAATTGATCTAATTTATATCTACAGAAAATTCCACCCCACAGTTGCAGAATACACATTCTTTTCATCAGTACATGGAGCTTTTTGTAGGGTAGACCACGTGTTAGGCTCTAAAAGCAAATCTCAGCAAATTCTAAAAAACTGAAATTGTACCATGTATCTCTTCTGTCCACAGTAGAATGAAACTAAGCTATAAACTTACGAAACTCTAGATTGACCAACACACTCCTGAATGAACAGTGGGTCATTGAAGAAATCAAAATGGAAATAAAAAATTCCTGAAAATTAATGAAGATGACAGAACAACATTTTAAAACTTATGGGATACAGCAAAAGCAGTTAAGAGGAAAGTTTGTAGCAATTAGTGCCTACATCACAACATTGGAAAGGCATCAAATTAGTGATTGATCAATGCATTCCAAGGTCCTAGAAAAATAAGGAACCAAACTAAAAATTAGTAGGAGGAATGAAATAATTAAAGTTACATAAAAAGTAAATAAAATTGAAACAAAAAATGATACAAAAGATCAGTGAAATGAAGAGCAGGTTTTTTGGTAAAATAAAATTGATACACTGTTGGCCCTACTAACCAAAGAAAAGAGGGATAAGACTCAATCAATAAAATTAGAGATGAGCAAGGAGATGTGACAATAGATACCACAGAAATAAAAAGAATCATCAGGAATTACTACAAAGATCTATATGCCAACAAACTGGAAAATCTAGAAAAATGAATAGATATCTGGACACTTACAATCTACCAAAATTGAGTCATGAAGACATAGAAAGCCTAAATAGACCAATAACTCAGATGGAGAATAAATCAGTAATAAAGACCATCCCAACAAAGAAAAGCAGAGGAATGGATCTCTTTACTACTGAATTCTACTGAATTTTTAAAGAAGAATTAAATCCAGTTCTTCTCAAACTATCTAAAACAATTGAAAGGGAGAGAATCCTCCCAAACTCCTTATATGAAGCCAGAATCACCTTAATTCCAAAACCAGAAAAAGGTACAGCAAAGAAAGAGAACTATATCCAGTATCACTGATGAACATAGACACAAAAATAACAAAATACTGGCTAGTGGAATCCAACAACATATCAGAAAGATTATTTACCTGGACCAAGAGGGATTTATCCCTGGTATGCAGGGATGGTTAAACATATAAAATAAATAAATATGATATATCACATTAGCTAATTGAAGAATAAAACCATATGATTATCTCAATAGATGCAGAAAAGGCATTTGATAAAATACAACATCATTTTATGATAAAAACCTTAAGCAAATTTGGAATAGAAGGAATATTACTCAACACAATCAAGGAAATATATGACAAACCGTCTGTCTGCATCACATTGAATGGAGAAAAGTCGGAAACATTCCCACTAAGATCTGAAACAAGGTAAGGATCCCCACTGTCCCCATTGCTATGGAAGTTTTAGTCAGAACTGTTAAGCGAGAAAAAGAAGTAAATTGTCTACAAATTGGAAAGGAGAAAGTCAAATTATTCATGTTGCAGATGACATTCTACATATAGGGGATCAACAGACTCCACTGAGAGACTATTGGAACTCATAAGATAGTTTGGTAAAGTTGCAGCATATAAAATCAACGCAAAAAATACATATCCTCAGTGCAGTGCGCCTGCCACAGCGCGCCAGCCGTGGCAGCCATTGGAGGGTGAACCAATGGCAAAAAGGAAGACCTTTCTCTCTGTCTCTCTCTCTCACTATCCACTCTGCCTGTCAAAAAAAATATTAAAAAAATACATATCCTGTGTATACACAGACAATGCCATGGATGAGAAAGAAATTTTAAGATCAGTTCCATTCACAATGGTTACAAAAAGCTTAAATACCTTGTAATACATTTAACAGGATATGAAAGCTCTCTACAATAAAAATTACAAAATGTTAAAGAAATAAATATAAGAAACAATATAATGGGAAAATATTCCATGTTCATGCATTAGAAGAATTAATATCATCAAAATATTCATACTACTGAAAGCAAGCAATGCTATTCCAGTCAAAATACCAATGACATTCTTCTTAGATCTAGAGAAAATTATGTTAAAATTCATAAGAAAACCCAAGTGACTCAGAATGGCTAAAGCAATATTAAATAACAAAAAGAAAGCTGGTGGCATCATAGCACCAGACTACAAAACATATTTCCGGACAGTTATAATCAAAAACAACCTGGAACTGGCACAAAAATAGCCATATGGAACAATGTCACAGAATAGAAACCCCAGAACTTAATCCACACATCTACTACATCAATTGATACTTGAAAAGTGAGCTGATATCAATCCCTGGAGAAAGACAGACTTCAAAAAGTGGTGCTGGGAGAATTGAATCTCCACATGCAGAGTATGAAACAAGACCCCTCCCTTATACCTTATACAAAAATCAACTCAAAATGCATCAAAGATCCAAATCTACAACCTGATATCATCAAATTGCTAGAGGAAAACATTGTGGAAAATCTGCAAGACATTGGCATAGGCAAATACTCCCTGAGAAAGACCCCAGAACTACAGGCAATAAACATAAAAACAGACAAAGGGAAATACATTAAGATGAAAAGCTTCTACACTGAGAAGGAAATGCTCAACAAAGTGAAGAGGCAACTGACAGAATTGGAGATATATTCGTAAAGTATGCAACTGATAAAGGGTTAATATCCAGGATCTACAAACAGTTCAAGAAATTCAACATAAAAAAATCCAACTGAGATATAGGCTAAAGAAATGAACAGGATATTTTCAGATGAAGTACAATTGGCCAACATACATATGAAAAATGTGCAAGATCACTTGCCATCAGGAAAGTTACAAGCTACAGTGTGGTATCACTTCACCCAAGTTGAAATGGCTATCATACAGAAATCAAAATACAATAAATGTTGGTGAAGACGTGGGGAAAAAGTACTGAAATCCACTGTTGGTGCTAATGTAAACTAGTGCAACCATTATGTAAGACGGTATGGAGATTCCTCAGAGATCTGAAAATAGATTTAACATATGTCCCAGCCATCCCACTCATGAGAACTTACCCAAATGAAATGGAATTAGCATATGAAAGTGTTATTTGTATCCTCATGTTTATTGCAGCTGAATTCACAATAGCTAAGATGTGGAATCAACCCAGATGTCCATCAACTGATGACTGGATAAAGAAAATATTGTTTGTATATATAGGTATATAGATATATCTATATATATAGACATATATACCTATATATCTATATAGATAGATAGATACATATCTCTATTTCTCTCTCTCTCTCTCTCTCTCTCTCTCTCTCTATATATATATATATATATATATATGGCAACTAATATAGAATACCAAAAAACGTATAAAAATGAAATGGTCATTTTGGGATATGATTGTTGTTTTTAAGCCTTTGTTTATAGTTCTGTGGAACTTTGGTCTGCCTTATTTTTATTTGTTGAATACTGAGATTACTAGGTAAGTAATCCTGTGAATATAGAATGGATTAAAATTATGTCTGCAAAAACTGATGAAGAAACGGGAAGAAGAGGTGGGGCTGTAGGAGAGTGAGGGAAACATGCTTGTCTTCTTGGAACTGTTCCTGTGGAATCACAAAATCTGTTCTCTTTATATTAGGTTAAAAAATTGTAAAAATAGCAAGACACTGGGATAGTGATATGGTATGCATACCAACGTATGTATGGTATGCATCACAACGTGGTGAGAAATGGAAAGGGAACCAGTCCACTTGCAGAAGAGAGAGATCAAATGACAAGATATGAAGCAAGAAAGATTTAGGAGCCCTAAATATTCTTAACAACCTACTCTTGAGGAAACTAACCAGGGGCCTATGCAAATTACACTAGTCCTTTCAGAGAACTGTGCCCCCAATGACCTGATAACCTCCCACTCGATCTTGCCTTTTTTTTTGACAGGCAGAGTTAGACAGTGAGAGAGAGACAGAGAGAAAGGTCTTCCGTTGGTTCAACCCCCAAATGGCCGCTATGGCCGGCACACAGCACCGATCCAAATCCAGGAGCCAGGTGCTTCCTCCTGGTCTCCCATGCGGGTGCAGGGCCCAAGCACTTGGACCATCCTCCACTGCCTTCCTGGGCCGCAGCAGGGAGCTAGACTGGAAGAGGGGCAACCAGGACAGAATCCGGCACCCCACCCAGGACTAGAACCCGGGGTGCTGGCACCTCAGGAGGAGGATTAGCCTAGTGAGTCACAGTGCCAGCCTCAACCTTGCCTTTTTTATAAAAAAAATTTTATTGACAGGCAGAGTTAGACAGTGAGAGAGAGAGACAGAGAGAAAGGTCTTCCTTCCTTTGGTTCACCCCCCAAATGGCCGCTATGGCTGGTGCTTGCTCCTGGTCTTCCTCCCAGTGAGCCATGGTGCTGGCCGACCTTGCCTTTAAAAAATTCTACTACACACTGCATCAAGATTGCAGCACTGAAAGCTTTGGGGAATAAACTACATCCAAACCATATAATTGGGTAATTCACAATGAACAGAAATGTATTGGCTCATAGTTCTGAAGGCTGGGAAGTCCAAGACTGAGGGGTCAGCATCTAGCAAGGGCCTTCTTGCATCATCCTATGTTGAAAGGTCAAAGAGAGGGTGAGAGCAAGCAGGAGATCAAACTCACAGCTGCAAGCAAGCTATTTATAATCTACATTAATCCATTCATGAGGTTGATTCCCTCATCATGTACATTTCCATTAGGCCTTACCTCCAACACTGTTGCTCTGGGGATTAAGCTTCCAATACAGGCTTTTACAGAGGACACAGTCAAACCATAGCACTCCCTGTAGAGCCCCCAGAAAAAACCATCCCTGTCAACACCTTCACTTTAGCTCAGCGAGACTAGTTTTGGACCTCTTTCCTCTACAAGAAAATGAATGCATAATTTTTAATTTTTTTTAAAGATTTATTTATTTATTTGAAAGTCAGAGTTACACAGAGAGAAAAGGAGAGGCAGAGAGAGAGAGAGAGAGAGAGAGAGAGAGAGATGTCTTCTATCCACTGGTTCACTCTCCAAATTGGCCACAATAGACCAATAGATGCACCAATCTGAAGCCAGGAGCCAGGAGCCAGGAGCCAGGAGCCAGGAGCCAGGAGCTTCTTCTTGGTCTCCCACGTGGGTGTAGGGGCCCAAGGACTTGGGCCATCTTCTACTGCTTTCCCAGGCCATAGCAGAGAGCTGGATTGGAAGTAAAGCAGCAGAGACTTGAACGGGCACCCATATGGGATGCTGGTGCTTCAGGGGAGCGCTTTAACCTGCTGTGCCACAGTGTCGGCCCCAGAATTTATGATTTTTTAAAAAGCCATTAAATCTGTGGAAAATTGTTATGGTGGTAGTAGGAAACTAATACACCCTTTTAATCTCACTCCCTCCACCACAGGTATATACACCACAGTGCTATCAGTGTACTGAATATCTTTCCAACCTTTCTTATATATGCAACAATATGCATAGTTGTGCATGTGCAAATAGTTTGATTTTGAGCATCTAAAATATTTTTACTGCAGTGGTAGTCATTTTGTGAAGTAGTTAAGTCACTGGAAGGCAGAAGGGATAGCACAGACACTTGTGTCCTGCCACCCATCTGGGAGACCTAGATTGAGTTTCAGGACCCTGATTTGGTCCAGTCCAGCCCTGGCTGTTGGGGGCATTTGGAGTGAACCAGAAGATAGACGATTTCTCTCTCTTCTCCTCCTTTTTATTTCAAATAAAATGAAAATAAGTAAGCCAGTAAAATAAAATAGAATAAAAGTATTATTTTTACTGCACATATGATGGTACTTCAAAAAGTTCATGGAATAATAGACTTAAAAGACAAATGCATTTTGGTGCAAAAACTTATGAAATTCATGCATACTTTTCATAATGTAATAATTTCTGTGAATTTTATAATGACCTCTCATAGTAATGTGTAATTTATTTATTTCACTTATCACTGCGTCTTCAGGAGGGTGTTTTTATTCCTATCTTTGTTTTTTTTTAAATGATTTATGTATGTACATATGTATTTGAAAGGCAGGGGATATCTACACACACATACGTATATATATATATATATATACATACATACATATAATATTATGGTGATATATATCATATATATATGGGGGAAAGAGAGAGAGAGAGAGAGCACACTTCCACATGCTAGTTGGCTTCTCAAATAACCACAATGGCTAGGGCTCCATCAGAACAGAAAGGAGCCAGGAAATTTATCCTGGTTTCCTGTCGCTCCCCCTCTTCACGGAGGAACGACACAGGGCCCTGCCTAGGCTTCATATCCGAGTCACAGCACCATTATGTCGCTCCCCCTCTTCGTGGAGGAACGACACAGGACCCTGCGCTGTTCTTTTGTCTGCTCGGCCCTCCCCGGGTTTGCTGCTGGTTCTTCCCGGGTTGGCTACCGACCCTTCCACCTCCGTGGAAGGGCGGTTCCCCCTGCCACTTTCCCCACTTCCGCGGGGGAGCAGCACACCGCCGGCTGGCTCTCTCGGGGGCTGCACAGGTGTTCCTTCAGATAGATGTTCCCCTTAGATGTTCCTGGTGCATGTTGTCTCTCTCCTCCTTTATAGTCCTCTTCCACCAATCCCAACTCTGCTACCCACACGCCGAGTATGCTGCTCTCCTCCAATCAGGAGCAGGTCCTACAGTTTATTGGTTGAACTGGAGGCAGCTGTGTAGAAGCTGTTTCTCCCTTCTCAGCGCCATATTGTGGGAGAGCAGATGCATAGAATAAGTCTTAATTCCAGTAACTTAGTCTAGTCCGAGTTGCTCCCCACAGTTTCCCACATGGGTGGCAGAGGCCCAAGCGCTTGGTCCATGTTCTGCTGCTTTTCTAGGCACATTAGCAGGGAGCTGGATCAGAAGTGGAGTAGCGGAGACTCAAACTGGTGCTTTGAAATGGGGTTCCAGGGTCACAGGTGGCTGCTTCGTTCACTGTGCCACAATGCTGGTCCCCTGGGGCTTTTCTTAATCAGAAGATAAGAACTACCCCTCTGATTTATATTATCATTCCACTAAATTATTTTATATATTAAAATGTTGAAATTTACTTTTCTGGCTGAAAAATATGGTCAAGTTCATGCCTCAGGATATTAAATAAAAGCCATATTTAACTGTATATAATCATCATTGGAAATATTTTATTTCTCTCACATGCATCATTATAGTTGAATGTGCATTGAAAAAAAGCAATATTAAGAAATGCTGCTTGTTCTAAGATTCTCATTTTTTATTCTTTTTAAGGTTTGTGGATAACTTGGTGTTTCATTCTGAGAGATTATAGCTTTAACAGATTAAAAAATGATAGTAAAAAAAAAATCAAATCCTACCCTACACAGCAGTCTTTTGGGATGTAGACTTGTCAGAGCAGGTTATAGCACATAATGAAATGTCATAGTCTGTGAGACATGCAAAGCAGGTTTCAAAAACTGTCAATACTGCAAAGTGACTACAATACTCATGATGGTAAATCTGTGAAAAAGAAATTCATTAGCTGCCATTCTATTGAAATGACTGGAAATATGTAGTTATGAGAGCTCCAATAAATGCTTCTTTAGGGTCATTTTCTTTTTTTAATATATGCAGAAAAGGACTACAATATTATAGAATCTCTTTGGAAACTGAAAAATACTTTGCTACCAAGCCCTGCTCAAAGCACTTGCTATCAGTTAGTAGAAAAGATTTGGCTACCACCTTGGTGTTAAATATAAATGTAGTCTAAAAGTTTAATGGATTAAAACTGTGCTCTTTAATTTGAAATGGAATTTCCCACCATCCTAGATTAGGTAGTTAGGATTCTGTGGATTGGCTTTTCACTCTAGCCTGGTTTATAGACATAATAAAGAAAAGGTAGCCATGGATTTAGAATGCAAGTGTGTCAAATTGAGGAGACAGGCCTCCTTTTGGGAGAGGATAGTAGGAAAAAACACCCCCATTAACTCCAACTTGTTAAAATTTACCAAGTCTCTGTAGTTCATTAGCCTTTTTCCCCCTCTTCACACCAAAAGAGTAGATAAAAGGAAAGCAGCATCAACTAGAGAGACATTATATGCAGAGGTGAAGCAATATGACAGAATCATCTTTTAATAACAAACAGTGTTAGCTCTCTAGGAGGGAGACAGTGTGAAGTGCAACAAAAACTGTAATTATGCTCTCAGCAGGAAACCTGTATTTAGAGTGACAGTAAGAGTGTCTCTAAAAACCTGTTAGGTTAAGGCTGCTGGTCTTAATTATATGTATTAGGAGTTTGTGTCTTCACTTTTTCCTTTTAAAATTCAAAGAAGAAACCTAATTATAACTTGGACCCCAGTAAATTGGGCCATATTTAAACAATGAACATTTGGCAATCTCATCATGCACCAGGATGAGCCTGACTGGTTCAGCTGCTATAGAAGCCAAACTGGCTCCCTCAAATAGTTTGTTTTTGCTGCCTCCATGACAGAGGAAAAACAAACACAAGCTAAACATGGGAAATAATGAAATGATGCTTTTTTTTCTAGTCAATGATACACAAGCTTTCTCTATGGGCAGATCATTCTATGGGTAGATTCTTACAAACAGAATTACAGGTCATTTGTATGTTGTTAATATGCACTGCGAGATGAGGGTTGGATACATCTTGGTTGGGTTTTTACCTCCTTTTTGGCTATGGTTATAGTATCCTATAACTGCCTCTTTTGATGGAATTGTATGAAACTCAGAATTTTAGGTTTTTCCCAAAGTGCAGCAGAATGTGTACAGTGACGCAACATATTTCAGACTGCTAAGGACCAATCCTGCTGCATTTAAAGATGGGGCCCAAATGTGGAATTAACTACACTTAAGTTTTACATACTTGATACACAATTTACATGGTGTGTATTTCATACCAGTTTCCCATTTTCTTATGTCTCCACATAATGTTTGCTGAAACCCAACCAAACAAATCTTAATCATTTTGTTAGGCTTAGATTATAGTCAAATAAATAAGTATATGAATAGACTATAGGATTAGGACCTCCTGTTGGTGGAATAATTGATTGGAATGATTTATATTTTTGTTTTTTTTCCTAAGGACATAATAAGTATGTTCATGGCTAATTTCTTTTTTTTCCAACTTTTATTTAATAAATATAAATTTCCAAAGTTCAACTTTTGATTATAGTGGCTTTCCCCCCAGTAACCTCCCTCCCACCCACAAACATCCCATTTCCCACTCCCTCTCCCATCCCATTCTTCATCATGATTCATTTTCAATTATCTTTATACACAGAAGATCAACTTAGTATATACTAAGTAAAGATTTCAACAGGCTACACCAACAAAGACACACAAAGCATAGAGTACTGTTTGGGTAGTAGTTTTACCATTAATTCACATAGTACAACACATTAAGGACAGAGATCCTACATGGAGAGCAGGTGCACAGTACTCCATTGTTGATTTAAAAATTGACACTTTTATTTATGATTTCAGTAATCACTCGAGGCTCTTGTCATGAGCTGCCAAGGCTATGGAAGCCTCTTGAGTTCACCACCTCCGCTCTTATTTAGACAAGGCCATATTCAAAGTGGAAGTTCTCTCCTCCCTTCAGAGAAAGGTACCTCCTTCTTTGATGGCAGGTTCTTTCCCTAGGATCTCACTTATAGAGATCTTTTCTTTAGGTCATTTTTTTTTTGCCAGAGTGTCTTGGCTTTCCATGCCTGCGAAATTCTCATGGGCTCTTCAGCCAGATCCAAATGCCTTAAGGGCTGATTCTGAGGCCAGAGTGCTGTTTAGGACATCTGCCATTCTGTAAGTCTGCTGTGTATCCTGCTTACCATGTCAGATCATTCTCTCCTTTTTAATTCTATGAATTATTATTTGCAGACACTGGTCTTATTTATGTAATCCCTTTGACACTTAATCCTATCTTTTTGATCAATTATGAAATTAAACTGATCACTAAAACAAGTAAGATGGCATTGGTACATGCCAAATTGATGGGATTGAATTGGAATTCCCTGGCACTTTTCTAGCTCTACCATTAGGGGTAAGTCCATGTGAGCATATACCAAACTGTACATCTCTTCCCTCTCTTATTCCCACTCTTATATTTAACACGCATCACTTTTCAGTTAAATTTAAACATCTAAGAGTAATTGTGTGTTAATTAAAAAGTTCAACCAATGGTATTAAGCAGAACAAAAAATGCTTAAAGGAATAAAATAGTAAGTTGGTCCTCGGCAGTCAGGACAAGAGCTAATCAAGACATTGTTTCTCATAGTGTCCATTTCACTTCAACAGGTTTCCTTTTAGGTGTCCAGTTAGTTATCACTGGTCAGGGAGAATATATGATATTTTTCCCTTTGGGATTGTCTTATTTCACTCAGCATGATGTTTTCCAGATTCCTCCAAATTGTTGCAAATGACCAGATTTTATTTTACTTTTACTGCTGTGTAGTATTCTATACAGTACATATCCCATAATTTCTTTATCCAGTCTTCTGTTGATGGACATTTAGGTTGATTCCATGTCTTAGCTATTGTGAATTGAGCTGCAATAAACATTGAAGTGCAGATAGCTCTTTTATTTGCCAATTTAATTTCCTTTGGGTAAATTCCAAGGAGTGGGATGGCTTGGTCATGTGGTAGGGCTATACTCAGGCTTCTGAGGAATCTCCAGACTGACTTCCATAGTGGATTTACCAGATTATATTCCCACAAACAGTGGATTAATGTCCTTTTCCCCCCACATCCTCTCCAGCATCTGTTGTTGGTAGATTTCTGTATGTGAGCCATTCTAACTGGGGTGAGGTGAACCCTCATTGTGGTTTTGATTTGCATTTCCCTGATGGCTAGTGATCCTGAACATTTTTTCATGTGTCTGTTGGCCATTTGGATTTCCTCTTTTGAAAAGTGTCTATTAAGGTCCTTGGACCATCTCTTAAGTGGGTTGTTTGTGTTGTTGTGGAGTATCTTAATTTCTTTGTAGATTCTGGTTATTAAACTTTTATCAGTTGCATAATTTGCCAATATTTTTCCCATTCTCTCTGTTGCCTCTTGACTTTCCTGACTGTTTCTTTTGCAGTACAGAAACTTCTCAATTTGATGTAATCCCAATTGTTAATTTTGGCTTTGACTGCATGTGCCTCCGGGGTCTTTTCCTATAAGTCTTTGCCTGTGCCTCTATCTTGCAAGGTTTCTCTGATGTTTTCTAATAATTTGGTGGTGTCGGGTTGTAGATTTAGATCTTTAATCCATGTTGTGTAAGGTGTAACATAGGGGTCTTGCTTCTTGATTCTGTACGTGGAAATCCAGTTTTCCCAGCACCACTTATTGAATGGAGTGTCCTTACTCCAGGGATTGGTTTTGGATCCTTGATCAAATATGAGTTGGCTGTAGATGTTTGGATTGATTTCTGGTGTTTCTATTCTGTTCTACTGGTCTATACATCTGTTTCTGTAACAGTACCATGCTGTTTTGATAACAACAGCCCTGTAATATGTCTTGAACTCTGGTTTTGTGATGCCTTGTTGTACAAATTTGCTTTAGCTATTCGAGATCTCCTGTGATGCCATATGAATTTCAGCATCATTTTCCAGATCTGAGAAGAATGTCTTTGGTATTTTGATTGGTATCACATTGAATCTGTAAATTGATTTTGGGAGAATGGACATTTGATGATACTTATTTTCCCAATGGTGAGCATGGACGATTTTTTCCATTTTTTTGTATCCTCTTCTATTTCTTTCTTTAAGATTTTGTAATTCTCATTGTAGAGATCTTTGGCATATCCTTGTTTAAGTTTATTCCAAGGTATTTGATTGTTTTTGTAGCTGTTGTGAATGGGATTGATCTTAGAAGTTCTTTCTCAGCTGTGGCATAACCTGTGTATACAAAGGTTGTTGATTTTTGTGCATTGATTTTATATCCTGCTACTTTGCCAAACTTTTCTATGAGTTCCAATTGTTTCCTAGTAGAGTTCTTTGGATCCCCTAAATAAAGAATCATGTCATCTGCAGAGGGATAGTTTGACATTTTCATTCCCAATTTGTATCCCTTTAATTTCTTTTTCTTATCTAGTGGCTAGGATAAAACTTCCAGGACTATACTGAATAGCAATGGTGAGAGTAGACGTCCCTGGCTGGCACTGGATCTCAGTGGAAATGCTTTCAACTATTCCCCATTCAATATAATGCTGGCTGTGGGTTTTTCATAATTTGCTTTGATGGTATTGAGGAATGTTCCTTCTATACCCAATTTACTTAGAGTTTTAAATCATGAAATGTTGTTGTAATTTATTAAATGCTTTCTCTGAATCTATTGAGATAATCATATGTTTTTTCTTCTGCAGTTTGTTAATGTGGTGCATCACGTTGATTGTTTTGCACGCATTGAACCATCCCTGCATACCAGGGATAAATCCCACTTGGTCTGGGTGGATGATCTTTCTGATGTGTTGTTGAATTCTTTTGTTCAGAATTTTGTTGAGGATTTTTACGTCTATGTTCATCAGGGAAATTGGTCTCTAATTCTCTTTCTCTGGTGCATCATTTTTAGGTTTAGGAATTAAGGTGATGCTGGCTTCATAGAAAGAATTTGGGAGGATTCCCTCTCTTTCAATTTTTCTGAATAGTTTGAGAAGAATTGGAGTTAGTTATTCTTTAAATGTCTGGTAGAATTCAGCAGTGAATCCATCCGGTCCTGGGCTTTTCTTTGTTGGGAGAGCCTTTATTACTGACTCAATTTCTGTCTCAGTTGTCTCAATTATGGGTCTATTTCAGTTTTCTATGTCTTCATGGTTTAATTTTGTTAGGTTGTATGTGTCCAGGAATCTATCCATTTCTGAAGATTTCCCTGTTTGCTGGCATACAACTCTTTGTAGTAATTTCTGATGATTCTTTTTATTTGTGGTGTGTTGTCACATCCCTTTTTTCATCTCTGATTTTATTGATTTGGCTCTTTTCTCCTTTTTAGTTGGGCCAATGGTGTGTCAATTCTATTTTTCTAAAAACCAGCTCTTCATTTGGCTGATCTTTTGTGATTTTTTTTGATTCAATTCTGTTGATTTCTTCTCTGATTTTAATTATTTCTCTTTTCCTACTAACTTTAGGTCTGGTTTGCTGCAGTTTTTCTAGATACTTGAGATACATTGATAGCTCATTTGTTTGGTGCCTTTCCAATTTCTTGATGTAGGCACCTATTGATATAAACTTTCCTCTTAACACTGCTTTTGCTGTATCCCATAAGTTTTAATATGTTGTGTTGTTATCCTCATTTACTTCCAGAAAGTTTTTGATTTCTCTTTTGATTTCTTCTATGACCAAGTGTTCATTTAGGAGCATGTTGTTCAGTCTCCATGAGTCTGCATATGCTGTAGGGATTCCTGAGTTGCTAATTTCCAACTTCATTCCTTTATGGTCTGAGAAGCTGCATTGTATGATTCTAATTCTTTTGAATTTGCTGAGACTTGCTTTATGGCCTAGTATGTGGTCAATCCTAGAATAAGTTCCATGTACTTCTGAGAAGAATGTGTATTCTTCAAGTGTAGGATGAAAAATTCTGTAGATATCTATTAGGTGCATTTGGTCTATAGTATTGGTTACATGTGCTTTTCCTTGTTGATCTTCTGTCTGGTTGATCTGTCTATTTCAGAACTTGGATTATTGAAGTTCCCCAATACTATTATTTGGAGTCTAAGTCTCCCTTTAATTTCCTTAACATATCTTTTAAAAAACTCAGTGCCCTGTAATTAGGTGCATATAAGTTTCTAATAGTTACATCTTCCTGATGAATTGATCCCTTAACCATTATATAGGTTCCCCTCTTTGTCTCTCTTAACAGTTTTTGTGTAAAAGCTTATTTCGTATGATATTAACATGGCTATGTCAGCTGTTTTTTGGTTTCTGTTGGCATGGAATATCTTTTTCCAGCATTTCACTTTCAGTCTGCATGCATCTTTGTTCAAAAGATGTGTTTCTTATAAGCAGCAAATAGATGGGTTTTGTTTTTTCATCCATTCAGCCAGTCTGTGTCTTTTAATTGGAAAGTGAGGCCATTTACATTCAATGTGACTATTGATAAGTAGTGAGTTTGTCCTGCCATTTTCCCAAAGATATTTCTAATATATGCTTTGAATTTCCTGTGATCTTTTACTGGGGGATTTTTTTTCCTTTCCCTTCTTTTGTATTGATGGCCATGTTTCTGTGTTTCTGTGTGTAACACATCTTTAAGCATTTTTTGCAGAGCTGGATGAGAGGTGACAAATTCTTTCAATTTCTGTTTGCTATGAGAGGTCTTTATTTCACCCATTCACGAATGAGAGCTTTTCAGGATATAATATTCTGGATGGCAGTTTTTTTCTCTTAGTACTTGGGTTATATCTCACCTTTCATGGCTAATTTCTGATTGTACATGCAGAAAAAAATGCTGATCATTACAAAGTTTTAGAGTGAAATGAATAAAATTAATTTCTTAAGTTTGATGGGCAAATGATATGCTGATATGACTAACTTAATAAATCAACTGTATAAGAGTGAATTTAATTTGTTTTGATACAGTTCTTCTCTATACTATGTTTCTGGAAGTTCTCATGGGTTCTTTATCCCTATGGGTTTTACATCCACAACCATCTTAAGATGGCCTGCATATTATGAAGACAAATTGATTTAATCCCATATCCTGTGTTTCTTTCTCTAATACCAAGTAGAAATGGAATTCAGAACTAAAACATTTTTTCTCTTTTGAATTTGTATCTAACTTAATTGAATCATTTTCTTTGGAATTTATATCTAACTAAATTGAATTTATATCATTACCTCAAAGTAAAATAGGAATGGTTTTGAAAGTACTTAAATGAAGGATGATAATGATGAAAACTATTTGCATATTTATTGGTATTCCCATTGAAATTTGTGTCATGGATCTTCCAATTTTTAATTTTATTGAAATACTAATTTAGTCTTCATTGTTGTTGGCTTGAGGAAAACAATCACTGGCTCTAAAGTTAATAATAATTTTATATGAGTATCTGATGGTATTTTACAGTAGTTAACATCTGTAGTCTGAATAATGGCATTTTTCTAATTAAGCAGCAATGAATAAACACAATAAAATCATGGATGAACTATTCATTTATTTTCACGTGTTTTAGTTCATTTTAGATTATGCTTCATAGAATATTTGTTATTTCTCTGTTGAAAATTTATATAATTAATGAGTAACATGAATCATTGGAATAGCTTTCCATATTTTATCCAAAATAAATTGTTGAATGAGAAATGCAATAAGTTTTCACGTTTTTTGCCCCTAAAGTGGGATCAGTTCAAGTGAGAATTCCGTGAGTGTTATTATTAGATGACCTTTTGCCATCTTAGCAGATAGGGTGGCACAAGACAAGAGAACTGGTCTTATTAAATTAAGTAGGATTTTTTTAAGGTGTCACTAAAAGGTGTTAAATTCTTGGTACAATTGGTCACACAATGTAGTCATTATCTTATATGTTCCTAGATTGGATAGTGCAGCATCAAAAGTATATCCACAGATGTATGTAGAAAGTTTTCACTTTTTATTAGAAGTGAAATGATAGAAAAGAAGGAGATTTTGAGTGTATATACTTGATACAATACTCCTCAGCCATACAAAAGAATGAAATCCTATCTTTTGCAACAAAGTAGATGCAATTGGAGAACATTATGCTGAGTAAAATAGGCCAATCCCAAAATGACAAATATATTTTTCCTGATTTGTGGTAATTAATATGTGGAGTACAAAATAATCTAATATAAATGAGGAAAATTGGCATTTTGAGATTTAATTATAGCCCTGTCCATGCTCTTGAGGAACAATGATTTTCTACTTACTAATTGTTCTATTGTACTATTTGTAATTATAAAGTAAAAGATTTTGTTTTCCATAAAAATTTAAAAATGTCAAAAACATTAAAAACATTGAGTCATTCTGTCATTCTGGCTTATTTTTTGTTTTACACAGAGATTTAAAAATGTCAAAAAACGTCAAAAACGTCAAGAACATTGAGTTATTCTGTCATTCTGGCTTTTTAATGTTCTTTATGTTATACTCATTACTATTAGGTAGGATTTAAAGATGTTAGGAGGGTATTTGAGACACATTGGGCCCTCCTATGATGTTTTATATTTGAGCTTGGGAACCATTGTTTTATTTGTAGTAATATATTTGAGCTCTTGAAAAGTGTCGCTTGTCCTTTTGTTGGTCACATTGACTTGCCCTTCCCTAATATTTTCCATAATACATTATTCTTAAACATATTATAATTTAAGTGAACTACATATTAACAACATGAGTAAGAAAGACTAAAATTTATCTTTGGAGGATCATCAGATTAGGTACATTTGTACATTCATAGGTTTAAGTGATTAAATGGCAAAAGATTGATCTTTAATATGTAAATAGATTATATTTAACAACAATAAATAGTCATTTTTATTTCATCTTTTTTCTTATTTGATTTTAGAGTATCAACTATGCCAATGAATTTGATTTTACAATATTGTAATTTAACTAATTGAGAAAAGAATTTTGGCATACAAGATAATCAGTGGCTGGCACTGTGGCTCAGGGGGTCAAAGCCCCAGCCTGCAGCACTGGCATCCCATATGGGCGCCTGTTTGAGTCCTGGCTTTTTCATTTTCAATCCAGCTCCCTGCTAATGCACCTGGGAAAGCAGTGGAAAATGGCTCAAGTCCTGTGCCCCTACACTCACGTTGGGAACCCAAAGAAGCTCCTGCCTCCTGGTTTTGGATTGGCTCAGCTCCAACTGTTGCGGCCATTTGGGGAGTGAACCAGCAGATGGAAGACCTGTCTATGTCTCTGCCTCTCTGTGTGACTCTTTCAAATTAATAAAATAAATCTTAAAAAAAGAAAATTAAACTTTCTAAAAATAATCTCATTTTGTCCATCAGTAATGAGATTTTGTTTGTTTGTTTATTTTTTTAATAAACGAAGATTGAATAACATTGTGGAATAAAATGGAGTTGCTTAAACTGGTACATTGGTTTAAAGTGATGGTGACTCTGATTCATTTCTCATTTTACTGTAAGAAACTCTATGTCTAATGTTTTGTCTGTGACCCCTGATACCATTTCTTCAAACAAGACTCAGTTCATCCAATTTGTGAATATTTTAAATATTGGGATCATGGCAGTTTATTTGAGTCTGACCCTGTAGCTCAGGCAATCAGTTCAATTAGCATGGAAAGGCCAGAAAAAGGCTGTGAAAATTCTTGTGAAAGGAAGACCAGGGAAGCTAGAATCATCATTGTCTTGACTTATGCTCCTTCAGCATATACAAATTAATGCTCCTTTTTCTGTGTTAACCCCAAAATTATGTTTTAAGTATAAATTCACATCCATATTTCATATGACTTCTTCATTTTAAATGTATGTATGTGTTTCCATCTCAGATATCTTGTTTATAAGAAATCTGGGGCAGTGCCAGATGACTAGCAGAATTTAACTCCAAAATTTATGAGACTTCTATTAGGAGAAAAATATGAAATTTTCTTTCCTTAAGACATGTTTTTATTGGGACAGCCTATTTGCCATTGCTGCTTAAAACAGAACCCCAAAGAGAAAATCTTCATGAATCACTGGATTGCTTGCCTTGGAACAAGGCCAGGAACAGTAAGTTTTCAAGATAAACAGTACTCAGACTGAAAGAATGGAGCACAAGATTTCTCAGGTAGAGTGTTCCCACTTCCCTTCTGGCATGTGCTGTATTTCAGTGTCCTACAGATAAGGCTTGAGGGAAATCCAATGTGAAATAACTTCATTTCAAAATGTTTCTTTCCTGGATGTTTTATCACAATGTGTCTCGAACAGCCCAAAGAACATGGTTCGGAATACTGGCACTCATGGATTGAAACCTATTTTCATGTTCACCCATGGAGTCGATGCCTATTTTATTCACTGCTATGCTATTCACTGCTATTCCTGACTTTAGCACAGAGCACTGTCCAGACCAGGTGCTCAATAAATTCTGGTTGAACACCTGTTGCATGAATAAATTCAAGTTCACATTGATTGATATTTGGTAAAAAGAAAAATAAAACATGTCTGGGATGCTATAAATATAGCCAAATTATATCAGACTGGAACATGTGGTCCTTATAATTGGCCACGTCTGTGTCTTTTGAATAGCCATTCTATGCAGGCCCCTTGTTTTTGTTCATTCACCTCATTTAGCTATCCCAAAGATACTTACTGATCATTATTATGACATGGTTGGAATTATGCCAGTATTTCAGACAGTGCTGTGAGAAGTGTCAAACCTGAGCTGTGTCGGGATGCACAGGCACTTGTCCTGCTCTCTTTAATCTTGCCATACTATATTTGGTTTTTGGTAAGCATATATATATTTACAAAATAAGGTAGATTTATGGAAACAAACGTGGTCAGAGTGGGGAGAATTTACACATTTCTAAGAGATAAATGAATCTTTCTAGTGATCTTCAAGACTCAAGGATAGATTTGATTTCAGAAGGTAAGGATGGTGACAAAGAGCTTTCTATTAATGCATGAATTGTGTGTGTGTGTGTGTGTTTGCATGTGTGTACTTACATACTTTACTAGAGAGAAGTAGAGGAAATTGGAGAAAACAAGAGAGGAGGTCCTAGAGAAATTTTTAAATATGTACTTTTATTGATGTCTTCTCTCTACCTTTTCCTCTGTCTTTTGAGAATGAGGCCACTGAAGTTAGTGATTTCATCTTTGTATTCTGCATTCCTTTTTGTCGATATGGACTCATGGTCAGGTTTTTGAAACTTAATGGCACACTTGTTCTGACAGAGTGCACTTCACTGGTATAATAATGCATTGTTTGGGAGACCAAGACTACAAGCATTCAGGTGCTTCTGGTTTGTCATATCACCAAAATAAGCTATTCACCAGAACCTCATTCAGTATTTATAAGAATGTTACTCCTGGAGATTATTTGTGGACCTTGTTTTCTTAGAGCATAAAAGTATAATTTAAAGTGATTTAAAGTGTAGAGCAGAAATTTACAGAAAGTAATGTTTGTGATTTTTAAAGAAGGAAGACAGTATCAAGCAAACATCAGAATCTCCTGAAATTGCATAGAGGATTAAAATGTGTTTGCCCATTTAATTCTAACAAAAAACATTTTATAGTATGTCATGGTCATTTGTTTTAGGAACTTTCTGACATTTTCTTTGTTATTCAAAACTCTGGCTTATTTTAGTGTTCAAATGTTCTTTCAGTGTTTAAAAGTGTATATTTAAAATGATTGCCTTAGATCAGATAGACTTGGTGCAGTCTATATATCTTTTGGAATTGTATGAAACCTTATATACACAGTTGACTTCATTTGCAGATTATGTAGATGTGAATTTGCTTACTAACCACAATATGTAACCCCAAATCAATACGTGAGACACTTTCACAGTTGTTGGCAGACATGTGCAGAGCAGTGAAAAATCTGAGTTGCTTGATACCATTCAATACCAGCTGAAGTCAACAAGGAAGCATTGCCTTCTTCCTTCAGCTTAAATATATATGTAAATACTCTTTTTGTGATCTTGTTTGTGACATGTTTTTCACATATTTGTGCTTTTCATCAGTTATTTCACTTCTGAAGTGGCATCCCAGCATAGTGATAAAGTGTTATCTAGTATTGCTAACCACAAGAAGGCTGTGGTATGTCACATAGACAAAATACATGGGCTAGTTAAGCTTTGCTCCACCAAGAGTTACAGTTGTTGGCCATGACTTTCCTGTTAATGAGCCAACAATATTTGTTAAATAAGATGTATTTAGACACAAACACATGTAAAACAAAGATATGTATTTATTGGTTGAAAAACATATTGTGATTCTGGGCTCACAGGAAGTTAACCCTATGTTTCTCCTAGGAGCAGGCGGTCACTACTGTCTCTGTGTTCACAATGACTTTCATAGAGCAAAATTACCATGAATAACCAGAATGGAATGTACATTTAATGTTCTGGAACAAGGACCTATAATACTCATCAGATCTTTAGTGGGGACTGCAGTTCTCCTATGTTAAGAAATCTTGTTTCTGGAGCCAGTGTTGTGGCATAGTTTGTAAGCTACCACCTGTGACACTGGCATCCCTTATCAGAGCACCAATTTGAATCTTGGCTGCTCCGCTTCCAATACAGTTTATTGCTAATGTATCTTGGAAAGCAACAGAAGATATCCCAAGTACTTGGGCTCCTTCCACCCATGTGGGAGACCCAGTTGGAGTACCAGTTTGCTGGCTTCAGTCCGGTCTAGCACTGGCCATTGTGGCCATTTATGGACTAAACCAACAGTTGGAAGATCTCTTTCTCTCTGTCTCTCCCTCTCTCTTGTCATTGTTCCTTAAAATTAAAACAAAATAAATCTTAAAAAATAAATCCTATTTCTCTTTAAGAATCCTTCCAATTCTAATATTCTTGGACTGTTAGGCCTGCCCTTTAAGAAATAGAGCTAGCGTATTGGCCATGTTGTGTTAAATAGAATATCACAGACCTGAAAACTAGAGATTCATATTTTTGCCTGGCCATTGACTGAGTAATCTCATTATTGTTGCATCTGTAGCCAGGCAGAGTTAGTTTAAATCCTGATTTTTCAATTTACTAGCTGTGTGATCTTGAGAAAAATTCTTAACCCAAGTTTCAGTTTTCTTGTATGTAAAGGGGACCAATATTTCCTACCTCAGAGAGTTAGTTTGAAGATTAAATTAGAGGATGCATTTAAAGCACCATGAAAATACATTGGAACAGTCAAAAACATTTATTTACCATTATGATAACGTTCACTTCATAGATAGTTGTTAATTCCTTTCTTTTTCTCTTTTTCATTTTGCAATACCATGAGATCCATTTTCTTGTCCTGAGATGAATTATGGCATTGTTTCTTCCCTGCAATGACTAGTGAGAAAATAGGGCCTGCGCGTACTGTTTCTGGTTTTCTTCCACTGATCCCTCTGGTCTGGAGCTTGGTGGCACTGTTGGGGAACAGTCTGCTCTATTCGGGTTACAAGGAGAATCACCTCCCTCCAGATCTGCACCGGGGATGGCGGGCTTTCGCATCAGAGCTTTCCCAGGTGCTTGTCCCTCATGGGGAAGATCACATGACTGCAGCAATTCAGAGGCCTGTGAATGACACCCAAGTGCCCTCTTCACGGACACCTCAAGGGCACTGTTAGGATTTCACTCCCCTAATTTGAAAACCTGAAACTCCATTTCTCCTCAGGCATTTCTTATACTTAGAATTCCCTGGACTTATCTTAAATATGTAAAATAATGTAAGTACAATGACACATCACTGAAGAATGAGGTGTTTTACATTAATGTGTTTTCCAGGTGAAATTGGCTCCTTGCTGTTTTGCTTGAGTAATTTCATAAAACATAGTCACAAGTTGCACTAGACATTCTTTTGAATTCTTAGATGTGTTTGGTTAAGGAGGATAATTTAAACTTTTCTTGATTACTTATGAATCAACTATTGTACTATGTTATAGAACACAGCAACTCCCTCAGTGGTTCATTTATCCTTAGCAATGTATAACTTTTCATCATCTGCCCAAGTACATGAATTTTCTCTGTTCACTAATAATCCCAATTACCTTTCTTTGTGTTTGTTGTTGCATATTTGTTGTTAGAAGACATATGTACATGGACTGTGTAGCTCACTTTCTGGAATGAGTTATAATGTAATCACAATAAACTTCTAAATTTTTGTATACCAAAACAATTTCAACCATTTGTGTAACTATTTATTTAATGAATATACATGCATGTCCTCTCTAGAGGTGACATTGTATCCAGGATTTATAGGAAGACTTCACTTCTTACACTTCTGGCAGAAGTAATCTGCTGTCTGCAATGTGATTTCTATCAACTAAAAAAATGTAAATAAACAACATCAGCCTTTACTCTCCCATATCTCTGTGCTGTCCTGCTGGGAACAACACAAAGTTAAGTCTCTGTGCCTATTCCTTTACTTTGGTGCTAGTAGAGGTAGCCCAGGAAGCCAGGATGTGCAGTTAGCCTTTCAGGTTCTCCAAGGGCTACACTCAAAGTGACCCTCTCAGAATAATTTGAAAACTACTCATTCAGTAAAATAGAGACAAAAGAATGCGATTGCTATGAGATAAAATGACTGTCACACAAGGAGAGATTAAATGGGAGAGAAGGTGCATTTAAGATAAAAAGCACAACTGGGGTGCCATTCTTTTCCAAAGCAACCTAAGTAGAGAGTGCAAATGTAATGCCATAATGATAATGAAGGTGCCCAATTTTGGAAAGTGATTTTTAAAATGCTGTAGCAGAATGGTATCTAAAATCTCTTAGGGAAAAGCAAAATCCCATCAGGGACCTTTTCAAGCATCATTTTTCTCATTTTAAATGATCTCACATGAACTTGCTGCGAGTTGACTTGGCACAGCACTCAATTATTCAGTATTTTTGACCGCTCACAAAAGGAACAAAAGCCCTATTCTTAATGATTTGCCAATTGTTATAAGACTTAATCTAGGTACTTGTGGAGCGCTTTGCCTCATGTTTATTTTGTTGTATGAAGTTTTATGATCTAAGGGAGTTCAAAGCTCCCTGATGCTCAGCTCAGAAAATCTGTTTTCAAGTGATTACATGGAAGGAATGACTGACATTGGACAAAGGGCCTCTGCTCAAATTGTATTTTTCTTAAGAAATCTTTTTTCCTCACATAGAAGACTTTGATTTTTGGGGAAAGATTTTTCTCTCTGATCGTTGGCATATAGATTCCTTTCTTATATCAGGTGAAAATTCAACATTTCTTTTTAAACTCATGTTTATTGTATATATTTAAGGTATACACATACATAGTGAAATGATTATTATACTCAAGCAAATTGCGTATCCATCACTTCTTTCAGTTACTTTTTTGTGTGTTAAAAGCATTTTGAAATCTACTCCATTATTAAATTTTCAGCGAATATTATTGAAATGTTTTAAGCTTTTGTCCCCATGCTATGCATTAAATTTCTGGACTTATTTATCCTAAAGACCTGCAGGGCTCTTCATCACCAACCCCCACCTTCACCACTCTGCTGGCAACACCACTGGGTAATCACTGTTCTTCTTTTTGTTTCTGTAAGTTCAACTTTTTTAGATTTAACATATAAGTGAGATCATGCAGTATGATTTTTTCTGAGTGTGTCTTGTTTCACTTTGTGCAATGTCTTGTCTAGCTTCACCCATGTTGATGATAATGGCAGTAGCTCCTTCTTTTTAAAGTCAGAATAGCATTCCATTGTGCATATATACAACATGACTTCTTCATCCATTCATCCATTAATAGACACTTAGATTGTTTCTGTATCTTGGTGGTGGAAATAATACTACAGTGAACATGGGAGTGCAGACATCTTCATCAGGTACTGACTTCATTTGCATTAAGTAGAAGAGTTGATGGGTCATGTGGTAGTTCCATTTTTTTTTTTTTTGACAGGCAGAGTGGACAGTGAGAGAGAGACAGAGAGAAAGGTCTTCCTTTTGCCATTGGTTCACCCTCCAATGGCCGCCGCGACCAGTGCGCTGCGGCCGGCACACCGCACTGATCCAATGGCAGGATCCAGATGTTTCTCCTGGTCTCCCATGGGGTGCAGGGCCCAAGTATTTGTGCCATCCTCCACTGCACTCCCTGGCCACAGCAGAGAGCTGGCCTGGAAGAGGGGCAACCGGGACAGAATCTGGCGTCCCGACTGGGACTAGAACCCCGTGTGCCGGCGCCGGTAGGTGGAAGATTAGCCTTGTGAGCCACGGCGCTGGCCGGTAGTTCCATTTTTATTTATTTATTTTTTTTGAGTAACTTCCATACTGTTCTTGTTAATGACTATACCAATTTACATTCCTGCTAACAATATACAAAGATAACCTTTTCTCTGGATCCTCACCAATATTTGCTGTTTCTTGATAATTTGATATGAGCTTTCCTAACAGGGATGATGGTGATAGCTCATTGTCTTTTGATTTGCATTTTTTTGATTATTGAGCACCTTTTCATATACCTGTTGGCCACTTTCTGTCTTTTTTGGGAAAATATCTATTCAAGTACTTTGTCCATTTTCAAATTTTGTTTTTTGATTTTTTTGCTATTAAATTATAAGTTGGAAAAACAGGCTAACTGGTTGCTAAAAAAAAATAGGAACTGAACCCTTATCTTCCATCATACACAAATCAGCTCAAAATGGATTAAAGACTAAAATCCAAGATCCAAAATTGTTAAAACTCCTAGAAGAAAACAAAGGGAGAAAGCTACTTGATATTGAACCTTGGCAATAACTTTTTGTATATCACTCCATAACTTAGGCAACAAAAGCAAAAAATGAAAAAGTGGACTATATTAAACTAAAAAATCAACATTTCTGTACAGCAAAGAAAATAATTAACAAAATGAAAAAAATAGCTTATAGATTTGGAGAAAACACTTGCAAGCCAAATATACGAAAGGGGGTTAATAGTGTATGTTTCTAAGGAAACAACTAAAAAGATCTTTTCATTAATTTTGTCTTATGTCAATTCATGAACACTTCATTGCTGGAGATGCTATGTACTATATGGTTCATGCTATGTTATTACTTTTCTAAAGTCCCCATTTTTTTAGCTAAAAGAATCATGGGCCTTTTTGGTAACTAGCATACCATTAATGCCATAAAACATTAAAACTGCTACATGTATATAGGAGAGAGAATTATGCTTTATGAGATGTTGGTATAGATGTGATGAAAGATATACAATTTGGGAAGAGGATGAATATAATTTTACAGGCAGAAATTATTAAGGAATTATAGGATGAGGATTGCTAAGGTCTGAATATTTGTGTCTCTCCGAAATTCCTATGTTAGAACCTAACTCCCTTGTAAAAGTATTAAAAGTTGTGTCCTTTAAGAGGTGATATGTCACCTACTGGTATTGTGCCCTTAGAAGAAGAGGCCTGAAGGAATCTTTTTGCCTGTTTTGTCATGTGATGATGTGTAGAAAGTGCTATCTATGAGGGAAAGGCCCTTGCCAGCACTGAATCTGCTAATGCCATGAGGTTGAACTTTCCAGTCTCAGGCACTGTGGGGAATAAGTGCAAATAGATTTATTCCTGATGTTTATCCATTACTCACTCTAAGGTATTTTATTATAGCAACTGATCAAGGACAATTTTATAGACAGCATAAGGAGCATGAGTGAAGAAACAAGACTAGAAAACATTCTCGTTTATCCTAGAACTATTAGGAGCAACCTAACTCCAGAGTGTCCTAAAAGGATTGTAAGTGATCTCGCTTGTAATGACACACATTGCTGTGGTTCATGTGATGCTGGTGTTTGTAGGCTGTGGGTGTTTGATAGCACCATGTTGCCCAGATTGACATTTACAATGCTGATGCCATGGCTATGATCCTAATGAGCAACTGCAATCAAATCACATCTGTATCTCATGGTCACATGCTGTTTGTGACTGTTTGTGGTCATTTGTTTGATGTGTAATAGCCCCTTAGAAGTACTGAATTATGATTATACATATCCATGATTACATACATTTATAATAGAAAGACTACATACATTTTGGGGTCTAATTCAAATCTTTTATTTTAAATCATGTCATTTTGGAACTAAGGTTTCTATATGTAGAAGCATCATGATTTCAGAGCAAATTTGGATTAACTAGTATTTGCCTGTAACGTAGCGCAGGCTAAGTTAAAAAAGGAAACACGGCCGGCGCCGCGGCTCACTAGGCTAATCCTCCGCCTTGCGGCGCCGGCACACTGGGTTCTAGTCCCGGTCGGGGCGCTGGATTCTGTCCCGGTTGCCCCTCTTCCAGGCCAGCCCTCTGCTGTGGCCAGGGAGTGCAGTGGAGGATGGCCCAGGTGCTTGGGCCCTGCACCCCATGGGAGACCAGGAAAAGCACCTGGCTCCTGGCTCCTGCCATCGGATCAGTGCGGTGCGCCGGCCACAGCGCGCCGGCCGCGGCGGCCATTGGAGGGTGAACCAACGGCAAAGGAAGACCTTTCTCTCTGTGTCTCTCTCTCACTGTCCACTCTGCCTGTCAAAAAAAAAAAAAAAAAAAAAAAAAAGAGAAAAAAAGGAAACACATACCCACAAATCCAGAATATCATATTGTTTGGTTGGGTTAGAGGGGATTTTTTTGGGGAAACATAGTGGCTATGTGTGTATAAGGGTCGGATGAAATTTGCAATGAACAGTAAGTAAAATACTTAAAAGCTGATCTTCAAGAAGGGACAGTCATAGAATAAGTAAAAGCAAATAGCACATACTGTCTTTCAGTCATCTTTAGTGCTAAGATGGAGAGTGAGAGAAGGGAGGGGCAAAGGATGGCTTGTCACGTCTAATGTGGAGCATTCCTTTTGGACACTTTCCTGTTCCTATTCACACATGCCTCTTTCTGACTCTCTGACTTTGGACAAATTTATTACATTTTTAAAATGATTTTTTCATCTGTAAAATGGAGATAAAATGCCTATGTGATAAGGATATTTGATAACAATATGTGGTAATGTAGGTAAAGTGCATACCTTAGTGTGTAGTACATATTATATCACATGTTCACAGTAGGCATTTTTTGCACATTCCCTATAAGCAAGGTACTTTGACTTAGGGGAGTTATGTACTCCTCACAACAATCTTGTGAATATTATTTTGATTTTCAATTTATAGATTAAAAACTTTTTGTAGTCCAATGCAGTAGTATTCACAAGGTTAAAAAGATTCAAGAATAATAGCCAGAATTTCAATTTTAGATATCACAACTCCAAGACTCCAACATATAATTTTATTTTGTTCAATAGTTTTCTCCCCCTCTCATCTCTTCTCTTTCCCCTTTCTTTCTCACTGGAACCATACCTCTGTCAATCTATTTAAAGAATTTTCATTTTAAAGAGAGTCCTTAATGAGTACTCAACAAATCAGATGTAAAGGAACACTTTTTTCATTTCAGTAAATGAAAATAAATGTGATGACATCATTATATTTCTGAACACTGTTAATTCCCTTCAAACATATCCCATGCTCTATTTTGGAAAAAGTTGCACTCAAGTAATATGTATTAAGTATATAAACAATGAGAAATACTAATAAACATAAGTTGTTTGAACTCCCAATATTCAAAGACAATCACAGGTAATAGTTTAGTATGTATCCTCATACCTGATCATTTGCAATTTTCCCTCCTGTGACAATATCATATTATAATTTGATTTATAATGTGCTTTGACCAATTAATAGTCTTTCTTTTTCTATTTAGTAAATATAAATTTCCAAAGTACAGTTTATGGATTACAATGGCTCCCCCCCCATAATTTCCTTCCCACTCGCACCCCTCCCATCTCCTACTCCCTCTCCCATTCCATTCACATCAAGATTAATTTTCAATTATCTTTATATACAGAAGATCATTTTAGTATATGTTAAGTAAAGATTTCATCAGTTTGCACTCGCACAGAAACACAAAGTGTAAAATACTGTTTGAGTACTAGTTATAGCATTACTTCACATTGGACAACACATTAAGGACAGATCCCACATGAGAAGTAAGTACACAGTGACTCCTGTTGTTGACTTAACAATTTGACACTCTTGTTTATGGCGTCAGTAATCTCCCTAGGCTCTAGCCATGAGTTGCCAAGCCTATGGAAGCCTTTTAAGTTTGCCGACTTCAATCTTATTCTGACAGGGTCATAGTCAAAGTGGAAGTTCTCTCCTCCCTTCAGAGAAAGGTACCTCCTTCTTTGATGGCCCTGTTCTTTCCACTGGGATCTCACTCGCAGAGATCTTTCATTTAGGTGTTTTTTTTGTTTTGTTTTGTTTTTTGCCAGGGTGTCTTGGCTTTCCATGCCTAAAATACTTTCATGGGCTCTTCAGCCATATCCAAATGCCTTAAGGGCTGATCCTGAGGCCGGAGTGCTATTTAGGACATCTGCCATTCTATGAGTCTGCTGTGTATCCTGCTTCCCATGGCTTCCCATGTTGGATTGTTCTCTCCCTTTTTGATTCTATCAGTTAGTATTAGCAGACACTAGAAGAGAAATAATTAAAATCAGAGAAGAAATCAACAGGATTGAATCCAATTAATAGTCTTTCAAAAACATCTTTCCAAATTGGCAAATGTGCATCTACACTATCATTTCTGCTACAAAGCAGTCCATTATATAAAAATACCTGATCAAAATAACATTACTAGAAACATTATTTTTTATTTTTTCTTTTATAAACTATAGATTCTTACATATACCTCTTTGTTCCCTTGACAGATTACTTCCTTAGGATAATTCTGTAAAAGTGGAACTTTTGGTTTGGTGTTTATGTATGCCTCTGGCTCTTATATTGCCAAATTCTTTCTCCAGGGAAGGGACCAATTTACATTTCCTGTAGTAATGTATGAGCATGTCCCTTTCCACATTCCCACACTAATGATCATCATTCCTTTTAATCTTTGAGAACTCCATTAGACGAAAAGCATGATTTTTATTGCTTTCCTTTACATTCCTGGGTCTATCTTATTTTATAAAATATTCACATTTCTAAGACCATTATTTAAACAAAATGTAAGCCCCCTTAGGTCAAAGACAAAGTCTCCAAATACTTAAATATTTATATTCGCCATCCTTTCAAAATAGAACAAATCCCTGAAGAGACATTTGGAACATCACTTTGCAGAAAACTATGACTAACAGTACATAACCTTATTAAGAAAATCCTTGAATTTTATTTTTAAATCTCAAGCTTCATTTTTCTCAGAACTCCTTTGCTAGGGTAACTTGGCAAACACTCCTGTTGGCAGAATCTGTTGGCAGAGGAGAGAAGGTTATAGAACTTAAGCCTAGCATCACCTGACTACCTTGTTCTTCCTTGGACCAAAAGAGGCCAGGCAGCACTGGGAAGATGATGCCTTCAGAGTTTGCTCTTTCCTTGAAGGATTATCCTCAATTTGGAAACTGATCAAGTCTTTACTTTCTATTATTTAAATCACTATGAATTTTCAAATTTCATATCCAAAATTAATTTACACTTGCATCAGTATCAATGCACATATTAAGAGGCATACACTGTTTTAAGAAAAATAGGAAATTTCATTTAACAGATGTAAGGAAATCAAGATAGTCAACTCAAATCCATGATTGTAGCCTGTGATCTCACATTAAGAGAGTTCCTTGACTAAGCCAGATGCATTTTAATGATTTGTCAGGCCAGATTCAAGAGAAATGTAATGCTTTCTTGTTCAAAAGAATGCAATGATTGAGTTGTCATTGGGAGCATCACAGAATCCACAGTGAAGTTCTGTGCACTGATGGCAAGGTACTTGATCTAGGCATTCAGTGGTGTTTCACAGTATTTAAAAAGTTGAAACCAAAGTGAAATTCATTCAACAATCTTTGTCATTCAGTGCATATGAAATACATGAAACTTGTGTAACTTAAATGAAATTTTAAAAATCAAATAAAGAAATCATGTACCCATAAAAAATTAAAATACATGCTGTAAAAGAAAAATCTTTGTCACAGCAACCTGGAAATGAAATAGCTTACCTCATTGTAAACCACCTAAAAAAGAATCAGAATGTGAGTGAGATGATACATGTTGGTAGTTTTTTCGTTGTTTGAGTTTAATTTATTTTTTAAAAAAACTTAAAGAGGGAGGCCGGCGGCGTGCCTCAATAGGCTAATCCTCCGCCTGCGGCACTGGCACACTGGGTTCTAGTCCCGGTCAGGGCGCCGGATTCTGTCCCGGTTGCCCCTCTTCCAGGCCAGCTCTCTGCTGTTGCCAGGGAGTGCAGTGGAGGATGGCCCAAGCACTTGGGCCCTGCACCCCATGGGAGACCAGGATAAGTACCTGGCTCCTGCCATCGGATCAGTGCGGTGCACCGGCCGCAGCGCGCCGGCCGCGGCGGCCACTGGAGGGTGAACCAAAGGCAATGGAAGACCTTTCTCTCTGTCTCTCTCTCACTGTCCACTCTGCCTGTCAAAAAAAAAAAAAAAAAGAAAAAAACAAACTTAAAGAGGGGACACTCCATTTATTGGTTCAGTCACACGTGCCTGCAATGGCAAGGGGCCTGGCTGAAGCCAGGAGCCAGGAACTAAATCTAGGCCCCCCATGTGAGTGGAAGGGACCCCATCACTTCATCCATCACTCATTACCTCCCAAGGTCTGCCCTGGAAGGAAGCCGGAATAAGGAGATGGAGCCAGAAATTGAACTTAGTACTCTTATGTAGAATGTGGGTGTCTTAAACATGACTGCTGTTGATTTTTATTCATTATGATTTAAAATTAATTTTTATTTTTTATTATTGTCAAACAGCTCTTCTTTCAGTTGTCCCCTAAGTGAATGTTCAAAATGAACTGGAGGAACTCTACAATATGTACACCATAGAAATCTGAAAGATTATAAAGCACTTAGGATTTATGAAGGAACGTGATACTATAATCAAGGAGGATGTCTTAGATCCACTGAAGAATGTGAGAAGGGAATGGAAGAAGCAATATGAGCTAACACCTGTGTAGCGCTTATTATCTGCTTTATATGTATTAAGTCCTTTAACCCTCCAACTAAGCTCACCAAGTGCATTTTTTTAATTTTACAGAAGAGAATGTGAAGGCACAGAGAGCTTAAACTGCTGACCAAAGCTCATACAGCCGCTAAGTGTCAGAGTTGTGGTTTGAATTTTTCTCTGTATTAGGACAGTTCATCTAGATGTTCAGGTGAAAGCAGCACAGCCAGGAAAGCCCCAAGGGAATCTACAACCTCCCCAGGGAGCTGTATTATTGGTTTCTGAGGAAGTAGAAAGTTTGCAAATGTCATCACAGAATTAAATTCATTCTTAAGAAGTAATGTGACAGCTTGGCATTTAGGGGAGAAACTGCGTGGGTTTCAGAAAACTGGATTCTAATATCTGAGTCTACCACTAATGTGGAATCTGAATTACAACATGCCATTTTCTGGGACTCAGTTTTCCTCTTTTGTTTTACAAAAGAAATAGATGGCTTGCTCTGAAAGAGATTCTACAATTCTTTTATGAGAGAAACATACATTGTGGACTGGTGGGCAAATATTTCTGTCTATAAAGTCTTATAAGGGGAATAGTGGTAGTGTAGTCATCCATTAAATGGATTCAATAGAAAAATACTTGATCGTAGTGAGATACTTTCCACATCTGCCCCATCTCAAAATTTCTCACCTGTAAGGCAGTCTAAAGCAGAAAGCCAAGTTGTGATTACAAGTTCAGGATATGGGGGGCAGAGTGGTGTTGAGCTGCAACAAAAGGGGAGTATTGACACCAGCAACAGACAACATATTCCAAATTGAAATTCAGATCAGATGATCTCACTCTTGAGAGGGTTGCCCAATAATAGCTTTTTTCAACAACAGGAATCTGCATACAGCCCAGGAGTAATTTCAGGCATCAAATTTTGCATATATTGCTGCTCCAATCTGTGATTTGCAAAGCCATTTTTCTATGAAGACTTCCTTTGCCGCCTATGTTGCCTTGTGCTCTGACACTTTATCAAAGCCCAGAGACAGGAGGTTGTTCTTAACCATATATAAAACAGAGCAGCCTCACAAATCATGCTTTGCAATCACACTGTGGAAACACCAAGGTTAAAAGGTAAATCTGCAGCATAACCATATTGATTAATTGATGTAAGAAAGGTCAGGCTAATCTTTATCTTGCTTTAAATACTGTAGTTCTAGATGGCAGGTATGTTGAAATGATTTCTGTGTGAAAAGATAAAAAGAAAATGTAGCCCTAACACAAAGAAAATGGTGAGAAAAATCTCTTTAAATGGTCACTCAGAAAAAGGTTAGAAAAAGGAGCACTAATGCAAAGAAATTGGGGAACTTGTCCAACAACCACTCACTAAGTAAAAGCACTACAATGGAGCTGGAAGGTAGATTTCCTGTTAGTTTTAGTAGGCTTCACTGGTAACACTCCAGGGAAACAACCCCAGGAGAAGAACCATGGCAAAGGCAGTGATTATAGCTGAAAGCCCTCTCCCAGCTCCAAGGAGACCAGAAAATAGAATTCTACACCTCTCTTCCCAACAAGACTAGAATTTGTTGAAGCAGAAGACCCGAGTTTCCTAAGCCTTAAGTCCTGCCCAGGTTAATAACAGAAACACTGCCTCTCACAAGATGGCTTCTGTATCACAAGAACATAATGGGAAGAAAGAATCATCCCCACCATTCCTGGAGAGGCATTGACCTCCAGGAACAGCTTGCCCAACCCCATTTCTGGCCCAAGAAAGAATGCAGTTTGAGAGCTAAAATTTAGAATTCGAAGAAGACAGATCTAAATTCAGATGAAGCGCTTTGTATTATCCAAGTGTGGGAAAAGCAATCTGGGGACTGTATGGGCAGAATGCTGATCCTAAATTACAACACTGTTGAAGGAAAACAAAAGACTGAACTAGGGTGGATGGGCAAAGAACTGGGAGTGTTGGAAAGTTTTATTCATTGCACTCATATCTGAAAGAACTGTATAATAAGTTTCCCAACCTGAATAGGCCAGGCTATGATGTTTGCACACACAAACCTCAGAGGCTTACTACAATAAAAGTTTATTTTTGGCTCACACAAAGTTTAATGCAGCTAAATAATAACTCTTTTCTAGTTCTGGCATAGCTCCTCACTGATGAAGAGATTCCTGGAGGGTTGCATGAGATGGTTTAGAGGACAAGTCTTGGAAGAGATCAATTTTCTTGCTTACCACTGGCCTGGGTGCATCACATGGCCTTCAACTGGCTAATTGCTGGGAAATACGCTATAAAAGGTGACTTGTATCGGTTTACCTTAGAGCACTAGGGATTTAGGTTTTCATAAACAAAAATGTCCAAAACTGCACTATTAAATTTTGGAATTTACCATGGGACGTTTGGAAGCTTCATTGATGTTCCGGCACTTGAGATGGGAGATATTCCTCCTTTTCATGTAAATTCTATTCTTAAAAAGAATTTGTGATTTATAAAGATTATGTATGTACATATGTATATATTTTTATTCAAAAGGCACAGATACAGAGATCTAATTCACCTGTTCACTTCCCAAATGCCAAAAAGAAGCAGGCCTGGAGCAGGCTAAGTTAGGAGCCCAGAATTCTCTGTGGGTCCCCCAGGTGCTCCCAGCTACTTGAGCTATCACCATTGCCTCCCAAGGAGTACATTAGCAGGAAGTTGGGATTGGAAATAGAGCCGGGACTGGAATGCAGGCACTGTGATATGGATTTTGAGCATCCCAAGCAGCATCTTAAATGCTGTGTCAAGTGCTTGCCCTAATTTTATGTTTTTATAATTGTATGGGCTTTTTATTTGTAGGGAAACCATGAAAAATAAGATGTTTGTTTTTTTATCGAACAGTTAATTATTCTTTTGCTCACTGACCATGGCTACTACTTACAAATAGGTAGGGAAATTTTTATGTCAATAAAGTAGGAAAAAGGGGTGTGTGTGTGAAAGATAGAATTAGAAATTAAATGTTTTTTATTCACAGATTTATCCATTTTTGTGGCCTAAGGCCAACAGAATTAATAATAAACACATAAAGAAATACATCATAATTTGGTTCTAATTCATATGTAAAATATAAGATCTAAAATTAATAATATAGTCACTGAAATTTTGATAGGTTTTATGAGACATGTTGTGCTTTTCTGTGTTATTTCCTTCAATATATGTTAATAGATGATAATTATATGCTTTTCATTTGGACAGCCCTTGTCCAAAAACGATTTAATATTCACATGTCTAACGGGCTGCCCATGGCTATTGATCACATGGATCAGAGTTCAATTTGAACTGCTGCTGGTTAGATTAGAAATTGTAATCATTGTAAAAGATGAATTGCAAAGTCTCTGCAGATCAGTTCTGTGTTCAGATTGGATGTGCTTTCAGACATGAAATACAAAGGAAGGAGGTTAGAGAAGAACTGAGGTGGTGTCATTGTGTGGGCTTTCTGAGAAAGACACCCAAGGCTCCCCTGTAACCCTTCCACCATTGTCACAGTACTGTGAAATTTACATGAAATGACATTTTATTGCAATGAAGATGGTGAAAAATACCCATAAATTATTTGTGAATCGTAACTTTCAGGACTAAAGAAAAAAGGGGGTTTGTGATTTCTAAATATAAATTTTGTTGTAATAAATAAAATACTGTTCTATTAAAATTAAATGATTTTTAATATACAGACTTTGTTTTGGATTAGAGGACATCAAATGATTAATTCCAATCAAATATACCTCTTGTTACCTCAATATTAAAAGGATTTTATCTTTACTTTTAAAAAGCTATACGTTAATCCAAATACAAAATAAATACATTCTTACAGCAGAAAACATGAAAAATTCAAAAAGCTCTAAGAAAACTGATAGTATTCCCCACCATTCAGGAGCCACTTGGAATTTCTCCTTCCATTTCAAATGTTTTACTGAAATATTTTAAATAAATGGAAATGGAGTTGTCTCTTGGTGTCCATGTGGGATTTGTTCCAGGACCTGCTTTAGATACTAAAGTCCATTGTTGCTCAAATCCCTTATGTGCAATATGTGCAGTGGCATAGTATTTGCACATGACCTATGCACGTTCCCTCCATATACTGTTAAATCATTTCTAGATCACTCATAATACCTAATACAATTTAAATGTTATACAAATACTTATGCTGAATTGTTTGGGGGAATAATGACAAGACTGAAACTCTGACCATGATCAGTACAGAAAGAATTCTTTTTTTCTGAGTATTTTCAAATGCAGCTGGTTGAATGTATGGTTGCAGAACTCATAGGATATGTAGGGCCATGTGTACAGGAAATAATGTAACAAAACCCACACACACCCACTACCTAGATTTAAATGTTGACTTTTCAGGGCTGGTATTGTGGCATATCGGGTTGGGCCACTGCCTATGATGCCAGCATCCCATGTAGGTGCCAGTTCACGTCCTAATACTCCACTTCCAATCCAGCTCCCTACTAATGGCCTGAGAAAAGCAAAAGTAGATGTTCCAAGGGTTTGGGCTCCTGCCACCCATGTGGGAGACTCAGAAGAAGTCCCTGGCTCCTGGCTTCAGCTTGGCTCAGCCCTGGCCATTGTGGCCATATGGGGAGTGAACCAGCAGGTAGAAGATCTCTCTCCATCTCTCTCTGTATCCTTCTCTCTGTAACTCTGACTTTCAAATAAATAAGGAAATGACTCTTTAAAAATATGCACTCCTTGGAATTTACCCAAAGGAGTTTAAATTGATAAAGAAAAAAGCGGTCTGCACCCTAATGTTTATTGCAGCACAATTCACAATAGCCAAGACCTGGAACCAACCTAAATGCCCATCAATGGTAGACTGGATAAAGAAACTATGGGATATGTATTCTTTAGAATACTATACCGCAGTAAGAAACAACGAAATCCAGTCATTTGCAACAAAATGGAGGAATCTGGAACACATCATGCTGAGTGAAGTAAGCCAGTCCCAAAGGGACAAATACCATATGTTCTCCCTGATCGGTGACAACTGACTGAACACCAAAAAGGAAACCTCCTGAAGTGAAATGGACACTATGAGAAATGGTGACTTGATCAGCATAGCCCTGACTGCTAATGGACAACTTAATACATTATCCCTCATAGTATTTTTTTTTTGTCTGTTCTACTTAATATGACTGGTTTAATTCTGTAATTATCACACAGTTATTCTTAAGTGTTGAAAATTAACTGAAATGTGATCCCTGTTAAACATAAAAGTGGGAATAAGAGAGGGAAGAGATGTATAATTTGGGGCATGCTCGGGCTGACTTGCCCCAATTGGTAGAGTTGGAAACATACTAGGGGATTCCAATTCAATCCCATCAAGGTGGCATGTACCAATGCCATCTCACTATTCCAAGTGATCAATTTCAGTTCACAATTGATCATAATGAAAGGACTAAGAGTCAAAGGGAGCACATAAACAAGTCTAGTATCTGCTAACACTAACCGATAGAATAAATAAAGGGGAGAGTGGTCCAACATGGGAAGTGAGATACTCAGCAGACTCATAGAATGGCGGATGTCCTAAATAGCACTCTGGCCTCAGAATCAGCCCTAAAGGCACTCGGATCTGGCTGAAAAGCCCATGAGAGTATTTCAGGCATGGAAAGCCAAGACACTCTGGCAAAAAGATCTCTGTGAGTGAGATCCCAGTGGAAAGAACAGGTCTTCAAAGAGGGAGGTGCCTTTCTCTGAAGGGAGGAGAGAACCTCCACTTTGACTATGACCTTGTCTAAACAAGATAAGAGTCGGAGAACTCAAGGGGCTTCCATAGCCTTGGAAACTCATGACTGGTGCATAGGGAGATTACTGATGCCATAAACAGGAGTGTCAATTTGTAAAGTCAACAACAGGAGTCACTGTGCACTTACTCCTCATGTAGGATCTCTGTCCTTAATGTGCTGTACACTGAGGCTTAATGCTATAACGAGTACTCAAACAGTATATTTCACTTTGTGTTTCTATGGGGGTGCAAACGATTGAAATCTTTACTTAATGTACACTAAACTGATCTTCTGTTAAAAAAAAAAAAAAAAAAGAAACTATCAATTCCCAACTTGACTCCCACTGGGATTAAACATGACAATAGGTCTGATCTGATTTCATCATCATTTAAAAAAAAATCATCTATTATTTTTCACTTTATGTTTCTGTGTGGGAACAAACTGTTGAAATCCTTACTTAAGGTATACTAAGCTGATCTTCTGTATACTAAGATAATCGAAAATGAATCTTGATGTGAATGGAAGGGGGGAGGGAGTGGGAAAGGGGAGGGTTGTGGGTGGGAGGGACGGTATGGGGGGGAAAGCCATTGTAACCCATGAGACGTACTTTGGAAATTTATATTCATTAAATAAAAGATAAAAAAAAAAAAAAAGAACAAGTAGACAAAAATAAAAAAAAAATATGTTAACATTTTGTTGTATTTAATTCTAACCTCCCTTAGGCAGAAATAAATATATTACAGATATAGATGCAGATACTCCACTTCTTTCTTTTCCCTTCTATTTCCAGAACTAGCCATTATTTAGGAATTTTATTCCTTAAAATTTATTATGTATTATCTATAAATAATACTTGCACCAGAGTGAAATCATACTAACTTTTTTTAAAAGAATTTATTTATTTATTTGAAAGGTAGAGTTACAGACAGTGAGAGAGAGACAAAAATGTCTTCCTTCCATTGGTTCACTCCCCAAATGGCTACGCCACTTTGAAGCCAGGAGCCTGGTGCTTCTCCCTGTCTCCCATGCGGGTGCAGGGGCCCAAGCAGTTGGGCCATCCTCCACTGCCATCCCGGGCCACAGCAGAGAGCTGAACTGCAAGAGGAGCAACCAGAACTAGAACTGGCATCCATTTGGGATGCCGGTGCCACAGGCGGAGGATTAACCTGCTGTGCCATGGCGCCGGCCCCTCATACTAACTTCTTATAACAGATTTGAACAGGATCTAGTTTGAAGTACTAAAAAGGATAAGAAATCAGCTTGAATACAGCCTCTGTCAAGGCAACACAAATTCCACTAAAACTGAAGCAAGAACAAATACCAAATATTGGAAAAACCTGGGTGGAGGAATGTTGAAATCATTAATCTCTTATGAAAAGTTTACAGGAACAATGCCCCCAAAGAAATCATCAGTTTACAAATGGATAACTCATTTAAGAAGGAATAAGACCATATTGAATATGAAGTCTGCAGTGGCAAACCATCCATATTTGCGAGGAAAGAGTTAATTTTGTTTGTACCCCAATTAAAGGTGGTTGATGATTAGCTGCAGAAATAATAGACACCTCAACTGGTTCCACTTAAATAATTCTGACTGAAAAATCAAAGCAGAACAAATTTTCAGTCTGATGGAGGCTAAAACTGTTGCACCCAGATCAGTGGCAGGAAAGAGTAGAAATTTTTAGAAATTTTAAACAAATAAGTTGAATATCTTGAAGCAGTTTTTTGAAGAATTGTAACAGAAGCTGAAGCATAGCTTTGTTAGTATTGTTCTGAATACAAAATATAATCATAGCAATGATTACTAAGAGGTAGAAGTGGTCCGGTCACAGCAAAAGCAGACCAGTCAAGAGCAAAGCTCATGACAAGGCATTTTGCTTGTTGATCAAAGAATGATTATATCTGCTTATTAGGAGAATGCTTTGAGTAAATTAACTAGAGTTGAAGGAGAAAAACCATCAAGGAAAACTTCACCAAAGAGTCCTCCATCACAATAATGGTTCTGCCCACCCCTCTCATCAAGCAAGAGCCATTTTGGGAGAATTCCAATGGAAGTCATTAAGCATCTACCCTACTATTCTTATTTGGCTCTTTCTGACTTTTTTTGGTTTCCTAATCTTGAAAAAATAGTGGACACCCATTTTCTTCAGTTAATAAAACAGACTGAGGGGTTCTGTAGGGATTTACTGAATGGCTGGTATCATTACTTACAAAAAGGTTTTGAACTTGACAGAGCTTATGTTGAGAAGTAAACTTTATATTTGAATCTTTAAATGTCATTTTTCTACACTCTTTGAATTCTCTTCATGTTAGTCTCAGAAAATATGTGCTATTGCTATCCTCATTTTATAACCAAATTTGTCCCTGGAGATATCACTTATTCTTTTCTTACTTCATTTTTTCATGCAATGCTATGTTTATACATGTTGACACACATGACTCAGTTCATTAAATGTAACTGCTGTATAGTATTTCATTATATGAATGTCATTTTTTATCTGCTCCTCTGCTGATAGATGGAACTTTGCATATCCTTTACTTGCATATGTTATGTGCAAACCTGTGGGAAGTTTTCTTCTTTTTTTAGGGTCATTAAATAGAAGAACTACTAGGTTATAAATAATGCACATTTTATATGCTTAGTGATTATGGAAAATTCTATTTATTGATCTTTTGGCCATTTCATTGCTTTGCTTGGCTTCCTTATTAATTTTCATTATCTGTGTTTTTTTGTGTTAATAATTGTATATTTTCTGAGGCAGCTTAGTGACAGTTTAGTAACTTTTTTTTTCCTTCAGTAGTAGTCTTTACATGTTTTGTTTCTTTTTTTCTCTTATTGTATTGACAAAGATATCCAGTTTAGTATGTAGGAGGTATGATGATGGAGAACACTTGTTTATTTAATAGTTATAATGAGAATGCTTTATGAAGTATGGTTACTAAGTGTGCGTTTATACAGCTGTGCAGTGGATACTGCTTATCATACTTAAGAAAGTTGCCTTTATTCCTAGTTTGCTAAGAGGACTGTTGAACTTTATTGCATACTTTTCTGCATATTTAGTGATAATTTTATGGTTTCTCTCCTTTAGTCTGCTAATGTGGAAAATTACTCTCATACAGTATCTTAAAATTTAATAGTCCATGTATTACCGGAGCAATACTTTTTTAGTCATGATATATTGCTTTCTATGACATTGTTGATACTGGCTTATAACATTCCACTCAGGGTTTTTTACATCTATATTCAAAAGTGAGGTTTTCTATAATTTTTCAATCTGAATTTTCTTATGCATTGTTGGTGTTTAACTTTATGAAATGGGTTGGGGACTTTATTTTTGCTATTTATTTGGAATGATTTGCTTAATATTAGAATTATTTGTTCCTTGAAGGTTTACCAGAACTTACCTATAAAATCACTGGGACCATGTTTAGGGGGGTAGTAATGGAGATTTTAATTACTGATGTTTTAAATTATTTAAGGATATTAAGTTTTTCTGTTCATTATTGACTCGGCAATAGTAAATTGCAGTTTCCTAGTTAAATTCCTAATTTGTTTGAGTTCCCAGATTTATTAAGAGAAAAAATTTCATAGTGGGCCACCATACTGGGAAAATACCAAGCACACACACACACACACACACACACACAGAGAGAGAGAGAGAGAGAGAGACAGAGACAGAGACAGAGAGAGACAGAGAGAAGCCAAGGGATTGTGGAGTGCCATGCCTGTGAAAGAAAAAGCCATCTTGGATGTCCAACCAAGTCAAATTTTCATATGGCTCCAGTCCAAACCTTATCTGGATATAATGC
This sequence comes from Oryctolagus cuniculus, assembly GCF_964237555.1. Classification (NCBI taxonomy): domain Eukaryota; kingdom Metazoa; phylum Chordata; class Mammalia; order Lagomorpha; family Leporidae; genus Oryctolagus; species Oryctolagus cuniculus. The sequence continues at coordinate 92,442,701 of NC_091434.1, read as the reverse complement.
CTGAGAGATACTAAGCCAAAACTACCCTGGGAGCCCATTCAAAGTAAAGAAATATGAGTGATAGTAATTATTTGTTCTTTTATTTATCCAATTTTGGGGGTTGTTTGTTATGCAGTCATAGATACCTAGATAAAGATACTGTGAATCCTTTACCACGCCTACTCCTAACCTTCATCCAAAGAAAACCCCTATCTTTAACAAGATGAATATTCACAAGATAAGCAGAGATAGACATATCATTAAGAGATTATTGGATACCAGCTTTGAGATACCACTACTCCCTGAAGATCCTAGGGTACCACTGTGGTACCTTGCTCAGAGTTGGACCATATGGACACTGAATGATGAATAGTGTATTGACCCAAGTCTTCCTTGGGGCCCTGAATCAGAAATTATCCCATACACAGTTACTGAGTATTTTTTTATCATAGCTCAGTGCATATTGCTTAGAAATGATTAATCAAGTAAAATATATAAGTATATTATATACTGGTACAAAAGTATATTTAAAGATAGGAAGGATGTAATAATATGATCAAAGAGGAAACAGGAGAGTTGCAGGCACCTAGAACGGTAAGACGTTTTTCATTTGAAATAGAGGATTAAGCTAGTGTCTGTCATTAGATTAAAAATAAAAACTAATACTTATATAGTGTTTACTAGGTGCAAAGCATCGTTATAAGTCATTTACAAATATCAGCTAATTTAATATTCATAATAATCATTTTGTGTAGGTCTTAAAAATCACGCTCATTTTACAGAAGAGGAAAATGAGTCTGAGACACTTTAAATAAGCCAGGGACACACAGAAAACAAATTGTTATAATGATAGTTATTACAAGAATCCAAAGCAAGACTACAGATCTCTCAGATAAATTCTTGGTTTCTGGTTAGCCCCATGCCATGCCATTCCTAGGCAAGACAGCTTCCTCTGAGCAATCTTGCAATTCAGTCTTACTCTCCTTTTCTGGTAATTTGAAGCCATATTTCAGATAGACTGCACACAGTATGCCTATTCCTTTTTTAGAGATGTTTTTGTATTTTCAGACTATTCCATGTTGTATGATGGTGATTTATTTCAGACTGGAATGAGTAGGGGTATTGATGTTTCTTTTGGGGGAGGAGATTGAGTAAGCAATTCCTTTGGTAAATGGGTCAGAAAATGTTGACATTAAGTGATGCTGAGTTTGTGACCACACCTTCATCACTGCTATTACCAGAGAAGGTGATTTTCCCTTTCCTCTTAGAGTTTTAAATGACTACTGATGTAATCAAGTAAACTCTTTGCTTTTCACCCTTGACATTAAAACAGTAAAGAAAAATATGCTCTGGTGCTAATTCTTGAGTTGATCTTTTAAATGTCTCTCTAATTAAAGGAAGAAGGATATTAACCCTGGGGAAAATGTCATGGACAATGAAAGATTCTTGGCTTTGCAGATCATAGGATGAGTTGGTACCAAATATAGCTTCCCTACATCCCCACAATAGTGTTTAGTGTAATGAGAGCCAAAACAGCCTACCAACTCAATGTGCTTTTTCAACATGTTAACTCAGCCAGCAGAATTAATTTCAAGTTCATTTCTGCATGGATCATTTACAGTGTTAATTTGTGAATTTGGATGATGGTTGCTTTTTCTTTCTTTTTTTTGCATCACAGTTATTGTTCACAAAATGTGTTAATTAATTTTGTCACTTAATTACTATTATATGAGAGTCCTTCAAAAAGTTCATGGAAAAATGAAACTAAAAGATATATTTGGGAGTGAGTGTTTAAGACAACTGCATCCTGGATTGGAGTGCCGAGGTTCAACACCTGGTTCCAGCTTTCTGACTCCAGTTTCCTGCTAATGTAGGCCTTGGGGGCTCAAGTAATTGGATATGCAACATGGAACACCTGGACTGTGTTCTTGGAAGTCTTTGCATAGCCATTGCACATATTTGTTTAGTGAACTAGAGATCAGAAGCAATCTCTTTTCTTGTGTGTGTGTGTGTGTATGTGTGTGTCCCTCTCTGTGTATATCTCAAATTAATAAACATTTCTTTGCCAAAAAATATATTCATTTTGGTTTAAAAAATGTTGGGAGTAAACGCTGTGGCTCAGTAGGTTAAAGCCACAGCCTGCAGCACCAGCATCCCATATGGTGCCGATTTGAGTCCTAGGTGCTCTATTTCTGATCCAGGTCCTTGCTAATGCACCTGGGAAAGTAGCAGAGTATGACCTAAATGTTTTCGCCTCTACACCCATGTGGGAGACCTCAAAAGAGCCCCTGGCTCCTGGCTTCAGCCTGGCCCACCTGGCTGTTGCGGCCATTTGGAGTGAACCAGTGGATGGAAGAATTCTCTCTGTCTCCACTTCTCTCTGTATGTGTAACTCTGTCTTTTGTTTTCTTTTATGTTGTAGCTCATCATGAACTATCAAGGCAGGAAACACTCAGAAATCCAGGCTCCATTAGAACTGAAGAGGTGAAAGTGCTATTGGGCAACTTGGAGGGTCATTCACAATCAATGGCTTTAACTTCTATTTTTGCTGTACCTGCTATTTCTTTCTTTTTCCCAAAGAAACTATTTATTTAATGAGTGAAAATTTCATAAATTCAAATTAAGGAATATAGTGATTCTTTCCATCATACCTGCCCTCCCACCCCTCCACCCCACTTCCTCCTCCCTCTCCCATTCCCAGTCCCGTTCTCCATTAAGAACAAACAAACAAACAAAAAACAAAACAAAACAAAACAACCTGTTCTTTGACAATCAAGACAAGGGATGTTCAAGTCATTGCTTCTCAAAGTGTCAATTCCACTGCTACAGATTTCCTTTTAGGTGCTCTGTAAGTTATCACAGATTAGGGAGAACATATGGTATTTGCCGCCTTGGGACTGGCTTTTTTCACTAAGTGTGTTTTCCAGATTCATCCATTTTGTTGCAAATGACCAGATTTCATTTTTTTTAACCACTGTGTGGTATTCCATAGAGTATATATCCCATAATTTCTGTATCCAGTCTTTAGTTGACAGGCATGTAGTTTGATTCCATATCTTAGCAATTGCAAATTGAGTTGCAATAAACATGGGGATGCAGATAACTCTTTTATTTGCTATTTTCAATTCCCTTGGGTAAATTCCCAATAGTGAGATGCTGGGTCACATGGTAGATCTATATTCATATTTCTGATGTATCACCAAACTGATTTCCATAATGGTTTTACCAGTCTACATATCCACTAACTGTGGATTAGGGTACGTTTGTCCGCACATCCTCTCCAGTATTTGTAGTTTGTTGATTTCTGTATGAAAGCCATTGTAACTGGGGTGAGGTGAAACCTCTTTGTGGTTTTGATTTGTATTTCCCTGCAAGCTAGTGATTCCGAGCATTTTTTCGTGTTTCTGTTTGCCATTTGGATTTCCTCTTTTGAAAAATATCTGTTTAAGTCCTTTGCCCATCTCTTAACTGGGTTGTTTGTTTTATTGTGGAGTTTCTTGATCTCTTTATATATTCTGGTTATTAATCCTTTATCATTTACATTGTTTGCAAATAATTTCTCCCATTCTGTCTATTGCCTCTTCACTTTCATGAGTGTTGTTTTAGCAGTACAGAAGCTTCTCAATTTGATGTTATCCCAGTTGTTAATTTTAGCTTTGATTTCCTGTGCCTATGGGGTCTTTTCCAAGAACTCTTTTTCTGTGCAAATGTCTTGCAGTGTTTCCCCAATGTTCTCTATTAATTTGATGGTTTCAGGTGGTATATTGAGGTCTTTAATCCATTTTGAATGGATTTTCATGTAAGGCATAATTTAGCGGTCCTGCTTCATACTTCTGCATATGGATATCCAATTTTCCCAGCACCACATTTGTTGGAAAGACTGTCCTTGCTCCAGGGATTGATTTTAGCTCCTTGGTCAAATATAAGTTGGGTGTAGATGCTTGGATTGTTTTATACCTTTTCTGTTCTGTTCCATTGGTCTATCCATCTGTTTTTCAGTACCAGGCTATTTTTATTATTACTGCCTTGAAATCTGGTATTGTGATGTCTCTGTCTTTGTTTTTGTTGTATAAGATTGCTTTAGCTATTTGAGATGTCCTCTGTTTCCATATTAATTTCAGCATCTTTTTTTCTAGATCTAAGAAGAATGTCTTTGGTATTTTGATTGGTATCACATTGAATCTTTAAATTGCTTTTGGAAGAATTGACATTTTGATGATATTGATTATTTCATTCTATCAGCATGGAAGATTTTTCCATTTTTTGTGTCTTCCATTTCTTTCTTTAATGTTTTGTAATTCTCATCACAGAGATCTTTGAAATCTTTGGTTAAATTTATACCAATGTATTTGGTGTTTTTATAGCTAATGTGAATGGGATAAATCTTAGAAGTTCTTTTTCAGCCATGGCATTATCTGTGTATACAAAGCCTGTTGAAGCCGGCGCCGCAGCTCACTAGGCTAATCCTCCGCCTAGCGGCGCCGGCACACCGGGTTCTAGTCCCGGTCGGGGCGCCGGATTCTGTCCCGGTTGCCCCTCTTCCAGGCCAGCTCTCTGCTGTGGCCAGGGAGTGCAGTGGAGGATGGCCCAGGTGCTTGGGCCCTGCACCCCATGGGAGACCAGGAAAAGCACCTGGCTCCTGGCTCCTGCCATCGGATCAGCGCGGTGCGCCGGCCGCAGCGCGCCGGCCGCGGCGGCCATTGGAGGGTGAACCAACGGCAAAGGAAGACCTTTCTCTCTGTCTCTCTCTCTCACTGTCCACTCTGCCTGTCAAAAAAAAAAAAAAAAAAAAAAAAAAAAAAAAAAAAAAACAAAGCCTGTTGATTTTTTGTGTATTTATTTTATATCCTGCTACTTTACCAAGCTCTTCTCTGAGTTCCAATAGACTCATGGTAGAGGCTTTTGGATCCCCTATATATAGAATCATGTCATCTTCAAGTAGGGATTATTTGACTTCCTCATTATCAATTTGAATCCCTTTGATTACTTTTTCTTGTCTAATGGCTCAGGCTAAAGCTATATTGAATAGCAGCGGTGAGAGTGGGCATCCTTGTCTCATTCCAGATCTCAGTGGGAATTCTTCTAACTTTTCCACATTCAATAGGACGCTGGTTGTGGGTTTGTCAAAAATTGCCTTGTGTTGATTGTGTTGAAGAATGTTCCTTCTATACCCAGTTTTCTTAAGAGTTTTTATCATGAAAAGGTATTGTATTTTATCAAATGCTTTCTCTGCATCTATTGAGATATTCATATAGGTTTTGTTCTTCAAATTGTTAATGTGAAGTATCACATTGATTGATTTGTGAATGTTGAACAATCTCTGCATAACAGCGATAAATCCCACATGGTCTGGGTGAATGATCTTTCTGATGTGTTGTTGGATTTGATTGGCCAGAATTTTGTTGAGGATTTTTGTATATATGTTTATCAGGGAAATTGGTCTGTAGTTCTCTTTCTCTGTTGTATCTTTTTCATGTTTAGGAATTTGTGATGCTAGCTTCATAGGAAGAATTTGGAAGGATTCCCTCCTTTCCCATTGTTTTCAATAATTTGAGAAGAATTGGAATTATTTCTTCTTTAAATGTCTGGTAGAATTCAGCAGTGAAGCCATCTGGTCCTGGGCTTTTCTTCGTTGGGAGGATCTTTATTACTTATTCAATTTCAGTCTTGATAATGGTCTCTTTAGGTTTCCTATGTCTTCATGGCTCAATTTAAGTATGTAATATGTGTCCAGGAATCTATTTCTTCTAGGTTTCCCAGTTTGTTGGCATATAGCTCTTTGTAGTAATTCCTGATGAATCTTTTTATTTCTGTTGTGTCTGTTGTTAAATTTCATATTTTATTGATTTGGATCTTCTCTCTTCTTTTTTTGGTTAATTGGGCAATGATATGCCAATTTTATTTATTTTTACAAAAAACCAACTCTTACAACTTCTTTATGTAGTTACAAATTGCTATAAACTTTCCTCTTAACACTGCTTTTTCTGTGTCTCATAAGTTTTGATATATTGTGTTGTCATGTTCATTAGTTTCCTTAAGTTTTTTGATTTCTCTTTTGATTTCTTCTATGACCAACTCTTCATTCAGGACCATGTTGTTCAGTCTTGATGTGTTTGCATATGTTCTAGAGATTCCTGAGTTGCTGATTTCCAGGTTCATTGCATTGTGGTCTGAAAAGATACATGGTATATTTTTTATTTTTTTTTAATTAGCTGAGATTTACTTTATGGCCTAGCATATGGCTAATCATAGAGCAGGTTCCATGCACAGTCTCAAGAAGAATGTGTATTCTGCAACTGTGGGATGATAAGTTCTGTAGATTCCTTTTAGGTCCATTTGGTATATACTGTGGATTATTTGTATTGTTTACTTGCTGATTTTCTGTCTGGTTGATCTGTCCATTGCTGAAAGTTGGGTATTGAAATCTCTTTTACTAATGTATTTTATTGTATGTCTGCCTTTAGATACTTTAACATTTCTTTTAAATTGCCAGGTGCCCTCTAATTAGCTTCATATATGTTTATAATAGTCACATCTTACTCATGAATTGATTCCTTAATCATTAAATAGTGTCTTTCTTTGTCTCTGTTTACAGTTTATGTGCTAAAGTCTACTTTGTCTGATATTAGGATGGCTACACCAGCTCTTTTTTGTTTCTGTTAGCATGGCATCTCTTTTTCCATCCTTCCACTTTCAGTCTACAAACATCTCTGTTAGTGAGATGTATTTCTTTTAGCCAGGAAATAGGTGGGTTTTGTTTTTTGATCCATTCAGCCAGTCTTTGTCTAACTGGAGAGTTGAGGCCATTTGCATTCAAGGTGACTATTGATAAGTAATGATTTTGCCCTGCCACTTTTCCATAAATATTGCTATTTTTTTACTTGCATTTTCCTTTGTACTTTTACTAGGAGATTTTTCTTTCTTTACCTTTTTCGTAGTGGTGACTGTGTTTCTGTCTTTCTATGTGCAGCATATCCTTGAGCATCTTACAAGGCTGGATGGGTGGTGACAAATTCTTTCAATTTCTGTTTGTTATGGAAGGTCTTTATTTCACCTTCATTCATAAATGAGAGCTTTGCATGGTATAATATTCTGGGTTGACAGGTTTTTTTTTCTCTTAAGACTTGAATCATAACTTGCCTTTCTCTCCTAGCCTGTGGGGCTTTTTTTTTTTTTTTTTTTTTTTTGACAAGCAGTTAGACAGTGAGAGAGAGAGAGACAGAGAGAAAGGTCTTCCTTCCATTGGTTCACCCCCCAAATGGCCTCTATGGCCAGCGCACTGCACCAATCTGAAGTCAGGAGCCAGGTGCTTCCTTGTGGTCTCCCATGTGAGTGCAGGGCCGAAGCACTTGGGCCATCCTCCACTGCCTTCCAGGGCCACATCAGAGAGCTGGACTGGAAGAGGAGCAACCGGGACAGAATCCAGCACCCCAACCGGGACTAGAACCTGGGGTGCTGTTGCCGCAGGAGGAGGATTAGCCTAGTGAGCCGCGGCGCTGGCCACCTGTGGGGTTTCTGAAGAGAAGTTCACTGTGAGTCTAATTGGAGATCCTCTGATAATAATCTGGCATTTTCCTCATATGTATTTTAGAATCTTTTCTCTATGTTCTACTATGGAGAGTTTTATTACAATGTGTCGTGTTTAAGATATTTTCTGTTCCTGTCTATTAAGAGTTCAATGTGCTTCCTGTACTTGGGTGCCTCTTTCTCCGAATTGGGGAAATTTTCTGTTATTTCACTTTAAAAGGCCTCTAATCTTTTCTCTCTTTCCAGGCCTTCAGGAACTTATAGAACCTGTATCGTAGGTCATTTGATAGTATCCATAGATTCCCAACAGTGTTTTTTAGTTTTCTAATTACTTCGTGTGTTTGGTCTGATTGTATAATTTTCTATGCTTTGTCTTCTATTTCAGATATTCTTTCTTCTGCTTCACTGATTCTGTTGTTAAGGATTTCCACTGCATTTTTTATTTGTTCTATTGAGTTCTTCCTTTCCAAAATTTCATTTTGATTTCTCTTTAAGATCTCAATTTTGTGGCAGAAATTTTCTTTCATGTCATGTATGGATTTCATTAGTTCTTATATTTTGCTTCTGATTACTTCTATGTAATCCTATGATCACTTTTTTAAATTCCATTTGTGGCATTTCTTCAATCTCATCATCATCACAATTTAGTATTGAGATGTTGTGTTCTTTTGGGGGTGTCATTTTGTTTTCCTTGTTCTTGTTTCTTGGATTGGTGCATTTCTTATTCGCATTTGTAGGGATACTCATCAGTTTCTTCTTTGATTTTTTGCTACAGCAGCTTTTATCTTTGGATTATGTTTGATTGGATTAGTGGAGTGTCTGCTTTCAGGGAATAACTAGAGGTGTGTGGTGGATATGGCCAGGGAGCTCTGTTCAGTGCTCTGGGTTGAAAGGCATGCCTGAGATACACACTGAGGTTTGACATGATAAATCTTTTTTTTTTTTTTTTAATCAGAGAGGAAGTTTATTCTTGTCTGTGTATAGACTAAGCTGAGCTCTTCTCCTTGAAGGAGACCAGTTCTGTTGCTAGTCTCATAAGTATATTTTCATCTCCTCTGCCACAAGGACCACACAAAGGATATTTGCAGTCCTCAGTATAAGCTCAGTTTTGCCAGCAATGTCTCTCACCAGGTATTTTGTATGGAGCTTCCCACAGTGACTCTCCAATGTCCCAGCCACACCCTGAGTCCTCCCACATAGCCTCAGTGTTTTCACAGTCCTGAGCACTCATCCCCCAGTGTGTTCCCTGCACCACACTCAGGAGTCTCCGCTTGACTAGTTGCTGGGTGCCAACATGAGCTGGTGCAGCTGTTACATATGTCCAAAATGGTGCCTGCTCTGTCTGCTTGTTACAGGGCATCTTTGTGGGATGACCTGGGGACAAAAAAAAATGTGCCCTCTTTTGTTTTTTTTTCTCCTCTAGTTTGGCGGGTACACTATCCTCCCCGCAGAACTCCAAGCCGAATTCCCTCTGGGCTCTTCCTGCACCTTTTTCACCAGTGTCTTGGGCTACTGCAGTCTAGTCTACCCATGCTCTCCAACCTGGTGCCAAATCTCTCGGCTGGTGGGATCCAAAGTTGTGTGTGTCTTCGTCCTCAACGTAGATCCACTGTGTCCTTCCAATTTACATAGAGTTTCCTCTGCTGTTTTCTCTTCCCTGTGACTGCACTTTTTCTACTCTTTTTAAACTATCTTCTCCTAGACTTGAGCAGCAAGCTCCCTTCCTACTCTGCCTTCTTAATCCAATTCTGTACCTGCTATTAGTGATAAAGACAGTCCTCAAACTTAGGATCAAGTTCTTCAAAATTTTCATTTAGCTGCTGACATATATTCTAATCAACGATGAGGATTTCAAATCTCAAAAATCTAAGGAAAGAGAGATTTTTCTGGGGAATAGCCTGGGAAAAGAATATCATTAGTTATACGAGTAGCAGTAGATTGATTGGCTATATGAGATTGACTTTGTTTATGCTTCTCCCCAAACTCATTCTGTGGAGATGGCTTAGAATCCAGTGCATTTCCAGAATTCAGGTTTTCTGATCACACATTTTTTTGGAGGAGACTCAAACCTTTACCAGTTGGCATTGTGAAGCCCAGGGATGGTAGGAACTGATTTATGAAAAAGAAATGGACTATAGTGGTAGAAATCATGGTTTCCTTGTTTTATTCATGACAAAATTTATACCAAAAAAAGTGCATGTCTACCACAAAGCTGGCTGTTGAACTTCAGAATGATGAGAGAAGGTTCAGGCTGTTAGTGGATATCTGTGCAGAAAAGCGGCCACTGGTTTAATTTGTGCCAGGGTTATTCAGCATTTGTTTCCTTCACTTTTTCATTTCACATTAAATTAACTTGGTTCAGCAGTCAAATGGTCATGGCCACTAAGGGAGACTGACCCATTTCATGTCTCGAGGGGTGATTCCTGCTAAATCTAATACTGTCATGACAAGCCCATTCATCTTACCAGTGGTGCGACTAGTTTAGGAATGTGGCTTGCAATATAATTCTGTCCAATATGGATATGTTTTTTGGAGTTTGGAGAAAGATTTTTTTATCTTTAAAGTAGACTCCAGAAAAATTTTCAATTACTAACCATGTCTGGTTAAAGTTGGGTGCTGCTAAGTTGCTGGACCTTCCAAACATATCCTGTAGTGAGTGGTAGGAGTTAGCCACAGGATCAGGGTACCATGTCAAAGATAGCTGAGTGGAAACGGACAGAATTGGATCACTTGGGAATCTCAGTGCAAAGAAAAAATAAGTAATGCTATAGTCACTCTATCTCCCAGCTTCTTGTTGCATCATATAATACATTTCCTGATTTTTTTCCAAAATTTTAAAAATAATTTTAATTAAGTTATACACATTTCATGTGTTTCATATATGTAGATTCAGAACATAGTGATACTTTCCACCCTACCATCATCCTTCCTGCTCATGCTCCAACCATTCTTCCTACTCCCTCTCCCATTCCCACTCTTAATTTTCACAAAGAGCTATTCTGAGTTTCCTTAATGATCATAGAGTTAACCCTACACTAAGCAAAAGAGTTCAACAAATAGTATGAAAAAAAAAAGAAACACTATTCCTTAATGGAAGAGACAAGGACTCTGAACAATCATTGAATCGCAAAATGTTCATTTCCTCCAATACATTACATTTTTGGTACTCTATTAGTTACTTTGGATTACGGAAAATATGATATCTGTCTTTTTGGAACTGGCTTGTTTTACTAAGTAAAATTGTTTCCAGTTGTGTCATCTTGTTGCGAAAAGGTAGTATTTCTTTTCTTTTTTTAACAGCTGAGTAGTACTCCAAAGTGTATATATATATGCACATAATTTCTTTATCCACTCTTCAGTTGATGGACACCAGGGTTGATTCTATATCTAAGCTACTGTGAATTGTGCTACAATGAATATGGGGCTACAGATAACTCTTTCAGATGCTGATTTCTTTCTCTTTTTTTTGATAGTTAATATTTCTTTTTTTATTTTTTTTAATGAATATAAATTTCCAAAGTACAGCTTATGGATTACAGTGGCTTCCCCCCCATAACGTCCCTCCCACCCACAACCCTCCCCTTTCCCACTCCCTCTCCCCTTCCATTCACATGAGGATTCATTTTCGATTCTCTTTATATACAGAAGATCAGTTTAGCATACATTAAGTAAAGATTTCAACAGTTTGCTCCCACACAGAAACATAAAGTGAAAAATACTGTTTGAGTACTAGTTATAGCATTAAATTACAATGTACAGCACACTAAGGACAGAGATCCTACATGAGGAGTAAGTGCACAGTGACTTCTGTTGTTGACTTAACAAATTGACACTCTTGTTTATGGCATCAGTAATCACCCTAGGCTCTTGTCATGAGCTGCCAAGGCTATGGAAGCCCCCTGAGTTCACCGACTCTGATCATATTTAGACAAGGCCATGGTCAAAGTGGAAGTTCTCTCCTCCCTTCAGAGAAAGGTACCTCCTTCTTTGATGACCCGTTCTTTCCATTGGGATCTCACTCACAGAGATCTTTCATTTAGGTTGTTTTTTTCCCAGAGTGTCTTGGCTTTCCATGCCTGAAATACTCTCATGGGCTTTTCAGCCGGATCCACATGCCTTAAGGGCTGATTCTGAGGCCAGAGTGCTATTTAGGACATCTGCCATTCTATGGGTCTGCTGTGTATCTCACTTCCCATGTTGGATCGTTCTCTCCCTTTTTTATTCTATCAGCTAGTATTTGCAGACACTAGTCTTGTTTATGTGATCCCTTTGGTTCTTAGTCCTATCATTATGATCAATTTTGAACAGAAATTGATCACCAGGACTAGTGAGATGGCATTGGTACATGCCACCTTGATGGGATTGAATTGGAATCCCCTGATATGCTTGTAACTCTACCGTTTGAGGTAAGTCAGCTTGAGCATGTCCCGAATTGCACATCTCTTCCCTGTCTTATTCCCACTCTTATATTTAACAGTGGTCACTTTTCAGTTAATTTCAGCACTTAAGAAGAATTGTGTATTGATTACAGTATTCAACCAAAAGCATTAAGTAGAACAAACAAAAAAATACTAAGAGGGATAACATTAAGTTGTTCATCAACAGTCAGGGTGAGGGCTGATCAAGTCACCGTTTCTCATAGTGTTCATTTCACTTAACAGGTTTCCTTTTTGGTGCTCAGTTAGTTGTCACCAATCAGGGAGAACATGTGGTATTTATCCCTTTGGGATTGGCTTATTTCACTCAGAATAATGTTTTCCAAATTCCTAACAGGGATCACTTTTCAGATAAAATTTAAACACCAAAGAATAATTGTGTGTTAATCACAGAGTTCAACCAATAATACTAGAACAAAAAAATACTAAAATGGATAAAGTATTACATTGTACATCAACCGTCAGGACAAGAGCTGATCAAGTCATTGTTTCTCATAGTGTCCATTTCACTTCAACAAGTTTCCCCTTTGGTGCTCAGTTAGTTGTCGCCGATCAGGGAGAACATATGATATTTGTCCCTTTGGGACTGGCTTAATTCACTCAGCAGGATGTTTTCCAAATTCCTCCATCTTGTTGCAAATGACCGGGTTTCGTTGTTTTTGACTGCTGTATAGTATTCTATAGAGTACATGTCCCATAATTTCTTTATCCAGTCTACTGTTGATGGGCATTTGGGTTGGTTCCAGGTCTTGGCTATTGTGAATTGAGCTGCAGTAAACATTAATGTGCAGACAGCTTGCTTGTTTGCTAATTTAATTTCCTTTGGGTAAATTCCAAGGAGTGGGATGGCTGGGTTGAATGGTAGGGTTATATTCAGGTTTCTGAGGAATCTCCAGACTGACTTCCATAGTGGCTTAACCAGTTTGCATAACCCACCAGTGGGTTAGTGTCCCTTTTTCCCCACATCCTCGCCAGCATCTATTGTTGGTAGATTTGGTAGATTTCTGAATGTGAGCCATTCTAACTGGGGTGAGGTGAAACCTCATTGTGGTTTTGATTTGCATTTCCCTGATGGCTAGTGATCTTGAACATTTTTTCATGTGTCTGTTGACCATTTGGATTTCCTCTTTTGAAAAATGTCTATTGAGGTCCTTGGCCCATCTCTTAAGTGGGTTGTTTTTTTGATGTTGTGGAGTTTCTTGGTTTCCTTGCAGATTCTGGTTATCAACCCTTTATCAGTTGCATAGGTTGCAAATATATTTTCCCATTCTGTTGGTTGCCTCTTCACTTTCCTGACTGTTTCTTTTGCAGTACAGAAACTTCTCAATTTGATGCAATCCCAAATGTTAATTTTGGCTTTGACTGCCTGTGCTTTTGGGGTGTTTTCCAAGAAGTCATTGCCGGTACCTATATATTGCAGGGTTTTTCCAACGCTCTCTAATAATTTGATGGTGTCAGGTCATAGATTTAAGTCTTTAATCCATGTTGAGTTGATTTTTGTGTAAGGTGAAAGGTAGGGGTCTTGCTTCATGAATCTGCATGTGGAGATCCAATTTTCCCAGCAGCATTTATTGAATAGACTGTCCTTGCTCCAGGAATTAGTTTTAGATCCTTGATCAAATATAAGTTGGCTGTAGATGTTTGCATTGATTTCTGGTGTTTCTATTCTGTTCTATTGTTCTATCCATCTGTTTCTGTACCAGTCCCATGCTGTTTTGATAACAACTGCCCTGTAGTATGTCCTGAAATCTGGTATTGTGATGCTTCCGGCTTTATTTTGTTGTACAAGATTGCTTTAGCTATTAGAGGTCTCCTGTGTCTCCATATGAATTTCAGCACCATTTTTTCCAGATCTGAGAAGAAGGTCTTCGGTATCTTGATTGGTATTGCATTGAATCTATAAATTGCTTTTGGGAGAATGGACATTTTGATGATGTTGATTCTTCCAATCCATGAGCATGGAAGATTTTTCCATTTCTTGGTATCCTCTTCTATTTCTTTCTTTAAGGTTTTGTAATTTTCATCGTAGAGATCCTTAATGTCCTTGGTTAAGTTTATTCCAAGGTATTTGATTGTTTTTGTAGCTATTGTGAATGGGATTGATCTTAGAAGTTCTTCCTCAGCCATGGCATTGCCTGTGTATACAAAGGCTGTTGATTTTTGTGCATTGATTTTAAACCCTGCTACTTTGCCAAACTCTTCTATGAGTTCCAATAGTCTCTTAGTAGAGTTCTTTGGGTCCCCCAAATAAAGAATCATATCATCTGCAAAGAGGGAGAGTTTGAGTTCTTCCTTCCCAATTTGTATCCCTTTAATTTCTTTTTCTTGCCTAATAGCTCTGGCTAGAACCTCCAGAACTATATTGAATAGCAGTGGTGAGAGTGGGCATCCCTGTCTGGGATTTAAGAGAGTATCATTGCTCCAGGGTTTGATTTCTGCCCCCTTGTGAAAGATAAGTTGGTTGTAGATGCGTGGATTATATTTTGGAGTTTTTTCTGTTCTACTGGTCTACATGTCTGTTTTCATGGCAGTACCAGGCTGTTTTCATTATAAATTTTAAGACATACTTTAAGATATATATATGCAGTATGTCTTAAAATCAGGTGTTGTGATGCCTCCATCTTTGTTTTTGTTGCATAAGGTTGATTTAGCTATTCAGTGTCTCTTATGTTTCCATATGAAATTATCCTTGATTTTCAAGATCTGTGAAGAATGCCATTGTTATTTTGATTGGGATCACATTGAATCTATAAATTGCTTTTGGTAGTATGGACATTTTGATGATGTTGATTCTTTCAATCTATGAACCTGGAAGATTTTTCCATTTTTTAATGCCTTCTTCTATTTCTATCATTAGTTTTTCTTAATTTTCATCATAGAGATCTTTGACATCCTTGTTTAAATTTATTCCAAATATTCATTCTTTTTGGAGCCATTATGAACAGCACTGATCTTAAAAGTTCTTTCTCAGGGGCCAGCGGCACTGCACAGTAGGTTAATCCTCCGCCTGCAGCACCAGCAACCCATATGGGCACCAGGTCTAGTCCTGGCTGCTCCTGTTCCAATCCAGATCTCTGCTGTGGCCTGGAAAAGCAGTAGAAGATAGCCCAAGTCCTTGGGTCCGACAAACCTACATGGGAGATCGGGAAGAAGCTCCTGGCTCCTGGCTTTGGGTCAGTGCAGATCTGGCCATTGCAGCCATTTGAGGAGTGAACCAATGGATGGAAGACCTTTCTCTGTGTTTCTCCCTCTCACTATCTGTAACTCTACCTCTCAAATAAATAAATAAAATCTTTAAAAAAAAGTTCTATTTTTTCAATAGAAAGCTCTTCATCTCACTTGTCTTTTGTATTTTTTATTTCAATTTTGTTTATTTCTTATTTAATGTTAATTATTTCTCACATCCTACTAATTTGGGATTTGGTTTGTTGTTATTTTTCTATGTCCTTGAGATGCATTGATAGCTCATTCAGTTGGTACCTTTCCAATTTCTTCATGTAGGCATGAATTGCTGTAAACTTTCCTCTTAACACTGCTTTTGCTCTGTTCCATATGTTGTGATATGATATATTGTCATCTTCATTCATTTTTAGAAATTCTCTTTTTATTTATTCTATGACCCTCTTTTCATCCAGGAGCATGCTACTCAGTCTCCATGGGTTTACATATGATCTAGAGATTTTTGGGTTGTTGATATCCAGCTTCATTTTATTGTAGTTAGAGAAGATGTATGATTTCAGTTTTTTTGAATTTGCTGAGATTTGTGTTGCGGCCTAGAATACAGTCTATCCTAGGGAAAGTTTCATGCACTGATGAGAAGAATGTGTATTCCGCAACTGTGGGGTGAAAAGTTCTGATATCATTTATGTCTATTATTTCAATTAGCTTCTTTGTTAATTTTCTGTCTAGTTGATCTGTCCATTGATGAAAATGGATGTTGAAGTCCCCTGTTACAATTGTATTGCAGTCTTTGTCTCCCCTTTAGATCCATTAGCATTTCTTTTAAATAGCCAGGTACCCTGTAATTGGGTGCGTAAATGTTTATTCTAGTCTTATCTTCCTACTGAATTGATTCCTGAATCATTAAATAGTGACCATGGACCCCTGTGAGTGTAGAGCTCTAATTTTTCATTTGGATTTAAACAACCAGGAGAAAGGGCATATTCATGAGTTCATGTTGACCAGTCTTTTCTCATCATCAGCACTCAAATTTGTATGGGGAGCCAAATCACCACCTACAGCTTAATTATAAGGAGACAGATTCTCCTGGGCCTCTGGCTTTGGTTGTAAGCAACTTGGCTGAGAAGGTAGATGCTTAAAAGTTAGATGCTGATTCTTCAGGCAAAGTCATCATTGAATCCATAAGATATTTTGCTGTAATCACACATTTTCCACCTCCTACTTACTGATAGATTATATAAATTCTGTGAAAGTAGGAACAATATTGATTTCATTCTTTCCTCCTTCCCAAGTCCTTGGTTCATATAAAGGTGCAATAGTTATCTATTGAATGCATGCACAAATAAGTGAATATCTTTAAGCCAGTGGTGAATGGGTTAATTACCTGTAACAAAATAGATCAGTGATTACATATGGAGGTTCCTGATTAGACCCTAAGAACAGAGCACTTAATTTATCTCAGATGAAACTGTATCATTTTGGAATAAATGATGAAGAGAACCTAAGTAAAACTTAGTTTAAGAATCAGAAAATGACGGAGTTTCCCAAGATGGCAGATTTGGGAATGAAAAACTGTGCTAGCCTAGGGATAAATAGTTTTAAAAAAGTGTAGGAAGTGCATTCTCAGGCGAATTGAAGAAAAAACCACACGGGAAGTCTTATAAGAGGACGAAGAATGCCATGAACCTATGTGGAGGGTGTAGACATGCTGCACAAACACAGACACGACCCTTGACTGCAACAGCCAAGGGCTGGAGCCGGCAGCAGCTTGGAGACAGAGGTGAGACCAGACTGCAGCAACCTGTGGTGATACAGCCAGAGGGAAAACGTCATGTGAGTGGGAACTGGAGCCATGGGGGCTAGCAGTTGCTAGTGGTTGCCTGCAGAACCAGTGGAAATAGAGGGGGCATGTTTATCTCACCCCAGCTTCCTCACAACAGTGCCTGCTGCCTGGCTGAGAAAGGACAGACACCATCTGGGTTTGAGTAGGAGCTGAAGAACCCCTGTGCGTGTGTACAGCAACTGGCTGACAAAGGACCCTTTCTTCTTGGCAGTACTGGCGGCAGTGGAAGGAAGAGAGCAACATTTAGCCAGTGGCTCTTCTGTATACATGTAATCCAGAGATTCCAGGGAAGGAAAAAATCCACAGTCCCCACTGAGTTTGAGCCTGACTAGGAGGTGGCTGGGCATTCACATAGGACTTTATTTTTTTTTATTTGGATTGCTTCATTGGTGGTAAAAAAAGTAAATACTAAGATTCATATAAATTAAATTTATATAAATACATAAATGCCATTGTCATGAAATGGAATTCCTGTCTGTCAAGCACAATAATATTTACTTCTAGTTAGTCCCAGTTAATATTTGATGGTGTCTCCCATTACCCATCCATTTTTTACTGAAATTTTCCCACTTAGGGTTTTGTCTCTTACATTCTGCATATATTTATTGAATCTTTGTTATGCCTCATGTGTGCAAAGAGTAAACTAGGGGACAGACATTAGAACCACCCACATTTCTGGCTCTTGGCTCCCTTCCTTCATCTTCAAGACTGGCAAAGGTGTATTGAATCATTCTCTTGATTCAAATCTGTCTTCCTGCATCTGACTCATCTCTGTAATCCAGCCCAGAAAACCTCTCTGTTTTTGAGAACTGATAGGTTTAGAATAGACTCACCTAGATGAAGCATATCTCAAGGTCTATACCTTTAACCATACCCAAAAGCCGCTTTGCTGCAGAAGGGAGCACCTCTACAGATTAGGGCATGGACATCTTTGGGAAAAGTGGCAAAGGCATCACTCCACCTCCTGGACCTACCTTTTCACATTAAGCAAAGCACATTAAGATCAGGCCTTTTTAATCTAGGGGTTCTTAATCTCTGTTTCATTTTCTATCCCTAGCATCCCCAACAGTTTGACAGCCAGGTCTTTGTTTCTAAGCAACAATCTTTATAGCTGATTCCTCTTTTTATGTGTGAATATCTCTTGCTCTATTTCAATTTTTCCTCTCCCCTTTTTTTCAAATCAGCGATTTTAGTACTTACCTAATCTCATACCTGTTGTATTTGGCTTTTCGCTTTTGTTCTTGCTTTCTATAAATTGGATTTGTTGCCATTCAAATTTTTTGTGTTTTTTAAATGTATTCATGCTAAATCATGAATTTGTTGATGGAATAATTATTTTAAAGCTATATAGAAATTGATTAAAAGCAAGACATAAAGTGCAATAACTTTAGATATTGCTTTCCAGCAATATACATTATTTTTTTTTAACTTTTATTTAATGCATATAAATTTCCAAAGTACGACTTATGGATTACAATGGCTTCCCCCCCATACCGTCCCTCCCACCCACAACCCTCCCCTTTCCCACTCCCTCTCCCCTTCCATTCACATCAAGATTCATTTTCGATTATCTTAATATACAGAAGATCAGTTTAGCATACATTAAGTATGGATTTCAACAGTTTGCTCCCACACAGAAACATAAAGTGAAAAATAATACATGATTTTTTAAAATGATGATGAAATCAGAGCAGACCTATTGTCATGTTTAATCCCAGTGAGAGTCAAGTTGGGAATTGATAATTTTTTTTTTTTTTTTTTTTTTTTTTTACAGAGGATCAGTTTAGTATGCATTAAGTAAGGATTTCAACAGTTTGCACCCCCATAGAAACACAAAGTGAAATATATTGTTTGAGTATTCGTTATAGCATTAAATCTCAATGTACAGCACGTTAAGGATAGAGATCCTACATGAGGAGTAAGTGCACAGTGACTCCTGTTGTTGACTTTACCAATTGACACTCCTGTCTATGGCATCAGTAATCTCCCTATGCTCCAGTCATGAGTTTCCAAGGCTATGGAAGCCCTCTGAGTTCTCCGACTCTTATCTTGTTTAGACAAGGTCATAGTCAAAGTGGAGGTTCTCTCCTCCCTTCAGAGAAAGGTACCTCCTTCTTTGATGACCTGTTCTTTCCACTGGGATCTCACTCGCAGAGATCTTTTGCCAGAGTGTCTTGGCTTTCCATGCCTGAAATACTCTCATGAGCTTTTCAGCCAGCTCCGAATGCCTTTAGGGCTGATTCTGAGGCCAGAGTGCTATTTAGGACATCTGCCATTCTATGAGTCTGCTGAGTATCTCACTTCCCATGTTGGATCACTCTCCCCTTTATTTACTCCATCAGTTAGCGTTAGCAGGTACTAGACTTGTCTATGTGCTCCCTTTGACTCCCAGTCCCTTCACCATGACCAACTGTGAACTGAAACTGATCACCTGGAACAGTGAGATGGCATTGGTACATGCCCATTATTATTTATTTCAAGTCTCATTAGATTTTTTTTTAGGTTTTCAATTACAAAGGTAATAGATACTCATTTTAACAATTAATGTAATGGCAAATGTATAATCATATATGTAATAACTACCCCTAAAACACAGATAATCTCATACCCAGTTAATGAAAGTTAACAGTTTGTATATCTTGTGTATCTTTGCAGCCCTTTTTATATGCCCATATGACTATATACAAATGCATACATTTTCATTAATTGTAGTAGTTGAATTGTATTCATCCATAATTCATATGTTGAAATCATTAACCAGTAGTATTTTAGAATGTGACTTTGTTTGTAAATAGAGTTTTATAAATATAATTAAAGTCATTTGGATAGGCCCTAAATCAATGTCTGATACTCTTTTAAAAAATTCTTTATTTGACAAGCAGAGTGACAGAGAGAGATAAGAAGAGAGAGAGAAAGAGAGAGAGTTTTCCCGTTTGCTGATTCACTCCCCCAAAGGCCACAACAGCTGGGGCTGTTCCTGATCCGTGCAAGGAACCTAGAAATCCATCTGTATTTCCCATGTGATAGCTGGACCCAAGTATTGGGCTGTGTTTTCTGTTGTCATGGGTGCATTAGTAGGAAACAAAATCAGAAGTGGAGCAGCTGTGGCTTGAACTGGTGCTCTGAGTTACAAGCAATGGGATCCCTGAACCACAATTCCAGCCCTGATTGATGTTTTTATAAAAGGGGAAATCTGTATGCAAAGACACACCACATAGGGAGAATGTTATGTAAAGGTGAAAGCAGATATTAAGGTGATGCATTTGTCAACAAAGGAATGCCAAAGCTTGACAACAAACAATTGGAGGATAGGTAAAAGGCCTGGGACAGACTCGCCCTTGTATTCTTCAGGAGGAACCAACCATGGCAGCACCATGATCTTGGACTTCCAGTCTGCAGAGCTGTGAGAACCTAACTTTGTGTTGTTAAGCCTTTCAGCCTGTGGTACTTTATTGTGGCAGCTCTAGTGAGCTAATGGCTTACAAATCGGGGATTGTATATTACAGATCGTCTTACAATGTGCTTTGTTCACATTACCCAACATAAACAACTGTTTAAGTGGTGTATCTTAAATATGAGTGTTGTCAAGGGAATGGAGGTGGAGAAAGTGGAGCTGGGGCTCTGTCCTCAGTCAAGATTGGGTATAGGAAGCTGTGAAACTGAGTGTTTCTAGCTAAGACAAATGCACTGACATGAGTCCCTCCCTGCAGTCTACAGGGACTCAAGTTCTTTATAGCCTTACTCATGCAATCTCCTTATTCAGCCTCACACACGTGGTTTGACTCAAGGAGGAAAAAATTTTCCCTCATACTCCGTATGCATATATGGGAGTAGTTTAAAAAGTTCATGGAAAAATGGAATGGAAAAAAGTTTATTTTGGTACAAAAATGTATGAAATCTAAGCATACAAGGAGTCTTCAAAATATTCCTGCAAAATGCAAATCATGAAGGAACTATGCATGAATTTCAAATTTTTGCCCCAAAATAAACCTTTTTAATTCTATTTTCCACTAACATTTTAAAGACATCTTCTATGTTTAACATAGTCTGAATAGATATACCCTTTTTAGGTTTTGAGGAAAATCAAAATCGAGCAAAAATAACTTTGACACTCTAGGAATCCACTGACTTTCAGCTACTTCACATAAGACTGGCTCACCATTGTGACAAGGCAGGTGTCTCTTTAGCTGAGGGATCTGTGAACTGGGGAAACGTAAATATGAAAAAAAGTGGCCAAGGAATTTACCCCCATGAAATGTCCAAGATGGATATGAATGTGCAGGGATTGTGTGAGTATGGTTCATACTCCCAGTGGACATGGCAATGCCTGATTACAGTTTGTACTAATCCTAATTTCCATGGTGTCTAAATAATGATTCAATTTCAAATGAGTTCTAGTCAACAGCAAATAGAACACTGCTCCCTGGGCATTTTTACATGCCCTCCAGTCCCAGCCTTCCAAAAGTTTAAAACGTTTGTATAGTAAGTTGCATGCCAGGAATTTTCCACATATTCATGCCATTCTAAATGTGATTTATCCATGAAATGAGGCAGCGAAGGAAAAACCAGGCAGATACTGCTTCCTTTTAAGGTCACTAGTCCAAAGCAGAGTATGTTATGTGTGGTGATTGAAATAGGAAGGTTTACCTAGGAAGAAAACACTGTGATTATTTTGCTGGTCCATCAGGTAATATTTTGTTTCACTCAAAAATGAGAGGAATTTTGTGTTTGTACCATCAGCAAAATATGAACCTAAGATAGTCTGACACTGAGCTGTATTTCTTTTCATTATTTTGACATTTATGCCAACTCTATTTACTTTTTGGCTTTAAATTTATCTTTCAGATTTTTAACTTTATCTTTGTGATGTTTTCAGTTCCCAAGTATAACTTTTAGTAACAATCATCACTTACGTAACAAAATGATCCCGTTGCTAGTCAATATTTTGTTTAAGATATAAATATGGCTTCTAAATAGTGGCATAAAACTCTTGTGATAATACACATTTGGCTACTCGAGCAGAATAAAACAAAATTAGGTTATTATACTTAATTAAATCAAGTTGTAGGCCAAAAGCAGAAGCATGTTTTTCCTCCCTTTTTATTTCCTCAGGATGTTGTGTGTGGAAAATAGTTCTTTAAATAGAACCTCATGACTTCTGAATGCTGAATTGGTTTTCCATGGAGGAAAGAGATGAGGATGATTATTCCATAAGCAGAATAGGACCAAGGTGCTAACAGAACATGGGGTGTGTTGAGGCCTTAGCCAAATGAGATCTTTTGCAACCTGATAGCTTGCAAGTGTCTGTTCTTATTTTAAGTTTCTTTCTTCTATCTTTGACCTATAATGATTGGAAAACAGAAAATAGGTTACAATTCATGTCATATTATATTCATAATTATTTTGTCTCCCAAAGTTATACAAATGTAAATGTTTATTTCTTGCTTCACTTAGTGCATGGACACCTTGCTCATTTATTTCATTTTTGCCTCATTTATTTCATGGAAAGCACTAAAGAAACGGAGATGGCATTGTTTCCAGGAACCAATTTAACCATTTTGCTTGGTACTTAGAATCCAGGAGTGACACCTAAGCCATAAATTCAACTTTGGGATAACGGAATATTTGCTATTATGGGGAAAACCCTGAAAGAAAAGAAAATTCCTTCCATGGCTACATTTAGATATGAAAGTAGGTGTATCAGTGAAATGGTTTCAAAGAAATTACCAAGCATTGGAATTCTATTTGCCTTAGAAGACAAGAATCCAATGCTATAAAACTCATTGTGAGAAAATTATAGACTGCCACATAATTCAAAGTTCCATTTTTCCCAGAATATTTTGTTTTCTTCCTGTGATCTATAAAAATGGAATGAGGTTGGAAAAGGTGCAAGTACCGGAGAGGGAGATACTTAGATTTCATCACTTTAATGATTATAAACACCCTCTGCTTTTCTATGAGTATTTTACATTTAAATAATTTTAAAGGATTTATTTTTTATTTACTTGAAAGGCAGAATTACAGAGAGAGGAGAAGAAACAGAGAGAGAAAGAGAGAGAGAGAAACAGGATTTTCCATCCTCTGTTTCATTCCCTAAATGGCCAGGGCTGGTTCAGGCCAAAGCCAGGAGCCCAGAGCTTTCTGTAGGTCACCTATGTGGTGCAGAGGTCCAAGCACTTGAGCCACCTTCCATTGCTTTCCCAGGAATATTAGCAAGAAGCTGGATTGGAAGTGGGATAAACAATGCTCAAACTATAGTCCATATTGGGTACCTTTATCACAGCTGGAGGCTTAACCTTCTATACCATAATGTTGACCCAACATGAATACTTTTAAAAATCTGAAATTTGTTTACTTATTATTGAGATAACATTTTTAATTTACATTATAGTCACAAGCTTAATGATCCACTAAATAAAGAATTCAACAAATAAAAGGAAAAAGGCCATAGTTCAGCAGGAATATAGACAAGGGCTATAAACAGTAATCAAAATGAAACAAAAAGTCAATTTCACTCATATACAATAAATTTTAAAATAATCACAGGTGGTTAAAATGATAGTAATAGTAACCATTCTTAACAATTTGAGATAAATATAAACCAAAGTTTGACAAAACTATATTCACACCAATACTTTAAAATAAGGGATTTCTTTTTGTTTGTTTGTTTGTTTTAAATTTTTCTCACACCTACATGTAAGAGAGGACATCCAGTATTTGTCTTTCTGTGTTCTGCATGTTTCACTCAAGCATGATATCCTATAGTTGATGATACAAATGATAGAATTTCATTCTTTTTTATAGCTGAATAATATTCCATCGTGTGTGTGTGTGTGTGTGTGTGTGTGTGCTTGTGTCCAATGGTGGACACATTGGCTGATTCCATATTTTGGCTACTGTGAATACTTATTTTGAAAATATTGGGAGTGGGACTGGCTTGAGTCCCATTGGCTCTGCTTCATATCCAGCTCCCTGCTAATACATCTGGGAAAGCAATAGAAGATGACTCAAGTGCTTAGGCCCCTGCCATCTATGTGGGAGACCCAGATGGAGTTCCTGGCTTAAGCCCTGAGCTCAGCTCTGGGTGTTATAACCATTTGGGTAGTGAACCAGTGGATGTAAGATCTCTCTCGCTCTGTCAATATATATCTGACTCTCCCTTTCTCTCTGTCACTATGCCTTTTGAATAAATAAAAATAAATCTTTAAAACAAGAGAATATTAAGAGTGGTGGGTAGAGCAAGATGGTAGCAGAACAAGATGCCCTTGTGGATATCTGCCAATTGAATGTCTACTCTTGCATCAACCACCTTCGCAAGAGCCAAGGAAGGTAGACAGGAGACCCCAGTGCCTAATGAGAAAAAAAATGAATCAAAGAGAGGGGGAAAGCAAGAGCTGCTGCATCATCTCTCCCCCAGTTCCAAATAGTGCAGTGTGGAGAGATGCCTGCCACTTTGGAGAGGAAGAAGGAGTAATGTCCAGGCTATAAATTTGAACGTCAGAACCAAGTCAGCTACAGTGAAACCTAGAGGGAGACAGGATCTTATGGCCTTTGACTCAGGCCAGTACTTTCAGACTAAGCCTTTGTCATTTAATCAGGTGCCCAAATGACTGCTGTCACTATCTCTCTTTCAATCTCAGGCAGACAGCAGAAAAGAACTCCAAGCAATGGTTGAGTGGAGTAGAAATATGAACTTAGAAGTTTGCCTGGAAGCTCAGTATGAGACCTGCTGCAATGAGACCTAGCAACAAATAAAACCACTATCTCCAGGCCAGTGCTCAAACATGTGGCTTCTAAATCTTCTCCATCACCAGCTAGGAGCATGCACCCTGATGGCATAGACTTACTGTCTGTATTACCACCAGCATCATTCAGCTCTGGTGAAAGCCCTTAGACTAAGCAGAACCTTATGACTGTGAAACCATGTGTAACCTAGCTTATTGTCAACCTTGATGCCCAAGACTGCATTCACCACCTCTGCCTCAACTCAGGTAAGACTTCAGCTGCAAGGGTGTTGGACAGGAAAATGAACTCAGGACTTTGGGTTGATCCTTTATACCAGTTGCACTGCAGGAAGTCCAGCACCAGTTAGAGATCAGAATCCTCTATCCTTAGGCTAGTACTAGCATACAGAACCTCTAGGCCTTCTCTGACATTAGGTGGAGACTTGCACCCTGGAAAAACAGACAGAATTTCAGCCTTCATTATCTTCAGCCACTTGTTGGCTTGGTGTGCATCCACAAGACAGTACAGGGCAATGGAGCTACATAACCCAGGAACAACATAGCTTAGCATCAGCTTGGGAAGCCATAGGATTGCCTTCAAGAAGGAACATACAGAGAGGAGCAAGACTCCAGCCAGTGAGTTGTGGGGCAACAAAGTGAGCACAGGATTGTGTCTTGGATCTAACTATTACTATGAAGATACTAATGGTCCCTGTTCCCAGATCAATGCTTGCTGAAAGAGCCCTGGGATCTGCTCCAGTCTCAAGAAGTAAAGATCGTGGCCTCAATCAGTTGAAATCATACTCTAGCCAGCATCACATATAATTGGTCATTGTGGCTTCAGGTGTCTAACTCAGCAGCAGGCAGTCAGTAATGTGCTCCTTGACCCTACCCTGTGATGTGCTGGTTTTGGCAGACTATGGGTTCTGGATGTAGTCTAGCATCACAGCATAGGTGGTCAGACTGTTCACACTATCCCTGCCTTGTCCTCAGGGAACATAAAATAGAGAGAGT
The DNA here is from genome assembly GCF_964237555.1 of Oryctolagus cuniculus. Classification (NCBI taxonomy): domain Eukaryota; kingdom Metazoa; phylum Chordata; class Mammalia; order Lagomorpha; family Leporidae; genus Oryctolagus; species Oryctolagus cuniculus. Next base: position 92,416,998 of record NC_091434.1, on the reverse strand, counting down.
GTTATTGTATGCTTGGGGTAGGTGGATATAAAGACGTTGCATAGAAACCTGGGACTGGAAGCTTGGGAACTCTTGCACCCCTATTGATATTGGAATGGTGCTACTGTGACCTCAGTCATACCCCTGCCAATACAGGTAACTAAATGACCATACCGGGTTTCCAGGCTGGCACTCTCACAACCCAAAACACAGTTGATTGAGGCCAGGTGCCTACAAAACCCTTGGTCTTGTGCCATGGTTTGCTACCAAGACCTAAACACCCCTCAGGTACTGAGAGGGGTGTTTCACACCTTCACTGCTGCTTACATCAGTTGCTATGGTAGAAGAAGTAGGAAGATTATACTATAGCATCCAACTGGAAACAAAGCTAAAATAGCATACTAAACTGACATCTGAAGACATATCTGCAGGAAAAAAAAAACTTTCATCACAAAAGCTACTCTTTAAAAAGTGATGGAAATGACGATTCTTCCAGATGTGCAAATATCATTGTAGGGATGCAGGAAGTGTGAAAAAGCTAGGCAATGTGATGCCCCCAATGGAACAAAATGATGCTTTAGCAACAGGCTCCACAGAAAAAGAAATTGATGAGACACCTGATAAAGAATTTGAAAGGAAGATTATAGGGATTCTCAAAGACATACATCAGAATACACACAGACAATTGAACAGAATCAAAAAGCAATGCATTATACGAGTGAGAAATTCAGCAAAGAGATAAAGATCCTGAGAATGAACCATACAGAAATCTTGGAAATGAAGAACGCAGTCAGTGAAAACATATAGACAAACAAACTAACAAATAGTTGAAAGCCTTGTTAGCAGAAAAGATCAATCAGCGGAATATCTGAACTTGATGGAAAGTATTTTGAAAAAGCCCAATTAGTATTCCCCCAAATAGTTGAAAAGATACAGAATGGTTCAAAACATCTCTGGGAGCTTTGATACTACAATGGATGAACAAGTACTCAAGTTGTGGGGATTCTTAAGGGCAAAGAGAGGAATAGAGGCCTAGAAACCTACTCAGTCACATGATAGAAAGATATGGGCATACAAATACTCATCTGGGAGCCCAAATAGATATCACCAGAAGAGCTCCTCAATAATATACACTATATTCAGACTCTCAAAAGTAAAATATAAGGGTGGCACAGCAGGTTAAGCTACCACCTGGGATGTCTTCATCCCACATCAGAATGCTGGTTCAAGTTCTGACTCTGCTTCCAAATGAGTTTCTTCTAGTGTGCCTGGGAAGGCCATGGAAGACTGTATAAATATTTGAATTCCTCTCACCTACATGGTAGACACAGATGGTCTTCCTGGTGCTTGACCTGGACCTAACCAAGTGGCAACTGGAAAGTGAACCATCAGAGAGAAGTTCTCTCTTTCTCTGTCTCTTTCTCTCTCTCACTCATTCTTTCAAATAAATAAAAGAAAATCTTTTTTTCTTGTTTTTGACAGGCGGAGTGGACAGTGAGAGAGAGAGACAGAGAGAAAGGTCTTCCTTTTCTGTTGGTTCATCCCCCAGTGGCCGCTGCGGCCAGCACGCTGCGGCCAGCGCACTGCGGATCCGAAGCCAGGAGCCAGCTGCTTCTCCTGGTCTCCCACACGGGTGCAGGGCCAAAGGACTTGGGCCATCCTCCACTGCTTTCCCGGGCCATGGCAGAGAACTGGCCTGGAAGAGGGGCAACCGGGAGAGAATCCAGCGCCTCAACCGGGACTAGAACCTGGGCTGCCAGAGCCGCAGGCAAGGATTAGCCTAGTGAGCGGCTGCGCTGGCCAAGAAAATCTTTTTTTTTTTTTTAAGCTTTTATTTAATGAATATAAATTTCCAAAGTACAGCTTATGGATTACAATGGCTTCCCCTCCATAACGTCCCTCCCACCCGCAACCCTCCCCTTTCCCACTCCCTCTCCCCTTCCATTCACATCAAGATTCATTTTTGATTCTCTTTATATACAAAAGATCAGTTTAGCATATTAAGTAAACATTTCAACAGTTTGCTCCCACACAGAAACATAAAGTGAAAAATACTGTTTGAGTACTAGTTATAGCATTAAATCTCTTTCTGTTTCTCATAGTGTTCATTTCACTTTAACAGGTTTCCTTTTTGGTGCTCAGTTTGTTGTCACCTATCAGGGAGAACAAGTGGTATTTTTCCCTTTGGGATTGGCTTATTTTTTTTTTTTCATTTTCGATTCTCTTTATATACAGAAGATCAGTTTAGCATACATTAAGTTAAGATTTCAACAGTTTGCTCCCACACAGAAACATAAAGTGAAAAATAATAGATGATTTTTTAAATGATGATGAAATCAGAGCAGACCTATTGTCATGTTTAATCCCAGTGAGAGTCAAATTGGGAATTAATAATTTCTTCTTCTTCTTTTTTTTTTTTTTTTTACAGAAGATCAGTTTAGTATACATTAAGTAAAGATTTCAACAGTTTGCACCCCCATAGAAACACAAAGTGAAATATACTGTTTGAGTACTCGTTATAGCATTAAGTTTCAATGTACAGCACATTAAGGACTCCTACATGAGGAGTAAGTGCACAGTGACTCCTGTTGTTGACTTTACAAATTGACACCCCTGTTTATGGCATCAGTAATCTCCCTATGCACCAGTCATGAGTTTCCAAGTCTATGGAAGCCCCTTGAGTTCTCCGACTCTTATCTTGTTTAGACAAGGTCATAGTCAAAGTGGAGGTTCTCTCCTCCCTTCAGAGAAAGGTACCTGCTTCTTTGAAGACCTGTTCTTTGGGATTGGGTTATTTCACTCAGCATAATGTTTTCCAAATTCCTAACAGGGATCGCTTTTCAGTTAAAATTTAAACACCTAAGAATAATTGTGTGTTAATTACAGAGTTCAACCAATAGTACTAGAACAAAAAAAAATACTATAATGGATAAATATTACATTGTACATCAACCGTCAGGACAAGAGCTGATCAAGTCACTTTTTCTCACAGTGTCCATTTCACTTCAACAAGTAAAGATTTTCTTTGGTGCTCAGCGACAACTAACTGAGCACCAAAGAAAATCTTTTTTAAAAGTACAACACAGGGACTGGCATTGTGGTGTGTCAAGTTAACTCCCTCCTATAATGCCAGAATCTTATATGGGTGCCAGTTTGAGTCCTGATGCTTCACTTCCAATCCACTTCCTTGCTAATGTGCCTGGAAAAGCAGCAGAAGATGGCCCAAAGAATTAGGCTCCTCCTTTGCTTTGGCCTGGCCCAGCCCTTGCCATTATTGCAACTTGGGGAGGGTTAACCAGCAGAGGGAAGATTGACTCTCTCTCTCTCTCTCTCTCTCTCTCACTCTCTCTTTAATCCTTCCTTTTATATAAGTAAACAAATAAATAAATCAATCATTTTAAAAATTGCAACACAAAAGAGTGAATTCTGAAATTGACAAGAGAAAAGCCTTAACATGTAAGGGAACCCCCATTAGATTAATAGCATATTTTTCAACAGAAACCTTACAAGCCAAGAGGGAATAGATTTATGTATTCTAAGGTCTGAAATAATCTAACTCTAACCAAGAGTGCTTTACCCAGAAAACCTAACTTTCAGAAGTGAAGGGGAAACACTTTCTAAGACAAGCAAAAAGGGATTTCATTCCACCAGACCAGCCTTACAAAAGATGCTTTAAGGCATCTTAGATGCAGAAGTAATCAAAGGATAGCAATCATCATTAAAACTTGTGAAGCTTTTAAAAAATAAAAAAAAAAAAAACACAGGAGACTCAAAATCAGGAGACGCTTTTTGTTCTCCAATGATAGCCCGAGTCATTATTTATCAACAATAACTTCGAATACAAATGGATTAAATTCCCTGATTAAAAGATACCAACTGGATGAATGTATTAAAAAGAAGACCCAATGATATGCTGCCTACAAGAAACTCACAGCCAAAAAGACACATACAGGTTAAAAATGGAGGTTGGAAAGAGTTATTCCATGCAAACAGATGGCACATGGAAGCAGGGGTATCTATATTGATATAATAAAATATATACTTCAAGACAAAAACTGTAAAAAGAGGCAAAGGAGGTCATTAGCTAATGATGAAAATTCAATTGAACAAGAAAAAATGACAGGGGCTGGCATGGGAAATGAGTAAAACCATGACTTACAATGCTGGCATCTCATATTGGTGTTGGTTTCTACACTTTGAATTCAGCTCTCTGCTAATGGCCTAGGAAAAACAACCAAAGATGGACCATGTATTTGCACTTCTGCCACCCATGTGAGACACCTGGATGAAGCTCCAAGCTCCTGGCTTCAACTTGGCCCAGCCTCAGACATTACAACTATTTTTGGAGAGAATGAGAAGATGAAAGATCTCTCTCTTTCTCTCTATCTCTCCCTCTCTCTCTCTGTCACTCTTTCAACTACATAAATAAATATTTTTAGAAATAAAATAAATAATAATTATAATTATAAATACATTTGCACCGAGAGTCTGTATAGCCATTTTTATAAAAAAGAGAATTAACAGAACTAAATGGAGAGATAAGCTCAAATACATTAATAGGGAAGGGGTTGCAACATCCTGCTTTCATTTATGGATTGATCACATGAAAAACAACAACAAAAATCAACAAATAACTGAGTGTTAACCTAAACTTATGCAACATTGACTTAACAGACATATTTATTTATTTATTTATTTATTTTTTGGACAGGCAGAGTGGACAGTGAGAGAGAGAGACAGAGAGAAATGTCTTCCTTTTTGCTGTTGGTTCACCCTCCAATGGCCACCACGGCTGGTGCACTACAGCCGGTGCATCATGCGCTGATCCGAAGCCAGGAGCCAGGTGCTTCTCCTGGTCTCCTATGTGGGTGCAGGGCCCAAGGACTTGGGCCATCCTCCACTGCACTCCTGGGCCACAGCAGAGAGCTGGCCTGGAAGAGGGGCAACCGGGAGAGAATCCGGCGCCCTGACCGGGACTAGAACTCGGTGTGCCGGCGCCGCAAGGCAGAGGATTAGCCTAGTGAGCCGCGGTGCCAGCCTGCATTGACTTAACAGACATTTACAGTGCACTTATTTCAATAATTCCAGAATACACATTCCTTCATTAGCACATTGAACATTCTGTAGGGAGAACCAATGTTAGGACACAAAATAAACCTCAAATTCAATGGAATAAAACCAGAATTCAGCAACAAAAGAGACTCTTGAAATTGTAAAAATAAATAGAGACAGAAAAACATGCTCCTGAGTGAACAATAGATAACTGAAGAAATCAAAAGAAATTAAGAAAAATTAAACAGAGTAAAGCAGACATACAACATACCAAAACTTATGGGGTACAATAAAGTCAATACTTAGAAACAAAAACAGGATCTTATAGCAACAACTGTCTACATTAAAAAAATGGAAGGGTATTAAATAAATAACCTAACAGAGTATCTCAATGACTCAGAAAAACAAGAACAACCAACTCAGAGTTAGTTAAGGAAATAAATAAGATCAGAAGAGAAATAAATGATATAAACACTAAAAAATGCAAATCAATAAATAACTAGTTTTTGAAAAGTTAAACAGTTGGCTAGCCTAAGGGAAAAAGACTCAGATAATTAAAATAAAAATAAAAAATGAGATGTTGCAACTGACACTACAGAAATAAAAAGGATCATTTTGTACTATTATGTACAACTATGTTTCCATAAATTGAAAACACATAAGTAATTGATAAATTTCTGGTTAAGTATAGCTTACCAAAATAGAACCAAGAAGACGTAGAAAACCTGACCAAATGTCCCACAACCAAGAGAAGCCCAGGACCAGATAGCTTCACACTTATTTTTATCAATCTTTCAGGAAAGACCTAACATCAAAAAAAAATTAAAAGTGCAAAAAAATTAAAAGTGATGGAATCCTTCCAAATTTATTCTGCAAGGCCAGCATTACCTTATAACAAAACCAGACAAGAACACAATAAAAAAATGAATGTATATGCAAAAATTCTCAACAAGATACTACCAAATTGAATTCAACAATTCATGAAAGAGATCATTCATCTTGATCAAATGGAATTTGTGCAAGGAATTCAGGGATGGTTTAAATATGTAAATCAACAGATGTCATATATCATTTCAACAAAATGAAGGACAAAAATCAGATGATCTTCTCAATAGATGCAGAAAAAGCATCTGATAAAACCTAGCACCCATCTTTGAAAAAAATCATTGAACAAATTAGGTATAAAAGAAATGGACCTCAACATAGCAAGGCTGCATTTGACAAACCCACAGTCAACATCATATTATTTAGGGAAAAGCTAAAAGCATTTTTTATAAGATCTGTGACTTGACAAAAATGTCCCATTATGGAGAACAGTAAGGAGGTTCCTTCACAAACAGCTATCTCACTTCTGGGTGTATTTCCAAACGAAATGTAATTAGTATATGGAAGAAATACCTACACTCCAAATATTGGAATAAATTTACCCAAGTGTGAAACAATGAAAACCACAAAGGATTAATGAAAGAAAATGAAGAAGACACAAAAATGGAAAGACTTCCCATGTTCATGGATTGGAAGAATAAATATTATCAAAACATCTATGATCCCCAAAGATACTTAGAGCTTCAATGCATCCTGCAGAAAAATGTCAGTGAGAGTCTTCACAGAGGTGGACGCACTATTCACAGTAGCCAAGATAAGGAATCAACCTAGATGTTTATTCATGGTTGAATAGATATTGAAAATGCAGTATATATACATGATGGAATATTAGTCTGACATTTGTAGCAAAATGGATGGAATTGGAAATCATTTTCTTAAGTGCAATCAACAGACACAGAAAGGCAAATATAACCTCTTCTGTCTCATATTTGGAAGATTAAAAAAAGATACACTGTCTGAACTTCGAATAGTGAATACTGGATGTCAGAAAGGGTGAAGGGAGGAGGACAGACCGATGTTTGGTAACAGGTACTAAACGGTCAGAAGTAACAAGTTTTAGTGCTGCTTTGCACAGTGGGACAAGTATATTTCATAACAATGCATTATATACGATAAAAGTACTGGAAAGGCTGGCCCCATGGCATAGAAGATTAAACCTCCATCTGGAGTGCTTACATCTCCAAAGGGCACCAGTTTGAATTTTGGCTGCACCACTTCTAATCCAGTTCTCTGTGCCTGGGAAAGCAGCAGAAGATGGCCCAAGTGCCTGGGTCCCTGCACCCACGTGGGAGACCTGGAAAAAGCTCCTGGCTCCTGGCTTTGGCCTTGCCCAGCCACGGGTATTGGGGCCATTTGGGGAGTGAACCAACAGATGGAAGATATTCTCTCTCTCTCTCTCTCTCTCTCTCTCTCTATCTCTATCTCTATCTCTATCTCTCTCACCACTCTTCCTCTGTGTATTTCTGCCTTTCATTTAAATAAACAAATCATTAAAAAAAAGAACTGGAAAAAAAGAAGCTGGTATGATCCAAAGAGAATGAAAAATTATTCAGATGCACTTTGCATTAGTTCTGTGTAGTACAATGGCATAGAAAAGATATTGACTCAGCTTGTCTTCAAGTCAGCCTTTGTTATGTTTATAATTTGTAGTCATTGAATTATTTTGACTTTTCTTTATCCTCCAGGTTAAATTCTTTTCAGAGTATCTAGTGGATGAGTGTCATTCTCAAAGGATTAAATGTGGAAAGTGAGGGATATCTTTATTCAGAGTTGTGTTCTCTAAATTCTATCGTGGATAGCCTTTACTAGTACTTTTAAATAAATTAATTTTATTACATTACTTCCTGTAATTTGAGCTTCTTCTCTTACAAAACTACCTTGGAAGGTGAATAACTCAAACCTCAGTGACAGCCCAATACAGGTTCTGTCAGAACAAAGACTACATGGGAATGGGCTATTCACCCTGTTTCCCCAGGATAAGCTCAAAGGAATGTCACCAGGCTCAGTCTGTCCCAACATAACCTGTCATGACTGCTTGATGTAAGGTCTTCTCAAAATATGCCTCAGCATGAGAAGGGTTCCAAAGGCATTTTTTCTACAGCCTGTGAATCTGCTACATGATTTCACTATCATTACACGATGGCCATATTAGGATACTTAAATACACAAGTCTGGAATTTGATTGCTAGTTCAAGTATTTGTTGCCTTTTATTTTAGGAGGCATGCAAATATGAGAATGCCTTCTTATGCATCTTATGTAACTATATAATAGGGGAAAGAATGCCTTTTCTCATAGACTCTTCCTAAAAGTATCTTGAATGAAGAGCTTGGGATGGGGCTGGGGCAGCTGTAATATTGAGCTCAAAACTGATCATATCTCTCTCTTGGGTCCCAGCAGCCTAGGGGCAAAATTGGAATCCATGGGGATTACTTCACAATCTTCTCTCCAGGATAAAATTAGAATCTAAATTTATAATAATCCTATAAGAAGAAATATAATCTCAAGAGCTTTTGATCCTTCAGTGTATATAATTGGAACTACCATGAAATGACAAAAAACTGGAATATTAAGAATTCAGTGACCCCCCAACCTTGCTGATATTCATGGCTAACACTATGTTCAAGCAAAATAAGCAAATCTTAGAAAAAGGAATGCTTCTGGACAAATGACCTCAGGATGGGACAGAGCCCCTCTTTCCCAGAAAAGAAGACAGGAATGATTTGAAAGGATAGCTTAATAATTAGCATTTCATCATGAGCTTTGTCTCCTTGACATATGGGAAATATCATTTATTAAAAGACACCCATCTGTTAGGAATGAGATAGCCTAACTATGGAACATGAAACATGATAAGACATTGTCTGGTATTAATTGGAACATTTTTGAATATCTCATCTCCAGAGAGATAATTTCTTTCTGTGAACTTCTAGAGTTGCAGCTCAATTTTATTACATTTATGAGTACACACACACACATGCATACATGAACACTATATTTAAGTGATGGAATAGGAAAATTCAGTACATCAGATATTTGAAAGACATTTCCAATGAAAAATTTAAATTCAAATTTCTTAGGTGTTTCTAAGGTATTTGGGGGTAAAAACAATCACATAAATAGTTCTGTAGTATAATAATATGAAGATTGGCAACTTGTAACTATTTCTGTCAGAAATTAAATGATAAAACTTTTTCATTGGAATTTTTGTTACCATTAGTAGTTTTCCATTTTCAACTTATGAAGAACAACTCCTTCTGAAATCTAACATAAAATTCAGAATAAATTCCTTCTGAGAGCGAAAACACTAACTTTTATTTGGTATCAGTACAGTTGCAGCTCTTCTTCAAACATAGAATTATAAAACTTATGTTTGAGCCTCTGAAGTTGTGGATTTTGCCCAAAATGGCCACCATCATCATCATTGTTGTCATCAACAACATCAATACATACAAAAGAAAAAATGGAGCAAGCAAATGGTGCATTATTTTTTTATTTTCTTAACTTTATCACAATAGACTTTTTTTTGGCTTCTTGGTTTCTCTTTTTTGAACATGTCTATTACATAGTTTTAAACTTGATTATAAAATTTTGTTAGATGATTTTGCAATTTTGTTTTCTATTACTATTCTTTTTTGTGAGAGATTTATTTTATTTATTTGCAAGACAGAGTTGCAGAGGGGAGCAGAGAAAGAGATTTCCCATCAATGGTTCACTCTCCAAATGGCCACAATGGTCAGGATTTGGACTGGCCAAAGCCAGGAGCCAGGAACTCCTTCTAGGTCTCCCACACAAATACAGGGGATCCTGCACTTGGACCATCTTCCACTACTTTCCTTGGTGCATTAACAGGGAACTGGATCAGAAGCAGAGCAACTAGGACTTGAAACAGTGCTCCAATATGGGAACCAGCATTGCAGTTGTGGCTTAACCCACTGAACCACAATACTGGCCCATTCTATCACGATTTTAGCTAGACTAGTTTGTGCTCTTTATAAGTTTTTTAGAAAAATAATTCTAATATATTCTATGATATGTTTGTATATTACGTAATATGTACATGACTTTTTTGGGCTTAAAACCATAGTGTAAATTTCTTTTTTAAAAATTTTATTTAAGGTATATAAATTTCATGTATACAGATTTAGGAGCATAGTGATAATGTCCCACCCTACCATCCCACATGCCTGCATTCCCACACATCCTCATTCTTCTTCTCCTATTCCCTCTCTTAATTTTTTTGATAATCTACTTTCAATTTACTTTATACTCATCAGGTTAACCCTACACTAAGTATAGAGTTTAACAAATAATAATAAGAAAAAAAAAACACTGTCCCTCAACAGTAGATGGCTGTAAACAATCATCAAAACTCAAAATGTCAATTTTACCCTATACTTTACTTTTTTGGTACTATATTAGTTACCACAGATCAGGGATAATGTATGGAATTTGTCTTTTTGGGACTGGATTATTTTGCTAAGTAAAGTGGTTTCCAGTTGCATGCATGCATTTTGTTTGAAAAGACAATATTTCATTATTTTTATGGCTGAATAATATTTCATAGTGTAAATATATCATAATTTATCTAGTCATTAGTTGATGGACATCTGGGTTGATTCTTTATGTTAGTTATTGTGAATTGAGCTGCAACAAACATGGGGTTACAGATAACTCTTTCATATGCTGATTTGATTTCTCTTGGGTAAATTCCCTGGAGTGGAATTGCTGGGTCATATATTAGGCCTATTTTCAGCTTTTTGTGGTATCTCCATAATGTCTTCCACATGGCTGCACTAGTTCACATTATAAATTGCCTGATTGGGTTGAGGAATGTTCCTTCTATACCCAATTTGCTTATGGTTTTCATCATGGAATGGTGTTGTATTTTATCAAATGCTTTCTCTGCATCTATTGAGATAATCATATGGTTTTATTCTTCAATTTGTTAACATGATGTATCACATTCATTGATTTTTGAATGTTGAATCATCCCTGCATACTGGGGATAAATACCACTTAACTATAGTTGAGTGATGTTTCCGATGTGTTGTCTGCTTTGATTGGCTAATATTTTGTCGAGGATTTTATCATCTATGGTCATCAGGGGATATTGGCCTATAGTTTTCTTTTTCTGTTGCATATTTTTCTGTTTTAGGAATTAAAGTGATGCTGGCCTCATAGAAGGAATCTGGTAGGATTCCCTCTCTTTCAATTTTTTGAATAGCTTGAGAAGATTTGGAATTAGTTCTTTAAAAGTCTGATAGAATTCAAGATTGAAGCCATCCAGTCCTGTGCTTTTCTTTGTTGGGAGGGTCTTTTTTGCTGATTCCATCTCTGTCTTGCTTTTCATCTGTTTAGGTTTTCTGTGTCTTCATGACTCAATTTTGGTGGGTTGTATGGGTTAAGAATCTATCCATTTCTTCTAGATTTTCCAATTTGTTGGCATATAGCTCTTTGTTGTAATTCTTGATAATTCTTTTTATTTCTGTGGTATCCATTTTTACATTTTCTTTTTCATCTTTGATTTTTATTAATTTGGGTCTTCTCTCTCACTCTCTTTTAGTTAATTGGACCAATGGTTTATCAATTTTGTTTATTTTTCAAAAAACCATCTCTATTTCACTTATACTTTGTATTTTTGTTTTAATTTTAATTCTTATCTAATTTGAATTATTTCTTTCCTGCTAATATTGTTTGATTTTATTTATATCTAATGGCTGCCATCTAGATTACTAAGTCATTTGAGTTACAAACTTTTATATGTAAGTTAAAAACAGAATTCAAAATAATAGAGAATTTTCTCAAGTATTAAGGTTTCCAGCTTGCTGATTAACACCTGAAAATCCATTCAGAAAGTTATTAGAGGCCCCTGAGTTGGAACAGGAAATCTATTGATAAGCCTTTGCGGACTGAGTATGAAAACCATACTTCCATTGGGAAGGAGCCTCAGACACTGTTTGCCTTCAGGTTCAGGTGTGATTGTCCATTTTCAGCCAGCCCCATGAGTGGGCTGTGCAGTGGAGAACGGCTTCAGAGCTGAAGACGTTGTTTTAAAGATGGGATCAAGGCTCTTATTAGTAGTTTAGTTTATAAGACTTATTACCTTTCGTAAGTCCTTTTATCTGTTTTTATTAACTATGGATGGTGATAGCCCACCAAATGAAAATGCATCAGAAATAGATGGAGAAAAGGTGGTAGGAGAGCCCTTTATCATGAAATCCTAAGCAGATACAATTCTTGGTTTTGAAATTCAGAATCAGCTTTCACTTGCCCTTTCTTCAGTTGCTATCTACTCACTGGGGAACACATTGATTTGCTTCTGAGTGTTAGATCCGCGACAGGGCTGTATTGTGGTAGTCACTTCCCACCTGGAGCGAATGGTCCTGTAGGAAATCTGACTTACAGGAAACCTGTTAGCAAATGGTGTAATCATGTCTAAGGATAAATGCCAGGATAGAAAAGTACTCATTTCTGGGAGAGAGTATGCTAGGGATTTAATGTGGATTGTGTTCTGGGAAAGCATGCTCGAGGAACTGACATCGCATTTGATGTTGGATGATAAGGAAGAGCTGTGCAAGTGAAGAGCAAAGTGTCTTCCCAGCAGAAGAAACAGCAAGTGCTGTCACTCCTTAATGTAAAGCAAGTTTAGCGTGCTGGAGGAATTGAGTGACAGCTAGGCAGTGTGGCTGGGATGAGAGAGCACAAGGCTGCAAAGGCTATCACAGGTGAGACTATATCAAAGATTAGAATTTTACTGCTAATTCAGTTGGTTGCTGGTAGAGGGTGTGGAACTGGTGAATGGTATGAACAGAGTAATGCTTCAAAGAATACATAGTCTAAGCTACATCATCCTCCATCCTATAATATCAAGTTTTTATAGCCTAATGACTGTGGTAAAAATAAAGAGACTCATCACAAACATTCAAACACTTTACAGAAGTCTACAAAAGGAGGTAACATTCTTTGTTCAAAACAACCCTCAGAGAAAATCACTCCTAATTTTTGGGTGAATTTTGTTTTAGAGTATGCACATATATTTACAATTTTATATCTAAACCATCCAACTGTATTGTTTTTTTCCTCCACTGACCTGAGTGAAAACTCAAAATATTGTGGTAATTTTTGAATGAGGGCAGCAATATACATCAATAAGCTTGATGAATGCTTAATTTTGAATTACACTAATTGATGTAATGAATTTTCCACTGATGACTTTAAGCTGTTTATGATTTTTTTCCCTAACATACTTATGTGGTGGGGCTTCTTTGTGTGTATTGTGCTTATATATGTCTTGTGTATGAGATTATCTCATTAGAACAAATGTCTACAAGGGAAACTAGTGGATATAGAATTTTTGTGCATATTGATGTACATTTTTGTATTTACATTTGATATACATTTGAGCATTTGATATACATACTGATATGCATTTCTGTGCATATTGCCAGTCATTTGGTATTTACTTTAGGGAATCATGTGAAATAGAATCACAATACTTTAACCCCTAAACTAACAGCCAATTGCCTTAATCAGTGAAACAAAATAAGATGGAGTTTTCAAGCAACACAGATAGCAATTTTACTTTTTAAAAATAGAAGGCTTATTTCTCTCATTTTTCTTGTGTACATGTCAGTTTCTCTCACAGCATTACAAATTCCTTTTAGTGATAGTGATATTTGTTTTGGGCCTATCCCAAACACCTTTCTCAGATTGGCTACTTACTAGCTATACGCCCAAATGCAATTGATTGTTACAATGGCTATAATTTATTTTTTTAACTTTAATTTAATGAATATAAATTTCCAAAGTACAAAAAAATTTACATGACAGTGCAAAAGACCTAGAATATTCATCAAAATTTTCAATAAAAAAGAATTTAAGATTAACCTGAATTCAAAATATATTATAATTGTATAATCATCCAGTTAGTGTGATTTGGGCATCAGTATAGATAAATCCATCAATGAAACACAATGGAGAATTCAATAACAGACCTATATGGTGAAGGTAATTCCAAAAGTCATGGTAAAATTGAATTAAAAGATAATTCATATTTTCTATGAACTTCTTGACAATAAAGATTTTCAATAAATTTTTTGATAATGTGAAAAAAAAAAGTACAGCTTATGGATTACAATGGCTTCCCCCCAATAACGTCCCTCCCACCTGCAACCCTCCCCTTTCGCACTCCCTCTCCCCTTCCATTCACACACATCAAGATTCATTTTCGATTCTCTTTATATACAGAAGATCAGTTTAGCATACATTAAGTTAAGATTTCAACAGTTTGCTCCCACACAGAAACATAAAGTGAAAAATAATAGATGATTTTTCAAATGATGATAAAATCAGATCAGACCTATTGTCATGTTTAATCCCAGTGAGAGTCAAGTTGGGAATTGATCAGTTTAGTATACATTAAGTAAAGATTTCAACAGTTCACACCCCCATAGAAACACAAAGTGAAATATACTGTTTGAGTACTCGTTATAGCATTAAATCTCAATGTACAGCACATTAAGGACAGAGATCCTACATGAGGAGTAAGTGCACAGTGACTCCTGTTGTTGACTTTACCAATTGACACTCCTGTTTATGGCATCAGTAATCTCCCTAATTTATTTTTTTAAAAAAATAATTCATCTTTTAAATACTGCAGACATGTATAAGTGGCTGTAAATCAGTTTTAATCCATGTCTAGTTAATATTGGAAGTATCTTTATCTAGAGTACACACCAGAAGTGTGCTTAGTTAGAATCTGAAAGACTCAACTTAGGACATCTCTTTCTGAAGGCCTACATTAGAAACCTTGAAGTACTGCTATCTCAATCCATATTAGAAGGTTTTTTTTTTTCTTTAATTTTTCTGACAGAGTTAGACAGTGGGAGAGAGAGACAGAGAGTTATAGACAGTGAGAGAGAGACAGAGAGAAAGGTCTTCCTTCCGTTGGTTCACTCCCCAAATGCCACTATGGCCGGCACTGTGCCGATCCAAAGCCAGGAGCCAGGTGCCTCTTCCAGATCTCCCATGTGTGTTCAGGGCTCAAGCATTTGGGCCATCCTTCACTGCCCTCCCAGGCCACAGCAGAGAGCTGGACTTGAAGAGGAGCAACTAGAACCTGGCACCCATATGGTATGCCAGCGCCACAGGTGGAGGATTAACCAAGTGAGCCAAGGTGCTAATCCCCTCCTTTTTGCAAAGTCTTTTTGCAAAGTTAGAGGCTCCTTGCCCCTAGTGATTCTAGTGATTCTTTTTTTTTATTTTTTTTGACAGGCATAGTGGACAGTGAGAGAGAGAGACAGAGAGAAAGGTCTTCCTTTTGCCGTTGGTTCACCCTCCAGTGGCCGCTGCGGCTGGCGTGCTGTGGCCAGTGTACCACGCTGATCCTATGGCAGGAGCCAGGTACTTATCCCGGTCTCCCATGGGGGTGCAGGGCCCAAGTACTTTGGCCATCCTCCACTGCACCCCCCGGCCACAGCAGAGAGCTGGCCTGGAAGAGGGGCAACCGGGACAGAATCCGGTGCCCCGACCGGGACTAGAACCCGGTGTGCTGGCGCTGCAAGGCGGAGGATTAGCCTAGTGAGCCGCGGCGCCAGCCACCCCTGGTGATTCTTTTCTGTGCCTTCCACTGCTCAGCATTCCTGATCCAAACTTGAAGCATGGATCCCAACAGAAACTCCTTTGAATTTTGCTTCTGTGATCTTGCATCAACTTCTCTGAGTAGATTTTTCATACAAAGTACTCTTTGAGGAATTTGAGGGGACAGAGTCAATTTTCTACAACCAGGCTTTACTATGGTTTTTGTATACTTGCAGTAATTTTTTGGAAATACAAATGGTACCTCATTTATCATGGCTCAACTTGCCAATTTTTTGACTTTATGATGATGGTGTGAACATGAAACACATTAAGTAGAACCTGTTCTGAATTTTGACTGTTAATCTTTTCCCCAGCTAGCTATATGCAGCATAATCCTCTTAGGATAGGCAGCTGCAGTGAGCACACTTCCCCATCATCCATGTGATTATGAGAGGGAACAACTGAATTCTATCTTGTGCTGTATTGCTAAGCTAAGATGTTTTGTTGGGTTGATGTATTTAATATATATATATATATTCTTTTAAAAAACAGATATATTTTTATTTATTTGAAAGCTAGAGTAAAAGAGAGATAAGGAGAGAGAGAGATCCTCTATCAGCTGGTTATCCCCAGATGTCCACAACAGCTGGGGCTTGGCCAGGCTGAATCCAAGAGCCTGGAACTTCATCCAGGTCTCCTACATGGGTGTCAGGGGCTCAAGTACTTGAAACATCTTCCTCTGCTGTCTCAGGCATGTTAGCAAGGAGCTGGATTGGAATCAGAGCAACAAGGACTCTAACAAGCACTCTGATAGGAATTTCTATGTTGCAGATGGCAGCTTAGTCCACTGTGTCGCAATGCCTATCTCCTGCATTTTCCACATACAATATATTCAACATTGAAAGAATGTATTGAGGTGTAACCCCTTTGTAAGTCCAGGAGTATCTGTATTGCTGAATTTGGTCTGAGATTTGTTTTCTTTATATCTTAATCTGGCCCAAGAGACAAACCAGACAGAATCTATGAGCTGTGTAAGCCAATTCACAATGTTGGGGAATACCTTGATGAAAACATTCAGTCAGGGAACTTCCAACATCTCAGCTGCTGGTCTCCTTATGGCCTCCATGCTGAATCGAGATTAGTACCGTAACTCTTTACATGTCCTTAGCCTTCTCAAAATAAAATTGCCTATACCAGAAATATTGACCCATACTGTGAATGTTACTACTGTTTTCAAAGGGAGATGAGAAGATTATCAAATCACAGGCAAAGCCTAAGCAAATTCTTCATTAAGCTTTGTTAGCTCTTGGGTCTTTTACTCCACCTCTCTCTTGGGTTTTACATTTTTCGTTTCTTTTCTAATTTCCCATTTTTAGAAAGCCTCTAAAATCCCATTTATTTGTAGTCCACACTCATGCAGCAAGACAAAATTGTTGCTCACATATGCACCCTAGCACCACATGACTATTCTTCTTATAAATGAACAAGGATAGAGTCATTCCATGTATTATCCCCAGGCAGGTGATTTCTAAAGGGTAGAGCATCCCTCACCCGGGACAGGTTTTCCCCAGAACCCTTCTTCATCACTCCTTGGCCCATGACAACATATCTTCATATTGTCATCCCATGTCCTAGGACAACTAGCATCTTTTAGAAGCATTAAAAACAAGGTGAGTTAAATATTTGCTGCAGGGGTAAGTTCCAGGGAGAGAAAATGTTTCACAGAACATATTTGAATCTGCATTCCATTCCCTTCAGAGTGGTATCATCAAACAATACTGAGTGTGAAATGGACATTTTGGAGCCTGTTTGCAGGGCCCTTAGTTGCAATTATACTTTAAATGTATGAGCTCAGCTATAGCTAAGACTTTTGACTGGGGCATTCAGGCCATGCCACATTAGGCCTTCCCTAGTGGAGGTCACAGCAAACTAAAGGAAGTATGAACATTTTGTGCTCCACTCCTGTGGTGAGTTTTAACTGTTTATTTAGTTTTTAATAAATTTATTTATTTGAAAGCAGAACAATAGAGAGGAAGAAATCTTCCATCCACTGGTTCACTACCCAAATGGCCACAACAGTTAGGGCAGAGCCATGCTGAAGCCAGGACCCAGAAATTACATCCTGGTTTCCCATAAGGGTGGCAGGAACAGGAGAACATGGAACATCCTCTAATGCCTTCTGAGGTGCATTAGCAGGATGTTATATTGGTAGCAGAGCATATGGACCAGAACCCACACTGATATGGGATGCTGGCATCAAAGATGGGGGCTTAGCCCACCGTAGTACAATGCTGGCCCTAGTTTTAAAATTTCAATCCTCATGTTTCACTCACTCATTGTTCACAAGAAGTTCTTGCACATCTTATGAAGTACACTATGATTTGCATTTTAATTATGATACTGCTTGTCTCTGCTTAGGTTAATTTTGGTCCTCCTACTCTGGCAAGGTGGAGATCATGTAATGTGGAGAGGTAGCATGGCTGCATGGAAAGAACTCTGAGCTTGCCACTCACCAGCACTGTACCTTTTGGTAATTACAAAACCCTCTGGATCTTAGATGTCTCATCTGTAAAATGAATTTGATAACATCACATGGATGGGATGGTTGTGAAATACAGACAATCCCTGAACTAAGGATTTTTGGACTTTATGATGGCGTGAAAGTGTATTTGGTAGAAACTGCACTTTTGATTTGAATTGTGTTCTTTTCCCTGCTTGGTAATATTTGGAAGAAGGTTGTCACAGTTCTTGGCAGTGAGAGGCAGGCAGGAACAGCTCCATAAGCCACATGATCCTCAGAAGAATCTGCTGCTGCTCTATGCATACTATGTTTCTGAGTTAGGATGCCTGATTGGTAGGTGCAGTAAATGCATTTTCAACCTAATGATATTTTAAGTTTATGACAGGAACATGTCGAGGACAATCTGTATAATTGAGATCATATACACAAAGTGTCTGGAAAGCACAACGATAAATATTAGTTATCAGCATCTTCATCATTTAACATTAGAAGTGGGATCAGTTGGCTTCAAACTCATAGCTATATTTCTAGACTATGGGTGATTGTGTTTTATGACAAAGGTAACAGGTCATCAGATGCAACATTTTATGTTGAGCCCTCAAAAAACTTTCTGATACTATTCTGAGCATTTACTCATATTAACCTTTTTTATAGTCAAGATGACCCAAAGTGTGATAATCATTCTCATTTGGAATTGGAAAAACTGAGCCCTGGGAAGAGAAGAAAGGTGATTTGGTAGTGGAGATTCTGCTATTCTTTGGAGGTAGAAAATAGTAATCCAGTGAAGTGGCAGGAAGGATCATGCTGGTTTTCTTTGGAACTTCATGATTATTTAAGTGAGATCATTTCTTAAGAACCAAGATAATGCCAGTCCAAGGAGTCAGTTGGCCCTAGTATAACCATTAGTAACTATCAGAAAAAGCTTGAAATCATTTGCTCCTTGTGATGTCACATCAAATAATGCATTACCCATCAAGTGTTTCAAATAATATAATGTTGCTCCAAGACCTACATATGATGTTTTCTTTATATTAAATTAGTTTGCTTAAAGAAAGTCTCCAAAATAAGTAAAGTGAAAGGCATTACTCCCCAGAATCTAACCAACATAACCATTTAAAGCCTAGTAATAAAAGTATATTTGGCTAAGAAAGTGAATAGGATCTTGTTACTCTAGTGTGAAAGTTTAGTTTGAGTTTTATTTTATTTAGCCTCGTTTTTCTATGAATCGTAAATAAGAGATGCCAAGTAATAAATACACTATACAAGATGCATTTTAATAATCCTAAAGGGTTTCATTACTGTGGCTATAACTTGGAAATGTAAATTGTGGCTGTTACTGTAGCTTTAGAGGTTTGGGTTTTGCTGCTTTAAGTGGTTTAAGATTATGCTAACTATCTGCAGAATAATTTAACTAGGTGTAACTAAATGGAATTTCCTATTTAAAATACAAGATAATATCAAATATTCAAGGAGTATATCATGATATATGTTGTGGTTTTAAAATTTTTAATGAACATATTCCATTCTTCAAGGTAATAAATTGGAAAGTTACCCAAGAGAAACTCAACAGCTGTTTTCAATAATGCAGGTAAGTCTAGCCATGGGAAAAATCTCTATTACTGCCTGAGTTATTGGAAAGGTGTTGTACATTAAATAGGCCTTACGACTAGCAGAAAAGTTCTTTATACAATCTGTAACTATTGTTCCCTTTTGTTTTGTTTTCTGTTCTCCATTTTTACTTTATATTCCAGTGAATTTGAAATTTCAGGATAGTTGGTACTTGAGAAAAAAATTGTATGCCACTATATTTTTAACTAATGTTTTGCTATTTATCTGGAATACATCTTTAAAACCAATATATAGCCATACCCTCCTTCAAATCCTAAGTCAGTCATCTCATTCATGAAGCTCTATGGTTGAAGTTTTTTATAAGTAATTTACATATGTTAACAAGGAATAGGTATTGTATAAGTTTTTTTTTTATTGTACCTGTTCACATTCCTGATTTTGAAACATACTGTAATTTCTGTGGGAACAGGGATTTTTTTCTTACACTTGCATTCATGTCCCAAATGACTTAACACAGTGCCTTATATGCATTGGGGATTCAATAAAAGCATTTTGAATGAATAAATGAGTGGGTTTCTCGTGAAATATTTTGGTTCAACAGATCATTTGTTCACAGCTGAATAGGTTGTGGCCTTGTTGCTGTAAATGCCTTAGGTTCCAACAGATTAGGCTAACTTCTCATAGAGTAAATAAATATGGCAAGTGAGTTGTTATGATTTCAAAATTATTTACTACAATATTCCTGCAACTGCTTAGTGATATTTATAACCTGTATTTTAAGTATATGCTTCACTTGTCCAAAATATTATTGTGTTGTTGGTTTTTTAAAAATGTAGGGCTGTTAAATTTTGTTATTCCCTATCCCCAACCCAAAAATCCTAGAGTCAAGTTTTTCATCTGCCCAATGGGGAAGAATGGAGATTTTTTTAATAAATATGCAGTTACATCCTTAGAACATGACACACAGTGTTCTCATTCTTCTCTCCTAGATCCCTGTCCATGCTCCATAAGATCCAAGGCCATCATTTTGTTTATGAACCAGCTCAATAGTTTCTTTTTTTTTTTAATTTTTTGACAGGCAGAGTGGACAGTGAGAGAGAGAGAGACAGAGAGAAAGGTCTTCCTTTTGCCGTTGGTTCACTCTCCAATGGCCACCGCGGCCGGCGCGCTGTGGCCAGCACACTGTGCTGATCCGAAGGCAGGAGCCAGGTACTTCCTCCTGGTCTCCCATGGGGTGCAGGGCCCAAGCACTTGGGCCATCCTCCACTGCACTTCTCTGGCCACAGCAGAGAGCTGGCCTGGAAGAGGGGCAACCGGGACAGAATCCGGCGCCCCGACTGGGACTAGAACCCGGTGTGCCGGCGCCGCAAGGCGGAGGATTAGCCTAGTGAGCCACGGTGCCGGCCTCAATAGTTTATTCTACCTAAATGCCTTACCTGACAAATTCCTTTCCAGTGTGTTGACATATGTACTGAGAATTCCTTCAATGCTCATATATATAGTTTATATATAGCATACTCTTTTAGCATTTATAAACTTATTTATTCATTCAGTAAATATTTACTAAATTCAAGCAGTGTGTTAAGCAAGGTGAAATCAAGGATTCCTGAGACATTTCATGTCCTCAAGAAATGTACAGGTGTTTACACATACCTATATGCCCAGGTAACAGAGAATAATACCACAGAAGAGACATAAATAAAACATTACAGCAGCAAAGAAAAAGAAAAACTACTTAACACAGCATCTTCTTGGATTGGGATCTAATTGGAATGGGGACCTAATAGGTAGATGTAATTTGAACACTTGTTAACTATTGGTGTGTGATGTATTTCTTGTAGGCAAGATATCAAATCTATATGAATAAGAGAAAATCCTTTCAATCCCCCCAAAGTAATTCATTCCACTAAATATTTCTTTTTTTAAAGGTTTATTTATTTATTTGAAAGTCAGAGTTACACAGAGAGAAGGAGAGGCAGAGAGAGAGAGAAAGAAGTCCTCCGTCCGTTGGTTCACCTCAACAATTGTCCGCAGTGGCCGGAGCTGCGCCAATCCAAAGCCAGGAGCCAGGGGCTCCTGGGTTTCCCATGTGGGTGCAGGGGTCCAAGGACTTGGGCCATCTTTTACTGCCTTCCCAGCCACAGCAGAGAGCTGGACTGGAAATGGAACAGCCAAGTCTTGAACCAGTGCGATGCCAACACTGCAGGCTTACCCACCACGCCACAGCACTGGTCCCTCCACTGAATATTTCTGAGCAATGAAGACTATGTCAACTGTCACACAAGGGAGAAGGAGGTGGCTTTTACATCACACATGCAGAGTAATTTAATCACATTGCCATTCCTCCACTTTTCTATTTCCTCTCTCTCTTCTGAGGCTGGAAGTGGCAGGCTGAGCCTCCCGTCTGACACTCTGGCCCTTGCTAGCTCTGGCCTCCACTTCTGAATCGTCCTTGCTGCTTTCTTCATTGTGTACCCTCTCATGAAGTGCTGTTGGCTGGTCTCCTTTGAAAGCTCTCACCCACTCCTTAATGCTACGTTTGCTACTGCACTCAACTGTTCTTAGGATCCACCCTCCTTAGAATTCAGTAAGAGGCTATAAATACTGTGATCATTATGGTCATTTTATACTTATGTGTGCATGTTTTGTCTCTAAATTGCATTCTAACTCTCACAGGGAGATAGTCCACGTTCTCATTCTTTGGATACTGTTGCTATAACAAAATTCTAGAGACTTGGGTATTTCAGAAGGAATCTTATGGTTCTAAAGATTCAAGATCATGGTACCAGCATGTGCTCTGCTGTGGAGGGGCCCTCATAGAAGAAAGAATCACAGTGGATGGAGTGTGTGTAGAAGAGACCACGTGGCAAGACAAGAAGCGAGAGAGAGAGAGAGGGAGAGAGAGAGAGAGAGAGGAATCCAAGGCAAAGATAACTGAAGTTTCCTTATTACATCCTGTTCTCACAAGAACTCTTGTACTCCTTGAGACTAGCATTGATCTTTTCAGAGGGTGGAGCCTTCTACTTTGTACTAGTCCCTGCCTCTTAGGGATATCACTACCTGAATACGGCTACCAAGGCTCCAGCATGTGATGCTTTGGAGTACAAACTCAAGCCTCAGACCTGGAATGTCACTTCCTACACAGGAGGCTATGGGGAAAGCCAAGCAAAATGCCTGTCACTGTGTGGGGCCAGGACTCTGCCGTAAGTAGCAGCTGCAAATAGGTGGTGTTTCTGTAATTGACATAGTAGCTGACATCTGTATGCAGGGAAAGGGGTTGCTTTTGTTGACTTAGGAGACTATCAGAAGCAGGAGCTTCGGGGCCGGTGGGTCAACGCCCTGGCCTGAAGCGCCAGTATTCCTTAAGGGCGCTGGTTCGAGACCTGGATGCTCCACTTCTGATCCAGCTCTCTGCTATGGCTTGGGAAAGCAGTAGAAGATGGCCCAAGTCCTTGGGCCTCTGCACCTATGTGGGAGACTCAGAAGAAGCTCCTGGTTCCAGGCTTTGGATGGGCACCTCTCCAGCCATTGTGGCCATCTGGGGAGTGAATCAGTGGAAGGAAAACCTCTCTCTCTCTACATGAGTAGCAGCGACTCAAGTACTTGTACTGTCATCTATTACCTTCCAGGATGTGCATCAGAAGGATGCTGGAATGAGAAGTAGAGCTGAGACTCAAACTTGGGCCCTACAATATGGTATGCAGACATCCAAAGTGGCATCTTAAATGCTGTGCCAAACACCTGTCCCCACAGCTAATGTTTACTATGGCAATTTTATCCTCTCAGATCCAGAAAGGGAGCATTGTGACAAATCTTATTCATTAACTCCAGTGGTGCATGCTGACACATGATGTGCAAATATTTCCACAATCATTGTCAGAATTTATTCCCATATGTGCATTTAATGGACATAATAAATGTGCATATGGTCTGTTTCCCTCTTTATGGTCTAATTGCTATAAATAGCCTAGAGCTCTTTTAACTGTATGATGTATTGAGCCATCATGTATTACAAGGTTGTTTATTCCTGTTTTCTGAAGAAACACATGGGACTTTAAAAATTCTGGAAATGAGAGTCCCAGTATTCAATGAAAAGAATACAGTAAACATATCCTTTGCATGACTTTAGCAACATATAAAAGCATATATCTTGGACTATAGCCACAAAAGGAAAAGAAAACATTTAGTACTTTATGTTCATTCCAGGATTTAAATTTATTGAATGCTAAAGGCAAAATTGAAACCATTTAGACTAGGTCTACCACCCAGAATCAGAGAAAACTACAGAAAATACTCTTTAAAAACTGTTTGTTTTAAAATCCACTCAACATGGATCAAAGAACTAGAGTTGCGCCACGACACCATGAAACTAATTGAGAGCATAGGGGAAACCCTCCAAGATATCAGAATAGGCGAAGAATTCCTGGAGAAGACCCCACAGGCACGGGTAATCAAAGATAAAATAAACAAATGGGATTACCTAAAATTGAAGAGTTTCTTAACAGCAAAGGAAACAGTCAGGAAAGCGAAGAGGCAACCAACAGAATGGGAGACGTTATTCGCAAACTACACAACAGATAAAGGATTAACAACTAGAATCTACACAATGATCAAAAAACACCACAGAATCAAAACAAACAACCCAATAAAAAAATGGGCCAAGGACCTTAACAGGCATTTTTCAAAAGAGGAAATCCAAATGGCCAACAGGCACATGAAAAAATGCTCAGGATCCCTAGCCATCAGGGAAATGCAGATCAAAACCACAATGAGATACCACCTCACTCCGGTTAGATTGGCTTACATACAGAAATCAACCAACAACAGATGCTGGCGAGGATGTGGAGAAAAGGGGACACTAATCCACTGTTGGTGGGAATGCAAGCTGGTAAAGCCACTATGGAAGACAGTCTGGAGAATCCTCAGAAACCTGAACATAGCACTACCACAGGACCCAGCCATCCCACTCCTTGGAATATACCCAAATGGAATTAAAGGGGTGAAAAAAGCCATTTGCACCTCAATATTTGTTGCAGCTCAATTCACAATAGCTAAGACATGGAATCAACCTAAATGTCCATCAACGGATGACTGGATAAAGAAACTATGGGATATGTACTCTATGGAACACTATACAGCAGTAAAAAACAATGAAATCCGGGCATTCACAACAAAATGGAGGAAGCTGGAAAACATCATGCTGAGTGAAATAAGCCAGTCCAAAAGGGATAAATATCACATGTTCTCCCTGATTGATGGCAACTAAACGAGCACCTAAAATGATACCCATTGAAGTGAAATGGACACTATGAGAGACAATGACATGAGCAGCCCTTGTCTAGACTGTTGAGGAAAAACTTACTATTTTGTTCCTTTAGTATTTTTGTTGTTGTTGTTGTTGCTCGGTATGCTCTACACAAGACCACTGGTTGAACTCTGCAATCAATGCACAACCATTCTTAAGCGTTTAAAAATTAATAGGAAATTGATCTCTGTGGAACATGGGAGTGGGAATAAGAGAGGGAGGAGATATATAGGACGGCACATACTCAATCAGACCTACCTCCAATGGTGGAACTGGAAATGTGCCAGGGGATTTCAACTCATTCTTACCAAGGAGGCAGGCAGCAATGCCAGCACACTTGGTAAAGAGACAAATATAAATACACAACTGATCCAAGAGATAGGGTAAGTGTCAAAGAGATTACACAAATAAGACCAGTGTAAGCAAATAATGAAAGATAGAATCAAAAGGGTTGAGAATGATCCTGCGGGGGAAGCAGGTCACACAGCAGACTCATAGAATGGCAAATGCCCAAAACAGCACTCAACCCTTGGGACATTCGGATCTGACTAAAAGGTCCATGAGAGTCTCACAGGCATGGAAAGCCATGACACGGTGGCAAAAAAACAATCTAAATGAAGGATCCTGGTGAACAACACTCCAGCAGAAGGATCAGGCCATCAAGGAGAGAGGCGCCTTTCTCTGAAGGGAGGAAGGAACCTCCACTGTGATATGGCCTTGACTAAACAAATACAGAGTTGGTGAACTCAAGGGGCCTCCATAGCCTAGACAGCTCATAGCAAGAGTCTCGGGTGATTGCTGACGTCATAAATAAGAGTGCCAATTGTTAAATCAACAACGGAGTCACTGGGTTCATGCTCCCCTCGCAGGATCTCTGTCCTTAATATGTTTATCTATGAAACTCAAAAACAACACTACTAGTCGAACAATACCCTATACCTGGTTCGGTTGTGTGAGTGCAACCTGTTGAAATCCCTGCTTAGTATAGACTAAATTGATCTTCGGTATATGAAGGTAACCGAAAATGAAACGTGATGAAGGGGGGAGAGGGGAGAGGAAGTGGGTGAGGGGAGGGCCATGGGAGGGAGGGAGGTCGGGGGGAAGCCACAACAATGCAAAAGATGCATTTTATATTCTACTTAAAACTATTTGTTGAGCTATGTAATTAATACACAATTACTCTTAGGTGTTTAATTAATGCTATAACTAGTACTCAAATAGTATTTTACACTTTATGTTTCTGTGTGGGAGCAAAATGTGGTAATCTTTACTTAACATACGCTAAATTGATCTTCTGTATATAAAGATAATTGAAAATTAATTGTGATGTGAAGGGGAAGGGAAGAGGGAGTGGGAGAGGGGAGCATTGTGGATGGGAGGGAAGACACGGGGGGGGGGGGAGGAGGCTATTGTGGTCCATAAGCTGTACTTTGGAAATTTATGCTCATTAAATAAATTAAAAAAAAAAAAAACTGTTTGTTTTTACACTTATTTACAATGGAGACAAAGGAGGCAGCTCTAGGTGTTTTTTTTTTTTTTTTTTGCTCCTATAAACAAAAAGGAAACAACAAAAATATAAGCTTAAAATAAAAGGAAAAGTAAGAAAAATGATAGTGTTTGAGATTAGAATTACTTAGGAGGCTAAATTTTCAATAAACAAAAAAACCATGTCCCAGTTAGTTAAGAGTCTATGACTGAGCTTTGTGTCAGGCACTGTTAGACATACAAATAAAATTCACAGTGGAAGGGTTCGTGGTGGTTATTGAATGCCATCAAGCCACAGAGATCTGATGTGATTATTGAAGCTAATTACTGGCACAGCAAAGTCTAATGCTTGTACTCTATTAACCCATATTTTATTTTGAAGCTAATTACTGGCACAGCAAAGTCTAATGCTTGTATTCTATTAACTCATATTTTATTTTAAATGTATTTTATTTGAAAGGTAGAGTGACAGAAGGAGAGAGAGAGAGAGAGAGAGATCTTACATCTGCTTGTTCACTCCCCAGATGGCCACAATAGCCAGAGCTGTGCCAGACTGAAGCCAGGAGCCTTATCTGGGTCTCCCACGTGGGTGGCAAGGGCCCAGGGAGCTGGATCAGAAGTGGAACAGCTGGGAATGCAGAGTGCCCATTTGGGATGCCAGCTGCAGTGGCGTAACCTGCGACGACCATCCCTTCTATTAACTCCTATTAAGCCAATTCTGAGTTGATTCTTACTTGCCAACCTTAATTTTAGCATTTCTGGTGGTAGGAATCCATTTTTGAAATAGTGATTTTTAGAATAAAAGTTGTGATATTGTAGAATGTTTTGTCCCTTGGTGTGGGTATTTGGCCTAGTGGTTAGTGCATCTGAATCCCATATCAGAGTATCTTAGTTCAATGCCCATCTCCATTTCCTGACTCCAGCTTCCAGCTAATTCTGACCCTGGGAGGCAGTGGTGGTGGATGACCGACTGGATTCTGGTCAACCACACATGGGGAATTTGAATTGAGTTCCCTGTTCCTGGCTTCAGCATAGCCCATTCTTGGCCATTGTGGACATCTGGGTGGTGAAACAATGAATGAGAGCTCTCTATCTCTCTCACTTGCTTGTTCTCTCTTCTCCCACTTTTTGCCTCTCAAACAAAAATTTTGAGTAAACAGTTTTTTCTCACTCAAGATTTTGCTTTCCTATAACCAGTCAAATGTTTGCCTTCTATCTGCTGATGTATCGTAGTCTGTTTTCTTCCTCTTTTACACAATTTTCATTTGGAATTTGTGTTGAAGGTAACAGCAGGATGAGGTGCCCTTAGATGGATTTTGGTCTGGGAATTCCAGAAACATCAATCCAGCCTCAGACCAATCATTTTTCCTCCTTGTAGAATGTGTCGAGATAAACACATAGGAAAAGAGAACAAATAACTGCTTTATTATGCTCTTAGCTTTTTTCCTAAACACTGTTGAAAAATCCTAATAATATGGTCCAAAGACATAAGGGGAACCCCAACTTCTCCTAAGCCTCGTATCTAAATCTTACAGCTAGTGAACAAAAGATGGAGGGGGTGAGAATGGCAGAGCAGAAGCAAGGAAGGAGAATTGAGGCAGGGGTGGAGCGTAGAACAGCGCTAGAAAACTGGCAGAAAATACGGAGAAAGAGCCAGAGGCAATTTTCTTACATTCCATTCTGGGATACTTACAGCTTTGATAGCACAGAGGCATGAGGACTGGAAAGCCATGTACAGATAGCAGTAACTTTTAACATCACAGTGTTGCTGCCTCCCAGCAAATATGACTCAGGACTGTATTCTCTCATGGATCCAGCTAGCATTCCCTCCTGTGGATGATGAGTACAGAGGGAGTTGCCGTGCAGAAATTGAGGACAACACCTACTTACATTTCTAGGGTGGCCATTATAGTGTTTGTGCATTCCCTTTTAAGTATCCACAGTCCCTTGATACGGTCTTCAGATTTTCAGCATCTTGGTTATCCTATTCTGAATGTGCTACCTTAGTCAGTATTCCCCAGAATGGGGTGAGAATCTCCAGACATGATTTGACCTTGATTCTGAGAGTTTGTGAAGATCCAAATGAACCACATGTATTGATTTTCTTGATTTACTACTTAGTAACTTGATTGAAAAAGAAATGCAAATTATTTGTTTATTCATTCACTCATGTACTAATAGAGCCCAAGCTAGCTCTCCTGGCTTCCTCCTGGAGCCATCATCATAGCTAGTGGTTCCACTACCAACCTCTTAGTCCCCAGGCTAAAAGCTGGGTATTCATCATAAATACACCTCTTTCCATGTTCTCTTGCAGCCAATCAGTTGCCAAATCATGGCCATTCTATCTCCCACCTGTCTGCCATTATAACTGTTACAATAGCAGCTTTGATTAATTCTTAACTGAATATCACAATGAATTCCAAGTGGTCCTCTACATGCAGTGATGCATTTAAACTGTAAGTCTGTTTCACTATCCTATTGAAAACTCCTCACTTGTTCCCCACTATGGACAGGACACACCCAAGTTCCTTTTTTTTTTATTTAATGAGCATAAATTTCCAAAGTACAGCTTATGAATTACAATAGATTCCTCCCCCCCGTAACTTCCCTCCCACCCACAACACTCCCCTCTCCCACTCCCTCTCCCCTTCCCTTCACATCAAGATTTTCAATTATCTTTATATACAGAAGATAAATTTAGCGTGTATTAAGTAAAGATTTCCACATTTTGCTCCCACACAGAAACACAAAGTGTAAAATACTATTTGAGTACTAGTTATAGCATTAATTAAACAGCTAAGAGTAATTGTGTATTAATTACAGAGTTCAACCAATAGTTTTAAGTAGAATATAAAATGCAACTTTTGTATTGTTGTGGCTTCCCCCCCTCCAACCTCCCTCCCTCAAGTGACCCTCCCCTCTGCCACTCCCTCTCCCATCCTGCCCTTCATCATGTTTCATTTTCAATTACCTTCATATACTGAAGATCAACTTAGTATATACTAAGCAGGGATTTCAACAGGCTGCACTCACACAACCGAACCAGTTATAGGGTATTGTTTGACTAGTAGTGTTGTTTTTGAGTTTCATAGTTAAACACATTAAGGACAGAGATCCTACGTGGAGAGCATGAACCCAGTGACTCCCGTTGTTGATTTAACAATTGGCACTCTTGTTTATGATGTCAGCAATCACCCGAGACTCTTGCTATGAGCTGTCTAGGCTATGGAAGCCCCTTGAGTTCACCAACTCTGAATTTGTTTAGTCAAGGCTGTATCACAGTGGAGGTTCCTTCCTCCCTTCAGAGAAAGGCGCCTCTCTCCTTGATGGCCTGATCCTTCTGCTGGGGTCTTGTTCACCAGGATCTTTCATTTAGATTGTTTTTTTTTGCCACCGTGTCATGGTTTTCCATGCCTGTGAGACTCTCATGGACCTTTTAGTCAGATCCGAATGTCCCAAGGGTTGATTCTGAGGCAGGAGTGCTGCCATTCTATGAGTCTGCTGTGTGTCCTGCTTCCCCCGCAGGACCATTCTCTCCCTTTTGATTCTATCTTTCATTATTTGCTTACACTGGTCTTATTTGTGTAATCTCTTTGACACTTACCCTATCTTTTTGATCAGTTGTGTATTTATACTTATCACTTTACCAAGTGTGCTGGCATTGCTACCTGCCTCCTTGGTAAGGTTGAGTTGAAATCCCCTGTCACATTTCTAGTTCCACCATTGGAGGTAGGTCTGAGTATGTGCCATCCTATATATCTCCTCCCTCTCTTATTCCCACTCCTATGTTTCACAGAGATCAATTTTCTGTTAATTTTTAGATGCTTAAGAATGGTTGTGCATTGATTGCAGAGTTCAACCAGTGGTCTTGTGTAGAGCAAACCGAGCAACAACAACAACAACAAAAATACTAAAGGAACAAAATAGTAAGTTGTTCCTCAACAGTCTAGACAAGGGCTGCTCATGTCATTGTCTCCCATAGTGTCCATTTCACTTCAATAGGTATCATTTTAGGTGCTCGTTATTTGCCATCGATCAGAGAGAACATGTGATAATTGTCCCTTTTGGACTGGCTTATTTCACTCAGCATGATGTTTTCCAGCTTCCTCCATTTTGTTGTAAATGCCTGGATTTCATTGTTTTTTACTGCTGTATAGTGTTCCATAGAGTACATATCCCATAGTTTCTTTATCCAGTCATCCGTTGATGGACATTTAGGTTGATTCCATGTCTTAGCTATTGTGAATTGAGCTGCAACAAATATTGAGGTGCAAATGGCTTTTTTCACCCCTTTAATTCCATTTGGGTATATTCCAAAAAGTGGAATGGCTGGGTCCTGTGGTAGTGCTATATTCAGGTTTCTGAGGATTCTCCAGACTGTCTTCCATAGTGGCTTTACCAGTTTGCATTCCCACCAACAGTGGATTAGTGTCCCTTTTTCTCCACATCCTCGCTAGTATCTGTTGTTGGTTGATTTCTGTATGTAAGCCAATCTAACTGGAGTGAGGTGGAATCTCATTGTGGTTTTGATCTGCATTTCCCTGATGGCTAGGGATCCTGAGCATTTTTTCATGTGTCTGTGGCCATTTGGATTTCCTCTTTTGAAAAATGTCTGTTAAGGTCCTTGGCCCATGTTTTCATTGGGTTGTTTGTTTTGATTCTGTGGTGTTTTTTGATCATTGTGTAGATTCTAGTTGTTAATCCTTTATCTGTTGTGTGGTTTGCGAATAACGTCTCTCATTCTGTTGGTTGCCTCTTCGCTTTCCTGACTGTTTCCTTTGTTGTTAATCACTCTTCAATTTCAGGTAATCCCATTTGTTTATTTTATCTTTGATTACCCGTGCCTGTGGGGTCTTCTCCAGGAATTCTTTGCCTATTCTGATATCTTGAAGGGTTTCCCCTATGCTCTCAATTAGTTTCATGGTGTCGTGGCACATCTCTAATTCTTTGATCCATGTTGAGTGGATTTTTGTATAAGGTGTAAGGTAGGGGTCTTGCTTCATACTGCGACATGTGGACATTCAGTTTTCCCAGCACCATTTGTTGAAGAGGCTGTCCTAACTCCAGGGATTGGTTTTGGATCCTTGATCAAATATAAGTTGGCTGTAGATGTTTGGATTGATTTCTGGTGTTTCTATTCTGTTCCATTGGTCTATCCATCTGTTTCTCTACCAGTCCCATGCTGTTTTGATAACAACTGCCCTGTAGTATGTCCTGAAATCTGGAATTGTGATGCCTCTGGCCTTGTTTTTATTGTTAAGGATTGCTTTAGCTATTCTGGGTCTCCTGTTTCTCCATATGAATTTCAGCATCGTTTTTTCTAGGTCTTTGAAGAATGACTTTGGTATTTTGATTGGTATTGCATTGAACTACCCAAGTTCCTTTTTCATATTCTTCTATGATGCCATCAGAACTTCTGTCTGATTCTGCCTTTTTGGGCTTTTCACATTCAGAACACTGATCAGTTTAATACTTTCTAAATGCTTTATTTGTCCAAACTCTTTATTTGTCCTCCACCTCCATGTCCTTATTAAAGGACTTGAAGAAGATATCATTCTCTATGTCGCTATGAGAATTAATGAAGGAATGTGGAGCACATGCAAAACAATCTGGCACAATAATACATGCACAGGGGATGTTGGCACCGAGGAGTTTAACCCAGTGGTGATAGGGTAGGCTGCTTGTATTTAGAATGCTGTAAATCGCTTAATATCTCTTTGCCTTTATTTCCTCTTTTTTAAGAAGAAGACAATAAATGTGCCCATCTCATAGGTTGTCGAGATGCTTAAAAAATAATACATGGAAAGTGCTGACAGCAGTACTCAAGGGTAGCTGAGTTGTATTAGGTGCTCATCTTCACTGCTATATAGCATTCATTTCATTCATTCACTCAATAAATATTTATAGAATGCTTCCAGAAGCCATGCCTTCTGTCATATAGACAGACACAAAATAGACTACTTCAAGGAAACCCCAGGCTACTGGAGAAGGTGAATACATTGACATAATACAAGAAAATGGCAATACAATGGTAGAAAACGTGTCCAGAAATGTTAAGTAAATAAAGTGCACTAAAGTCCTTGTCAAAACTAAAAGTTGGAAGGCTTGCACAATGATCATGCATGTATCCTGTATATAGACAGAGTGAATCTAGTTTGAGAAACTTTCCACACTTAATTTTTTTTCTCTTCTTCAAAGACTATTTTTATATACTTATTTTAAAGAACCATTTGAAATAAGTTTCAGATATTCTAATACTTCATGCCCAAGCAATTCAGAATACATGTCCAAGAATGCATTTTCCTATGTAACAATATAATTAATATTAAAATTCATTTAAGTATGTATTTAACATGAACTTAATAGTAAGTCCTTTATTAACACAGCAGTGACCTTTCGTCCTCTCAACTACTGTGTTTCCTGGAAAAAGGTGCACCCTTCTATTGACAGTTAAAACCCTGGTCCTCTGACTCTTTTGGAGAAGTAATATCCATTTGATTCTTGATGCCATGATCTATCCCTATTTTTTTAAAAAAAGCTTAATTAAGGGGCCAGCACTGTAGTGCAGCAGGTTAAAGTCCCAGCCTGCAGCACTAGCATCCCATGTGGGCATCAGTTCGAGTTCCAGTTGCTCTAATTCCGATCCAGCTCCCTGTTAGTGCACCTGAGAAAGCAGTAGAAGATGACCCAAATCTTTGAGCCCCTGCACCCCTGTGGCAGACCTGAAAGAAGTTCCTGGCTTTGGATCAGCTCAGCTTCGGCCATTATGGCTATTTGGGAAGTGAGCCAGCGGATGGAAGACCTTTCTCTGTCTGATTCTACCTCTTTCTGTAGCTCTGTCTTTCAAATAAATAAAAATAAATCTTAAAAATTTTTTAAATTATTTTAAAAAGTCTAGTTAATATAAGTGCAATAATACATTTCTTCATTGCGGCTTCTTCAAGGCTCACCTTATTGTACAGATTTATGGGCAGTGGGTCTTATGTGCATTATTCTGGAATCTTGTTCCTACGCTTTCCTCTCAAGAGTCACCAGAGATCATTTTTATTTTTGCGACAAACCTTCTTTTTTCTTCTCCAGAAAGACGTGTTTTAATAATTTTATCTGAATTTTTCCCACTATTTTTTTCAAATTTCATTGTAAAGAGTTTTTGAACAGATTTATTAAAAATTATTCTCTTATTTCCATACTGGGTTTTTCTTTGCTCAAATACCAACATCTTAAGGAAAGAAGTAAAACTTAGATGAATGTTTCAAAGGATGCTTATGAAGAGAAAACTGTAGACAAATTTCACTTTCAATACTGGTTTGATTGAGAATGGTTAAAAAGTTCAAAATCGCTGTTAAAAATATTCAATGTTCAGGTGGAAGTGCACTCATAAATAAGAAAATTTTAAAAGAGGAAAATTGATTCATTGCTTGCCACAGCCCTAGTACTGGATCAGTACCTAAATGATATGTTCCCAAGAACTATGGTAATTGTGTGTGTCAACTGATGCTTGAAAAGCAGAGTCATCAATGAGATTATGGAGGAATAATGATACTATCAGATGAGACATTGCCCATTTGAGTTCTGTTCCCTGTTGACCATGTTTTGAGAGCTAAAAGAAAAATAATTAGAGCTGGTTATTGTTAGGCAATGCTTATGAACACACTAGCACTAGAGCTGACACATTGTAAGCACTCCACATGAAGTTTCAAATTTCACTAAAAAATCTCTTTATGTGGTTTTGCTAGTTTAGTTATAATTAGTTTTCATAATGAAGACTGAGGAGCTTCCTGATTCTCCTGACTCATCCAAAATTTTAAGTTATATTTTGCTATTATGTGTGCTAGATTGTAATTTCTGAAAATTAGAAATACTTGTTTATGAAGGATCTCTGTGAATGAGACCCAAGTGGAAAAAAGGGGCCATCAAAGAAGGATGTACTTTTCTCTGAAGGGAGGAGACAGCTTCCACTTTGCTTATAGCCTTGTCTAAATATTGACAGAGTTTGTGGTCCCAAAAGTCTTCCATTGCCTTGGCAGCTCATGGCAAGAGCCTCAGGTAATCATTGACGTCTTAAGAGTGTTAATTGTTAAATTAACAACAGAAGTCACTGTGCACTTACTGCTCATGTAAAACCTTTGTCCTTAATCAGTTGTACTAAGAGAATTAACTGCAAAACTTGTTCTCAAACAGTAATTTTTACGTTGTGTGTGTGTGTGAGTGTACATCCGCACATGCAAACTGTTGAAATCTTTACTTAGCATAGAGTTGGTCTAATGTATATAAAGGTAACTAAAAATGAATCTTGGCCGGCGCTGCAGCTCAATAGGCTAATCCTCCGCCTGTGGCGCCAGCACCCTCAGTTCTAGTCCCAGTTGGGGCGCCGGATTCTGTCCCGGTTGCTCCTCTTCCAGTACAGCTTTCTGCTGTGGCCTGGGAGTGCAGTGGAGGATGGCCCAAGTACTTGGGCCCTGCACCCACATGGGAGACCAGGAGGAAGCACCTGGCTCCTGGCTTCAGATTGGCGCTTGTTCTGCCCACAGCAGGCCAGCTGCAGCGGTCATTGGGGAGTGAACCAAAGGAAAAAGGAAGACCTTTTTCTCTGTTTCTCTGTCTCATTGTCCACTCTGCCTGTCAAAAAAAAAAAAAAAAAAAAAAAAAAAAGCTAAATGAATCTTAATGAAGGATAGGATGGGAGAGGGAGTAGGTAGTGAGACAGGAATGGGGGGGGGAGGGTGGATGTGAGGGGAAAACCACCATATTCCTAAAGTTGTACCTATGAAAATTGTATTCATTAAATAAAAGCAGAAGAGCAAACCAGTGGATGGAGGATCTGCCTCTACCATTTACATAAAATAGAAACAAATGCGTTATGGTAAAAAAAAAAAAAAAAGAAATACTTCCTTAGGGAGTTTTCTAACTGTTTATTGGCTTCAATATTTGATTCACAAAAGCATGCTTTTACCTTTCCTATATACTGAAATCATCAAAATTTTCATCATCATCTTCACTGTTATGATATTTTACATTTTTCAAAGCCCAGTCTCGGATAAATATTTGATTTGATTCTCATATTTTGTATTCTCATTACATTTTTGAGGTAAATATATGAGGCAAATTCTGTTAAACTTAGCTTTCTTTATTGTAACATGAAGATATTCATACTTAACTGGATGTTAGAGTAATCTGCATGTGGCACCTGCTGAAACATTTGTGACCAGTTCTTGCTATATTGATTACATTAGTTTCCCATGGCTACTATAACAAATTATCACAGACTAAATGGTTTAAAATACTAGATATTCATTCTGTTACAGTTTGGGAGGCTGAAAATCTGAAATTAGTGTTTGGGCAGGGTTGTGTTCCATCCAGAGGCTCCAAGGGAGATTTCATTATTTGCCTCACCCAGCTGCTCAGCCTGTTGGCGTTGCTTTACTTGGTGCTGAATCACCCCAGTCTTTTCCTCCCTGGCCACATGACTTCTGCCTCTTGTCCACGGGTCTCTGTTCCGTGTGCCTCTTTTAAGGGCATTTGTGCTGGGATTTACAGCACATCCAAATAACCTAGAACGTTTTCCTCATCTTGAGATCCTTAAATATACTTACAACTTCCCAGTTGTGCATTAGCAGAAAGCTAGAATGGGGGAACCAAACCAGTACTTGAACCAAGGCATTCTGATATGGGATCAGGGCATCCCAAGTGACATATTAACCATTAAGCCAAACATCCATCTCTGGTCTTTGAAAGTAAAGCTTTCTAGTAGCCATGGATGGCCTACTTGCTGATACCCAGGTCCTTGACTTTTTCAAGAAGAAATTCAGGAACAAGTAGGAGAAGGGTGACTAGAGAGCATTCAATGTTTTGTTAAGGAGGCAAAGATACACACTCCACAGACAGAGTGGGGCCTACTCAGAGGAGAGTGGCCCTGTCTTTGGACTGTGTTTAACATTATATGGGTTGTTTAATGAAAGTAGAGCTACATTCTGAAATAGAAGAGGAATATTAATGGTTTTTCTGAGAAGTAAGTGGCGATTTCCCAGAATTTTGCCACCACCCCTTTTCATTCCTTTATTAGTCCAATTTTTCCTGCCATGGAGGCTGAAATTTGTGTCATTTAGTATGTTGAAATATTGCAATGAGTATATAATGAACTGTACTTCAGTCTGCCTCAACCCTGGCCTCCTAACCTACTAGGAGTCTGATTTAGCCAGGACGTCTCTTTAACCTCCAAAAAAAAAAAAAAAAAAAAAAAAAAAAACATATCCCAAGGTCTTGTGATAACAGGTAAACAGGAACTATTATCTGCACATGACTCTATCTCTATTGCTTCCTCTGCCTCCATGTCTCACTATGACTTTGTGAGGAAAGTACAAGGTAGAGTTTTGGGAGCTGATCATTCAGTTCAAGACAATCCAAGAAAGTCAAGCAACAAAGCTAGTGGATGCTTAGAAAGAATTCTGGGAACAAGAATGGCACTGTTTCTTTAAAGAGCTTAGCAACTGAGGTGCTTTTTCCCTACTAAATAATATACTGTCAAATCATGCAACTGGCTGCCTGCCCTGATCAAGGATTTTGAAGGGAAAGTCAGCAGGTTGTTAAATAAAACTATTCAGAAATGCTTTATTTTTCTCTCACATGCTCACTATGTGGCTTATTGTATAACAGCAGTCAGAAGTGATCTCCCTTCTTTTGATTCACTGTAAAAATCAAACCAAAATGTTAGTTGAATTGACAGGGACAAATACCTGTTACCCAAATGGTGCTAACAAGAAAGGAGCAGGAACACTGCAGAAGTTAAAGGATCTAAATCATTCAGCCAACTTAGGAGGTCTGAGGGAAGGATAATTCAGGATTTCCTTGCTAAGGGACCTTGTATGACAGGAACTACTTCATTGGCTGCCATTGTATTCATTTGGGGCTGGTTAGTAGAGCAACAGGACTTCCCTGGGGTGCAGTGGAGGTCCAGAAGGCTCTGTGTCGTCTTAGGAAAGGTGTGCACTCCAGGCTCTTGGCTGGCTTATATAACTTGTCTACAGCCCACACACAGGGCAAGTCCACACACCATTCTCTTCTGAAAACCAAAAATGCTTTGAAAACAGGAAGCTTTTTCCCCATAACTTTTCAGGTCATGTTCTGAACTGACATGAAGCTATTTATCATCTTTATTTTAAGTGTGTATTAGTTTGTCATAACAGAGCATCACTGCCTGAGGGTCTAAGACAATAGAAATTATTTTCCCACAGTTCTGGAGGCTAAGAAGTCTGAGATGAAGGTGTTGGCAGTGTAGGTTTCTTTGGAGGTCTCTCTCTTCGGCTTGTCTTCATCCCTTCATCATACAATCTTCCCTCTTGCTTGTTGGGTCTGATTTCCTCTTCTTATGGGGACACTAGTCACATTTAATTAGGGCCCATCTGAATTATCTCATTTTAATTTAATTACCCCTTTAAAGACTATCATTAAATATAAGCACATTCTGAGGTACTGAGGGTTAGGGCTTGGACATGTGAATTTTGAAGGGATCAATTCAGCCTATAACACCAGGAATATCGATGCCTTTCTTGCAGAGACTGTGTAGAAGTATGGTGTGCTGCCCAGCCCCCACTCTTTTATGTTTATATATGTGGGTGTCTATGTACGTGTGTTTCTGATTACCTTTCTAACGTGCCCCTATTCTGAACTTCAGAAAAATCCTTGCTACAAGGGTTTCAGAAGAGGGTTTGCAGACCTATCATGGTTAAACCTGACATTCTAATTGAGGATGGGTCCTGGTTCTTACAGGGCTAGACCATATGATGAGGGGATGAAGTAAGTAGTCCCCAAGATCCTCTTAACCATTAAAATTTTGTTGGCTCTATAACAAAGAACAGAGATGATTTTTAAGTAAATTCATATCTCCTGCTGGCATACTTCAATGTTGATTATGCCATTAAGAGCATCTGGTTGCTGATTCTGCATCACATTACCATAGAAAAAAGCTCTGGCTACCTGGGCAGGAGATTCTGGAGTCTGGAGTACACAGAACATAATCTAGTGGGTTGCTACAAGGAGGCCCTGAATTCTCCTTTACTTTGTGAAGAGGGACAGGCTGGGGGTAGGCTAGAATAGAGCCTTCTGGAACACAAGCCACAGGTAGCATTGTCTAACAGCACATGGGATTTCATTTAAAGAACTGCATGAAGGGGCTGACGCTGTGGCACAGTGGGTTAACGCCCTGGCCTGAAGCACTGGCATCTCATATGGGCGCCGGTTCTAGTCCCGGCTGCTCTACTTCCAATCCAACTCTCTGCTATGGCCTGGGAAAGCAGTGGAGGATGGCCCAAGTGCTTGGGCCCCTGCACCTATGTGGGAGACCCAGAAGAAGCTCCTAGCTCCTGGCTTTGGAGCGGCGCAGCTCCAGCCATTGCGGCCTCAAAGCCAGGAGCTAGGAGCTTCTTCCGGGTCTCCCACATAGGTGCAGGGGCCCAAGCACTTGAGCCATCCTCTACTGCTTTCCCAGGCCATAGCAGAGAGCTGGATTGGAAGAGGAGCAGCTGGGACTAGAACTGGTGCCCATATGGGATGCCAGTGCTTTGGCATCATCAGCGCAGCTCCGGCCATTGTGACCATCTGGGGATTGAACTTTCGGATAGAAGACCTCTCTCCACCTCTCCTCTCTCTGTGTAACTCTGACTTTCAAATAAATAAATAAATCTTAAAAAAAAAGAACTGCATGAAGCATATGGATCCAAAGAAATCCCACTGGACAACAAATAAGTTGAATTTTAAAGCACTGGTGTGTGGGGTGGGTGCTGGTTTTCCCTTTTTGTTCTTGCTTATGGAGAACTCCTTGCCCTTGGGAAACAAGCCTTAAGAAACCCAAGAGGTGAAAAAATTCTCTGCTGTTTCCAAGTCAACATGGAATTCAAAATAAAACATAAAAAGCTCTCAAGATTTATTTTAGTAAACTTTGAAGAACTGGTTAATGCCATGTGAGTTCTGAAGTCTTTAGGCTTTTGAGGGAAAAAGCTTTGCCTTTTAAAATAGTAATTGCTGTTCTGGGGCATTAGACTTTGAAAGTATGTTTTGATACCAAATGTTTCATTAAAAATAAAATCTAAGAAGGAATACCTAAGAGAATGGTGCTTACTTGTGTTTGATGTCTTTTAGCAAACGGAGATAAAAGAAATGTTTCCCCTAGTTTTGAAAAGATTTCTGTTTTACAAGAGTTCTAGTGATTTCATTCTGTTAGGGACATTTAAGGACTCTCCAAACATGTGGTCAGAGATCTTTCAGGAGGGTTGCATGTGGAAGACTCCTGATCTTAGAATAAAATTTTGTGCCATTTAAACTTATGTCTGTTCTCTGTACTTGAATTGACTGGTCAGTGGATAGCACCTCGTGACTGGAAACACAACTACAAATTCCCAGGATCAAGGCTAAAGACCATGAAGGTTCAGAATAGGTGAGCTGACCTGGTTGTCAGTGTGGTCATATTACCTTTAGCTAGGTGAGATTCACAAGTCCAGTTTCCGAACTGTTGTGCGGGATGACCACAACATGATTTGGGTTAATTTTGCTTGTATTTACTATGGAACCAATACACAGTGGTGCATAATGGGGATGTGTGAATGAGAATGTTAGTGTGCAGTTGGGAAGACATGCTGAGGATGAAGACATGGTCAGTGCAGAAGAAACTGTCATGTAAGAAAAGACTTGAACCATGAGTTCACTTAAGCTGATGTCATGTCGAGAATTTCCCATTTCAATAATTTGCCCTCTTTTCAAAACTTTTCTACTTTCCTCAGAGTCATCAGGCCAGCATCACCACACCTCTGGGAACCCAGGGCAGGATGCTGCAGTTGTGGCTAAGCCAACTCCCCATGATTCCCTTTGTCACAGCACCACCATGATAGTGAGGCTGAGACAGAGCACACTTTTGGTAAGTGGTCATCTTAAAAGTAACTTGCCTCTATTTCTGACTTCAGATAGCCCTTCAGAGAACACCTGCCCTTCTAAGTCTTGTCTTGTTCAGAGCTGCTTTCAATGTATTCCTCAAGGATGACCAACTTCAAACTTTTACAGAAGAGTAGTGACTTTGTAACTTCTGCTCCACTGTCCTTGGGTCTGAAGTTGGATCAATTTGTCCATAAACCTAGGAGAGGGCTTTCAGTTCTATTCAGAGGCTTGAAAGGTAGTATTCAACATGTATATAATTGGGACTAAAGTCTGTGGTATTGAAAACCACAAAGCAATCAGGCAGTCAAGAAAGACATATAAAAGTTAACATGATGGCACTCTGTGTATGGAGGTATGGAGCTTGTGAGTTTCAGATAATAGGTGATACAAAGGTTTCCGAAGGGAGGAGAAGATTCAGAGTTGGAGTTATTGAGGGAGGCGCTTTGGAAATGCTGAGGTCTGAGTGGGACTTTGAAAGAGGATGGGAGGGCAGCCTGAGAAGAGGAAGCTGTCTGCCCCCCACCAAAAAAAACTTTGTATTTAAAGAATACAAATTTTATGCATTTCAAATTATAACTTTTTTAACTTTTATTTAATGAATATAAATTTCCAAAGTACGGCTTATGGATTACAATGGCTTCCCCCCCATACCGTCCCTCCCACCCGCAACACTCCCCTCTCCCACTCCCTCTCCCCTTCCATTCACATCAAGA
Organism: Oryctolagus cuniculus; assembly: GCF_964237555.1. Lineage (NCBI taxonomy): Eukaryota > Metazoa > Chordata > Mammalia > Lagomorpha > Leporidae > Oryctolagus > Oryctolagus cuniculus. The sequence continues at coordinate 92,375,986 of NC_091434.1, read as the reverse complement.
TTCATTTTTGATTCTCTTCATATACAGAAGATCAGTTTAGCATACATTAAGTTAAGATTTCAACAGTTTGCTCCCACACAGAAACATAAAGTGAAAAATAATAGATGATTTTTTAAATGATGATGAAATCAGATCAGACCTATTGTCATGTTTAATCGCAGTGAGAGTCAGTTGAAAATTGATAATTTCTTTTTTCTATTCTTTTTTTTTTTTTTTACAGAAGATCAGTTTAGTATACATTAAGTAAAGATTTCAACAGTTTGCACCCCCATAGAAACACAAAGTGAAATATACTGTTTGAGTACTCATTATAGCATTAAGCCTCAATGTACAGCACATTAAGGACAGAGATCCTACATGAGGAGTAAGTGCACAGTGACTCCTGTTGTTGACTTTACCAATTGACACTCCTGTCTATGGCATCAGTAATCTCCCTATGCTCCAGTCATGAGTTTCCAAGGCTGCGGAAGCCTTTTGATTTCTCCGACTCTTATCTTGTTTAGACAAGGTCATAGTCAAAGTGGAGGTTCTCTCCTCCCTTCAGAGAAAGGTACCTCCTTCTTTGAAGACCTGTTCTTTCCACTGGGATCTCACTCACAGAGATCTTTCATTTAGGTTTTTTTTTTTTTTTTTTTTTTTTTTTGTCTTGGCTTTCCATGCCTGAAATACTCTCATGGGCTTTTCTGCCAGATCCGAATGCCTTTAGGGCTGAATCTGAGGCCAGAGTGCTGTTTAGGACATCTGCCATTCTATGAGTCTGCTGAGTATCTCACTTCCCATGTTGGATCACTCTCCCCTTTATTTATTCTATCGATTAGTATTAGCAGGTACTAGACTTGTTTATTTGCTCCTTTTGACTCTTAGTCCTTTCATTTGATCAATTGTGAACTGAGGTTGATCACTTGGACTAGTGAGATGGCATTGGTACATGCCACCTTGATGGGATTGAATTGGAGTCCCCTGGTATGTTTCTAACTCTACCATTTGGGGCAAGTCAGCTTGAGCATGTCCCAAATTGTACGTCTCTTCCCTCTCTTATTCCCACTCTTATGTTTAACAGGGATCACATTTCAGTTAAATTTCAACACTGAAGTATAACTGTGTATTAATTACAGAATTAAACCAGTCAATTAAGTAGAACAGAAAAAAAAAAAAAAACTACTAAGGGCCGGTGCCGTGGCTCACTAGGCTAATCCTCCGCCTTGCGGCGCCGGCACACCGGGTTCTAGTCCCGGTCGGGGCGCCGGATTCTGTCCCGGTTGCCCGTCTTCCAGGCCAGCTCTCTGCTATGGCCAGGGAGTGCAGTGGAGGATGGCCCAAGTGCTTGAGCCCTGCACCCACATGGGAGACCAGGAGAAGCACCTGGCTCCTGCCATCGGATCAGCGAGGTGCACCAGCTGCAGCGCGCCGGCTATGGCGGCCATTGGAGGGTGAACCAATGGAAAAGGAAGACCTTTCTCTCTGTCTCTCTCTCTCTCTCTCTCTCTCTCTCACTGTCCATTCTGCCTGTCAAAAATAAATAAATAAATAAATAAACTACTAAGAGGGATAATGTATTAAGTTGTTCATTAACAGTCAGGGCTATGCTGATCAAGTCACCGTTTCCCATAGTGTCCATTTCACTTCAACAGGTTTCCTTTTTGGTGTTCAGTCAGTTGTCACCGATCAGGGAGAACATATGGTATTTGTCCCTTTGGACTGGCTTATTTCACTCAGCATGATGTGTTCCAGATTCCTCCATTTTGTTGCAAATGACTGGATTTCGTTGTTTCTTACTGCGGTATAGTATTCTAAAGAGTACATATCCCATAATTTCTTTATCCAGTCTACCGTTGATGGGCATTTAGGTTGGTTCCAGGTCTTGGCTATTGTGAATTGTGCTGCAATAAACATTAGGGTGCAGACCGCTTTTTTGTTTGCCAATTTAAACTCCTTTGGGTAAATTCCAAGGAGTGGGATGGCTGGGATATATGGTAGGGCTATATTCAGGTTTCTGAGGAATCTCCAGACTGACTTCCATAGTGGCTTGACCAGTTTGCATTCCCACCAGCAGTGGGTTAGTGTCCCTTTTTCCCCACATCCTCGCCAGCATCTGTTGTTGGTAGATTTCTGTATGTGAGCCATTTTAACCGGGGTGATGTGAAACCTCATTGTGGTTTTGATTTGCATTTCCCTGATAGTGATCTTGAACATTTTTTCATGTGCCTGTTGGCCATTTGGATTTCCTCTTTTGAAAAATGTCTATTGAGGTCCTTGGACCATCTCTTAAGTGGGTTGTTTGTGTTGATGTTGTGGAATTTCTTGATCTCTTTGTAGATTCTGGTTATTAACCCTTTATCTGTTGCATAGTTTGCAAATATTTTTTCCCATTCTGTCGGTTGTCTCTTCACTCTCCTGACTGTTTTCAAAGTGTAACTTTAAGAATATAGTGATTCTTTCCATTCTACCAACCACTCCCCTACCTTTCTTCCTCCTCCTTCTCTCATTCCCAATCCTATTTTCCACTAAGATCCATTTTTGATTCACTCTTTTTTTTTTTTTTTTGACAGGCAGAGTTGGCAGTGACAGAAAGACAGAGAGAAAGGTCTTCCTTTTGCCGTTGGTTAACCCCCCAATGGCCGCTGTGGCCAGGGCCCCGCGCTGATCTGAAGCCAGGAACCAGGTGCTTCTCCTGGTCTCCCATGCGGGTGCAGGGCCCAAGCACTTGGGCCATCCTCCACTGCACTCCTGGGCCAGAGCAGAAAGCTGGACAGGAAGAGGAGCAACTGGGACAGAATCCGGTGCCCTGACAGGGACTAGAACCCGGTGTGCCAGCGTCGCAGGCGGAGGATTAGCCTATTGAGCCACGGCGCCGGCCCCATTTATGACTAACTTTATACACAGAAGACCAACTATATACTATGTAAAGAATACAACAATTTGCACAAAAAAAAGTAAACACAACAAAACAAAAAAAACTGTTCCCCAGCAGTTGAGGATGCAAAGTTATTGCATCTTGAACATCTTGATGTTAATTTCACTTCTTTTTTTTTAGAAGCTTAATGAATTTTAAAGAAACACCCAAGAATGATACAACATTTTGGAGCCCTTAGATATAATTATAATATAACTCTTTGAGGACAGAGGTCCTACATTGGAAGTTAATGCACAGTGACTCCTGTTGTTAATTTAACAATTAACACTCTTTTATATGATGTCAGTGATCACCTAAGGTTCTTTTTTTTTTTTTTTTTTTTTTTTGACAGGCAGAGTGGACAGTGAGAGAGAGAGACAGAGAGAAAGGTCTTCCTTTGCCGTTGGTTCACCCTCCAATGGCCGCCGCGGCTGGCGCTTTGCGCTGATCCGATGGCAGGAGCCAGGTACTTATCCTGGTCTCCCATGGGGTGCAGGGCCCAAGCACTTGGGCCATCCTCCACTGCACTCCCTGGCCACAGCAGAGAGCTGGCCTGGAAGAGGGGCAACCGGCACAGAATCCGGCGCCCGGACCGGGACTAGAACCCCGTGTGCCGGCGCTGCAAGGTGGAGGATTAGCCTAGTGAGCCGCGGCGCCGGCCTCCTAAGGTTCTTGATATGAGCTACATAGTCTAATGAAGCCTTTTGACTCTGCAAACTCTGTCAGTATTTAGACAAGGCTATAAGCAAAGTGGAAGTTCTCTCCTCCCTTTAGCGAAAAGTACCTCTTTCCTTGATGACCACTTCCACTGGAGTCTTACCCACTGAGATGCTTCATGTAGAACATTTTTCGCCACGATGTCTTGACTTCCCATGCCTGAAATGCTCTCATGGGCTTTTCAGCCAAACCAGAATGCCTTAAGGGCTGATTCAGAGATCAGAGTGCTATATAAAGTGATTGCTATTCTATGAGTCTACTGTGTGGACTTCTTCCCATGTTAGAGCATTCACATCTTTTTAATTCTATCTATTATTATTCTTACCAGACACTTAATCCTATACATATGATCAATTTAACACTTAAGATAGTATTTTTGCCACCCAGCTTAAAGGGATTTAGGGTCCCATGGCAAGTTTTTAAACTATATCCTTAGAAGTCAGTCTGTAGGAATGTATGCAGAACAATTCAGCTTTACAGTTACAAACTTCATACACTTCATAATTACAACTTTAGGAACATGATGATTCTTCCCACATTGCCTTCCCACTCACCCATACTCCCACCCCTCTTCCTACTCCCTCTCTTATTCCCATTCTTATTTTTACTGAGATCTATTTTCAATTGACTTTATACACATATGTTTAACTCTGTGTTAAGAGTTCAACAAATAGTATATATTAACAAAAAGTTGTTCCTCAAAAGTCAAGACAAAAGCTGTTCAAGCCATTGATTCTAAAAGTGTCAATTTCACTTTTACAGATTGCCTTTTAGGTGTTCTACTAGTTATCACAGGTCAGGGAGAACATATGGTATTTTTACCTTTGGGACTGGCTTATTTCAGTAAGTATGATATTTCCCAGATTCATCCATTTGTTTTGCAAATGATGAGATTTTATTTTTAATTGCTATGTAGTATTTCATAGTGTACATATCCCATAATTACTTTTCTTTTTTAAAAAATTTATGTTACTTAAAATACAGATTTACAGATATAGGTAGAGAGCCAGAGAAAAAGAGAGAGAGAAAGAGAGGGGGAGAGAGAGAGAGAGAGAGACAGAGGTCTTCAATCCACTAGTTTACTTCCCAGATGACCACAACTGCCAGAGTTGAGATGATCCGAAGCCAGGAGCCAGGAGCCGGGAGCCAGGAGCTTCTTCTGGGTTTCTCACACCGGTGCAGGGACCCAAGGACTTGGATAATCTTCTACTGCTTTCCTAGACTATAGCAGAGAGCAGGATCGGAAGTGGAGCAGCCAGGACTCAAACCAGCACCCATGTGGGATGCCTGTACTGCATGCAGCAGCTTTACCTGCTATGCCATAGCACCAGCCCCTCCAATTTCTTAATGTAGGCACCAATTGCTATAAACTTTTCTCTTAACACTGCTTTTGCTATATCCCATAAGTTTTGCTATGTTTTATTGTCATCTTCATTTGTTTCCAGAAATTTTTGATTTCTCTTTTGATTTCTTCATTGATCCTGGGTGTGTGGTACCTCTCAGTGACTGCCCAAAGCCTTAGCTACACCCTGAGCCTTCTCACACAGTCTCAGTGTTTTCAAAGTCCCCCAGTCTCAGTGTTCTCACAGTCCTGGCACACAAGCCTCTCACAATCATGTGCACCCCATCTTCTGTCAGTTTTCCCTGCCATACTCAGGAATTCCACTCGATTTGTTGCTGGGTATGGACACGGGCTGACATCCCTCTTACATAAGTACAAAACAGTGCCTATTCTCTTTTGGCTTGTTACAGGATACTGTTGCAGGGTGACTGGGAAGAGAGAAATGTACCCCCTCTCCCTTTCTCCTCTAGTTTGGCAGGTATACTGTTCCTCACAGGGCTCCAAGCTGGATTCCCTCCAGGATCTCCTGCAGCTTTATCAGCTGTAGCTTGGGCTGCTGCAGTCTTGTCTCACCTGACTTGCCAAAGCTGGTATGGAGCCTCTCAATTGCTGGAGTCTTGGGTTGTGCATGTCCACACCCTCCATGTAGGTCTGCTGTTTCCCTGTAATTTGTATGAATTTTCCTCTGCCATTTTCTCCATAACTCTCCCTGAGACTGTTCTCTCTATACTTTTTTAAAACTATCTTCTCTTTGACTAGAGCAGTAAGCTCCCTCCCTACTCTGCCATGTGAATTCTGATGCCTGTTTTTGATGAACAGACTAGCATGGACAAAGTCAGAGGCTGGAATGAATATTGCTTACTGGAGACTGGCTATTTGAACTTAGACTTGAAAGTACCATGAGATACTGTTGGTTTATCTTTTGATATATTTAAAGACATTTTCTTTCTCCAAAATGCTTATAATCATAAAGCTTCCTTCAACTGGTTCTGGCCATAACTATGCACTCCGGCCTCAGTATGAGTCAACACTGGTGCCTGCAAAGCAGGAGAGGGGACCCCACTGACTGCTGTGTGTGCACAATTTTTGATCTAGCCTCTCATCCATGCCATGCTCTCTGGGCTGTCTTTGAAGACATCCTCTTGCCCATGACAGAGAGCCTTGCCAAAGGCTATTTCCATATGGTAGGGGGAGAGAAGGAGGGGGAGGAGAGAGGGGGAGAGAATCCTGGGCTAATTTCATCCTTTCATACAACATTCTTTACATGCAATAACTTTTTCTACAAAATAGGTTATCTGCCCTAAAAAGCCCATTTCTTTGGTTATCTAAGTGGTAATTGGATTTCTTTGAAGGTTTTGCAGTTCACAGCAATAACTGCAATCCTATGTTATCTGATCCCCAATGTCTAATTGTGTGGGGGCAGTCAGAACTGCTTACAACTTTGTAGTTTCCCTTGGGAAGAAATGCCTCCCTAAATGGGTTAATTCACTAAGCTACATTATCTTTTGAAACTTAGAGTAATTAACTGGCTTCTGTGTCCTAAAAGCTTCTTTCTAGTCCACCATGCATCAAAATAGCCTCCTCCTGGATTCATTGTTTATTCAGCCGAAAAACTCAAAATATTATTGGCAACAGAATGAATTCACAGCATATATTTATTTATTGACAGAAGATTCATCTAACTGGAATTTGTGTCGACAGTCATACTTAAAGGATATTGTAGAAAGTACTTCAAATCACATGTACAAAAAGTACACCATGAATTTCCTGTAGGGTCAGAAACCCTTCTCACATGTGTATCCATGCACTGATTCCCAGGGTCCTGGGGAGCTGTGCCTCTTAAGGAACAGCCTGAGCTATCTGATTGAGATGAAAACCAATGTTTGGTGAGGAAGTTCTTGCCTAGGTTACTCAGTCATCCACGGAAGTGTATCCCCTTGAGCTGTCTTGGAAGGAATTGAGGAAGATCTCTCTGGGTTAGTTTGGATGACAAAAGCTGATCTACCTCATAAAGAATGAGAACTTTATTCTTTGCCTGAAACCCTTATTTCTAAGAAGGATTAAATGCAGAGCCTTGACCTTGTGTGTACACCTATGTCTCCTATTCCCATTATTCAGAAACAGTGTCTGGCCTTGAGATCCTGTACTGGGCTTCACTTACCTCCTTCAACAGAGGGACCCCAATGCAGAGAATGTCATCAATAGTCTGGCTGTCTCTTTGGGTTTTCCCAGCGCTTTGACCTTCTGTCATTCCCACCAGCTACAAAGGATATTGGGAAACAGCAGCCCACATCATCTCACAGCTCTGCCGTGTCACTTCTTGTTTTATCCCTTTTGTTTAGAGGCTGCTGACAATTGACAGAGTAACTTAGAAAGCAAATCCCAGAGCTTTAAAGAAAAATGTGTGTGAAAAACATTGTCTGCAACAGGGTCTTCCATACCATGCAGCAGCTCTTGCTGCTGCTTGTATTTTCTTCTGAGTGCTGATTCTAAACCATCTCATGTTTTGTGACTTCTGAGACTGACCATCATCTTCTGACTCTAGCGCTATCTCAGGCCCACTCTACCGTGACGAGAGACGGAGTCTTTTCCTCTTCTTTCTCAGTAGCTTCACCTGTTTTTTTTTTTTTTTTTAAATTTGACAGAGTTAGACCGTGAGAGAGAGAGAGAGAGAAAGGTCTTCCTTTTTCCATTGGTTCACCCCCGAAATGGCTGCTACAGCCGGCGCACTGCGCCAATCCGAAGTCAGGAGCCAGGTGCTTCCTCCTGGTCTCCCATGCAGGTGCAGGGCCCAAGCACTTGGGCCATCTTCCACTGCCTTCCCAGGCCACAGCAGAGAGCTGGACTGGAAGAGGAGCAACCAGGACAGAATCCAGCGCCCCAACCGGGACTAGAACCCGGGGTGCCGGCGCGGCAGGCAGAGGATTAACCAAGTGAGCCACGGGGCTGGCTGCTTCTCTTGTTTTCTACTCTTATCTTCTTATCCCAGAGAGACAAGCATCCATCTACTTCTGCACTATTACACTCAATCTTTTTCTATCTACTTCCCATAGGACATCACCCCAGTGGTTATTCTCTGTAGATTTTACTTCAGTACAACCTCCAGAGCTACTGGACTCTTCCCTCCACCTGAAAAATGTGTTCAAGTTCCCATTAACTAAAGACAGAAATGTGGAAAGGAAACAAAGTTAAAGAAACAAGCCTTCCTGGACCTCTTGCCTCTGATGTCGCCTTTCTTTTACTTTACTGACAATGACAGTCTCCTTAATCTGCACCTGCTGCACTCATATCCTTAACCCTCACACTCTCCTTGGATCTGACCCCCAAATATGAAATTTCCCACTGTTCCTTTGTCTTACTCATCAAGGTCTCCCAGTGTGTAACACTCCAATGATACTGTTCTGGTTCTCAACAGCCTCTCCGCCTTCAGGATGAAGCACATTGGTCACACGCACCTTAAAATACAAGGTGCCCGGTGAACTTTGTGCTGTTGTGTACTACTTGTCCTCCACTGACTCATCTGGCCACTGTTGAGAGTTGCCTTTGGTCTTCTTTCTTCTCCCTAGATGGAAAAAAAAAAAAAAACAAAACAAAAACAACAACAAAAAAAACTCCTTCCTCTTTTCTTAACCCTCTTTGTTCCTACCTATAATCTTTCTTAAGATACTACCTCTACTCACATGAATTAGCTCTCCAGTTCTCTGAACAAGCTTGTCAATTCTGTATTACAACAATAGCCTTAGTCCTGCATTTCCAATTATTCTCTGCATCTGCATTTCTTCACTGGAAAGATGACCTGCTGACTCAAAATCAAACTCAACATGATGTAAACAATAATCCCTTTTCTCCTCCCTATTACAACTTTAGTTTAAGCCTTTATCACCACTTTTTAAGAATACAGCAATACCTATTTAACTAGGTCCTCTAGCCTCAGATTGCCTCTTCTGCTCATAGTTCACACACATGTAGATATATTTACCAGTGGCAGATTATCCTTCAAAATTTAACTATGTTTAAAAATTTTCAGTAGTAGCTATTGTCTACCATATTAAATCTGGTTGGAGCCTGGCTTTTAAGGCTTCTCTACAATGTGGATCCATTCTTTTCAGGGTTATTCTTCTACAACACTATAAGATGAAATTTGCAACCTATGGTCCATGAATTGTCCTTCCATACCTCCATTTCAATAAACTGATATGCAAACGTGACAAATAATAGCTTGTGTTGATTCATCCTTAGAAGTTGACTTCATAGACCCAGAAATGATAAATAACTCTAAACTAACTTTCAATATAGGAAAAGGAAGTGTTGACTGTGGAGGTATATCTCTATTATAAGTTGCATTTCCTTGATCTTAACTGGATATTTTTCTGTATATGTCTTCTTTCTCACTAAAAGACTGTGAATTCTTTGGGGGCGTCATATGAGCTTCTTCTTTATTTTTTCCAAAAAATGAAGAACATACAATAAATATTATACATGCATCTGTCAAAATGATACATAAATAGTTAAAAATGGACAATGTTCATGCTATCCATTGAGACAAAAATTGATCATTTATCACAGAAGGCCAATTTCCCATATCCAGATGAAAGTTTGAGGAAAATACCTCAAAACTTAGACAAATGGAAATTAAGGCTGCTCCCAAATATATTTAGAGATTATACTGCACTTTGTGATGCATTTCCCCTTTTATCTTCCAGCTTAATTTTCATCTGGATAGCAATATCCCATGAATGGCTGTAGCAAGTTGCCAATGCCAGCTGGGAGAATTTTGCCATTTATAGCATGAGCCATTAAGCTTTTTCTCAAAATTTATAGGATTTTCTGAGGCTGGTGATAATTGCAAGGCTAATGCATGTTTTTTATGCCAAAAAATGTGAATTAATGAGGTAAAGGAAATGTTTATCTCTTGCAAATGACTGAAGAACTCTTGCCAAATCCCTTCAGGTTGTCTCTTTGTTCTTGGCATTTTCTTGGAAAGAATGCATCCTGATAATGAGGGTCACATGTGATTAAAGAGACCTGTTTGAGCTGAGGGGACCTTACATGGCCACAGTTACTGGTTTCTGGGATATTGTAAGTAGACATAGTCTTTGAGACACATCAAGGACAGATATTAAAATGTGATAAATAAAAAAAATGTACAATTTCGAAACCAGGTCTTCAAATGAATGCCAAATCTGTGTGTTTGCATATGTGTGCATCTGACAATCTGAATATGCATGTTTGTTTCTGTGACTTTACCTAATTAAATGCTGAAAATAAGGAAACATTCTAAAGAAAAGCTTATTTTCATGAAAACTGATAATAGATGGTATCTTTAAAGTAAAATTCTTTGGTGATGAGGATGTGGATAATCACTCTGGATAAATCTTAGAGTACGAAATAATAAAATGTTAGGGGTTCATGCTTTCCACTCTAGATAATTTCTAACTACCTAATTAAATAATAGATTGTCTACTTGTGATCCACATAAAGATTTCCTAATACTTATTTTTCAATTTTTAACACATTCATGACAAAATAGAAGCAGTTTTCCTCTTATTTCCCAGGCCATTACTTGGCATCCAAGGGGTATTAGTTCCAGGACCTGCCACAGATACTGAAATCTGCACGTGTTCAAGCTCCTATATAAAATGGTGTAGTATTTGCACATAACCTAATGTACATTGTCTTGTAATCTTTAAATAATCCTTAGATTTCTTTTAATACCTAGTATGATGAAAATGCTATCTAAGTACTTGTTATGCTATGTTGTTTAGGAAATAATGACAAGAAAGGTTACAGGTTTTTTTTTTTATTTATTTATTAGACAAGTAGAGTTACAGACAGTGAGAGAGAGAGAGAGAAAGGTCTTCCTTCTGTTGGTTCACTCCCCAAATGGCCGCTACGGACAGCGCTGCACTGATCCGAAACCAGGAACCAGGTGTTTCTTCCTGGTCTCCATGTGGGTGCAGGGGCCCAAGCACTTGGGCCATCCTCCACTGTGCTCCCAGGCCACATCAGAGAGCTGGACTGGAATAGGAGCAGCCGGGACTTGAACCTGGTGCCCATATCGGGTGCCGGCACCACAGGCGGAGGATTAGCCATGTGAGCCACGGTGCCGGCCCCACAGGTTATTTTTTTGAGATTAAACATTTTTAAGATTAAAAAAGTTCAATTATTTGAGAGACAGACAGAAGGGTGAGGAAAAGAGAGACACAGAACTCCCAGCTGCTGGTTTACTCCTCAGGTGTTTGCAGTGGCTGGAAACGGACTATGCTGAAGCCAGGAGCCAGGAACACAATCTGGGTATCCCATGTGGGTTGCAAGAACCCAACTACTTGAGCCATCATCACTACTTCCCTGAGTCTGCAATTAGGGAACTTGAATCAGGAGCCAAAGTTGGTGATAAAAATGCAGTACTTCCATGTGACGTGAGTATCTTAACTGGTTTCTTTTTTTGTTTTAAGATTTATTTATTTATTTGAAAGAGTTACACAGAGAGAGGAGAGGTTCACTCCCCAGATGGCTGGAGCTGCACAGATCCGAAGCCAGGAGCCAGGAGCTTCTTCCGGGTCTCCAACATGGGTGCAGGGGCCCAAGGACTTGGTCCATCTTCTACTGCTTTTCCAGGCCATAACAGAGAGCTGGATTGGAAGTGGAACAGCAGGGTCTTGAACCAGCTCCCATATGGGATGTCGGCGCTTCAGGCCAGGGCATTAACCCAATGTGCCACAGCGCTGACCCCTTAAGTAGTGTCTTAACTGTTAAGCCAAATGCCTGCTTTCAGACATAAATATTTTCTGAATATTTTAGATGCACAATTGTTTGAATCCATGGATTTAGAACTTGCATATATGAAGGGCCAGCTGTAGTTCCTTAACAGGCTAAACAATTTACCTGTGGCTGAAAGGACATAGGGCAAGTAGAACTCTTTAGGTGGTTTTGTTACACTGCTTGTTAGGTTCCTTCACTCTGAGGTAGCTAGAAATGTATCCATCTGTGTTATTTGGGACATGATTTTGCTTTTACTGGCATTTTTTATTCTATTAGATCATCCCTGACCCTACATCTTACATCTTCTATTCTCCTTACTACTTTCTTTGTTTTCAGTTATATGACTAGATGCCTAGAAGTTACGAGGCCTGTTAAAAATAATATTTTCTTCACAGAACCTGGAGCTCTTCCGTGGAAAAGTGCTATATATGTCATGCAAATAATAAGAAATTGAATTCCACTCTGTGTTTTTGTCTCTGTCTGGTATAAGTGTAATAATGTGCTAAATGATCAATTGGCATCCTGGTGGGGTGAATTCACTTCTCTAAGTGCCTCATGAACACATTAGGAGTGGCTTAGGTATTGGAAAGAATAAAATCCAATAATACATGTCAGTGTTGATCCACTTGAAAATTCACATTCTGAAAAATTTCAATGGAAAAATCTAATTCTGAGTCCACAAGAGCATTTGATTTACATTCAGAGAGGGATATTATTCTGGTCTGGCTGCTCAGGGAGTGAGTGAAGAGCTCAAGAAACTTTAAGTCCTTAATTTTTGTTCATTTCTCATTACCAGTGATTGCTGCCTAAGTTCACTGCACTGCCTTAAAGGACAGCTCAATTAAGAACAAAACCGCTCTGGTTGGTGTTTCTGAGATCTTTATAGCCCAGCATTACTGAAAGTATCCCTTACCTGGACCCCTGCTAAGGAATTCCTTCAAAGAGCCTGTATCATGATCTCTAACCTATGTGCACAAAAGAGAAAAGCTGGCTTACTGCCATGCATTAGTAACCCCGGGTCCCAATATAAGGTGCAACTGCTACCCACAAATGATTTTACAATTTAAGTTGGAGAAGTGTATATGCACATTTAAAAACAATTGGCAAATCTCATCTTCTACAGCAAAGTTCAAGGAATAAACAACAGAAGTAGTAGGGAAGGAACAGGATGGGCTGCAATCTTCAGGTGGATGTCTTCCGTGGGTGGTAAGATGTAAGCTTCCTCTTGAAATAGTAAAGGTTTCAAGGAGCTAGTGTGATGTAATGAAAAAAGACGGGACTGCCACATCAGATTGGCCTGATTTCAATTTTGGTTGGCTATGTACTGGCTGTGTCACATGAGATCCATTGGTAAACCTCTCTGTGTCTCATTTTTCTCTTGAGAAGACGGCTGGGATTATGTTGTGTGACAAGTGCTGGTTAATGAGATGCAAAATTTGGAGAGTAGGCAACCGAAAAAGCTGAGACAAGGTGCAGTGCACAATGGAGCAGAGTCTGTGGGGTTGAAAATCAGGCTACTAATTGACTGGTGCCAAAGATAACCTGGATTGAAGTGTGAAATAATGTTATATTATGGCAGGAAATATAAAATGTATAGTCAGATGTTCTTGAGAAAACTCCGTTCACTGGAGCGCTCAATTCTTTGGTGCTAGGGAAATTATTATAAAAGTTAGCATCCTCCTGATTCTGTTTTTAATGTCTCAGGATTTATGTATGTATGTATGCATGTATTTGTGTATTTATATATTTATTTCCTTATTTTTTAAGATTTATTTATTTATTTTAAAGTCAGAGTTACACAAAGAGAGGAGAGGCAGAGACACAGAGAGAGGGAGGTCTTCCATCTGCTGGTTCACTCCCCAGTTGGCTGCAGTGGCCAGAGCTGAGCCGATTCGAAGCCAGGAGCCAGGAGCTTCTTCCAGGTTTCCCAGTGGGTGAAGGGGCCCAAGGACTTGGGCCATCCTCTACTGCTTTCCCAGGCCATAGCAGAGACCTGGATTGGAAGTAGAGCAGCCGGGACTAGACCCGGTGCCCAAATGGGATGCCGGCACTTCAGGCCAGGGCGTTAACCCGCTGAACCACAGCGCTGGCCCCTATTTATTTTATTTTAAAGGCAGAGAATCAGAGGGAGAGAGAGGTCTTTTATCTGCTGGTTCATTTTCCAAATGCTGGCAACAACCAGGGATGGGCCAGGAGCCTAGAACTCAATCTGGATCTCCCATATGGGTGGCAGAGATCTATGTACTTACATTGCTACCATATTAAGTTGTACATTAGAAGGAAACTGGAGTTGGGAGCAGAGCCAGGACTTGAATCTTGGCATTCTGATAGGGGATATAGATTCCCAAGTATGTCTTAATCACTATGCCTGTGGGGAGCAACTCGGACTAGACTAAGTTACTGGAATTAAGACTTATTCTATGCATCTGCTCTCCCACAATATGGCGCTGGGAGAGGAGAAAACAGCTTCTACGCAGCTGCCTCTTGCCAACTTGAGTGATGACCTCCAGGAGCTGATCCTGCTCCTGACTGGAGGAGAGCAGCGTACTCGGCGTGTGGGCAGCCGAGTTGGGATTGGCGGAGGAGGACTATAAAGGAGGAGAGAGACGGCATGCATCAGGAACATCTAAGGGGAACATCTATCTGAAGGAACACCTGTGCAGCCCCCAAGAGAGCCGGCCGGCGGTGTGCCGCTCCCCTGCGGAAGTGGGGAAAGTGGCCAGGGGGAACCGCCCTTCCACGGAGGTGGAAGGGACAGTAGCCAACCCGGGAAGAACCAGCAGCAAACCTGGGAAGGGCCGAGCAGACGAAAGAACAGCGCAGGGTCCTGTGTCGTTCCTCCACAAAGGCGGGGAGCGACAATGCCAAATGCCCACCTCCCAAGTCTCAATTGTGATATTGCCTTCTGGAGAAGCTGTCCTTCATCTTCCAAGTATAGGCCATGTTGGGGCTCAGAAAATGATGGTCTGAAGACTGATGCTTTGATGTGCTGAAAGCTCTTGGAAGCTGTGTCAGAGTTGAGGTTCCACTGACCTTCCCTTCCTTTGTCTCCCTTCCCACTCCCTCCTGTGTTGAGGGATGCTTTTTGCCAAGTTCCTTTGTATACCTGGTTCTGCCAAGAGAGGAATACAGTAGCTTTCAACCTTCTTGTTGACATTTTAATAACCGGGGAGATTAAACTCACGTTGCAAGAAGGAAGATGGAGATCCCAGAGGAACTCTGTGCCAGGCCTTTGTTTATTTCTCTGGGCCCATTCCTCTGCCCTGAAAATAATTTGCTATCCCTTCTTATCACATAGCTCTCTCCCTTTCCCCTGAAGAGAGGGTATTTAAGCTTCAACTACCTGAGCTTTCCTTTGAATCATGTCCTTTGTGCTCCTGTGCTAACAGATTTGTATTTTTCCTGTTAATTTGGTTATTGTCAGTTAATTTCTGAGACTAAAATTTTCAAAACTTCAGAAAAAGGGGAAATTTGAAACTTCTCTACAGTTATTGTGCTCCTGTTATGTTGCAGTCAGTTGCCTTTTCCCATGACTGCTTCCAACTCTGGATGTATATGTTTCTCTTTTATATAGCATTTATTTATTTATATGAAAGATAGAGAGAGGGTGGGGGGTCTTCAACCCAGTGGTTAACTCCCCAAATGACTGCAATAGCTGAGTTGGGCAGGCCAAAGCCAGGAGCCAGAAACTCCATGTTGATTTTCCACATGGTGGCAAGAACTCAAGCACCTGAACAATCATCCACTGCCCTCCCAGGCACACTGGCATGAAGCTGACTGGGAAGCAGAGTACTCAAGATTTAAACCAGCACTTTGATATAGATCCTGGTTTCCCAAGGTAGGAATTACAGGGTGTGGGACAACACTCTGAGGTATGTTTCTTAAGGGTGGCTCATATGGTGCCTATTATTTTGCATTTAACACATGATCAGTCACAGAATAGGTAGTTAATAAATATTCATGGAAGGTAAGAAGAAAGGAAAGAAGAAGAAAAGCAGTGACAGGTTGGGGGGAAATGAAGGTTGAGACAGTCATAAGGTGGAGGTGAGGAGATTGTGATTTGATGAAGATAATTCTGGGAAAGCTGATTGGTGAGCACAGAGTGAGAGCTGATGTGCAAATTCCAGACTTTGGGTACTGTGTAGAACAGGCAAAGAATTATTTTTTTTTTGACAGGCGGAGTGGATAGTGAGAGAGAGAGACAGAGAGAAAGGTCTTCCTTTTGTTGCCGTTGGTTCACCCTCCAATGGCTGCCACAGCTGGCGTGCTGCGGCTGGCGCACCACGCTGATCTGAAGGCAGGAGCCAGGTGCTTCTCCTGGTCTCCCATGGGGTGCAGGGCCCAAGCACTTGAGCCATCCTCCACTGCACTCCCCGGTCACAGCAGAGAGCTGGCCTGGAAGAGGGGCAACCGGGACAGAATCCGGCGCCCCGAATGGGACTAGAACCCGGTCTGCCGGCGCTGGTAGGTGGAGGATTAGCCTATTGAGCCACGGCGCCGGCTGCAAAGAATTTAATTTTCAAAAACCTATTTGAATCAAAGGCACACTGCAGCTAGTAGACAGGAGTGTATTTTCCTTCAAACTCTTTTCTGCAGCTATTTACAATGACTTAAGTGCAACTGAAAAAAAAAAAAAAAAAAAGCAGGGAAGGTAACCATTCAAATAGTCATTTCCCGAAAAAGGGCAAGAAGCCAGTGAGGACCACTTTCAGAAATAATTGTTTTTGCTAAATCCCCTCCCCTCATTTATACCATTAATCACTCATTCTAAGATATATCCATTTTTTTCATATATTAACATCTCTGCAATTAGGATGTATTTTATTATCAGTGGCAATTATAAATGGCTGTACTTTTTCCTTCCTGATGGTAAATACAAAAGTTGTGTATCTTTTAATCGGTTCTCTCTTGTATAAGATGAGGAAACTGAAGAGATAGTTGGTATAGAGATTCACTACAGGTTTCCCTATAATCTGCAGTGCGGTTCGTTTGGTAGTGAGAACCCTGATTTCCTTACACTAAGGCATAGATCTCTGCTCCTGATTTTGCTGCATTCTGTCTCTCAATCACCACACACATCAAAACTGCATATAATTCACGGTACTATTGCCTTTCTTTCTTTCTAAGCTACAATGAGCCCACTCCATTCCCAGATCAGGAAAAGATTACATGGAAAACTTGAAGAGTCAGGGTCTGTATGATCAGTGTGGAATATGGGGTGAATTCACTGTAAATCTGTGAAAAATGAGCAGAAGATATTGGTCATCAAATTGGTTCAAAGAGACTCAGTTCCTACGCTGTGAAACCAGGTGATGCAGCAGGGGTGCCCTGGCAACTCACGTGCCTCTCATTGTTCTGTCTCTTCTCAGCCCTCCGGGTCTGTGTAATGAGACCTTGACTCCCCTGGACTGGATCGAATTGTTACTCATTAGATTGTTTAATGACTATTTGGATTTCAATGCCATCATACCCTGGATGGCCTCACTTGACAATCTGAAAGCCTGAGGGAAGCAAGTCTCTGTATTATGCATGATTTGAGGGTCCCAGAGTCACTGAGCCTCTACTCCCAGTAATGGATGGGCAGATGCCAATCTCTGCAGGCAGAGTAGATATGGAACCTGGGGTTTTGGTCAGGCTGTTCACAATGAGCATCTTGCTGCAGAACATCCATTTAGTTCCTTAACCAGTTCCCATATTAGTGCTTTGTCCTGGCCTCACAAAGGATAGTTTGCCATTTTAAAAGTTGCTATATTCAAAGAACATTTGACTATTGTGTGCTTCTTTCGGGTTTCTCTCTGTGCCTCATTGTGGAATTTATGGTAATATATTGGAGATGATGAGGTCAAAGACCAACTCGTAGAATTTGCCTGGAGTTTGCCATTAAGTTGTTGAGACATTTTCATGGAATTATTATAAAACTCTTTGTTTATGTAGCCTTGAAAATATCATAACTATTTCTCTATGTTACCCCACAATAGTAATCTGTGATTCATGCTTCCTGTGTCTACACTGCTGGAACTCTCTTACTTCTCTGAAGAATTTAGTAATTCTTCCAGGATTAGACTTTATTTTTGTGGTTCTACACGAGAATCAAATTATCCATTAAGCAACCAACTGGCTTTAAAAGGAAACCAAAAAGCAAATTGAGTTAGGGACATTTCTTCCCCAAATAAAATGTTGAAATATAAATCAAACATACAAAAATTCCATTAAGTTATACAGACTGTTATCACTTTCATACATTTTCTAAGTAGCTGCTTCTCATAAATAATACTAATAGGTGATATTTAAGTACTTTTAAAAAAGATTTATTTATTTGAAAGTCAGTGTTATATATAGAGAGGGAGATACAGATCTTCTGTCTGCTGGTTCACTCCCCAGATGACCAGGCTGAAGCCAGGAGCCAGGAGCTTTATCTGTGTCTTCCACACAGGTGGCAGGAACTCGAACACTTGGGCCATTTTCCACTGCTTTTTTCCCAGACCATCAACAAGGAGCTGGATCAGAAGTGGAGCATCTGGAACAGGAACCAGTGTCTATATGGACACTGTACCTGCTCTGCCACAATGCCATCCTCAATTTAAGTACTTTCATGTGCAACATATAAGTTTCTGGGACGTTAGCCCGTGAATAGTTACACTGAGTATCCTAGTCTATGAACATAGGTATGATACTGGATTCCCATTAGTCTTTTTCTCTAGGTCTGATTTTTTTATGGGAAATTCCTCTCATCAACCCTTTCTTTATTAGCATGGAAGTAACCAAAATTGTCCAAAATCCCATTTCTCTGGTCACAGTCTACAGATTATCAGAAGATTCAAATTGCATGTACAGGGTTCTTTCTATGGGAAATTTTGAATCTGAATCAAGAAATTCAGTCTACTTTCATGTGGCTAACCTGTGCAGGAGAGCAAAATATCCCAAACCAAGTATATTTCTTTGCCATGCAAGGAGTTGGCGTTCAGGGAAACTGTAAACATAGGGATGGTTCTGAAAAGCCAGCATTTGTAAAACAAACTTGCTCATTTATAAGACAAACTTGCATCTACTTCAAAGTAAAATTGGATGCAGGCATAGGCCTTTCAACTAATATCTACCCCTCATACAGTAGGATCCTTCCATGGGAAAAAGAACTTGGAGGTCCCCATACCTGACGCCCACAGAGATGGCCACTGGCTAACGTTGGCTGGGAGACATCATCTCTACAACAAGACACTTTTGCTCCTGGGAACCTCTTACCCCAACCTCCCACAGTGGGCAATGCCTTCCTTCCTCCAGAAAACCAAGACCCTATTCTTTTAGGCTTTGCCTAAATGTCAGCCTTCTTGCCCCTCTTTCTGAATTTTGTATTCCTGTGCCTTAGCCATGTAATAAAACCTGAACGCTCTTTTTCTTGTTATTTGTGTATTGTCAGCTTATTTCATATACTAAAATTATCAAATCTTAAAGGGAAAAGAGTATATTGAAGACTTCCCTACATCTGCAACACATAAACTAAATATATGTTGGCAACCTTATTTTTCTCTCATGTGGTTTTCTGCAGGAGAGAGAGAGTTGGAGATGAAAAAATGTCAGTGTGCAAAGGGAGAAAGCTATGAGATGTGGGGGCCTTCTTGACTTGTCCTTGTAGCCTGTTGGTAGTTTCCAATTTGTTTTTCCCCCCTATTTAATTGTGAGTTGCTTTCTGTTATTTGTAACCAAACAGTTCAAAGTGAAATAGGAACAGATATGTGGTGTGCATTGATGTCATAGAGACTATATGATGAAATAACCCAAGTCCAAATTTGATTTTGAATTCTTCTCTAATTTAGTTGAGAGAAACTTTGTGGAACGGGTGGGCTTGCTCAACTATATGAAGATAAAAGGACTTCTAAACATATTTTCTAATTTTTATTTGTTGGATTGTCCATTCAATAAGCTTTACTGAGCACCCACTATCTGAAAACCAATGCAAAGTTCAGTAAAACAAAGATAGTGTTATTGAATGAAGTAGCTCTGCTGCCTGATGTGCACAGAAACCATATAGTGACACTGGTCTTTTAAGACGAGAAAGGCTTAATTACTGGCCAGCAAGGAGGCAGATGGCTAAATCTCAAATTCAAATCTGCCTTCTCCACTGGAGTCCTAGGGAAAGTTATGGTCTAAGTAGGAGAGACCAGGTATGTGAACATGGTGGCAAGAAAAGTTTGGGTTGTAGGGACCTGGAATCAGGCCAACAATGTAAGAAGGAACAGCTCTCCTGAGAAAGCAGGAACTTAAAAAATATAACTAGTCTCATTGTTAAAATGGAAGATGGGAAAATTTCAGGAAAGGTAGGTGGAAATATAACAAGAGGATTTTGAGTCTGGGGTGCCAGAGAAAACCTGGGAAGGGGCAGTCCAACCTGATAAAGGGGGCAGTCTGTTACCAGTAATGCATTCTCATCCATTGCCTGTCTTTGAGGATTTTATAATCTACTTGAGAGAAAATATCTAGTCATCCCCCTTTTCTGAAGTTTTACTTTCTGTGGTTTTAGATACTCATGGTCAGCCTCTATCAACCATGGTTCCAAAATATTACATGGAAAATTCCAGAAATAAGCAATTCAGAAGTTTTATATTGCATGCCATTCTGAGTAGTATGATGAAATCTTACACCATCCTTTTGGGGATGTGAATCATTCTTTTGGCTGGTGTAGCCATAATGCATATGCTACCCACCTGTTGGTAACTTAGTGGCCATCTATGTTATCAGATTGATTGTTGGATATCGCACTGCCTGTGTTCAAGTAACCCTTATTTTGCTGTGTAATAGCCCCAGGCAGGAAAGTAATGAGGATGGCAATTGGGCTAAGGTGAAAATTTTCCTAGAAAGAAAAAAAAATCATATGCTGAGGTTCCCAAGAGCTACATAACAATAAAATATTTTGAGCAGAGAGACCGCATTCACTAAGTTTTACTACCATGTATCACAAATGTTCTATTTTATTTATTTTTATTTTATTGCTGTTCATCTCTTCTTGTGCCTAATCTATAATCTGAAGTCTATCATAGATATATATACTCATATGTTTAGAAAGGAACATAGAATGTTTAGGGATCAGTACTATTTGTGGTTTCAGTCATACATTTGAGGTCTTAGAATGTATTGCCACAGATAAGCAGAGATTGCTCTGAAGAGGAAACATTCTTAAGTTATACTACCAAAACGACATCTGAATAAATATAAATTAAACAGAGCAAAGTAGTTGCATAAATGCTAGGGGTGCCAAAGTAATGAGCATGTTCAAGGAAATGATCCCTAAGCTCTGTTTCAGCTCCAAAATGCCATGAGGTTGCATATCAATGTAATTGGATAAGACAGTACTCAGCAATAACCATCAGCCTTAGGGAACTTGAAGAAATTATCCCAAAGACAAGCAAAGATTTGAATGAAACTATGAAACTTGGATGTTGGGAATGTATGCTTCTTTGGGCTTTAGGAGATACTTTGGTATATGACATAAGCAAGGCACCATTTGGACTCTGCCTCAAAATAGGAAAATCACGAAGTACTCTTCCAGGACAGCCACTCCTGCCAGAATGACATTATGACTGCTTACTAAGTTTGCCAAGACAGGCATATTTGCTGGCCTTCTAGATTATTTTAATTTCAGGTTCAAGTCAGCATGTGTACATATATTAATTATCTTATTTCTTTCCATCTATGAAGAACCCTATTTTAAATAAATTCTATAGAAGGAGAGTCCCTGGACCCATGGTTAAGAGATTTATTTTTTAAAGATGTATTTGTTTATTTCAAAGTCAGAGTTATCAAGAGAGAGGGAGACACACACTCAGAGATATCTTCCATCCACTGGGTCACTCCCCAGATGGCCACAATGGACGGGGCTAAGCCAGGCAGAAGCCAGGAGCTAGGAGTTTCTTCTTGTGTGTGTATGTGTATGTGTGTGTGTGTATGTGTGTGTGTGTATTTCATTTTTGTTTTTAATGAACTTTAGTATTTTTAAAATTTTATTTAAGGTGTACAAATTTTATGTCTTTCATGTGTACAGATTCAGGAACATAGTGATACTTTCCACCCTACTCTCCCTCCTACCCATGTTCCTACCCTTCCTACTCCTCCCTCTTCTATTCCCATTCTTATTTTTTACAAAGATCTATTTTCAGTTAGCTTTATACTTTCTACTAAGTAAAGAGTTCAACAAATAATATGAAGAAGGTTATCCCACGTGGGTGGCAGGAGCCCAAGAATTGGGGCATCTTCTGTTGCTTTCCTAGGCCATTAGCAGGGAGCTGGATCAGAAGCAGAGCAGCCAGGGCAGGAATGGGTACTCGTGTGGGATGGGCTGCTTCATAGGCTGCTGCTTTACCTGCTAGGCAACAATGCCTGCTGTGGATTAAGAGATTTTGATCTGAGCTGCTGGTGTTAATAGCTGTATCTGTAGAATTACAACTCAATTTTAATGAGATGCTTGTTTTCTGTTTTGCTTCTAAAACTCAAAGTTCCTTCATCTCAAGGAATACTGTCATTTAAGGGAAAAAAAACCTTCTTCTGCCTTGTTCTTAGCACAGTTTCTGATACCTAATCAGCACACAATGGAGGTATGGTTGAGTTAAGAGTTTGGGTTGTTAAGTAAGAGATTTGGTTTCAAGTTCTGACACGAAAATTGAATGTGGAGCCTTGCTCAGGTGAACAAGACTTTTAGTCTTCTTATCTATAAGATGAAATCATAATGGTATGCACCTTATTTAATTGTTGTGAGGAATAAATGTCATAAGGTAAAGCCCCCTAGCACAGAACCAGGTACACAGTAAGGTTTCAATAAAGCACAGCAATTTATGTATGTTTATTGAAACGTCTGTTTATTGAAAAAAACAAGTGAATAGATGAATGGCTTGATAGTATTATATGAGGAGTGGTTCCAATAAATACTTTGAACAAGAAAAAATATTGAAATAATCAAAAATTTGTTTTGAAAACTCACTCTAAATGCTGTAAATTTCGTATCATTTTTGTCTCACAGAGCACTACACTTTCATTGGAACAGGGCTTCATATTTTTAATTCACTTAGAATTGTACGTAGTTGGGAACACTGACATGCCTATAGGCATATGTGTTGCAATGTGGGGATGGATTTTATTGCTCCTGGAAGCATCCCTGAAGTCTAGATATTTTCCACCCTCTCCTCTGGATGTTGTCTGTGACAAGCAGATCTGTAGATGCAATATGGTATCTGCAGAACTGTCAACCAAATAACAAATCTTTTGTCACTTACACTCTCATTTACTTGGTGGGTGGGAGAGGGAGGATTGCCATTTGTGATAAAGCTATAATGCCATGGATTGCCTGAGCTAGAGCTTCCCTGGGTCTTGTCAGTGGACTTCCTTAGGTCTTATGGCCCAAAGTAAGGACTTCCTTTAATAGTGGCATGCTTTTCTTATAGCTTCATTTGCAGCAGCAGTTAAGATTAAATTCCATCTTTGAAGAAAAGAGAACATGATTTGCCAAAGGAGAAAATCTGAATAGCCATTCAGCTGCAGCTAGTCAAACTCAAAATAGTAATGTGGGGAGGGATAGAGAGGAAATCTGAAGTAGGGTTAGTTAATATATTGATTTCCTGGGGTTGTAATAATAAAGTAACACAAATTGGATGGGCGCTTAAAACAATAGACAAGGAAGTCCAAAGACCAAAATCAAGATAACAGCAGGGCCACGCCCCTCTGGAAGGAGTTCTTTGTTGCCTCCTCTCAACTTCTGGAGGCCTGCCTGCGATCTTGGCTATTCCTTGGCTTGTAGAGGCATTGCTCCCAACCTCCATTTCCCCAGGATGCTCTACTTGTATGTCTTCACTGCATCATTCCTCTGTGTGTGCTTGTCATTGTGAGCAAATTTCCCCTTTTACTGAAGTCACCAGTCATATTAGGTTAGGACTCACCCTAATGAGCTGTAGTAACTTAGCTACCTCCATAAACACCTGATTTCCAAATGAAGACGCATTCAAAGGGTCTAGGGGTTAGGACTTCAATATATCTTTATTTTCTGAGGAGCATATTGAGGAGGGGACATACTCACTACATTAAGCAGTGTTTAAGTTTAAGGATGTCTCCTTTCAATTAAATGCTGAGCAATGACCAACTACAAAAATAGTCCTTTGAACTGTGAGACACTCAGATGTGAAGGAAGGAAACAACTCTTGCAGGGTCCTCAGAAAAGGAGCACAAATATTTGACTTAGCAGCAAGGATGACTCCAGTGAGTGAGCCTCTCTTCTGGTCCTCCAGCGCCTTGCCTGGGGGGCATCTGGATGCAGTAACAGCTGTGGTGACCACCCAGCCTGCCCTACAGAGACTTGCTGCCTAGAGCTACTGAATTTCCCTATGGGGATGGCTGCATCCACCTACGGGACTTCCCACAGCTTCATATTCCAGTCTATTTCACAGAAATGTTGGAATAGGGTGTTAGGGGGCTGCTCTGAGAATTATACTACATGAAAATATGTTTATCTTATATGATGAGTGTGAGAATTTTATGAGTTATGAAGAAAGTTTGTGTAAAATGGAATTAAAAGATAAGTTTATTTTATGTTTCTAACTCTACCATTTGGGGCAAGTCAGCTTGAGCATGTCCCAAATTGCACATCTCTTCCCTCTCTTATTCCCACTATTATATTTAACAGTGATCACTTTTCAGTTAAGTTTCAACACTTAAGAATAACTGTGTATGGTTACAGTATTCAACCAAAAGTATTAAGTAGAACAAACAAACAAAAATACTAAGAGGGATAACGTATTAAGTTGTTCATCAACAGTCAGGTCAAGGGCTGATCAAGTCACCATTTCTCATAGTGTTCATTGCACTTTAACAGGTTTCCTTTTTGGTGCTCGGTTAGTTGTCAGTGATCAGGGAGAACATATGATATTTGTCCCTTTGGGACCAGCTTATTTCACTCAGCATAATGTTTTCCAAATTCCTAACAGGGATCACTTTTCAGTTAAAATTTAAACACCTAAGAATAATTGTGTGTTAATTACAGAGTTCAACCAATGGTACTAGAACAAAAAAAATACTAAAATGGATAAAGTATTACATTGTACATCAACAGTCAGGACAAGAGCTGATCAAGTCATTGTTTTGGGAATAAGAGAGGGAAGAGATGTGCAATTTGGGACATGCTCAAGCTGACTTGCCCCAAACGGAAGAATTAGAAACATACCAGGGGATTCCAATTCAATCTCATCAAGGTGGCATGTACCAATGCCATCTCACTAGTCCAGGTGATCAATTTCTGCTCAAAATTTATCATAATGATAGGAGTAAGAGCCAAAGGGATCACATAAACAAGACTAGTGTCTGCAAATACTAACTGATAGAATTAAAAAGGGAGAGAACGATCCAACATGGGAAGTGGGATACATAGCAGACTCATAGAATGGCGGATGTCCTAAACAGCACTCTGGCCTCAGAATCAGCCCTTAAGGCATTCGGATCCAGCTGAAAAGCCCATGAGAGTATTTCAGGCACGGAAAGCCAAGACACTCTGGCAAAAGAAAAAAAAAAGACCTAAATGAAAGATCTCCGCGAGTAAGATCCCAGTGGAAAGAACAGGTCATCAAAGAAGGAGGTACATTTCTCTGATGGGAAGAGAGAACTTCCACTCTGACTATGACCTTGTCTAAATATGATCAGAGTTGGTGAACTCAAAAAGCTTCCATAGCCTTGGCAGCTCATGACAAGAGCCTAGGGTGATTACTGAGGCCATGAACAAGAGTGTCAATTTGTTAAGTCAACAACAGGAGTCACTGTGCACTTACTCCTCATGTAGGATCTTTGTCCTTAGTGTGCTGTACATTGAGATTTAATGCTATAACTAGTACTCAAACAGTATTTTTCACTTTGTGTTTCTATGTGGGTGCAAACTGTTGAAATCTTTACTTAATGTATGCTAAGCTGATCTTCTGTATATAAAGAGAGTTGAAAATGAATCTTGATGTGAATGGAAGGGGAGAGGGAGCGGGAAAGGGGAGGGTTGCTGGTGGGAGGGAAGTTATGGGGGGGAGAAGCCATTGTAATCCATAAGCTATACTTTGCAAATTTATATTCATTAAATAAAAGTTAAAAAAAGATAAGTTTATTTTAGTGGAAACAATTTTGAAATCCATGCATGATTTTTTAATAATATTTCCCAAAGATCTTTGAAGATTCTTCATATGCATAGAATTTAAAATTGTTTTATCCAAGAAATGTACTTTTTAATTCCATTTTCCATGAACTTTTTAAAGTACTCATTTATTGTGCATACAGCATCTGCCAAATAGAAATATGCAACAAATTTTCAATGTGATTTTTTAAAAAGATTTATTTTATTTATTTGAAAGACAGAGTTACAGAGAGAGGAAGAGACAGGGAGAGAGGTCTTCCATCTGCTGGTTCACTCCCCAGATGGCCACTATAGCCAGAGCTGCACTGATCTGAAGCCAGGGGCCAGGAGCTTCTTCTGGGTCTCCCACACAGGTGCAGGGGTCCAAGCACTTGGCCATCTGCTATTGCTGTCCCAAACCATAGCAGAGAGCTGGATCAGAAGAGGTGCATGCAGGACAAGAACTGGTGCCTTTGTGGGATGCCAGCGCTTCAGGCCAGGGATTTAACCTGCTGCACTACAGTGCTGGCCCCCAGATGTGATTTTTTAATATAGTTAACTATGAAAATAATTAAACTGAATTTTTAAAATCATATAATTTTGGGCAGGCATTTTGGCAAAGTAGATTAAGCTTCTATAGATATGGATATTTGCATCTCATATCAGAGTGCTGGTTTATGTCCTGGCTACACTGCACTTCAGATTCAGATCCTTTTAAATTTACCTGAGAAGTAGCAAATGATAGCTTAAGTAACTGAGGTGCTTGACACTCATGTAGGGTGACCCAGATAGAGAGTGTGGCTCTTGGCCTTAGCTTGGCCCAGACTCAGTGGTAGTGGCTATTTCAGGAGTGAACCAGTCAATGGAAGATCTCTCTCTGTCTCTCTCTTTTGCTGTCTCTCTCTCTTCCCCCCTCTCTCTCTCTCATTCTGTCTCTATCTACCTTTCAAACAATAAGAAAATAAATAAATCTTTAAAAAGATGTTTATTTAAAGAAATGGATAGTCTATTCAACAAATGGTGCTGGGAAAACTAGATTTGCACATGCAGAAGCGTGAAGCAAGACCCCTACCTTACACCTTACACGAAAATCCACTCAACATGGATTAAAGATCTAAATCTACAACCTGACACCACCAAATTATTAGAGAACATCAGAGAAACCCTGCAAGATATAGGTACCAGCAAAGACTTCTTGGAAAAGACTCCGGAAGCACAGGCAGTCAAAGCCAAAATTAACAATTGGGATTACATCAAATTGAGAGGTTTCTATACTGCAAAAGACACAGTCAGGAAAGTAAAGAGGCAACCAAAAGAATGGGAAAAAATATTTGCAAATTATGCAACCAATAAAGGTTTAACAACCAGAATCAAGCCGGCGCCGTGGCTCAATAGGCTAATCCTCCACCTTGCGGCGCCGGCACACCGGGTTCTAGTCCCGGTTGGGGCGCCGGATTCTGTCCCGGTTGCCCCTCTTCCAGGCCAGCTCTCTGCTATGGCCAGGGAGTGCAGTGGAGGATGGCCCAGGTGCTTGGGCCCTGCACCCCATGGGAGACCAGGAAAAGCACCTGGCTCCTGGCTCCTGCCAGGATCAGCGCGGTGCGCCGGCTGCAGCGGCGGCCATTGGAGGGTGAACCAACGGCAAAGGAAGACCTTTCTCTCTGTTTCTCTCTCTCACTGTCCACTCTGCCTGTCAAAAAAAAAAAAAAAAAAAAAAAAAAAAAAAAAAAAAAAAAGGTTTAACAACCAGAATCTACAAAGAGACCAAGAAACTCCTCAACAACAAAAGAAACAACCAACTTAAGAGATGGGCCAAGGCATTGGATCAGCTCAGTGCGCTGGCCGCAGCGCGCCAGCCACGGCAGCCATTGGAGGATGAACCAATGGCAAAGGAAGACCTTTCTCTCTGTCTCTCTCTCTCTCACTGTCCACTCTGCCTGTCAAAAAAAAAAAAAAAAAAAAAAAGAGAGATGGGACAAGGACCATTTCAAAAGAGGAAATCCAAATGGCCAACAGATACATGAAAAAATGTTCAGGATCACTAGCCATCAGGGAAATGCAAATCAAAACCACAATGAGGTTTCACCTCACCCCAGTTAGAATGGCTCACATTCAGAAATCAACTAACAACAGATGCTGGCGAGGATGTGGGGAAAAAGGGACACTAATCCACTGTTGGTGGGAATGCAAACTGGTAAAGCCACTATAGGAGTCAGTTTGGAGATTGCTCAGAAACCTGAAGATAGCCCTACCACATGATCCAGCCATCCCACTCCTTGGAATTTACTCAAAGGAAATTAAATTGGCAAATAAAAGAGATGCCTGCACATTAATGTTTATTTCAGCTCAATTCACAATAGCTAATACATGGAATCAACCTAAATACCCATCAACAGAAAACTGGATAAATAAATTATGGGATATGTACTCTATAGAGTACCATATAGCAGTAAAAATAAATGAAATCTGTTAATCTGGAAAACATCATGCTGAGTGAAATAAGCCAGTCTCAAAGGGACAAATATCATATATTCTCCCTGATCTATGACAACTAACCCAGTACCTAAAAGGAAAACTGTTGAAGTGAAATGGACACTATGAGAAACAATGCCTTGAAGAGCCCTTGTCCTGACTGTCGAGGAACAACTTACTATTTTATTCCTTTGAGCATTTTTTTGTTCTACTTAATTCCATTGGTTGAACTCTTTGATTAATGCACAATTATTCTTAGGTGTTTAAAATTAACTGAGGGGTGATCCCTGTTAAATATAAGAGTGAGAAAGAGGGAGGGAGGAGATGCACAGTTCAGCACATGCTCACTTGGACTTACCCCTGATGGTAGAGCTGGGAACGTGCCAGGGGATTCCAATTCAATCCCATCAAGGTGGCATGTACCAATGCCATCTTACTTGTTAAAATGATTAGTTTAAGTTCATAGTTGATCAAAAAGATAGGATTAAGTGTCAAAGGGATTGCATAAATAAGACCAGTGTCTGCAAATAATAATTGATAAAATTTAAAATGAGAGAATGATACTACATGGCAGGCAGGATACACAGCAGACTCATAGAATGGCAAATGCCCTGAGCAGCACTCTGGCCTCAGAATCAGCCCTTGGGGCATTCAGATCTGGCTAGAAAGCCCATGAGAGTGTGGAGGATTTTCAGAAAAAAAATAGCTAAAATATCAATGACTTATTCTTATCCACAATATTGAACTTTTTAAGCATACTATGCTCTCTGTAGTTCAGTTAATTAAGGCTTTATAAACTACAAGCTTTTTTCCCTCCAAGTTGAAATGGTTGAATCTATATCACTATGTAGAAAAGGATACAACCTTTCGATATTTAAACTAGTTCATATACATACAGATATGTGTCTATATATGCATATATATACAGATATTGTCTATATATGTGTATATATAGACACACATATATAAAACATTGATTTAACTCCATATGGAATGATTATTTTAAAATGTCAGTAAGATACAGGAAATGAGAAATGAAGACAGAAAAATGAGACGGAGAAAGGTAAATATGTAGAGTGGGCCTGGGGGAAATTCTCTCATTTTAAATGCTCTACAATTTCCTGGCCCCAGGGAATGTGCTTTTATCTCTGCAGTTCTGTGTTTTCTGTAATTTGACTTAACATTTGTTCAGCAGATTATAAAGCATTATTTCCTTTGGTCTACAGCATGGAGGCTGGTGCCTCTCCCCCAACCCTAGGAATTCTGCCCATAAATCACTACTTACTGTCATGTTCTGAGACCAAGTCCAACTTCATGTCTGTATTTGTCTGATCTTTCTATCAGATGATGGAAACTTTACAGTAACATTTTCTCCTGCTATACAAATGAAATTGAGATGAAATTTTGACTTTTCAGGCAATAACTAAACAAAAGTTTCCCTTTTTTCTCTAATTTAAATACTGCTTGTCAACAGGTATGTGTTTGGTAATGGTAAGACAGTTTTTAGGTTGGTGTGGTTGCTGGAAGGCAATGTTAATAGGGGGACTCTAGTCCCTAAAGCCAAGCATAGCATCTGTGCCTTGCTCTGTCTTGTGCAATCCCCAATCTAACCACATTTCCATTGATTCTTCCACCTGCTGTACTTGAAATTCATTCCATGTAGAAGATTCACAGTTCTTCTTTCATGCCTTGGTCTATGGTGTTGGTTATTAAATCAAAAGCCCCTGCTACTGTAGTCTGCATACAATGCAACTTGCCTGTTTGTGGTATCTCTCTCAGTGGATTTCTTAAGCTGAAGCAGTGGCGAGTACAGCAGACTGTATGTTGGGAAGTAGCTTGAGGTTACTGAACCAGTTACATAATTTTACCTTTTGCTCTTCATGATCTCTATTTTTTTTCTTCCTGAGACAACCCTGTCCCTCGGTGAAAATGCAGGCAATTTTTTGACTTTTCTGATCACTCTTTGGTGTTACAATGTCTTATGGCAAAGACATAAAACATAGCCTTTTATAAGTAGGTGTAACTCCCAGTCCCATATAATTCTTTAAACTCTCAACTGTTGGTTGAGGACTCTCCTGTTTCTCCAGCTTGTGCAGGTGGAAGGTCTATGCTTGGGTACTTTCTAAGCTAGTGATCCTTAAGCTCTCCTCATCTCCTCCATGTCTCAGTGTAGTTTGAAATTTGGAGAAGGTGATAAAGAATAGAAGGATGCATTTACAAGGGCATATATCTGTGAAGGGTGTCGGTGTGTTTTGGTCTTGGCAGATGTTTAAAGTAGACTTTGATTCTTAGGGTCCCTTTTGAAGGCTGTTTAAAAATGTGTTCCTCTCTCAGGCATTTGGTAGCAGCTCCAAGATGTTTTTGTGATATTTTTAGCTTTGCATTCCTTCATACCTTTCTTCTTTTTATTTACATATTATATAAATGGAATTAGAAAAATAATTACTCAATATAAACTATAGGAAAATAAGTCAGCTCTTGGGCACAATCCAGAAAGTTTCTCAGTACATTTATTTGTCTTGAGTTCTCATGAAAACAGATGGTGTCATTGCCCTAAAGACTCTGGACTGAAATATGTGGAGAGTAAACACAGCATCAAAAGTAACTGCTGGAGCACTTTTGAAACTTAGTGTGGATTACAGCACAGGAGCCTCATCAGTTTTGTCATTTAATCCAGTTGAAATCTTTAATAAAAGAAAAATAAGCCCATGTTCATTTGAAAACAGTCATAGATCATATCTCTCTCTCTCTCTCTCTCTCTCTCTTTCTCTCTCTCTTTTAACATTTCCCCTTCTTTTATTTTGAAAAGTGACAATAATTGTGAGTTAGGTGTCTTAATTCCCTTTGGTAAATAATGAAGTTGAGGCTCAGAGAAATTAATGAGTTGGGTATAGTCAATGAACAATATTGAGAAAAAGATTCAGGACTCTCACCAGAATCATTCTGACACCAGATCTGTATAATTAATACTACACTTGGCAATGTTCTAGAATGCACCAAAAATAGTAGGAACTTTTAAGAAAATAAAATGGGATAATAAATAAACACACAGCGACAAGGAAGCTAAGAAAATATCTTTGGGTATATTGTGACCGCTTGAAGGTCAACAGTGTGGTCCATTTCACAGAATAGGCCAGAGGCAGTCTTTTTTTTTTTTTATTTTTTTTTATTTTTTTATTTTTTTGCCAGGCAGAGTTAGACAGTGAGAGAGAGAGAGAGAGAGAGAGAGAGAGAAAGGTCTTCCTTTTCCGTTGGTTCACCCCCCAAATGGCTGCTTTGGCCAGCGCGCTGCGCCGATCTGAAGCCAGGAGCCAGATACTTCCTCCTGGTCTCCCACGCGGGTGCAGGGCCCAAGGACTTGGGCCATCCTCCACTGCCCTCCCGGGCCACAGCAGAGAGCTGGACTGGAAGAGGAGCAACCGGGACAGAATCTGGCGCCCCGACTGGCACTAGAACCTGGGGTGCCGTGCCGGCGCCGCAGGAGAAGGATTAGCCTAGTGAGCCGTGGCGCTGGCCCGGAGGCAGTCTTTTCCTTTCATATTCGTATGTCTTTCCTAGGTAAAGAGGTCTATTCTTTGGTGGAAGGTCTGAGATTCCTGCTCAATTCTCCATTTAAACTTTCAGTAAATTTCTGTAGGAGAATCTAGGGAACAGAGCATTTAATGTGACATTGTCATGGGAAATATACAAGAGAACAATTTCATTAGTGTTTTGGATGTATAATGAAGAAAGTGCAGCAAGTAAAGACTTCCTTCTGGATACTTCTCAAGATAAAAGAAGAAAAAATGTTCAAAATGTGGTTGGCCTCATAACAACTTTTTTTCTAATTTGAATTCTATGTTTTCTAAGACCCAAAAGGCACAGGAGAAGCAGAAGAGAGGTTTTCCAATGAAAGAAAATTGTGATGTGACTTTGTCATAGCACAGAGAATAGTGAGTGCAGGTTTCAGAGCTGGTCATGAAACAGAAACAATATTTTCTTTGAGTAAAGGATAAAAAGAAGAGAAATGATGAGAGAAATAATGTAGGAAGAAGTTGAAACATTTAAGAAATTTCTGTATAATTAGAGTGTCCATAATTTTTACCATCACTTTGAAAGTGAAATGGATACCTTCTGGAGAGGATGAAGGGTGACAAGTAGAAACCAAGGTTAGTGGTGATGTATAGACACTTGCACTAACATCAGCCTCACCAAAGTTAGATTACAGACATCTCCACTTCTCTTTGTTCTTCAGATATACTCTACTCTATGACACATATCTAAGGCCTATATGGTATTTACTCTATTTATTTGCTCTGTACCCCAGCAGGTTGCTGGCTCATGCTTGAAGGTGTTGGCATGGACATTCTTTTTGTATTTTAAGGATTTATTGGGACTGGCATTGTGGTACAGTAGGTAAAGCCACTGCCTGCAATGTCTATATCCCACATGAGTGCCAGTTTGAGTCCTGATTGCTCCACTTCCTTTTCAGCTCCCAGCTAATGTGTTGAGAAAGCACTGAAAATGGCCTCAATACTTGAGTCCTTGCCACTAATGTGAGAGACCTGGGTAGTATTCTTGGCTCCTGGCTTCCACTCAGCCTAGCCCAAGCTGTTGAGAACATCTGGAGAGTGAAGCAGCAAATGGAAGATTTCTCTGTCTCTCCATATCCTGCCCCTATCTCTCTCTACCTATCTCTCTTCCACTCTGCCTTTCAAATAAATACATAAATCTTTAAAAGAAGAACGAGGGAGAGACACACACAGAAATGAGTTTGGCTAAAGTTCTGGTTCTCAGGGTCTTCTTGGCATCTAGCAGGTGAAGATAACTTCAGATCAAGATATGTGTCTACTTCATCACCCCAGACATCACCAACATATTTCATGTGTAAGACAGAGCTTACAGTGAGAAACCAAAGGTGTAGATTACAAAGGTATAGACTGGAGAGACCATAAAACTTGTACTTATTTGATCACTGTAAAACATGTAAGAAAGGAAACCAAATATACAAACATATAAGCATACTTACATATATATATTCACTTCAAATTAGGAAGCTTTCAGTTCCACTATAATTTTCATGAGTTTTTTCTACATAATTCATTTAAAGGGCAAAAACAACTTATTTTTGCTGTACTGTGCATTTTAATGAAATGCCCTGTGTGGGGAGCAATCTGGACTAGACTGAGTTACTGGAATTAAGACTTATTCTATGCATCTGCTCTCCCACAATATGGCGCTGGGAGAGAAGTAAACAGCTTCCGCACAGCTGCCTCCAGTTCAACCAATAAACTGTAGGACCTGCTCCTGATTGGAGAGCAGCGTACTCGGCGTGTGGGCAGCCGAGTTGGGATTGGCGGAGGAGGACTATAAAGGAGGAGAGAGACGGCATGCACCAGGAACATCTATGGGGAACATCTAAGGGGAACACCTGTGCAGCCCCCAGAGAGCCGGCCGGCGGTGTGCCGCTCCCCTGCGGAAGTGGGGAATGTGGCCAGGGGGAACTGCCCTTCCACGGAGGTGGAAGGGATAGTAGCCAACCCGGGAAGAACCAGCAGCAAACCCGGGGAGGGCCGAGCAGACGAAAGAACAGCGCAGGGTCCTGTGTCGTTCCTCCACGAAGAGGGGGAGCGACAAAGTGGTGCCGTGACTCGGATAGGAAACCTAGCTCGGATAGGAAACGTGACTCGGATAGGAAACATGACTCGGATTAGGAAACCTAGGACGGATAGGAAACTTAGGAGGGAAGAAACGGGAAGAAGCAGGAAAATACCGGAGAGAGAGACTAGCAAAGAGCCTAGGTGCCGGAAGAAGCTATTGAAAGCCTAGGCATAGACTCGGATATGGACTGTGGGAAAGAAGTTAGGATTGAAAGCGAAAGTGAAAGCTTTCATAGACTCGGATGCGGACTATGGTGGGGAAGCTAGGAGATTGAAAGCGAAAGTGAAACCTGGAGGAGGCTTGGACTCGGATACGGACTGTGGGGAGTAGCCAGGAGAAATGAGAGGAATATTGTTGGAAGAAAACTTAAGGAAACATACCGGGTAGAGAGAAATGTTAGGGAGGATGAAGCCGCGAGTGCAGGCCAAGCCATCTTGGAATTCTTCAAGTCACCCCGGGGAGCAAGAGGCGAAGATCTGGAACCAGAGGCAGAGACGTGGGCCGCCAGGATTCGCCAGGTTAGTCCGGGGAACTTGGACTGAATGCTGGTGGTGGCGGAAACATTCGCGGAAGCCGCCGCGTGCAGAGAGAGCACAGGGCGTTGGCGCGAGGCCGTGGTGCGGGCGCGAAGTGCGTGGAGACCGCGGAGCGTGCGCGCAGAGCCGGGAACCCGCCGGCGGGGCGAGGCGCCGGGAAGCCTCGCAGAGCCGTGAAGCTGCCGCGGGGCGAGGTGCCGAGAAGCAGCCTCGGGGCGAGCGCCGCCGGGAAGCCGCAGGGATAAGAGAAACAGAAGTTTAGAAGTAAAAGTGAGAGAAATAGGAATGCTGGAAGATAGAAGTAAAATGGGAGAAATAGGAATGCCCGGAGATAGAGAAATAGAGAAATAGAAAGGCCTCCCTACAACACTGCACTGTGAGAGCTTGGATTCGGTCTGCCTGATTAAGTGAGGCGATGAGCACGATGAGCACCTGCGGCGGCTAGCAGCTTATGCGCCGCAGGTCACCGAAGACAGGCACGAATTAACATCAGTAAGGCTTCCCCACAATACAATACAATTAGGAGGCTTGGATTCGGTCTGCCTGATTAGGGCGGTAAGCACCGACAGGCAGCTCGACCAGAGTATGAGCTGCAGGTCACCGAAGATAGGCACGAACCAACACTAATAAGTCTCCCCCACAATACGGCAATGAGAAGGCTTGGATTCGGTTTGCCTGATTGTTAGGTTTTGTAAGCCCCTGCAGGCAGAGCAGAGCATGCGCTGCAGGGCACCGAATACAGGCACGCATCAGCGCCTAAAAACCTCCTCACAACATGGCGAAGAGAGGACCCGGATTCGGTTTGCCTGATTGATAGGACTTGTAAGAGCCTGTGGCAACTCTAGCAAGTAGAGCAGAGTGTGTGCCGCGGGACACCGAAGACAGGCGCGTATCAACGCCAAAAAATAAAAAGAAAGGGGGATCTGTGGGGAGCAATCCGGACTAGACTGAGTTACTGGAATTAAGACTTATTCTATGCATCTGCTCTCCCACTGTGGGGAGCAAACCGGACTAGACTGAGTTACTGGAATTAAGACTTATTCTATGCATCTGCTCTCCCACAATATGGCGCTGGGAGAGAAGTAAACAGCTTCCGCACAGCTGCCTCCAGTTCAACCAATAAACTGTAGGACTTGCTACTGATTGGAGGAGAGCAGCGTACTCGGCGTGTGGGCAGCCGAGTTGGGATTGGCGGAGGAGGACTATAAAGGAGGAGAGAGATGGCATTCACCAGGAACATCTAAGGGGAACATCTGAAGGAACACCTGTGCAGCCCCCGAGAGAGCCGGCCGGCGGTGTGCCGCTCCCCTGCGGAAGTGGGGAATGTGGCCAGGGGGAACCGCCCTTCCACGGAGGTGGAAGGGATAGTAGCCAACCCGGGAAGAGCCAGCAGCAAACCCGGGGAGGGCCGAGCAGACGAAAGAACAGCGCAGGGTCCTGTGTCGTTCCTCCACGAAGAGGGGGAGCGACACCCTGGAAACATCAGCCTGCCTTGGAAAGAGCAATACATAATGAGCCTACTTATGTTGAATTGAGTAATTAATATGCAACTTGTTTAGTCAGTATGAATCAGTATTTTGATGTCTTGTGAGGATAGGATTATAACTGGCAGGATTTCTGCCTTATGGGTGGTAATTCTGGATTCCGAAGGAACAAATATATTAAATAGTACTATTAACTTGTCTTATAAAACATACAGCCTTATAAGGGACAAATAAAGCTTATGGAGACAAATTAATAAAAATGAATTAGAAATGCACTAGCTTTGAAATATTCAAGTCATTAGAAATTTGTGGCAACTCCTGAATTATTCAGAACAATCTCTTCTGTGATACATTATCTTTAATAATAGTGGATTTTTCAAAGCTTGCCTTCTATCTTGTTACTGATA
The DNA here is from genome assembly GCF_964237555.1 of Oryctolagus cuniculus. Classification (NCBI taxonomy): domain Eukaryota; kingdom Metazoa; phylum Chordata; class Mammalia; order Lagomorpha; family Leporidae; genus Oryctolagus; species Oryctolagus cuniculus. The sequence continues at coordinate 92,339,614 of NC_091434.1, read as the reverse complement.
TCTTCATAGTTAGTTATAATTAAAATTGCTGGTTGACTTTTTCAGTTACCTTATTTGCTAGGACTTCTGTGGTATTCTTAGAGAAAGCCTATTCAGTGAAGTCTAGTTTGGAATCTGTGTTTCTTCCACTAATGTAGATTGTTTTCATCCTTTGAGTCAGTGCATGGTGCTCCAGTCTAATATGTCTTCTTTTTATAACTCCATCAAGTTATTTACCTCGCTCTTTCAAAAGTCTGCTCCAACTCCATAAAGCACTTTCCTGTTTAATACCTCACACCCCTAATCTTTACTGGAAGAGACGGAGAAAATGCATTGCTTTTGAAGGCAACTCATCTGATATGCTCTGGGTAGAGGGATTTCATGAACAAAACGCTTGGGTAAATGTAGCTTTTATTAAACTCTTCTGGGCAACTCCTAGTATGTATTAAAAGCTCTTCTATTAGAAGCTTATTTTGATTAACTTACCTGAATACACAGTTACATGCCTAGGAACCATTGTTTTGTGGAATGTACTGTAGGAACTGTGATCTACAACTGTGATAACTTAATATTAGGATTGAGTTGGCTTATATAATTTTCAGAATATTTAGTTGTTTGTTTCCAATATTTTGTAAAATGTTTCAGTTTTGCCCCATCTCCCCAAAGACACACATGAACTATGTTCAAAAGCAGGATTTTAATTCACATGGATCAAATAAGAATATGGAAGGTTATTGAGATAGACCTGAAAGTTGCCATCCTATCTGATTTGAAGAGATTTCTTGTATTTTTATAAATAAGATCTAGCAACTATATCTTATACTGACCCTTCCTGTCTCTTAATCTAATTTTCTAGTCACCACCTTAGTTAAAAATGCTGCTAAACACATTCAACTTCAAAGCCTTGTCATGAGCCTTTGATTTTAGTTCCTTTTGCTGAAGCATGGCCTTTCCCGGGTGTACAAGTCACAGCTGGTAATGATGGGGACCAGATGATGCCCTAGCAGCACATGAAAGGTTTTACCAGGATGTGGTTTGATGGTTTTGCTTGGGTATTTTGCTGTTGTTATTCTTTCCTTTGGAATGTGTGTTGTGGCCAAGAATTATTTCCCTGATTGCATTTTTGCTGTTCTTCTGCATTTGGAGAGTTGGAAAACATACAGAAATATAAGGAACATGCTTGTAAACTGCTTTTCAAGCTAATAGGTTCTTCTTGTAGGGTGATTTTTAGCAAGCAACCTTTCGTTTGTTCAATAAACATACTTCTGTTATGTCCAAAGTACTGTGCTGACATCTTAATGTTATCACTTTTATCAAGGTGCCATTATTCTGAATTTTTTTTTAAAAATCTTTAATATTTGTAAACATTGTTCTTTGAATATTGTAGAGGAATGCTTTCCTTTATATTGTGAGTTAACAGTGTAATGGGATTGCATTTGCATAGTTGAAATGCAATGTGTGCAATATACTGGCTATTACTATTTAAAATATTTATTGTGTTTTTCTCATTATGAAATTGTCACATGTTCATTATAGGAAATTTGAAGAATATAAGAATGGGCAAAGGAAGAAATTAAAAGTCATCTATAATCTTACCACCTGAAAGGAACCGTATATATCTATTCCATGGTTGGGGGAAAACAATGGAAATAGTAGCGCTGACCCTCCAGCCATTAGTTTCAGCATCACGACTAAATATTCTGCCTATTAGAAATATGTACCATACTGAAAGCCTGTGAAAATTTTGTATGTATTAGCTCTAAATATTGGAGTTACCCAGTCCTAAAACACTCTTTCCTTATATTCATCTTTACCACTCCTTAGCCATAAAAATACTTACCTCTGCCCAATGTGTAGCTCTATTCCTGGCTGTTCCCTGGAATCTTTTGTTTAAAATATCTGTTTATTTATTTAGAAACTCAGAGTTACAGAGAGAGGGGGGGGGGGAGAGGGAATCTTCCATCTGCTGATTCACTACCCAGGGCTACAATGGCCAGGGCTGGGCCAGGCCAAAGCCAAGAACCAAGAGCTTCTTCCAGGTCTCCCATATGGGTAGCAGAGGCTCAAACACTTGAGGGAACTTCTGCTTTTTTTCCCCCAGGCCTTTAGCAGGGCGCTGGATCAGAAATGGAGCCATTGAGACACAAACCGGCATCCACACTGGATGCTGGCATTGCAGCCTGTGGTTTTACCCACCATGCCACAGTGCTGGTCCTTGCTCCCAGGAATCTTAATTCATTTATGCAACTGCCATCTTGACATCTTCATTAAGATGTCCATGAAATATCTCAACAAGGCCAGAGCTGAACCCCAAACATTCCTCTCTCCAGACCCCACTTGCCGTGCAGCCAAGCTTACATTCACATCTTAGTAAGGAGCATCCCATCCATGGAGGCACTCAGGCCCAAATCTTCACCTCAACTAGCTTCTGTGACTGGAGAGAAAGATCTGGGGAAGTGCCAGATTGCTCCGGGCAAAGCCGTTATTATGTAATATAATTTGTGAGGTCAGTTCTCTCCATGCTAGAAGCAAATGGATTCCTGTCACCTCCCATGCTGGAGGTAGGCATGTTTTGGCAGGACAAATGTTTCTCATATTGGAAAAAAGGAAGAACCCTTGTGGATGACACAGCAATAAGTAGCAGACAAAAACAACTGCTGGTTTTGGCAGCAAAAGTCAACCCTAAGGGCTGACATTTTTAAGCAGTGTCCTTCTGATAACTGCTAGTAGAGTATTCAGCAAGCTGGGTGAAGACTGGAGAAGCCAACAAACCAGGAAACCAGGAGAACCAGAGACAGAAAAGGTCAGGGTCCAGAACACCGGACTGTCTTTTGGGGGTGATCTATTCATCAGTTTCCTCTCTTTTCCCACAAGGCACCTACTGGAATGAGCTTTTGTTGGGGGGCATTGAGAGATGAGTGGAAAGAAAGGGAGAACAGACCCGAGTGCCTTGCTGTGAGAGGGACAATTTATGTTTCTGCAAACTGCTCCCTACAATGTAGGACCTTTCAACTTCTCTGGTCCTGTGTGCGTCAGTCATAGTGAAAACCAAATGTACTTTACATATTTCTAGGATATAAAGAAGTCTAAACTTTTCTAGAGTTTCTCTCTATTAGGAAGAAAAGAACTGTTAAGAAAGATTTGACAGAAAGTAGGGGGAAGCAAAGTGTTCCTTTACATCCTGGGGTGACCTGACTTAGGGAGACATAGATACTCATTGGGTCAAGGGCAAGCCTTCTTCGCAATTCTCAAGGATCCCTCTGACAGAGCTGTGTGCACTTTCTGGGTTCTATGGGGAAATCCTCTATCCTGAACTGACAGGGAAGTCTGAGCCTCAGCCAAGATGAGATCCATGCATTAACAACCTGATTGGGGTACGATTCTGTTACAAATGCTTAAATAGCCAAAAGGTTTGACACACAGGAGCATTTGTGATGTTGTTTTCTCTGATACATTCCACCAGCCTGAGTAATACTACCTAAAAACATATGTTTTAGCTTCCTGCAGCCTGTACTTAGAGACAGGAATAGTGTGTTGATCTCATCCATATAGAAAGACAAGTACAAAATATACTCTAGACTCAGATTAGACTCAGATTTGCCAAGTGCATTTAATCTTTTATCTTAAGATTTATTTATTTATTGAAAGGCAGGAGAGAGAGAGAGAGAGAGAGAGGAAGAGAGAGAGAATCTTCCATCTGCTGAATCACTCCCCAGATGGCTGCAACAGCTGGACTGCGCCGATCCAAAGCCAAGAGCCAGGAGCTTCTTCCAGGTCTCCCACTCAGGTGCAGAGGCCCAAGGACTTGAACCATTTTCTAATGTTTTCCCAGGCCATAGCAGAGACCTGGATCAGAAGTAGAGCAGGCAGGACTTGAACCGGCACCCATATGGGATGCCAGCACTGCAGGCTGCAGCTTTAACCACTATGCTACAGTGCCGGCCACAAGTGCATTTAATCTTACAAATATGTCAATATGCAGCTTATTTTGAGCTTATTTATTTAACTTCATGAACCTCAATTTTCCTATCTGTAAGAGAGGGATAATGGCACTGATTTTACAATGTTGTAGTAAGGACTGGATAAAATAGTTATGTAAATTGTCTGATACACATTTCATGGTTCAATAAATGTTAATTCCCCAACTAGTCAAAGAGCCTAGATAATTACCTGGAGTAAGGAAACTACTTTGACTAAATCACTATATATATTTCTACAAAGTTCTGTCTTTCTCAGATACTCCTCCAAACTTCAATCATTGACTTTCTAATGATTTTCTGTAGCTGGCATTAGACAACTTAGAAGAAGGAATGTTTTCTGTTCCAGGTGGATTACACATGACACTGGCATTAAGACTGGAACATCAAGCATTTGGGTTGTGATAATTTGGGGATGTAATTTTTATAAAGCCAAAGGAAGGATACAGCATACATGTCAGTCTGAGCATCCATGACATCCATGACAGTGTTCTTCAACAGATCAATGGAGATGAAGAAGGAAAACAAAATACACTTGGAACTGATCTGTGCTGCAGGCAGCACCAGCACTGAAACTCTTCCTTGCATGACTAAGCATTTTCTCGCTGTCATGAAGCGTACACCTTGCTGCCAAATGCTTTTAAATATTGGCAAAACATCTCAAATAATTGGAGGTATGCAGATGTTCCAGAAGTCAGGGATGTCAGTAACAATAGAAACACTAAGACCTTTTTTTTTTTAATTTTAATTTTATTTTATTTTATTTTATTTTTGACAGGCAGAGTGGACAGTGAGAGAGAGAGAGAGACAGAGAGAAAGGTTTTCCTTTGCCGTTGGTTCATCCCCCAGTGGCAGCTGCGGCCGGCGCGCTGCGGCCAGCACACCGCGCTGATCCGAAGCCAAGAGCCAGGTGCTTCTCCTGGTCTCCCACGCGGGTGCAGGGCCCAAGGACTTGGGCCATCCTCCATTGCACTCCCTGGCCACAGCAGAGAGCTGGCCTGGAAGAGGAGCAACCAGGACAGAAATGGTGCCCTGACAGGGACTAGAACACGGTGTGCTGGTGCCACAGGTGGAGGATTAGCATAGTGAGCCACGGCACCGACAAGAAACATTAAGATCTTAAAAATGACACTGGGATACATGTTTTCAGCCATCAGAAAGGAACAGTCTCAGTCGTGGCTCCTTTAGCTGTTATCTGTTAGGTTTCTGTAAGATCCATCCTTTCTCAGACATTTCCTCTCTTTCCCTCTTGCTGCCATCTTTTCTTTTTCTTTTTCATTTCTCAGTAACATGGTCCCTAAACCTCCCTCTTCTTCTGCAAATACCCCTTGACTGCCATTACTATCTTAGATATCTTTTATTATAAAATGGGTTTGAGGAGGTGTCTTTGTACATTTATGTAGAACATAAAGCTAAACAAAATAATTACAGGAATTGCTGAAGCAAAAAATGTAGGAAAGTCTCAATGTTCTCATTTACTAATTAGCCCATACAATGGCACATTTTCCAACACTGCTTTCGTTTTATCTAAGAGTGGCAAAATTAATGAACTATCCAACCAATTTACCTTTACTGAAGTCTCAAAAATAGGGTACCTAGTTCTTACAAGAAATATTCACATTTTTTTACTAGAAGTAGGAAACCTGGGAAATGAGCCAGTGACTTCTGCTTCTTTCCCAATATCTTCTGTCTCAGTCCCGAGGTTAAATATTCTCATCACAGAGACAAGCATAGACATAGGTGAACTCATACGGACTGGAAAAGAAATTATATAAAGCAAGAGAGGCAAAAAAATAAGCAGTGTGTCATTGCTAAGATTTGTGTCTTACTTGAGCAAAGTAATAATAGCCGAGGATTAATTGGACATTTACTATATATACTTCAGCCTCCTGCTAAGCGCATTACAGTCAATATTTCTCTGTTCCTTTAAAAGAAAGGTAATGATAACAAAAAAATAGCAAAGTCACATTTATTGTTAGGTATGTTAGTGTTAGGTATGGTTCCAGCACTTTGTAAATATTAATGCACTTCATGGTTACAAAACTCATGTGAGACAAACACATGTGTGATATGTGAGGAAACTGAGGCACAGACAGTCTTAATAACTTGCCTAAGATTACAGTTAAGAAATGTGGAGTTGAATTCTTTGGGGAATTCGTACCAGTCTAGTAACCACTAAGCTATAGGGTTTGAGCCTACTTTCTCCTGAGATAAAATGTTGATTGTTAGTTTAGTCCCAAAGTGTTTTTGGTCTTGGTTGCCAAGATTAGAATTGCAGATAGCAGGGGAAAGATCAGGGTAACCCCAAAAAGAAAGAGGGAGTAGGGTATGGGATGTGCAGAATGTGTATGAGGATGAGCTCTATAGGGGAAAAAAAAAACATGGAAGGTGAAAGAGAACTAGTAACATGCATCTAGACTGAGGTTCCACTCTGGGAGATGTACATGGGACACACATCTCACGTCTTTACAAAATCCACAGCCACAGATGCCAGGGATTCATTCCTTGTTCTCTGGTTGCCATAGCTGTTCGCATAGGCATTGTCTTTTATGAAGACTAGATTTCCAACTGCCACTTTTCCCCTTCGATCAATGCTTCTCCACCCTACAGCCAAGAGGGAGCTTTTTAAAATATAAATCAGATTATGAACCTTATCCCTGTAACTGCTGGAAGCCATCCAATTTTCTATCCTCCTAAGAATTGGATGCAGACTTCTCACCTGGTATTGAGGGCCTTGTGTGTCTGCCTTTGCCTTGCCAGGTGCTGAACTGTGTTTTTAGTTTTGAAAAGAACATTCCCCAAGGGTTGTATGTTTCTTGGTTTATAAGGTTTTCTTTAAGATGTTATTCTGAACTATTGAACATGATGGAAAAGTTTATGCTCGAGAGTTTTCAAAGACAACAACTAAAAAATTACTGTATTTTCTCAAATAATTACTTAATTCTATGTTAACTACTTAATTATATGTATACTCCCCACCATCTGTATAGCTTATAGCTGTGGCATCATAACCTGTTTCTTGTTTTCTAAGCCAAAGAAGCATATCAAATCCTCCCTTGAAAATCAATGATGTCCACCATATCTGAATATCATCTAGAGTAGTTCTGGAGAAAATGATAATATGACGACCAACACAATCTGCAACCCTAAATTTGTCCCCCTGGCAAAAGGATTAATTTCAGTTGAAGGCAATTGAAAAATCAACAGATATAAGTAAATTCTCTTCCCTTCCCTTCCCTGTCTTAAAGCAGGGGATAGATTTTCTGTCGAGAAAGGAGCCTTTCTCTCTTCTCCTCAGGAGAGAAGAGTGACTCTTACTGTTACAGATGTGGAGTCAACAGCAAGACGAGTTTGCACAGACAGTCTTCACTAAAATAGGCCTTATATTCAGTTAACTTCCCATATATTTCCTAGTCCCTTCCCTACAACTCAGGACTTATCATCCCATTAAGCCTAAATTGCCTTTCATTTAATAAAAAGATATATAAATCCGTGAGTCTAACCACTCCTTTGAATTTCAGTTCTTTTCTGTGAACTCCCATGCACATTAAATTAATAAAAGTAATGTGCCTTTTTCTCTGTTAATTTATCTTTTGTTAGTTTAAATCACAGACCCCCATCCACAGAATTTTAGAGGGAAAAGAAAACATGTTTCCTCTCCTATGAAAGTGCTTGAGGTACATAAGTACCTCTTTTTTCACCCCTATTTGAGAGAGACTTAAAGATGTCAAATAAAAGGGTGAGTATTGTGACACAGAGGGTTAAACCACTGCTAATGGTGCTGGCATACTATATAGGCACCAGTTCAATTCCTGGCTGCTCCACTTCCTGCTAATGCTTCTGGGAAAGCAGCAGAAGATGGTCCAACTACTTTCTTCCCTGTCACCAACGTGGGAGACTCAGATGAAGCTCTTGGCTCCTGGATTCTGGCTTAGGCCTATCCCAGCCCTGGCTGTTGAGGCAATCTTGAGAGTAAACTAGCAGAAAGTCTCTCTCTCTCTCGCTCTCCTCCTCCTTCTCTACCTCCTCCCTCCATTTTCTGTCCTTCCCTCTTTCTCTGTAACTCTGCCTTTCAACTAGACAAATAAATCTTTTAAAAAAAAAGATATCAAATAAAAATAATTCAGCTTTATGTAAGGTAAGACTTTATCTGGAAATTATTGTAATGGGATGAAATTCTGACTTCAGGATCTACAAAGGTCTCCAAATTAAATGAAAAAAGGACTTAGAAAAAAGTAGAGAGGATAATAAGACTAAAAGGAGCTCTTTGGGGCCTCTGCCAGGCAGTGGGATGAGCAGACAGCATGATCACGGAAGTTTAACTCGAAATTTTCATTTCTCCATGTGGTTAGCTGATTCTCAAAAGGAACCATTAAAGGGGATATTTTGCACATCCATAGTTTAGTGCTTGCTCAAAATTGGAACCAAGAAAGAGTCTGGAGTCCTTTATGGGAAGAGAAACCTGAATAAAGTTTGGGAAAACCTTACTAAAGTTTAATGGTCAACTGTACACATTCAAAATGGGTATTGTGAGAGACTACTGCATTGTTAGGAAGACAAAGTGGACAACACTCTACTTTGTATTTAACAATCATGTAAAGTGAGAGGCTGGCTATGGCATCAAAGAATGGCTACTGTTTAGAAAATAACTAAACTAATAGGGTTTATTGGGGGTAGAGGATGTATGGGTTATTCCCCTAGTCTTCTTGCGAAAGAGGTCCTGAATAAGGGGACCATATGGAAGAATGAATGGATTGTGGCAAAGGGAAGCAGGTGGTATTGCTGAATTCGTAGAGGCTGTAATGATTGTAGACGTGTATTTGTCTCCAGCAAAGGTGTATCGCAAAGGTGCGAGATCATCAGATGACAGGACCTGTGGAGAATCCGTAAACCAGCTTCACAACAGAAAGAATTTTCAACATCTACCAAGTCGGAGCAGCTCCAGTGGAACATCAACACAACAGTACCAATCACACATCGCCTCTCCTGTGCCTCTTTGATTTTCTTCTGTTCCCCTGCTCTTTCCCTAGATATCATAAACAAGTTAACAAAATGTATAAGGAGAAGAAAACTGTCTACTAACACTTTTAAAATTAAAGGGAATATTGACTCTTCAGGACAAAAGAAGGAAGGCAAAGCCCAGAGTAAGGAATGCATGCATATCACACTTTGGGAATATTGAACTCACAAAGTAGAATTATCCAACTCTACAAATGTGAATTATCTAAAAGTGTCTTCTCCTGGGTCAGTTTAGGGGAATCTGCCCCACCCTTTGCCAAGGGGCTGCTAGGAACAGTGTGAAGTTCTGGGAGGAATTTCAGGAACCCCAGCATCCAGAAAACCCTTCACCCAGCAATATCCAAGAGGAGGCAGAGTGTTTGTAAATAGAGGGAAACAGAGGGGGCTTATAGCTCATTTCCATAACAACTCCAGTCTGAATGCAGACTAGTCTCAGTTCTTTACTGAGATGCCCACCCAGCTGGTCAGGTGCAATCTCTTCATTAAACTTGACTAGCATACTCACTGCTAAAAAAGCACTATCAATATAAAAAATAAGGTGACAGTTTTTGAGAAGTATTTTTATTTATCTAATGTCATTGTCAAAAATATTAATTATCCTGAGCTGCCACTTGTTTATTCCTCTACACTCAATGGAAACTGCCTTCTTTTTTGTTTGAAGAGTATTTTTAACATTTGGTTAATAAATAGTTATAATAATGTAGAGAAGAATGGAAGCCAAAGCAGTCAATTGGCTGAGTCATCCATTAGGATCCTCAAATATTTTTGAATTATTTGACATTCAGAGATGCTGACCAATTACATCAATTCTCTTTCTGCTACATCAAGTACTCCTAGGATTGCATTTCATGGAAGCTTCCTGTATCTCTTCTTTACAACATTTTGAAGTCTCAATATCAATTTCTTTCTGAGGGTCTCCCTTGAGATATCATGCTAACCTCATCTAGATACATCCAGTTCACTCCAGGACAATTGATAATCTATTCTGGTCCTGATCAAATTGCTTGGTGTTTCTGTGATTATGCATCTTTCCCAGGCTGGAAGCAATCAGGCAGAGAATTATAAGGACATTGACAGATTAGCCTCATCAGTTACCTGCTGTGACCACCAGCTTTCTGTATATTAATAAGAAAAAAGTAGCCTGCTGATTGTCATTTAAATTACATGAGGATATATTTGTATTTTGGAACTCCAGGACATTTAAATGTGATATAAGATCAAAATTCATTTAAAGGGGTGAGGAGATGTTCCAGAAAATACTTCCCAAGAAGCTGAAGTATGAAGCTTGCACAGTAGAGAAGCACATTTTGTGATTAATCATTTTCAATATGGACCACAATTTAAACCAACAAATATTTATTGAGCACTTACTATGGGCAAAACAGTACTATGTTAGGTTCTGTAGAAAAAAAAAAATAGAAACAGAGACCCCTGATGTTGTGTCAGTCATCAAAACCAACACATAAATAAAAATAATCCAAGATAGACTACAAAGTATAATGCAAAAAAAATCATGAAACTTGCTACCTGAAAAAGACCATGTTATAGGACAATTAGGAAAGCCTTTGCAGAATGGTAGAATGTCTGAGTTGACTTTTTTTAAGATTTATTTTAAAGGCAGAGTTAGAGAGAGAAAGAAAGATCTTCCATCCACTGGCTTGCTCTTCAAATAGCTGCAGTGGCTGGGGCTGAGCCTGGCCAAATCCAAGAGCCAGAAGCTTTTTCCAGGTCTCCTATGTGGATGCAGGGGCCTAAGTACTTGGGCCAGCTTCCACTGCTTTCCCAGGTACATTAGTAGGGAGCTGGATTAGAAGTGGTGCAGTCAGGACTCGAACAAGTGCTCATACAGGCTACTGGTGTTTCAGGCAGCAGCCTATCCTTTTGTGAAAATGTGAGCCCCGTGAGTAGGCTTTTTAAGAAATCAAAGGGGAAAGAGAAAAGTGCAATAGCAAAGCTACGAAAATGGTTCAGTAGGAGATACTGAAAGGGCCCCTACCATATTCTCTGTACACCACTTTTCTAATATATACAAATGGTGTCTTATGGCAATCCCTGTTACCCTGCCTTCGAGCTTTCTTTGATCATATGGTAAGCTCAACGGGCACGTGCAGAAAAACTGTAGAGAATAGCGAGTTGATGCTCTTGAGTGCAGCTCCAGGTAGTGATAAGTAGAAGCCTCTTCAACCCTCAGGCAGGACAGCTCCATGATGTGTTCTATGTCATCTCCTCGAAATAACCCAGGAGGACTGGGCCTCAGTCACCAACACTGCTACCTGTACCTAATTGTAGCTCACACCACACATAAAACTTTCTAGGGGAAGCAGTCCCTGACTCCCTAACCTAAATCCCCTATTATGCTTACAAATAACCAATGCATCTCCATTTTATGGCTAGATAGGTAAGTTTGTATTTCCCTATTTATTTATATGACTACTTAACACTGTTTGCTCCTGGACTCTAAGCACCAAGATGAAAAAAAATGCATGTATTTTTCTCCCCACTGTATGTTCAGCATTTAGCTCGGTGCCTAGTAAAGAATAGTCACTGTAGAGAGATCTGTTAGATGAATAGGTGGTAAAATAAATCAGTTGGTGAGTGAATAATAAGCAATTTGCTTACACGGATTTGAATCAAATCTAATACGTACTTTTTCATTGTTATTACATTTGAGGAGTTAGTAGCTTGTTTTATTTACAATTTTCATGTGTCTCTCTTTAGTCAGTTGACTTATTTTTAGAACTCCTATTCATGGGTTGAGAAACCAATTTTATATCTCCCTTCTAATCATTTATTCCTCTGGGTCTAGGTTATTTTAAAAACAATGGGAGAAAGGTAAATACTCCAATTTTGTGGTTCAGTTCACATTTCAGTTTTTATCATTGCTTTTTCATTCTGAATTTGTAAATGGTTTGAAAACCCAAACTTCTGTATTTATATGGCTCTTTTTGGCAACACATATCTAAGAGATTTGAAAACATTTACTTAAGGTAACATTATAACCTACGAAATATATACACATCATATATTAAAGCTCCTTCAAGACACAATTGCTCCAATAGGGTCACAGTATGGCACAATAATTTTAAATATAAATTGGAGTTTCTGATTAAGTCATCTAAATTGACTAATGGTCTATTTAAATTCCTGTATTATAAACCCAATAATAGCAGTGTCTCTTCAAAATATACGTGGAGGGCAGGTGTTTGGTACAGCAGTTAAGATGATGTTTGGGACTCCCACATCCCATACTGGAATGCCTACTTTTCAGTTCCGGCTCTGCTCCATATTCCAGCATCCTGCTAATGCTCACTCTGGGAGGTACAGATGATGGGTCAGGTGATTAGAACCCTGTCACCCATGTGGGAGACCAGGTTGAGTTCTGGACTCTTAGCTTCATCCTAGCCTAGCCCCAACTCTTGCTGGCATTTGAAGAGTGAATCAGTGAAGAGATCATCTCCCTCTTCTACCTTTCTGGGTATCTGTGTGACTTCTAAATGTGTAGCTCTGCCTTTCACATTTTACACACACACACACACACACACACAGGTTTCAAAAACTGTACATTTGAAAATTGAAGCATTTAAAATACTTTCTAATAGAAAAGACTAGGATAGCTTCCTGCGCCATTCAGTGAGGGGTCCATACGGCATTGCTTTTGGTTCTTGGTATAACTTAAATGGAAGCTGTCACCGTGGAGCCCTTGATTCCTGCAAATGGAGGAGGATATTCTCAAATTTCTTGCAGCAGAAACCCACCTATGTAGTACCAACCTTGACTTCCAAATGGAACGCACATATACAAAAGGAAAAATGATGGCATCTGTACCATAAATCTGAAGCGGACCCAGAATAATCTTCTGTTGGTGTCTCATGCCATTGTCGGCATCAAAATCCTGCTGATGTCAATGTGATATCCTTCAGGAACACTGGGCATAAGGCTGTGCTAACATTTGTTGCTGCCACTGGAACTACTCCTATTGGTGGTTACTTCATGTCTGAAAACTTCACTAACCAGATCCAGGCAGCCTCCTGGGAGCCCTGTCTTCTGGTGGTGATTGATCCCAAGGCCGTATGCCAGACTCTCACAGAGGCATCTTATGTGAATCTGCCTACCATTGCTCTGTGCAACACAAATTCTCCTCTGTATTATGTGGACTGCCATCCCATGCAACAACGGAGCTCGCTGTGAGGGTCAGATTTAGTGGATGCTGGCACCTGCCCCTCACTATACTTTCTTAACACCATCACATTTGGTAGGGCACTTCTTTACTAAGGAAGGAAGGAGTTAGAAGTACAAGATCTCTCCCCATGCCCTCTACTGACATTGCAACTGGGAATGGCTTCCTATTAGTAGGTGGGAATGAAAGTCCCTGATCACTCCTTGGCCTTCTCAGGCACCGTTCTGGTAGAAATTGGGTTGGGGCTAACTGGCTATAGCTGTGTGAGGGTGAAAGTCTATGCTCCTCCCTTAGTCTGTGTTTGTGGGGGTGGGAGTTGAGATTCCAGTTTTCCTGTGATGTTTGCTTTGTGTAGGGCAATTATTGTCTGAAAATGTTTTGTATTCCTAGACTGCTCGTGTCCTGGTAATCTGACCAGAAAGAAAAGGTTTTTCAAGAAATTTGTTTGTCTGTTACCATTTTGTTCTAGATTGCTTCTCTAGGTTGTTTATTTTTTATCCCCCCTAAATAATTTATTAATCTAGATATCAAATGTTTAGAACATAGATTAAAAAATTAACAATAAAAAGTGTTATGCCAATGCCATTTAAGGAAAGAGAACATGAACATTTTCAGAGTTGTAAACTATCTAATTTATCTCAAAACTGAAATTTAACTAATGACCAAATACATCTATTGTATCTTTTGAGGGCTATGATCTTTTTTATTAACTTCATTAGTTATTAGGATCCTTTTAAGCAAAATATTTGCTTAACATTTTCGATCATTTAAATATCACTTCCTATCATCTAAATATATAAGACTATATAAAATGTAAATAATTTTCCTTAATATATATTAGAAATAATGAAGGAAATAAAATAATCTAATAATACAAGCTTTCCTGAAGGTTAGGGTGGGAGTTTTGTCCAGTGGTTAAGTTACTGGAGAAGATGTCTGCTTCCAACACCACAGTAATTGTGTTTAATATCTGGCTGCTGCTCCTGGTCTGGCTTCCTACTGAGGCAGGCCACAGAAGGCAGTGCTGATTGCTTGAGTGATTGAATTCCTGCCACCCGTATGGGAAACCTGGATGGTGTTCTCGGTTCCTGTCTTTGATAGCTTAGCCATTGTGGGCATCAGGGGAGTGGATCAGTGAATGGCAGTGTGTGCTCTCTCCTCTGCCCCTCAAATAAATAAAATTTTAAAAAATTAATGAAGTAATTTTCTTCTTAACTTTAATATTTACAATAGGACTCCATTATTTTATTTTATTTTATTTTATTTTATTTTATTTTATTTTATTTTTTGACAGGCAGAGTGGACAGTGAGAGAGAGAGAGAGAGAGAAAAGTCTTCCTTTGCCGTTCGTTCACCCTCCAATGGCCGCCGCGGCCGGCGCGCTGCGGCTGGCGCACTGCGCTGATCTGATGGCAGAAGCCAGGTGCTTTTCCTGGTCTCCCATGGGGTACAGGGCCCAAGGACTTGGGCCATCCTCCACTGCACTCCCTGGCCACAGCAGAGAGCTGGCCTGGAAGAGGAGCAACCGGGACACAATCCGGCGCCCCGAACGGGACTAGAACCTGGGGTGCCGGTGCCGCAAGGTGGAGGATTAGCCTAGTGAGCCGCGGCAGCGGCCTGGACTCCATTATTTTATGAACACAAACCTTTGTTTGTGTTCTGTTGTCATTCATAAAATAATGCAACTTTCACAATAATCCTTTTGGCAAAATATACTCAATAGGAATTGCATGTTTTTAAGTTGTTTGCACTTGATTTTCAAGCAGCTAAGTTTCTGGAATAAGATACCTTATTTTAGCATTTTGTAAATTATTAAGCCATTCAGGCTTTGTTCAAACATGAAGCGTCTCAAACTTTGAAGCAGGAAAAAGGCAACAGATGCCAGATTCTGGCTTCTAAAGCCTCGCATTTTACAGAAGATCCTCCTAGAGTTATCCCCATGTTAAGTTGTAGTTGGGTGAAAAGCGAATCACCTTACATTGTTAAATTTTTGTGGATCAGTGATGAGGGGTGTCTGCTTTGTAGTCAGACAGTTTGTCTTGATTCTGGCCTTGCCACTTACTAGATGCCTGACTTCAACAATTGTCAGGCCGGCGCCGCGGCTCACTAGGCTAATCCTCCGCTTAGCGGCGCCGGCACACTGGGTTCTAGTCCCGGTCGGGGCGCCGGATTCTGTCCCGGTTGCCCCTCTTCCAGGCCAGCCCTCTGCTGTGGCCAGGGAGTGCAGTGGAGGATGGCCCAGGTGCTTGGGCCCTGCACCCCATGGGAGACCAGGAAAAGCACCTGGCTCCTGGCTCCTGCCATCGGATCAGCGCGGTGCGCTGGCTGCAACGCGCCGGCCGCGGCGGCCATTGGAGGGTGAACCAACGGCAAAGGAAGACCTTTCTCTCTGTCTCTCTCTCTCACTGAAAATTGTCATTCAAAAACCTATTTCTTCAATAAAAAGAGGCTTATCATATGTAATTCGATGTCATTATAATTAAATTGAACATGAAAACATTGCACTTAGCAAACTATGTGATCTATACATTTTATCTTTCATTCATGGTTATAAAGACAGAAAGAATAACAAATATCTTACCTAGAATGTGTATTTTGGGGGACATCCAAAATATCAGATAAAAGAAAAATGGCCTCTGCAGAGTGGTTTCTAGGGAATTTTACAGACCTTGAACCACCTTCCTGGGAAACTCACCTGCTAATACAAAGCCTGGTATTTTGAATTGGGGTAGGTCATGATTCTCCAAAGACAGACAACTGAAGACTAAGGCAGGGCATATAGATATCCTTCAACTCAAGTCAAAGCTTTTTCTACTTGAAAGATGGCAATGCAGTATAGTGTGGTGATTAAGAATTTGGAGACTAGGAAGCAATTAGGTTTGAATCTTTCTACCAACTTTTAGCCGTATAGCAGCAAGTACATTATTTCAGCTTTCTTTGTATCCCAGTTTGTACATACTTAAAATGGTACTAGAAATAGAATCTATTTCTTAAAATTGCTGTGCATATTAGAAAAAAAGATATAAAATGTGTAGAACATTGATTGGCCTATATTAAATATTCAGGTAATATTAGTTATTATTTAATTCTGATCATGCAGAACAGTATGCTACAGCAATTCCTAGGCTATTCTATTCATACCAGATTTTTTAAGCTTTAACTAGCAGAAGGATTAAAGAACAAAATTTTCTTCAATATTCATATTTTCGAGAAACTAGTATATAATATCTGATTATCGCTTAGTCATGTCTGGAGTAACAAGTTAAGGACAGGTTGCCTGATAAACTGTCTCTGGGGGTTCTTCTCTTTCATATTCTTGGTTCTAAAAGAAGTATTTATTCACTGGGAGCTTGGCAAGGCTAAAGAAATACACATATAGCAACATCTCCTTGGCTTCCCACAATCACTATTCTATTCTCGCATATCTCTCCTTTTTCTATTGGTGTGTGAATAGATTCTATGACAAATTAAAGTTTAAAGCTTGCTTTTTTTTTTCTAGTTTAATGTGTTACATTAAAAATCCCATGTGGGAGTAGGTGTTGTGGTTTAACAGATAAAGCTGCCAACTGCAGTGCTGGCTTCTAATATGGACGCTGGTTCCACTTCTGATCCAGCTCCCTACTGATGGACTGTGAACCACAGCAGAAGTTGTCCCAAGTGTTTGGGGCCTCTGCACCCATGTGGAAGACCCTGAAGAAGTTCCTGGCTCCTGACTCCAGCCTGGCCCAGCCCCA